>NC_135723.1:69428988-70628988 GCF_964656455.1 Halichoerus grypus
CCAGGCAGGACTGATTACGTGACAGGGCAGAGTCTGTGGAGATGAGAGTTGCTTCCATGAAAATTTGTATCAAAAGCAGCATCTGCCCAAGTTTAAGAAACACCTTTATTTGATTCATTTCCTTGTCACAACAAACATCAATCTTTTTCAAGTTTTTGTATTATATTGTCTCATCATGCTCAAAAAACACGTAAGCATTAAGAAATGCAATCTGTATAAGAAAAAAAATCATTCATGGGGAAGAATGAGCAAATGACAAGATTTTTAGGCCCATATTATCTTGGAAAACATGTAAGTGTACAAATAATTATAAAAATAAGTAGCAAACACAAAAACTATGTGTTTGATATACAGTATGGCCTATCTCTTCAGAGAGAGTGTCATTTACTTCATTTTATAGTTTAAGAATAAAAAGGTATAATTGTTGTATTTTAAGCATCATACAATGAATTTTCCTCTCTATGTATATGGTGTTAAAAATGAATTTTAATTGCTGATAGTATGTATTACAGTTAAAAAAAACAAGTTATTAATGTTCACATTGTGAGAGAAAAAGTAACAAATTATAGAATTATATTATCAAAATATGGAATCATGTATTTAATTCCAACTAAGCCCCACTAACTCACCCGCAAGAAGACTAAGAACAGACAAAAGACATCACATGGAAATGCTTTCCTAAGCATTTCCTAATCAAAGTCCCCTTAGAAATGTACCTGGATCTACACCGTTCTTGGCCACTTGCACCTTCTCTCAGGGTAAACACATCCATCTTTTCTATCACCAATCCCACCACCTTGGTGTTGGATCCCATTCATTCTACTTCCCTCAGGGACTACCATCCATCAGTGTTGCCTTCCCTCTTCTGCATCTTTAATTGCTTTCTCTCTCTCTCTCTCCTGCACTTTACCTAAGCAAATAAATAAGCTCAGCCTCCTGCAATTTAAAACTACTCCTCTCACATATCACCATGTCCTATCACCCTATGTCCCTTTTTCCTTTCTTGCTCAGCTAACTGAAGAAACGACTATATACCCCAACTACAATGTATAATTAGTCTTCAGCTCTCAACAATCCCACATCTGCCTACCCTCAATAACTCTGTCAAAACTGCTCTCTTCATACTGACCAGTGACACCCCCTTTGGTGAAACCCAATAGAAAATTTTTAGTCCTTATTCAGTCTGTCTCTAACATGTGACACCGTTGGCCGCTAGTTTCTATTTGAAACCTCTCCCTTTTCCATATATACAATGGAATATTACTCAGCCATCAGAAAGGATGAATACCCAACTTTTACATCAACATGGATGGGACTGGAGGAGATTATGCTAAGTGAAATAAGTCAAGCAGAGGAAGTCAATTATCATATGGTTTCACTTATTTGTGAAACATAAGGAAGAGCATGGAGGACATTAGGAGAAGGAAGGGAAAAATGAAGCAGAGGGGAATTCGGAGGGAGAGATGGACCATGAGAGACTATGGACTCTGAGAAACAAACAGGGTTTTAGAGGGGAGCGGGGAGGGTGGATTGGTTAGCCCGGTGATGGGAATTAAGGAGGGCACGTACTGCATGGAGCACTGGGTGTTATACGAAAGCAATGGATCATGGATCACCACATCAAAAACTAATGATGTATTTATTGTACGGTGACTAACGTAACATAATAAAATTTTTTTAAAAAATTAAAAAAAAAATTGAAACCTCTCCCTTCACTTCTAAGGCATGTACACATCCAGAAACCATGTTCTTAACCTTTACCTGTCTGATCAATGCTTCTCTGGGACTTTTCCTGAGCCTTTTTTGCCAATTCTATAACCTTCATAAGCATCAAACTGTGTTTGATAAATAAAGATACGAGCAAAAAGATAATCAGATTTCTCACTCGAAGCCAAAACCTGGGAGCCATCCATGTCTATCCCAGGCTTGTCCCTTCTGCTACACCAACAAAAAATTGTGCAATGATCTTTCTAAAATGAAAATCTGCGAGTATATGACTTCCCTATTTAAAATCCTTATACAGCAACCGAAAGTCTTCAAGATAAAGGTCAGACTTGTTAGCTTTGCACAGGAAGGTGTTTGCAGTCAGGTTTCTACCTATTTCTCTAGCATTACTGCTGCATCTCCTTCTTAAGCACCCAATATTCTGGTCATACTATCTTGGACAACCTGAACTTCCCAGAATGTGCCATGGTTTTTAACACCTCTGTCCATCTGCCATTTCCATATACCACGTTGGGATTCTAGAATACCTCTCTCCACACTGGCTAACTATTCTTGCCATTCAAGATTCGATTTAGGCATTACTCATTAGTATTTGCATATTATTAACCTTTGCAATTCCTACCCATTGCACCATCCAGGTGTGTGTGCGTGTGTTTGTATGTGTGTGTGTGTGTCTCTGTATGTGTGCATGTGTGTGTATATCTTCCCCACTGATCTGAAAAACACCAATTTGCTTTTTGTAGTGCCTACAATGTAGGTGCCCATTAAGTGGGGCAAGAGGAAGCTCTACCTTAACTTTTATTTTTAAAAAAACTACTATATTCAGAGAAAATGTATCAAGTGAATGTACTATAGCATAGATTCTATTACTTGAAAGTTATCATTACCTGCCTCCCATTATGATAAATAAACTTCAGTGTTACCTTAAAGAAACCTCTTCTACTGATCTGCTTTTCATTTGTTCAAAATGTTCAGTATTATTCTTGAGCACAGTGACAGAATGCAATCTCAGGACTGAAAATCTAAATGTATTCCATTTATCACGAGTATTGTATTTAGCAACTTGAATTCTTTATATGCAGATATAATCCATCAATTATCTCATATTTATCAGAGTTCATTATAAAGGAAAAAATTTTTTTCCTCTTTTAAAAAATATGAAGCACAAGAGAAGAAACCTGGTGCTATTATGTGAGCAAATTAGCTGTCAAAAACAACTTTTAAAAGGCTTACCAAATAACAGCCTACCCTTTGGAAAGTAGTTTCCAAGGTGAAGAGTTTAATCAAAGTAACTTCTACATGATACCTATGTTTCATTAATTTACAGACTGCAAGTCTGACCTGAAAAGACTTCCATCTAATGAAAATACAAGTATTTATCTGCTTATTTTCTTACAGCATTTTTTCCTCAGTCCTCTGGAAAGATACAATTGTATTTTCCTGATGTTATGCATACAAAAGAGGCAGCTCTAAAAAAAGCACTTACTCCTCCCCATGAAAATACCCTACACAAATTTCTATGCAAAACCTACCTCCAAAAAAAAAAAAGAAAGAAAGAAAAAGAAAAAGAAAAGAAAAAGGCCCCACCATGTAGCAAGTTGCTCAAAGTTTACAAGTCACTCTTAACCATTCTCTCTCTCTGGCCACATCTAATCTATTGGCCAAAAGTATCTATTCTCTTCCTGCACATCTTCCCCATCTACCCATTGACTTCTTCCCCACTTCTACCCTGATGTAGCCAGCATCATGTCATGCTCGGATCACAACAATAGCATCTTAACCAGATACTCCTTTTCTACCTTTGCCCCACTTCAGTCTATTTTCCATAGTGCAGACAGAGCAATCATTCCAAAACAAACATGATGAGGTTAAAACTCTCCAAAGACTTCTATAGCTTTTAGAACAGGTCTAAAAAGCCTTAACGTGGTTTCCCATAGCCTCCAAAAAAAAGCCGCTACTATAGCTCTTCAGGCTCATATAAACCATGCTGGCCTTCTGCCACATCTCTCTATCCTACCTCAGGACTTCTGCTTACACTGAGGACTCTAAACATTCTCCACCTTACTTTTTCTAGCAAACTCTTCATTCCTTGGATCTCCGCTTAAAAGTCACGTCCACGGGGCACCTGGGTGGCTCAGCCATTAAGCGTCTGCCTTCGGCTCAGGTCATGATCCCAGGGTCCTGGGATCGAGCCCCGCATCGGGCTCCCTGCTCCGCAGGAAGCCTGCTTCTCCCTCTCCCACTCTCCCTGCTTGTGTTCCCTCTCTCGCTGTGTCTCTCTCTGTCAAATAAATAAATAAAATCTTAAAAAAAAAAAAAAAAAAGTCACGTCCACTACAAACCTTCTCTGATTCCCCAGAATAAATTAAATTGAAACTATATTCTCCCAAGTCGCTGTGCACTGCCCCTTTAGTGTGATTAATCACATTTGAAATTATTTGTTCATTGTACATTTACTTCACTACTTAGGCTCCATAAGGAACCATATGTCTTGTTCACCACTATAATCCCAAAGCCTTGACCAGTGCTTAACGTGTAGTAAGAGTCCCAAAGTAATCACTGACTGGCTGATGCAAATGCAACTGCAAAAATGTTGATATGTTAATAGAAATGGGAAGTGAACAAAAGTAGAAGGAGCCTAGCCAAGCTCACTGTTACGTCCAGCCTGAGCTTGCTTCTACAGCAGAGCTCCGACCTTCTCAACAGTGCTCACTTAGCCCTCCTCTTTATGCCCACACACCCCAGAATCCAAGACCAATCCGGGCCACTGGCAGAAAGAAGAAAAAGATCTGCAAGTCTGTTTCTCATTTGCTCAGCAATCCTTTTGCACTTTCTAAATATTCTAGCCCAGTTTTGCAGTAGTCAAGCTTCTATACAGTTAGCCTATGATCATTTCTCTTATTCTCCGGTTCCCTTCCAAGATTTCAGCCTGTGTTTCAGCCTAATTCCCCAATAAGTGCTTTCCTGCCTCAAAATCCAGGCTACCTCTGAATCCCAAATAAATAAAGATGAAATCCAGGCTATCCCTTTAAGACCATTCCCAACCACAGCCACCTATCTGAATCTTGAAAGGTAGCCTTCTCTCCACTAAGCAGCTACCTGCCCCAAAGGGACATTTATGCAGAATCAATATAGGCCTTCCACAAGAGTTACACTGCTAGCCCTTATCCCCACAGACTCATCTCTTAAGTTTGAAGCTACCAACAGAATCTTTGCTATAAAACTCATATCTTGATTTTCCCCCAAGATTTGTATTCCTGGCCTTTCTTCTTATGGCCTGTGGGATATTTTTAATCTCTGCTCTTCCATCCATTTATTCAAACACTTACCGGGAATCCACTGTGGGCCAAATACAATGCTAGACCTTAAGGAAACAATCATAAATAAGAAATTGCCTTTTCCTTATAAACATATCACCAAGATTATAATACATCTAAGAATATAATACACCATAATATACTAAGAATATAATGTAAGTATGTATTGAGATGCTCTAAGAGTCCAGAGAGCAGCCCACTGATCTAGCGGCCTTCCTGGAGGAAGTAATAATGGAGCTTTGATAGATGATCAGAAATAAACTATGTTTTAAAGAAAAACATTACAACTAGAAGGAACACCTTGAGCGAAGTCCAGAATCAAACATATCAGAAGCCTCAGAGTGAAATAAGATTAGCTCAGCACTGCTGGAATATAAGGTATGAAACCCCAAGTAGTGAGAATTTGGGCTCCAAGAGAAGGACAGGTCAGATCACAGACAGCCTTTTTTAATTTGGCACACTAAGGAGATTACACTTTATTCTCGTGGCAAATGGCATCTATGGAGAAGACCAGCATGGTCAGATTTGAACTTCGACAGATACTTCTAGAGGATAGTGTGGAGAAGGGATTCAAGGGCAGAAGACTGGGGACAGGCACAAAGGAGGTCACTGCAGCCATCTCAGAGGGAAAATGAGGACTTCAACCAGTGCAGAGGCAGTAGGAATGGAGGAGAAGAAATGCATGTGAGAAGTTAGAACTCCTAGCCTGACAGGGAAGATACAGAAAACTGAATGTAATAGAGTGATATACTCTAAGTTAAAGGAAATGCTAGGGGACAAAAGAACAGTGATCTGACCATGGGAGTGGGGTCATGATGAACAGGGCATAAAAGCTTCTTTTCTGAGGTTACATGGAGATTCACCTACACTGTTGTGGGACTGCAGAGGTAGGGCGCATTCATTCCACCCAATTAGGGAGAACTTCCTGAGGGAGTGGGATTTGAAGGGGTCTTAAGTTTTGGGCATACAGATGTTGGGATTAGAAACATTCAAGACTGAGGGTAAATCATTCCCCAAACCTTGAAGGTGCACTGAATATTCTAAGAAGTAATAATTATGCTTGGCTGGAGCACAGGTGGAATAAAGGGACACAGTGAAAAGAGTGGAACCAAAAGTTGGTTTGACCTAATGCTAGAAGGGTGCATATACCTGAGTCATCAGCTTGACAGACAACAAGCTGTTTTGCTTTGAGTAATAGATATAGATAGATAGATAGATAGATCGATCTTGAAATTTTTGAAAATTAATAATTTACCTAGAGTTTCCTCAGCCAACACATCATTCTGAAAGTCTTTCCAAGGAAAGAAAATATGTTTCTCTAACTTTTCCTTTATTTACTCTAATAATACCACCCAAAATTATTACTCATACCTGACTTTAACCTACACCTGTTTTTTCCCCAGAAAACAAAAAAATTAGCGTAAGTCAAAAATACAATACAGCAGGCAGCTCTAACATGTCAAGTTAGTGAGAATAGCCTAGCAATTCCTAGAAGAAAAATTTACAAGTCTCTGATCTGGTATGGTAGCCTTTTAAAAAGCAAGAGGTCATCATTACGTAATATAAAACATTAAAACTTCCATTAAAAGGAAGGTGAAAATGAGTCTAAGTAAGATGCACTCATACTAAGAATTTTTTACAGTAACTGAAAAGAACCTTAATTATTTTACTTACTTTATTCGAACCTCTCTGAAAACTTTATTGCCAGTAATTTGGGCTGATGAATGTAGTCAATAAAGAAGAGCCTTGATTTTAACACTCCTTCCTCAAAGCATGTCCCTCTTGTGGTTTTCCAATGGGCTATTGTTAGATTCATTTACAGTAAAATAATTACCAGCTCCCTAAGCAAGACACATAGCAGGTTATCTATTGTCCCTTAGAGGACTGTTGGACTATTCTTAACAAGCATTCTAAATTACAATAGCAGCTTTATTGCAATTAACAAACAGACACGAATCACCAATCCAGTTATATCTCAAAAGAGAGAAGGTTTTCTGAAGTAGACTGCTGTGGTTCTTTTCTTTTGCAACCCTAAATTCAAAGACCAGTCCTTAAGCAAATAAGCACATGTCCCAGGAGCAGGGAATACAAAGAGAATAGCTTTTCTTGCCATTCCCAACAGAAAGAATAATACTTTAGTGATTTCGAGAATGGAGAGAGTGATGACATGGAAAGATGCCAACATTCCCCATCAGTATGTATAGCACTCACGTACTGGCGTTTACAGCTCCATCTGCTGGACATCCCACAGTCTTGGGTCCCAAAGTGGTAGCCCCAAGGCACAACTCTGACCTTCCATTTACACAGACACTCTAATCTTGAGATGTGTCAAAATTAAACTTGGCAAGTTTCCAGCCTATTTGAATTTCTTCATGTTTAAAAAAAAAAAAATTGCACTGTGCATATTCAGAGGAATCCCAGAGAAGATCTGCTCAGAGGGACTTAGGGACTGCAGGTCTCTGCCTGTAAATCAATAAGCTCACAGTGCCCACTAATGTGGGGGAGCCCTCTAACCAGACATGGATGTGGCCCAAATGACTCTTTCTAGGCAAATAACAGTAAAACAGTCTTACATAAGCAGTTCTAACAACAAACTCAAATATTTCCAAGGGAAATCAGCTTGCTAAAAAGGTAGTTTATGGTCTAGATTGAATTCCTAATGGCTTTGGACCAGAATTATAGTTCCCCACTAGCACTTCTCCACCTGAGCTACTTCCTGTTACTGCCCCGCACTCCACAAACATTTGTGGGGGGTTGGCAAGAAAAGCAAGTAATTATATTAAAGTTTTAATAATAAAAATTCCACTTTTGGGGCGCCTGGGTGGCTCAGACGTTTAAGCGTCTGCCTTCAGCTCTGGTCCTGATCCCAGGGTCCTGGGATCGAGCCCCACATCGGGCTCCCTGCTCAGCAGGGAACCTGCTTCTCCCTCTCCCTCGGCCTGCTTCTTCCCCTGCTTGTACACAATCTCTCTCTGTCAAAAATTTAAAAAAAAAAAAAATTCCACTTTTAACAAATCAGATAGACTTTACTTGGACTGCTGTGTGTGTGTGTGTGTGTGTGTGGTTGTACCCATGAGTTACTCACAAGGCAACACTAAGTTTGAGCATATATATTTTGCAGTGCTTCCCAACCTTTTCTTCCCTGGGACATACAGAGAAAATTGTGGCCTTTGTATGGAACATGGGTAAATATGCAAACCTGCTTGTGCAGCTGGAGGTAACTGACCTGGGGGTCCCAGCCCTCCCGAATTCTCCGTTTCCCTCACTACAACCGCTGTCTTTATAAATGACACTTTTATATTGTTAAAAATTCAATCAGAACTGACGACTGAAAATCAAAAATCACCTGAAATCCCACAAGTCAGACGTAACCACTGTGAATGCATCAGTAAACATGATTCTAAATGTCTTCAGGCATACACACAGACATACGAGTTACACACATGAAGCGTGAAGCTCTGTAATCATTTATAACTTACACATATTTGTATGAAATCTCCAACCGAATACTTTTTAATCCTTAAGCTACAAATTCAAAGATGAGGAAGGAAAACCTAATGAAGTATGATCTTTTATTTATAACATACTTTATGATTTTTTTAGTTCATACGCATTGTATCAGTCCACCTTTCTCACATACGCTGGCCATCTAGTTTTTTTTATGACCGAAAACCGCTTCCCTATGCTTAACTTGCATCCAGAAGTTAGACTTAAAACTCTGTCTCCAGTCCAACTTTCAAGATATCTTATTCTTTGTAACAGAATTCAAAATAATCATTTTTAACACTTTCTGGGTCACTAAGATAAATTTTGATGAGAAGGAAATATTTTTCCTACTCATTAAGGAGTGAAACATGGAGGGAGCACCTGGCTGACTCGGTCGGTAGAGCATGCAACTATTCATCTGGCGATTGTGAGGTCAGGCCCCACACTGGGCATGGAGCCTACTTTTAAAAAGTAATTAATTAATTAATTTTTTAAAAAAATGAAACATGGAGAAGGGAACTTAAAGTACCTGAACAATCAATAAAAGGCAAGGAACAGAAGTAGTCTATAGGGAGCAAGTCTCCTGTGCTGTTTTGATAATCATAGGCATTCAAAAAAATCTGTGTATTTGACTTTACTTGAGGAAGAGAACAAATCTTATAGAGTAGGAGCTATTTTATGGAAGTGGTAAGACTGAAACCAGACTTTTAAAATTGGCTGAGATTTACAAGATGTCAGAATAGGAGCAAAACTGGTCCTAAGAGTGGTCTTGGGCAACTGTAGTGAGTTGAATGGTGACCCCTGCACACAATAAACTTATATGCCCATGTCCCAACATTAAGAAACTGTAAATGTGATCTTACTGAGAAAAAAAGATCTTTGTAATTAAGGACCTTGAGATGAAAGCATCTTTAATTAAAATGGACCCTAAATTCAAAGACAGGTCCTTAGAAGAAAAGGGGATACAAGCAGAAACACAAGACAGAGGCCATGTGAGGAAGGAGGCAGACATTGGAGGGCTCCTTCTATAAGCCAAAGAATGCCATGCACTGCCAAAGCCACCGGAAACTAGGAGAGAGGCATAGACCATATTCTCCTTCATGGCGTCTGGACAGAACTAATCCTGCTGATACCTTGAATTCAGACTTCCAGTCTCCAGCATTGCAAGAGAATAAGGGTCTATTGTTTTAAGCCACCCTGTTTGTCATAGTTTGTTAAAACAGCCCTAGAAAATGAATATACTAATTATCTATTAGGCACTTACTATGGCAGAGTGTTTTCCAAACACTTCCCATGGATTAATTTATTTAATCCTAAAAGCAACCTTATGAAATAGAAATACTACTGTCTCCAGACTAAAGTACAAAGAGTGTATGGTCTGAGATCAGTAGAAAGGGACAAATCCAAGATTTAAACCCTGAAAGTCTGGCACCACAGCATGTGCTTTTAACTATGATATTATCCCCTTTTACATGAAGAATAAAGTGTACCTTGGGGTATAAAGGAAAATAAACAGACATATAATAAGGTCAGGTTACAGAGACCTTGACAAAACTGGTGAAAGATTTTGCCCACGACACAGAAGATAAATAACAAACAGGTTAGGCTTCTAATGTATTGCCAAGTCCATTGGTTCCACCTTCAACACATATCTTGAATCTACCTGCTTTTATCCTACTTTAAATGACACTATTCTAGAATAAGCTACCAGCATCACTCACCTAGAACAAATATCAACTTCCAAAGTAGTCTCCCGGTTCTACTCTTGCCCATTCAAGCCATTCTCCACACAAAGCGACATTTCCCTTTTAAAAACAAGTCATCTCACTGATATTAAAAATCATCAATGGCTCCCCAGTGCTCTTAGAATAAAATCCAAAGCAAGGTCCTCCATGATCTGGCTTCCTCTTCAACATCATCTCGTATCATCACTCTCATCCTTCATTATGCTCCAGTGTAATGAAGAAGAGCCTCCTTTCTGTTTCACAAAGATGCCAAGGGGTCTTTGCACTTAGTGTTCCCCCCCCAAATAAAGTCCTTTTTTTCCCAGTTCCTTGTGGCTAGCTCATTCTCATCCTTCAGGTCCCAGCTCATGTGACATCTCCTAAGAGAGGTCTTCACTCAGCACCTACTCCGACTGCTGTCCCAAACATCATTGTGTTTATTCCTGCCACAGCATTTACCATGATGTGAGCATCTCATTTCCTTGTTTACTATCTATTGAAAGAGCAGAATGTCCAAGAGGGCAGGGACCTTGTCTAATTTGTTTACCACTAAAACGCAGCAGCCAGAACAGTGACTGGCACATAACAAATATCAGGAAGCATCTCTGATGAACATTAAGGAAATGGCATGATGGACTAGAATTCTAAGAAACTTGCTCTGGGTAGTAGAGCACAGCATGTCTTCCAAAAAGGCACAGACTAAAGAAAGACACATTAGGAGGCTATTAGTACAAACTAGTGATGACTGTTTTAAGGCCTGGATAAAACTGAATAGGCAAAAATAGCAAAGAAAGATTGAAATACAGAGACCTCTAGAAGATAAAGGCAATAAAATTTGGTGACCCATTAAATACACAGGATACAGGAATAGAAATGTTGAAAGCCAAGAAATTTTCCCGAGCCTTAGAGCTTCAGTTCCATGGAATGCTGCCATAACACTTAGTCTACACTTCAAAATTTCGTTTTTGGCTTATCCAACGGTAACCAAACATAAACTAAGAACCCAGCAGAGATACTCAGGAGGCTTATTAAACTTCACAGAAGTTTCACCCAGTATGAGTAATGTCAGAAATATCATTTTTGCCAAAACTAAATAGCAACCAAAAATATATTATCATATCCATGTTTACAAGAATGAATGCTGGATTGAACAGGTGTAAAACTACACTGTATATCAGAATCAAATACATCAGGGTAGTACGCAGCAAGTCACAGATAGAAGTTGATGTCGAATGGCACCAAAAACAAAAGCCAAACAGACTTGATTTCCTAAGGTTATCAGGCAGGTAAGTCAGGGCAGTAAACACCACTCCTCCGAACGTGACAGGGCCCTGAAAGGAGGACACAGGAATGGTGACAACTGTGGTTGTTTTTATAGGCATCATAATGCTGTTTAACTGTAACAATAAATGTGCCATAATTGTTGTTACATTATTTAATGTTATTTTGATCATTTTAATGCCTTCAAGTGTTCCACCAAAAATTTCAGTATTCAAAACTGTCTCTAAAATAAAAAAATGTTTGAGGATCACTGATCTGCAGTATCTCAAGCATCATACTAAGTACTAGGCAAACAAAAACGAGTTAGTTGCAGTCTCAAAAGGCCTATAAAACTCATCAGCTATTTAGGAAAAGGAACCCATCCACAAGCAAACAAATTATAGAAAGAGGCATATGGATCAACTTCTGGCATGATAGCATGAGAGGCTCCACTAATCGGTTTAAAACTGGAAGAAAAATTATTAAAAACTTGTGAAATTACTAAAAAATGTAAAGACTCTGCAAATGGTCCTAATAGCAAACAGCAAATGAAAAAAACACCTATTCAAGAAAATCTATGGAAATTCTGTAAGAAAAGCAAAACTCTGCGGTATTTGAACCAGCGCTGCTCCTTCTCCCTCCTGCTCCTAGTTCAGAGACAAAGAGGGAAATTTGACAATGATAAAAGGGTCAGTTCATCAGGGGATATAACAATTATAAGCATATATGTGGCCAATATCATTGCACTGAAGTACATGAAGCATAAACTTCCAGAAATGAAAAGAGAAAGACAATTCTACAATAATAGAGATTTTAATACTCTACTTTTATTAATGGATATAACAACTAGATAGGTAATCAACAAGGAAACAGAAGACTTGAATGACCCTATAAACCAACTAACCTAACAGATGTCTATAGAACACTCCATCAAACAACAGCATATATACTATTTTTAAGCACAAATGCAACATTCTCCAGGACAGACTATATGGTAGGGATAGAAATAATAGAAAAGATAGAAATAATACAATTTATTTTCTGCAACAACAATGGAATGGAATTAAAAATTAGTAACAGGTACAGTTTGGGAAACCTATGAATGTGTGGAAATTTAACAACACACTCCTTGCTTCGGACTGAATGCTTGTGCCCCCCAGAAAAATTCATACTTTGAACTCCTAACTCCTAAAGTGATGGTGTTAGGAGATGGGGCTTTGGGCAGGAAATTAAGCCATGAAGGTGGAGCTCTCATGAATGGGATTAGTCCCTTTTAAGAACATGAGCTGCTCCCCTCTCTTTGCTCTCTGACATGTGAAAATACAAGAAGATGGTCATCTGTGTATCAGGAAGAGAACTCTCACCAGAACCCTGACCTTGGATTTCCAGACTCCAGAACCAGGAGAACTAACTTTGTGTTGTTGATAAGCCACCCAATTTATGGTATTTTGTTATCGCAGCTCAAAATGACTAAGACACTCCTAAATAGCCAATGGGCCAAAGAAAAAATCGAAAGGAAAATGAGAAAAAAGCAATGTGGTAAATGATAGAAAGCTAGCAAGGAGATAAAAGGGCATATAGAGAGTAGATACTAATTCAGTCTAGGAAAATGAAAGAAAGTTCTGCAGAGGAAGCAACATTTGAAGTAGGTCTTAAAAAGACAAATATGAATTTCTGTGACAAAGGAGGAAGAAAGAGAATAAAAATAATAAAAATTTAATAATAATAATAAAGCAGTTTACCAAAGCAGGGTATTAAAGTGGATGATACATTCTGGAATAATAAGCACATCACGGTGACTAGAGTGTCAGGCATGTGGCAGGTGCAGGCAATGCAGGAAGACGATGCTGGAAAGGGTGGTTAGGACCTGGTGGTTAACAGGCAAGTACACCATTCCATGGAGTATGGACTCTATTTTGGGTAACAGGACACCACTAACCTTTGTAAAAAGGGAAGTGACATAATCAGCTTGTGTTTTATATCACATTCTATCTCACAACAATCATGTGTAGTATCATTTTCTCTTCGATGTATAATATAAGCTTTTCAAGTCAGATAAAACACCCTGAACTTCCTCTAGCTCCACTGGTGTAATGCTGTGGACACTGAAGCACTTTAATAAAACAATTACTTCTTTACTGCACAAACAGGGCAAAATTCCTAGAGATATTTTGCCCATAAGCTGCCCAACAAGCATTTCTTTCATTTTTTAATTTATTCAGTCTTGTTGGCTGTTCACTATAACTGAGCAAATTATAACTGAATTATGCTTCCTTATTCTTTAATGCCACTAGGAAAGAAATCTTAATAACCTCTTCTCTTACTTCTATGTAGCAATTTTTTAAGTGACAATGCTCAATAGGAAATGAGACCAATTAAGCACCAGATCTTTGTTACTGTGGTTTGTATCCACAAGAAGGTAAAAGCCATCTGCATCTAAAGACCATAATAAAATCTGCAACACAGCAATGTGCCAAATATATTAAGTTTATTGTAACTGTTCTAGAAAAAAATTGTAATGAAATAAAAGCACTGTGATTTAGAAACCTACCAGCAAATTTAATCTGAAAGCAAAGATCCTTACCACCATTCGCTATGAGAACGCTATCTCCCACCTCTCCTAAGAAATTACAAAGATGCACATGGGACTGGGTACTACAGCAAATGTGTAAAAGGGACTATCCAGCTGAGGTGATAAAGCCAAAAATGTTATTTGACTCAATCATCTCTGTTTTATGATTTTCATAAGCAAAGCTTAATCACCTGAAAACAAAAGCAGAGGCAGTTCAAGGTTAAGAGAGGAGTTTAGGAAAAGTCAAAGAGAACCTTCAGAGTTGCTAGTAAAGGCACCATTACAACCGCTCAAGGTGGTGGCGGAAGCCAAGGTTTGGGTGGAGAGAACCAGAGTAAGAAATTGAGAGGGAAGGCTGTAGTGCACCAAAAGGAAACTTGAAGGGAAATTCAAGGTTCTTGGAAGGAGAAGCTTGGAGAGGGGCAAAGTAAAATGATGAAAAGGACTTTACTCCGGGTAGGAAGAGTGAAGGGGAAATAAAGCTGATACCAGTGAGAATGGCTGTGCCCGCTTTGAAGCATTGGGTATACTACAGATGAGAAAGGCAGCAGGCCTTGAGAGGAAGTAGAAGGCTGAACGAGGGACTGCCATCCAGGACAGAGGGAAAATGCCCAGAAGGACAGCAAACAGTGGGGATGAGGTTGGGAGAATGGAATAGAGAAATAAATGCAAATGGAGACATGGTAGCTTAAGAGAAATTGTTAAATAATTTTGCAGAACAATGTTCTGGAAATCATAATGAAAAATATGACATACTCCTCCTCTATTTTCATAAGAATAAGTGAGAGTAGAATTATCCAGGAAAGAGTTTGGAGAGGAGTCAAGGGCAAATGTCAGAGGTGTACATCAATTATTAAGGAAGTGCAATAGATTCTTCCTTCATTTATGTATTTATAGACTATGGTCATCTTTACTAAATTGGCCATGTTCTAGCTAAGACTACTAAAAAGGCATTTGGAAAAAAGAATAACATTTATCCTAAAACTAGAATTCAAGTTAAGCTAGCTTCAAGAAGATGGTGTAATCTAGATCAGTATTTCTCATATTTTAATGTTCGTAGACACCACTGGGGGATCCTGTTAAAATTTAAATTCTGCCTCAAGAGGTCAGGGATTGGACCTGAAAGTCTGGATTTCTAACAAGCTCCCAGATGACACTTACATAATGGTATGCACACCACTAACAGTAACAAGGACCTAGATTTCAGTACCTTCAAAATATGTGTGATGGGTGTGTGCCTTTGAGGAATGTTTCTCAAACTCTAGTGTACTTATGAATGACTTTGGAATTTTGCTAGCATGCAGATATGGTTCAGGAGATCTCAGGTGGGACCAAAGAGTCCACATTTCTGAAGATCCCAGGTGTACAGATGCTGCTGGTTCATAGACTATACTCTGATCAGCAAGGAATTATAGAACATACAATTAAACCCCAGTTTTGCCTAACATAATTCACACTGTCAGGATACAATTTCTATTATCCAAAATCAACTGGATAAAGCAATCCAGACAGGTTTCTCCTGACATTTTCAAGAAATCAAAATGATTGCAAGAAAATAATAATAACCACAAAATAAAATTGTCTGACTATATATTATATATTGCCTGGGGAAGACATCATCCTAAAATAATCTCACCCATAGGGCTCCCAGACATTGCCTACCTTTGTAAAAATATCAAGAGAGCACTAGGTGTCCAACTATCAGTGAGGATTAAAGCCAAAGGAACCATTTATGGGAACCAAGTGCAGGAATTACTTTAAGAATTTGTAAACAGTCCCTGCTTTCCAGCTTGCTGTCAATTCCCACAACTATACTAAGAATTTCTTCTGATTTGCAAAATAAATGAAGGCAAAAGACAGAACCAGAATAGTAAGTAAATTTGCACCCAGTTTTATGATGAATATATAAGCAAAATTAAAAAATAATTGGTAATACATTTTTCCTATTAGTAAATGTGATGCACAACCATAGTCACCTATGTACACATAACCTCAGGAAGGGAAGATCTGACTTCTATTAGGAAACATGACATCTGACCAACCTATATGAATTCCCCAAAGGGGTGCCCATAGGCAGAGAGACATCTGGTCAAGTTTCCCTCTAAAAAGATTTTAAAAATCAAGTTAATATGGGATTGGAAGTCTTTAGAAGCATACAACTTTAGAAGCATACAACCATTATTTAGGGTAGTCAGGATATAGTTCCAGAGACCTAAAATCAGTATGATAAAACAAAATATGTTCTGAGTTTTTTAATTAAAAACTTCAAATTTTCTGCAAAAAAAAAAAAACCATTTAACAGCATTTGCCTAATTTTATATTGGTCATAAATTATTTAGGGAGAAGGAAAAAAAGACAGTAATGAACATGAACTTCTCTGATAAAAGTAGTTTAAACAAGTGCTCCTCAGAGAATCTTTCTAACACAGTGCTTATTTAACATGTTTATAAAGAAGTGCAGAGTGAAATCTCCAGCTCGACCATGACAAAAAGCTCTGTGATGCAATGAAAGTTCAAGAGGTTTGTGATATACTGCAAGATTGTGCATCTTTATGGTTAGACAGAAAATTACAAATACAGAGAAACATGTTCCCTCTACCAAGCATTGGAGAAAGTCATATAAAATGCAGCCGTGGCCTTCTAGGAGCTCAAATCTCACAGAGAGGGAGAAATGCAAATTATTACTTGCAACCAATGAAATGAGGACTAATGGAGCCATGTGCCTAGAATCATGAGATGCAAGGATAGGGTTGGGGGGGGGGGTCACAAAAGGCTTCACAGGTGAATAACAGCATCATGGAGGATGGGAAGGAATTCGCATAGAGAGCATCATGCAACAAGGCAGGGAGAGACAGCAGCTGCCCCTATGACACCAAACAGCGTGGCTTATGAGGAAGAAGTGAAAGGACACAAAGCTGAAAAGGTCATTAGGATGGAGACCACAAATGGCCTTTAATACAGTGCCACAGCCCAACGAACAACCTCAAAGGCATCTTCTAAATAAGATGCACTGTGCAGAAAATAAAAACAAAAATTACAAAAAAAATCAGAGATCATCATTTATAAAACCACAGCTTAAATAAGGTTTCCTTGAAAAGATCTAATGTGACTTGAGAAGGTCCAGATAAAAGCTTTTACAATATTCAGAAAATGAAGGGAAGAGGTTAATATGCCAAGACAAATTGCAAAGATTAAGGTTCTAAAGTTTGGACTGGAGAAGACTGAAGTCTATAAAATCATGACATCAATAAGGTCTTTTCTCTAAATTTTAGAACACCAACTTCAAGGAAAATCCTTGAAGTCTGAAGAAAAAAAGTGATTCTGGAGCATACAAAATTTGTATAAATGTTCACCCAAATCAACTTTCAATGCTAAGACTGGACGTCCCCAAGGTAGTCTTCCCCTGGTAAAATCTTACTCATCCTTCCAGACCCACCTAATGTCACTGCTACACTTTCACCAATTAGAATTCATTTTTCCCTCCCCAAGACTTCCATGGCGTAGGACAGCTCTTAACACAGCCTTCCTTCTGTCTCTCCAAACTGTAACTAAATTTCCTAAGGCTAGGCACCATACGTTATTGATATGTGTATACCCAACAGTATTTAGATTCAATAAATGCATATTTATTTAATGTAAAAATATTCACGGAGAGCCTATTAAATGCAAAGCACTGTGTTTAATACTTCTACACAATAAAGAAATGAGAAACACAATCTCTCCCCAGAAGACCTCACATCTGGTAGGGAGGTTCAGTAAAGAAAGGTTACTTTAATATAAAATCAAGGAAGAAGGTGCAATCAAAGGATTCATTTGTGTAATTTTTTTCATTCATTCCCTACCTCATTCCAAAAGGATTTTTTTTCGAAAGGATTCTTAACCACTTATGGAAACACAGCATGACACTAAAAAGGCTAGCTATTGAAGTAAAGTAAAAGTAACAAAAAACCCAAGATGGAGTCAAGGTAGTTCACAAAAGTCTAACAGAAGTTAGAGATGGGCAGGAAAATCTTGAGTTAATGGATTCTCAGCAATAGTTGCTCCAAAGTTCAGCTTTTCCTGAAATGAGGCCTTTAAGCAAACACTGTGTGTTGTGTGGACCACTTCCTTACCAACTCTGCTGTGATGCATACAATAATCACTTTCCTGAGGCTGCTTATTCATAATGACCCTCTCTATCTGGCAAATGACCTAATGCCACAATACAACAAAGTAAAAGCAATTCTCAAGGGAGGTCAAACACAGCTCTAAGATGGTCTGATTTGAATTAAGTAAAAAAGATTGAATTTCTAGCACAATGGATGTATTATATATTCCTCAGGAATATTCCACAAACATTACTTATCATGACTGAGTTTCAATAAGGATAAAGCAGCACAGAGTTAGAAACTGGTCTCTGAGAAAAAATAAGACTCAATTAAGGGGCATAATGAACTTTGCTAATCAGCTGACCAACAGCCAGGATTGTATCATCTCATGAAAACCTAAAAAGCTACATGTGGTTATTATCCCACTCTTAAGCAGAAGAAGCTAATTTCTCTCAGAAAAAGTCATGTGTCTTCTTCAGCATACTCATCAATGGGTGCTTGAGATCCTAGAGACTTGGGGCCTGGTCACAATGATTTTAGGATACACAATTTTCAAGGTCAGCATTCCCAATCACCATACTCCAAAGGAAAAGACTTGATAAGACATCTTTAGAATAACTAAGATTAGGCAACGTTTCAAGATATCTTTCAAGATAAACTGGCTGCAAAATGTACTCTCCCTAGATAAGTGAGATAATTTGCTCTATGCAGCTGTTAACTACAAACTAATAAAATGCTACAGGATGTCTGCAACTGATTTTAGAGCAAGTTCTATGAAACCATTCTTAAAGGCAATAATTAGAGATAAGAAACAGGGGTTTTTTTGGTTTTGTTTTTACAGACCACCCCTAGTCTGTGGTAACAAATTCCAAAAGAGCATATAGAGAACTTTTTTTTCTCTTTTCTAAGTGGGAAGAAAAGTGAGAAAGGGCATATACCCTACTCGCTTAGTAGTGAATCAAGCTATTAAGACACAAAGTAGAATCCCAAATGTATTTCTCCTTTACTTGCTCAAAAGTATTTACTAAGCTATCAGGAAAACATTAATAGATTCTGATTTTGACTGTCTTGTTAGGCACCATAACAGGGTGGAGGAGAAAGGAGGGCACCTATAGCATAAATATAGATGTAACTTAGTCTGTTCCCCAAATTAAAGAAGCCCCCACCAAAATAATAACAATAACAACAACAACAACAATAATAATAATAAAACAAAGTCTTCATTGTTAAGATATTGCCTTCAAGGTATTGAGTATGAAAACAGCAAAAGCTGCTTGCTAGTTTTGTTCAGAGTTGCCATGAACTTAAAAGCTGCCAGACATTCTGATTTGGGTCCAGTGTTGGGGGAAAGATGATCATTCTTTAAAAAAAAAAAAAAGGTATAGATTCAGTGTCCAATCATAGAGAACCAGAAATGTGGGGCCAACAAGGATGAGGAATGGAAGCCAGGACCTTTGAAATGGTCCTCAAACAGTTTCAAAGAGAAAGGAAATTCACCGGGCTGCCTCCTACACGAGGTATAATTACAAGAAAGCAGAAGAAGGAAGTCTTGAAGTCTATAAAATCTACAATATTTTACCTTGCCCCATGAAGCTGAGAAATGTAAACTATCCAAATGCCAACCCAACAGGATCTAAGTTTCCATAAGCGCAATAATCAAATTCACTCCATAGGTAAACATCAAAAATTGCCCACCTTATACTTCTTAAGAGTCACCTGAAGATTGTCTTGCAATTTAATTTGTTTTGTTTTGTTTTTACTTGTTGTTTTTGTTGTTACTGTGATTTCTGAAGCACGGAGATATGTATATTAAACAAAGTGCTTACATGAGTTCCAAAGAAAGGAAACTGCATCCAATTGTAGATAAGCCACCCTAAGTAGGAATAACAATGGTCATTGTAGGGTAGACCAAACTTTGTCAAAAAGAACTACATATTCTAAAAGAGGCAATTCCTATATGTTTTAGGACATATTTTTTTAAATTAGGACTTAGGGAATTTTTTAAGAAGTAGGGAAGGGATACATGGGTGGCTCAGTCGGTTAAGCATCTGCCTTAGGCTCAGGTCATGATCCCAGGGTCCTGGGATTGAGTCAGGCATCAAGCTCCTTGTTCAGCAGGGAGTCTGCTTCTCCCTCTGCCTGCCACTCCCGCTGCTTATGCTCTCTATCTCTTGGACAAATAAATAAATAAAATCTTTAAAAAAAAAAATAGAAGAAGAAGAAGAAGAAATAGGGAAAAGCCTGGAAAGACAACGTGGTGGCAAAGTCTGAATGGCCTTAAGTACAGAGGCAAGATTTAAGTAATAGTGATGGTGTTGAACTGAACTTGGACATGAAATTACAACACTGGGCAAGTTTCCCAGGTTATTCCTTCAGTGATTTCAAAGGGGTATACAAATCGGAAAAGCAATTCTGGGAATTTTAGGGAAGAGATCCAAACTATTTTGGAGTTCCAGAGAGAAACTTGAAGCATCCTCCAATGGCTTTATTCAAAAATTGCAAATATAACTACCTCCCTTATGCATGACTGTTTTATCTTTGCATTTAAGTGTTCTGCACCCACAGAAGAATTTTGATGTTGACATACCCCAGATTTTACTTTTTTTTTTTTTTTCATTTTGGAAGGGGGTGCATAGGGAGAGAAGAATCTTAAGCAGGCTCCATGCTCAGCATGGAACCCAATGCAGGGCTGGATCTCACAACACTGAGATCATGACCTGAATCAAAATCAAGAGTCTGACACTTAACCGACTGAGCCATTCAGGCACACCCAGATTTTACATTTTGAAGGCCATTTGAATTGGAATTTTATTAATGAATGTAACTATTACCACAGTTAAATCTCTCTTAATATCCATCACCTCAAAGGGAAAGCCTTGAACTGGGTAACATCCGATTCAAACACACCTACTGCAAATTACTAACTTCTACTAGGTTAGACATTGCTGCAAATCTCTAACCTATACCCTATCTCTTAATGTCTTCCCCACCCCAACGTGCAACTACACAAAGAAGAATGTAATTCAATTGCTTCCCATGCTTACTGCAGTAATTTCATATCAGTCTTAATTTTGTTTTAAAAGGGCTTTCTTCAAGTATAAAGGTTATGCTATTGACCCACCATCCCTGGATCACGTGCATTCAGTGGGCTTTCTGGGAGTGGGGCTCTTGAATCCTTTCACACTCCACAGCCAGGTGCCCTCTGCAAAAAATCACTCACATGTGCAACATGCAACATAGATAAAATATAAAGTGGGGAGAAATATTTCTCTAAATATACTGAAGGAGGTAAACAGACTGCTCTGTGTACTTGTTAAATTCTGACCCTATTTGTACATTACTGGGATGTTTTAAATGCCTTCAGAGATAATTTTAAAATACAATTAGTGTTTATTAAAACCTGATAGATGGACTTCTTTTTAAAAAAATGAAGTCGGGGCGCCTGGGTGGCTCAGTCATCAAGCGTCTGCCTTCGGCTCAGGTCATGATCCCAGGGTCCTGGGATCGAGCCCCGCATCGGGCTCCCTGCTCTGTGGGAAGCCTGCTTCTCCCTCTCCCACTCCCCCTGCTTGTGTTCCCTCTCTTGCTGTCTCTCTCTCTCTGTCAAAAATTAAATAAAATCTTAAAAAAAAAAAAATGAGGTCAATGATGTAAATCTTGCAGGCTCTATTTGTATCAGAGGTCAGCACCCCTATAGAAGTGATGTGCCAAGCTACTGAATCCTGTTTCTGGCAAGCAAGGGCGGGGAAAAGCAGCAGAAGCCCAGAATGGGCAACTCAAACCTATCTTTGATGCCTAGATATTTGAGGCCTTCCTGACAAATATATTTCAAATTGACCTTTTGATCTTGTATAATCCCTTTTTTATGCTTCATTTTTCCCAATGGCATTTATCACTATTTAACACACTATATATGTTATTTTTTTTTATCCACCTCTCCAGGGCAGAGATTTTTGTCTGTTTTATATCCCCAGTGTTAGAACTTAGCAGGATTTCAGAAGCTATTTGTGGGAGAAAGGAAGGAAGGAAGGGAGGGAGGGAGGGAGGGAGGAAGTTAATCCAAACAAAGATCCTATAGGAGGTATTTGCCTGCATTGCATACCTTCCCATGTCACTTTAATTAGAAACCAACCCTCCCTTAAAACTTAGATGAAACTAACTAGTAAGGAAATGAATGTTTTTCTAGACATAAAGAGGCAATGAAGAGGCACAAATAATATTTTGCAATCTGGGGAGATATCACTCAGAAGAGAGCTTTTAAGGAACAACAACAACTAAAAAGAAGGTTGAGAAAGAAAATAGAAAGGTCTTTGCAGATGACCAGTGGTCACAGCTGCTCACATCATCTGTATTTCCTTTCTCAAAAATCAGGACCTTCCTGGGCCTTGGCCCACAAGTACCCCAGAAAGTGCCTAAGTGGTTCCACCAAACTGAACTAGGCTTGAAATTATAACATGAAAATGCCTATCATCCAGCCTTATTTTTGACAGGTGCTCTCATACTTTTATAGAGCTTAGAGAGAAGAATCTCCACCAGCTGAAAAGTTCTCCTTAAATCACTCCTGTGGTGATTTAAGCTTTTTCTTGCTTGTCCCCCTGCAGTGAAGAAAGAACAGCTGCTCATCATCACTCATATAATATCCTTTCACACGCAGTGAAAACCAAGAAAACAACCATATTTGAGAATGCCTGTCAAAAGACAATTCTCCTGGGAACCACTCATGGCCTCTGTGTCTATGATTTCACTGAACCTGAAGACTGTAATTAAGTCCCTATTCAGACGTCACTTCTCTAGGCTAAATAAACCCAGTCCTTCAGACTTTCATCACAGAGCAAATTTCTCAACCCTTTTAATATTTTCGGTTGGATTCCTCTGGATTCTCTCCAAATTCTACATAATTAAATCATGACCAGGGTTGCAGGAGAAAAAAAGAATTGCGTGGTAGCTTCTTAATGTTATACTCTTGCATTTGTACACCTTGTTTTTTCTCCTTATGTGAATTACCCGGCGTAGTTCTCTACCAAGCTATGCTGTTTACATTTTCTACTTCTTGCAATTTGCCAGGATTATCTTGGAATTGTAAACCTACTTTTCTTTTTCAGAGTACTAGAACCCTAGCCTGGTTTGGTCATACTGACATATCATATGTTAATGAAAATGAATAATGCCAGGGTCAGAACTGTGATCTGCAGAGTATTATTCACAATGCACTTCCACAAACTTCCCAGGATGAGTCTAAAATCATGAGTGGGACACTCTACAGTTTAAATTTCAACTCTGCCATCTACTAGTTTCAGGATTGTTTGACAAATATTGTAATTTTCTGAGGATAATAAACCTACTTCGCAGGGCTATCAAGAGATAGGAATTGAGTTAATAATGGAAAGAATATGGCAGAGTGATATGTACTCTACCATACTACTGATATGTACCTACTGTTTTACCTTCTTTATGGAACAGCCATCCTTGCCATTTTGAACTACTTCCACAGCACAATGGCAAAGGTCAAGAAGGCTCATTTTTCTTCAGAAATGAAACTCAACGTGGAGGATGCAAAGCTGGACAAAGTAATAACAGTAAGTCAAAGGACTTAACTCTCAACATAAACCTCACAATCCCCTGTTTTTCAGGAAGGACAGCAGAAATGACATGGAGAAGGGGATACAAGCACTGGTGCACAGGTAAGAAGTACAGGGAAACTCAGAAGACAGTAAGCTGATAGAGGCAAAATAAACTCAGAAACCACACATCTGAATTTGACTACTTATCCCAGTTATTCCTGAATATTAGAATACAAGACTATTCAGATGTAAATTTAACATTTCATTTTAGAAAAGATAATGGCTTACTGGTTCAACAATAGTGAAAATATTAATGCTTTTCACTTTCTGTGAAAATAATTTTTGATTCTAATATTTCAAAAAGGCATGTATGTTTCAATGTCAAGAGGTTATATATTATTTTAGATGAAAAACAAGATTAAAATTTTTCTATTTTTTAAAAGATTTAAATTAATCCCAACTAAAACAGGGCAGGAAATTCTGTATTTTCTGTATTTCTGTATTTTCTGAATTACTGTATTTTCCCTAATGCCTTCCCTGACATTTCACCTCTTGATGAGGAACTCAACTGGACAACCAAAGAGTTCCCTCCTTCACAGGAGTACTACAAAAACATAACTACTGTTTGACCAACAAAGCACCTATGGATAGCTTCAAAATTGCTGGTTTACAAGAATATAATTTTATCTGTAATTTTAAATGATTTCTCAATAACGTGGTAAAAACTTTTAATCAATTGTACGCTACGTAACATAGTGTTTCCAGAGGAAAATCATTTTTACAGCATTAATAGAGAATGACTGACAAGCCATGAGCTCTTCCACACACCAGGTACTACGTGAAGTGCTTTATGCGGCTTATCTCATTTAACCCTCCCAACATCCTTAACACAGGTGGATAAGGAAATTGAAATTCACAGAAGGTAAGTCACTGTTCAGGGTGTCACAGCTAAGACAGATACTTAAGAATATCCAAATCAAGATAGGAATCTCAACCCAACCCAGTTCTGGTCATGAAATCAAGTTAGTGGGTCATGATCAGCATTTCTTTTAATAGGATATAATAGGAAAGAACAGAATAGGACCATAAATAGTAAAAGAGAAAATAATAAACGTTTTTTTGAAAGCTACTTCTCTACACCACTGTTATACCAGAAGTAACTAAGCATCTGGAAATAAAACTTTAAAGCTTTCCAGAATATTCAGAGATCATTTAGTCCTACTGTTCTATTTCATTTTATAGATGAAGAAACTCAAAGGAAGTTTGGATGGCTTTCTATACGCATAGTCATATGGTAGTCGATGGGAGGGTCAGAACAAGAGCCCAGGGATGTTGAAAGTAAATTGATTTGAGAAAGATACAGCATATTTCACTTTGGGAGTGAAAGGGGATACTATCAATAACTACACCAGGAAGATAGACATAAATCTGAACTGTCCTGGGCAAACCAGAAGGTATAGTATATGGCTTTAGAAACAAACAAAACTTGTCTAAAAGCAAACATGGCTGGAAAAAATTTGTGTGTTAATAGAAGTCTCGCTCTCTCCCTCTCTCTCTTTTTTTTTTTTTAAACAAGACAGAGCAGTTTGAACTTACACATAAATCTGTAAGCAAGTAATAGCCTTATTTCTATTTTTTTTCTTTTTGTTTTGATATTTGTATAATTTAAACACTAAGCTACCAGAGAAACAGGAGGGAAAAAAATACACTTTATGCAAACATAGCAAAGAAACTATCAAGACCTTATCAAAGATGAACAAAGATTTCTCAGTATTTTCCAATTTTGATACCAAAACCAGCAAGTGCAGATTTAAACTAAATTGCTGACACTGTAAAATAATGCTCACCAGATGCAAGCCGCATTTAATGCAAGTAACAGTTTCTATAAATATAATTCATAACTAATATTAATATTCAAAGAACTTAGCAAAGAAAACTAAAAAAAGGAGTATTTATTTTCACATGTCATTTTCTCAGTCAGAACTTCAGAGTGAAGATTAGTACAGGTATTCCTTACCCCAGCTAAGTGTTATGTAGCGATGAATGGACTTTTCAGTGAGAAGATAACTAATATTTTAGCCTACAAAATCATTATGTAAATTTAACTGGTTTATACTGCAGCCCTTATGACTTGAAACATCTGTTCAACACAAGTTTTTCTTATAATACATGAAGTTTCAAACTGCATATTACAGCAGTTTGCAGCATATTTATAACATGATGGTTTTGTCCTTTACTAGATAAGAGACTTTTAAGGTGTGACCTGTATTGAAGTACTTTAGTTATTGCTCACATCACCATCTGCTCATATATATTTTCACCTAAAATTATATGGCATTCATAACTATATTAGAATATTATCTTCACACAATTTGGCACTTAATTATATGTATTAATATCTCACTTACCTGAGGTCACCAATTCAACATCATGAAAAATAAGGACCAAAGATGAGACCGAAAAAGGAGATAAAAGAGTGGTCAAGTTGGCAAGATACATATCCTAATGCCTACACACTGAATCAATGGTGCGGCCCTAAGGCCTTCACACTCAGCCTCTGCACTCATAATTTAGACACAGTTCAAAGTAAGAGTACCGATTTTCCCTTCCACAAAATATTATAATAACTAAACTGGAAAAGAGTCACTAGATTGTCACAGAGAAGCATGCTGAGAACAACATAATATAAAATCAGAGTTTGTAAGCAGGTGAAGGAAAAATCTTAGTATATAATTATTTATAAGAAGTCAAAATAAAGCAAACAGGAACTCTCCTGACATGCTAGCAGGAATACGAATGTGTACAACCATTGTGGATAACAGTTTGCATGCACTGAGTGAGATACTTTCCTATATAGCCCCATGGAACCATGTGTGATAATGTGTCATCACTGTTACTTATGCTAATAAACCTAGTAACTATTCAACTCACTAGGAAATTAGACTGAAATGTGGCACATGAACAAAAATTAACTCCAAATGGATCTTAGACCTAAATATAAAATCTACAACTATAAAATTTCTAGGAGAAATGTTCATGACTTCTAAGTAGACAAGGATTTGTTAGAAGAATGTAAAAAAGCACTAACAATAAAAGAAAAAATGGACAAATTTAAATTCATCAAAATTAAAAACTACTCCTCTAACAAAATTATGTAAAAAATGAGAAAGGCCAGCCATACAACAGAAGAAAATATTTACGAAACATGTCTCTGACAAAGGACTGGTACCCAGAAAGAACTCATAACTCTCTAAGACAAATAAACCAACTTCAAAATGAGGAAAAAAAAATCTGAACACACACTTCACAAATAAGTAAGGATGACCAATAGGGACTTGAGAAGATGCTTTTTCAAGTCCCTATTGGTCATCCTTACTTATTGATCAGATGACAAAGATTAAAACCACAGTGAGCTACCAATGCACTCCAACAGAATGGCTAAGAGTCAACATTGGCAGCAGAACACACGGACAGACACTTCACCAGAGAGGACATATAGATGGCACGTAAGCACATGCAAAGATGTTCAACACCATTAGCTATTAAGGAAATGCAAATTAAAACCAAAATGGGATATTATTACACAACTATTATGGTGGCTAAAATAAAAAATAACGGCAACACCAAATGCTGGCAAGGATGCAGAGAAATAGGACAAATCATACATTGCTGGTGGAAATGCAAAAAGACACAACCATTCTGGAAAATAATTTGCCAATTTCTTAAAAGAAAGAAGAGAAGAGAAGAGAAAAGGAAAAGGAAAAAGAAAACATACCCTACTGGGCATTTATCCCAGAGAAAGTAAAATTTATGTCTGCAAAAAAGCATGTACACTCTAGTTCACAGCAGCCATGTTGTAACAGTGAAAAATGGAAACAATCCTAATGTCTTTCAATGGGTAAGTGGTTAAATAAACTGTGCCACATCCATGTTACTCAGTAATTAAAAGGAAAGAACTACTGACACACGTAAGACAATGAATATTAAGGGTATTGCATGAATATTGAGGGCATTGTGTTGGGTAAAAAAAAAACCAATCTCAAGAGATTATATTCTGTATGATTCCATTTATATAACATTCTCGAAATGAAAAATTATAGAGATGGGGAAGAGACTGTTTCCAGGGCTTCACAAAGGGAGCAGCAAGAGGTGAGGGAAGGGAGCCAACCAGGATGAGTGTGACTGTAATGGGCTAACATGAGGAATCTTTGTGGTGATGGGACAGTTCTATAACTTGATTGTGGTGGTGGTTACATGAATCTAAACATGATAAAATTTCATAGAACTACTATACATGTACAAAGAAATTAGTGTGTGTAAAACTAATGAAATCTGAATAAGCTCTATGAATTGTACCCGTGTCAGTTTCCCGGTTTGGACACTGTACTAAGGTTACACTAGATATTACTACAGCGGGAAAACTAGGTCAAGAGTACATAGGACCTCCCTGTATTATTTTTGCAACTATGACTCTATAATTATTCCAAAAGAAAAAGGTATTAAAAAAAGAGAGAGATGAACAATCCCAAGTGTTGCCAAGAATGTGGAGGAACTCAAATTCTTACTCTTTACTAGTGGAAGTGTAAAATGACACAAGCATATTGTAAAACATTTTGTAAGTTTTTCATAATATTAAACATATATTTATCATAAGACCCAGGAAGTCAATTCCTAGGTATTTACCCAAGTAAAGTGAAAACGTATATCAATACAAAGCCTTGTGCACAAATATTCTTTCCAGCTTTATTCATCTTAGCCAAAAACTGGAAACAATCCAAATGTTCATCACAGATGGATGTATGAACAAATTGTGGCACATCCATTCAATGGAAAATTCAATGGTAATGAAGAGAAATAAACTACTGATTCAAGCAACAGCACGAATGAATCTCAAAATCACAAAAGAAGCCAGATTAAAGAACACATACTATTTGATCCCACTTATGCAAAATCTAGTATAGGAAAAACTAATCCATTGTGACAGAAAGATCAATGGTGTCTTGTGCCAGGGGTGGAACTGAGGGGGCAAGGGGCACCAGGGTGTATCTGAAGGGGAAGGAAATGTTCTATATGTTGATTTTGATGCTAGTTACAAGGACGTATACCTTTCTCAAAACCCAGCAAATTACATACTTAAAATAAGTTTATTTTATTGTATGTATATTATACCTCAATAAAGTTGATGTTTGTAAAATGTGGTATTACAACAGAGTTATCAGGTAGCAATTAGAGGTCATGAATTTGATGTACCATGGCAACATGCACAAAAGGGAAAGAACCAAGTAGGATTTACAGCACAATACCCTGGATTTACAGCACAATACCATGGGGAGGCAGCTAATCATAGTAGTTCAAGGTGTAGACTCTAGAAGTAGAGGGCCTAAACTGAAATCCTGGATCCACACCTATGAGTTATGTACTCTTTGGCAAGTTACTCAACCTTTTTGTGCCAAGAGGGTAAGAGTATCTACCTCACAGAATTGCTGTGAGGATTAAATGAATTAATGCTGGCAAAAGCTTAAAATAGTATCTGGAATGTGAAAAATGCTATATAAGTATTTGTTTAAAAAATAAATACAAAAAAATAAAACACGATAACCCTCAAGGATACACATATATCTAAATAAGCTGATGGAGAGCAAATTGTAGGGACACCCATTAAATACTTGACATTAACACTTAATGAAGACAAAGCAATACAGACAGAAGAAAAATAAGTAATAAGCTAAACTAAAAGAGGGGCTATAAACTGATCAATGATGAGAGTCTGCCATGAACAAGCAAATTCTGTGCACTAGAAGTCACAAAGGGGAAAAAGTACAGTCAAAAGGCTAAACTATCTGGCCATACTTGATTTAAGGAACAACCTATAGACTTCACTCTTTGTCCTGAACTATCAGAACCATAAATAACAGGTGTATAAATGATAAGACTGAAGTATAAGAAAGAAGAAGACAAAGGCAAAGACAGGGCAACAGGCTAGCATACTGTTACATACACATACACATGCACACACACATACAAACACGAGGACTCAATAAGTTTTAGAGTTGCCATTATGTCCAATAAAGGGGATATTATGATAACAAGTCTTGAATGATTCTCATTATTTATGTATCTCACCACAAAACTGAAAGCTACATGAGGATGGGATTGTCCACAGTTCTGGTACACAGCAGTGATCCCTAAATAACTATTAATCCTATTCATTAATAATCACTGAATGCCTACTGTGTGCTAGATGTTCCACAGAGCTCTACATCAAATAAGTTCCAAATGCAACACTAATTAAGTGGTCACTAAAAATTAAACAAGAGTTTGACATTTACAGGAGCAAATACAATCTATTATCAGTGGGATTTTGCCAGAATATTCTTTAAAAGTGTAGTTGAGTCAGAGGAAAAGCAAATGTATGCTTCTCTACTTTAAAAGATGAAAAGCAAGCCGGTCTCATGGAAAATAAAGTATTAAACTTATTCATAAGGTAATAATTTATGTAGTTTCTAATCATAAACAGCATGCACTCAAAAGAGGAATTTCGTATGTGAATTAAGTTTTGTTTTTTTTCAAAAAGACTCCTGCAGCTACCATGCAAGAAGACTTGCATGTGGTCTGTTTTACACATAGGATTTTATTGCCCAGCCAGGGACCGTATTAAAGAGAAAGAGAAATAAAAGGACGAACAGCAATCAGCAAACATGAATAAGCAGGGCCTGCATCCTTACCAACAAAACTCCAGTAACTACAAGTAATGAAAGTAATTATTTCAACAAGCATCTGAAATAAAAGCTGAATGGACTTTGGAAAAAAAACATTAGAGTAAAATTTGTTTTCAAGAGGAAAATACTAAGATATTCAGAGATACAGAGATACTTCAAACATTCTCAGCTGTGTGGTCTCAGCTGAGGAAGTGACACTGGTCCTCTGGGATCACATCACAGACTTGCAAAGTCAAAAGTCTGTAACAAGTATCACAATCTAAAGAAAACATGGGTAACATCCTGCACTTAAAGTCCAGAGGGATTTGCTTGCAGCTTTGCAGAGCTCCTCAATCCTGTCTGCACAGTAGAATCACCTGAAGTTCTTTATAAAAGTACAAGACACAGACCCCACTCCTGACCAGTTAAATCAGAATAACGAGGGCTGGAGGCTCTACACTCTCTACTGATCAATAAAAATAATGTATTCTTTTCTTTAATTAAACTTGTCATTTTGAGATAATTATAGATTCATATACAGTTTTAAGAAATAATACAGACATAAGCCATGTACCCTCTATCCAGGTTTTCCAAGATGCAAAACTATAGTACGAAACCACAACCAACAAAACCACAACGAGAATGTTGACACTGAAGCAGTCAAGAAACAGAACGATTCCACGGTTCCCTCCTCCATCGCCACAAGGGTCCCTCCTGCCGTCCTTTTATAGATAAAACTACCTCCTCCTTCCCCCTATCCACCTTCTCAGATCCTATTTCATAGTGCTCACACCCAGGCTACTACCCATCATCAGTCTTTGTTCTCTGAGCACATCTTAGAAACCCTTCACTGGAATGCTCCTGCCCCAGATCTTCATAAGGTTTGTTCTTTGTCATCAGCTCTCAATTTAAATGTCACCTCCCTTAAAAAGCCTTCCTTGACTACCCAATCTATCCCATCACTCCTCTTTAATCCTCTATATAGCAGTTAGCACCCCATGATATTTTTATCACTTATGTACTTGAATTGTCTCTCTTGACTTCCCAAAGTAAAATATAAGTTCCATGAGAACAGGGTCCTTAACTACCTTGTTCATTATGGTATGCCCAGTACTTAGAGTAGTACTTGGCACATACTGGAGCTTAATTAATATCTGTTGAATAAATTGAAAATATTTATGAAGTCTAGCATAGATAATAATAAATATAGTAATAATGGTAACAAATAATACCTATATATAGGACCCTTTTAGGATTTCTCTGTACACATACACACGTGCGTGCACACACACACACACACACACTCATAGACATATGTGTTCATTAAGTCCTAAAATAACCATAATGGTATTATTATTGTCCTCATTTTACAAATGAGGAAATTGAGGCACAGATGGATTAAATACCTAAGCAAGATTACCCATCTTACTAAGCAGCAGTGCAAGAAGTCAGGCCCAGGCTGCTCATGTGCTTAGTCATCACACTAAAAAAGCACAAAAATAAAGAGTGTTCTCTTTTTTTCTCTTTGGCTTCTCTGATGGAGATTTTGACAGTTACCACCATCTACTACTTTGCACCTTTTATTTGATTACTTCTAGTTCCAGTCCCCTACAAAAATATTGCTGTATCAGGAAAGGCTATGACATTGAATAGATTTTAAGGAGAGTTTTCTCAACATGACTCACTTGTGGGATAATTACTAGGGCTACAACATCCATAGCTTTCCACTCTACCCCAGCGACTTAAATTCCAAATACAGTATTCACTAAATTTCTTCTCAAACTTAATTATATCCTACTAGCCTTAAAATAGCTCATTATACTGCTCCCTTTGCCCCCCATCCTTGAAGCTTTAGAAAGTAAAAGATGGATTTATATAAATATCATTTGGAATTCTGAAATTGCACAAATATCCAAAATGCAAACTTTTAAAAATCCAAATGCATTTTTTTTAAAGATTTTATTTATTTATTTGACAGAGAGAGAGATAGCGAGAGAGGGAACACAAGCAGGGGGAGTGGGAGAGGGAGAAGCAGGCTTACCGCAGAGCAGGGAGCCCGATGCAGGGCTCCATCCCAGGACCCTGGGATCATGACCTGAGCCGAAGGCAGATGCTTAACGACTGAGCCACCCAGGCGCCCCCCAAATGCATTTTTAAGTATAAAATTTCCACCTTTGATTGCCTCGTTATGTTCTACTAAGAGTCTTTAAGGTGCTTTTTTTTCTCTTTAGAATGGGACTATAGAGATCTAAAAAAGTAAGACATTAATTATTTATAAATTATTTCACCATTATATCACCTAGTAGGTATTAGCAACTCCTTAAGTATGAATATGTTCTCAGTCCTTCCTTCAAGACAAAAATCACATTTAAAAAATCAGAGTAATCAATCTTTGGCTGAATAAATGAATAAGCTCAGCCTCATAAAGAAATTTTTTTAATGACTTACATACACTTGCTGTTTGGAAGCAGCCAATCCTGATTATTTATTTGTGTAATGCTTTTCTTGCATCTAGAAAGTGCTTTGAGATTTCAATTCTGTAATCAGGACTATGTAAAGCTGGAATATCCTATATTTTATTCTGTGAGACTCTCTTCTAATTTTGAGAAGAAATAAATTAAGGTTAATTCTCTTGTTCTATGGAACTATACCTGATCCATTTGTCAGAAATAATAATGGCATAACAAGACAATTTTTCAGAACTGGGTAGACAGTTTTTTTAATATTAACCTTCCCAAAGATATGGGCTTCTCAAACTTCTTTGAGTATTTTTTTAAAAGGAAACACAAAAATCAATCTCAGTGTTCTTTAGGGATTTCATAAATGCTTTTTGGAGAGACCTCATCATTTCCTGTGCAATAAAAGAAAACGGTGTGATGGAAGGAACAGAGTTGACGGAACACCAATTAAAACCACAAACCCCCCAAAAGAGCTTTAGTCAGAATACTACAAAATACTCTACTGGATATTCTAACAGCTCTATAGGAAAAGAAAAAAAAAACCATAAAAGTTAATCTCATACATTAATGGAAAGTTTATAGCATCAGAAGAAAATGAATTCCCATATACTATTAGCTTCATACACTAAAATGAATTGAAAAAACTAATTATTCAAAAACGAAGAACGGCCTCAGGGAAACTCTGCTGCCTAAAAGGATTTAATGGTCAAAGCTTGTCTGGATTATTATCATGAATTAAACTAATGAGAGGATGAAGATATTGTTAACAGAAGAGAAGCTCTCCTGAAACACTAACCTTGCCATTTCTGTCACATGAGGAGAAATCAATGTCCAAGTAAAATATGCGCTCAAGCTTTTACAGAAAATAAATGCCACGGTATTTATGGAGATAGCTTTTTCCAAAGCAAAAATATACTAGTGGTGGTAGGGTGGAGAAAAAGGAAAACAGTAAACATTGCAACCCAAATGGAAGTAACGTTAATACCTTGAGAATGAATTGAGAAGGGTCAAAATGTAATGTTCAGCCATTTGTAGCAACATCATGAGCTAAATACATATACATTTATATATATTCATATATGTATATAAATGTATATGTATATATATACACACACATTTACATACATATATACATTTATATGCATGCATATATATATACTTATATATTAAATATTACATATTAAATATTTTTCCTGAGAAAAAGCCTGGAAACAGGAGATTAAACTATCTGGGCATCAATATCCAAAATCAAGATGACCTATAAGCTACTTTAAGAAGCATGATAGAAGGTAAATATAAATAAGAAAGTTTAATTATGATCCTTGCAATTCTCCTTAAAAGAAAAACAATGTGCCCAAAGAAGAATGATCTACATGACATCTATAAAAAGAAAGCCCCAGAAATAAGAATTTTAAAGTTTGACTGTCTAAGAGAGAGAGGGTCTTCTATTGAAGAAAGTGGCTCCAGATTTCAGATTTCAGTTGTGACAGGAAGTGGAATAAGAGAACTTCTTGACAAGTCTAAGAATATAGGTGGGGGGAAACTGTTTTGTTTTGGGACATTGTTTCTCTTTTGTTTTTCTATGAAGTGGGGTCCCCAGAGAGTTGCAAGGGTTGTGAAGAGTGGGAAATCGGGAAGGAAGAAGGAATCAGAGTATGAACTGAGCAAGAGAGAGGGAGCCAGATTGTTGGAAAAGGATTGGCATTCCGGCAGGAACTCAGACGGGCAGCAGCGAAAAGCTCAATGGGATCAGCTGGCTTCAGGGCTTCCAAAAGAAATCCATTTCCTTAGGGCTAAACTAGAATGGCAATGAATAAATTAGCACACTGATTCATGTATCAGTCGTATCATATATGTTCACGAATTTGTTTTGGGTCTCCCAGAAAGACTGATAAACTTTTCCATACTAGAAGAATCAACGTTCAGGACCTGCAAAGCTGAGAACCAAATCCTAGAACCTGGTCCTTGAAAAAGCAGCCTTCCTGTGAGACTGCCACAACTCGGATGAGGGCTCCCTTCCGTTGGTGTCTATCTGCAGTGTTTGACACAAAATGTATCCGAGAATTAGGTGAGGGTGCTTCTGAGGAAAAGTGGTGAAAGAAAACGTAGATAGCCTCAGGAAAGTACCACAAATTTCAGGCATATAGTACAGATCTCTAAACATCAGGAAATGTAAAATAAAATACCCAAAGCTTCAGGGATTATTTTGATATCTTTATTTAAATAAAATTGACTTAGGGGCACGTGGGTGGCTCAGCCAGCTAAGCTGCTGACTCCATTTCGGCTCAGGTCATTATCTCAGGGTCCTGGGACTGAGCCCCATCACAGCTCTGAGCTCAGTGGGGAGTCTGCTTAAGATTCTCTCTCTCTCCCTCTCCCTTTGCCCCTCCCCTTGCACGAGTGCGCTCTCTCTCTCTCTCTCTCAAGAAATAGATCTTTAAAGTTTAAAAAAAAACTAAAATAAATAAATAAATCTGACTTAGATCAAAGTGTGTGCAATGACTCTTCATTTTATTCTTCATTCTATTTTCTATTTCTACGTTTTCCAAAAACACATGTATAATTTCTTTTTTTTTTTTAAAGATTTTATTTATTTATTTGAGAGAGAGAATGAGATAGAGAGAGAGAGCATGAGAGGGGGGAGGGTCAGAGAGCGAAGCAGGCTCCCCGCTGAGCAGGGAGCCCGATGCGGGACTCGATCCCGGGACTCCAGGATCATGACCTGAGCTGAAGGCAGTGGCTTAACCAACTGAGCCACCCAGGCGCCCCATGTATAATTTCATTAATAAGAAAAAACATTATGAAAAAGTCTAGCATAGATCTGGCTTTATCTGGTATGAACATGAACAAATTTTCAGAAACAACTTAAAGGCTTTTCGTTTTTGTATAAGGGATCACGCTGATGATCAATGGGACGGATATGTACTTTTTTTTTTTTTTTTGTAATTCAGAAAAGAGGTTGTGGATTGAGATGCTTTCATGACGGTCTCTCCTGATAAAATAATGTGGTCTAACCAATCTTTAGGGTATAACTCAGTGACTGAGCTCTCATACATTCAGAGGCATATAACGGATACATAATGCATTTAACCTTTAGCCTAACTGATTAATTGCGAAAACCTAGAAGTGTTTATTATTGTTGATTCCTCTGATACTCTTAGAACTAATGTCTTTTCAGAATTTATGTATCTTTTTAAAATATCTTTTTTTTTTACTCTATTTTAAAACTAGCATGGAAGACAAAGCCTTTTTTTTTTTTTTTTTTTTTTTGGTCCCTCTCAGTCAAAACTATAGCAATTGTTATTCTTTCCATGAAATACACCTCGATTTGATGCCTCCATATTACCTTCTCAGCATAAGACCTGTTTCTGAAATATAGGTGTACTTTCAATGTTATAAAAATCTAAATACATGAAGTCAAATTTGGGCCTTGACAAATTCACATCTTTTTCTTATAAAGAATAGGAATACAGTCTCATTCTTCGCCAGGAAAAATGTTCCTACATATTTTTCACCTCTTTTTAAAAAGGGAGCACCTGGGTGGCTCAATTGGTTAAGCATCTGCCTTCGGCTCAAGTCATGATCCCAGGGTCTTAGGATTGAGTCCAGCTTTGGACTCCCTGCTGAGTGGGGAGTCTGCTTCTCCATCTCCCTCTACACCTTCCCTGCTCATGCTCTCTTCCTCCGGCTCACTCTCTCTCTCAAATACATAAAATCTTTAAAGAAAAAAAAAGGTGCATTGTATTTTATATAATCTACCTCAGTGGAGTTGATTTTCAAAAGGAAAAAAGACATTAAAAACAATCCGTGAGAGAAGCAAATTTACAAAATCAAAAAGTTCATCACCTATAATTTTCCCATAGCACTTTGTAACATTATTATAGTACTTAGCACTTTGAATTGTAGTTTGTTTTGTATTATCTATATCCCCCAATTCAGCAGTGAGTTGGGAGATGGCAAGAAATGCACTTCATTGTTTTTGTACCATACTAGTTCAGGGACTGGAACACAGTCTTGACAATTTATCCAGAATTTTCAGAGGCAATTTCAGTTTCAAGTATCTGCCTCCATCTTTACAGAACATATCAATTCACAAATTGGTATCACTCTTCTACTTAAATTTTTTTAATGCTTCTTCCCACTGTTCCTATGATGACATACAGGGCCCCTTTCCTTCTCTTCTACATATAGAACTCCTACACAACCTTCAAAACCCAGAGCTGTACCCTGTGCACAGTACTTATGTGCATATGTGTGTGTGTGTATGTATGCGTGTGTGTGTGTGTATGTATGCGTGTGTGTGTGTGTGTTCCCTACTGTTTACTTCTTGAGGGCAACATCCAAGGGTTATTCATCTTTGTATTGTTACCAGAATGTCTAGCACATAATAGCTACCAAGAAATGTTTATTGAATGAAATGACAGCTGAAATCTAGCAGTTCTGTTTTTTGTGGGGCTTGATAAAAATAGAGCCAATTATTCTCAGTTTTGTAGAGGGATTTTGATGTGAACTTTTGGGAACTGGACTAAGCACAATCAACTGCCAAACTTTATAACTAGTTTCAAGGTGGCTCAGAAAGATCAGGATCTATAATCTCATGACAGCATCTAGAAAGAAAAAGCGAAACCAGATATAGCCTGTCACCCTGTTTCTACCTGTCTTTAACCATTAAGTGGAATCTAAAAACACTGGTATTTCTGTGAACTATGCTCTAAACAAGAAGCAGATGTGGATGCTGAGTGCTACCTGTTTTTTGTTTCAGGGTGCAGTAATCAAGCTCTTGACCAAATTATTCTATCAATCTGGTGATGTCTCCTAACTTTAATCCCTTGAGGTAAACCAGTGAAAATGAATAAGTTAATAAGATTAGGAGCCTGCTACCCTCACCAAAATGAAGGAGAAAACTATAGTAAATATCAATATATATTAGCATTGCAGCTTTAAATTTTATGCTTATGGAATTGATCACTCATTATTTAAAAAGCCTCTCTGATGTTTAAAGAAATGATTAATTCTAAGAAGCATTTTCTTTGTAATTTTTATTCAGTTCTTAGTTTATCATTTCAGTCGTTTTTCACATAGAAATAAAATGGAAAACTCAAAGTCAAAACTAAAAAGTCAAAAGGAAAAGCATATATCCAAGATCTTCAATTATGCTACAAAACTTTAATATCTCATTGTAATTTTTTAACCCCAAAAAGGTTTTCTACTGAGGTATCTCACAACTGAAAGATTTTAATTTATTTAAGCATTTCCTTATTTGGCTGAGAGCTGTATCATAAATGTTACAATTTAATTGCTATTTTTATTTTAATAGGCTCTACCATTACTTTTAAGTCACTGAGTTTTGATTTTTGGTTCCATTCTTTCGAATTTCACTCAAGAATGCTAATCATGTACTTTGTGCAAAGCATGTTCATATATGCTCTATTCTATTATAAAATTCAACTAGGAAAAGCTATGATTATCTACCTCACAGCAGGTCAAAATATAAAAGGCCCCAGAGTAATGCTTCCCAAAATTATACATGCTATATATAACATATAAACTTTGCTTGAAAACTTAATGTACTGCAATAAAATATAATTATACATACAATATTGTTTAATTCAAGAAAATAATTTTCAAGTCCCTAAGTTTCTCTTAAGTTTTAACCATACTCATAATTTACACAATTTATCTTTATTCTTTGATAGGCTGTTTTTCCCTTACTTATAGCTGTTTCCTACATGTCCTCATTGCATTTCTAATTTCCTTAGAAGACCCATAGCAGTACAACTTTCATTGTGTAACAGTTCCTGGGACAGTGCTTTTAGCTGTTAGATTTAAGCCTAGTATTAAGACAACAACATAACTGTTCTACCTAATAAAAAATGATCAACTAAAATCAGCCCTGGGGGGGCCTGGGTGACTCAGATGGTTAAACATCTGCCTTCAGCTCAGATCTTGATCTCTGGGTCCTGGGATGGAGCCCTGCATCAGTCTCCCTGCTCAGTGGGGAGTCTGTTTCTTCCTCTCCCTCTGCCTCTCCACCTCCCCCCCGCCACCTGCTTGTACTCCCTTGCACTCTCTCAAATGAATAAATAAGATCTTTAAAAATAAAACAAAACAAAACAAAACAAAACAAAATCAGGGGCGCCTGGGTGGCTAAGTCAGTTAAGCAACCAACTCTTGATTTCGGCTCAGGTCATGATCTCACAGCCATGAGATCGAGCCCCATGTCCAGGTCCGCATTCAGTATGGAGTCTGCTTGTCCCTTTCTCTCTACTCCTCCCCTGTCCTTCTCTCTTTCTCTCAAATAAATAAATAAATAAATAATTTTTAAAAATTAAAATAAATAAAATCAGGCCTGATATTCATGATATTCAGAATCCATAATAAACATATAGAACATAACTGAACATTTTAGCGATATTCCACATTTTAGGAAATAGAGATGCAGACTGAACTGTTTTACAAAGTAGAACAGTTACACTGGTGTACTTCAACTTAGTCTTTAAAGTAACAACTATGTTCCTGCAACTCTATTCTTTATCTTTCCCATCTCAGTTGTGTTCATTTTTTAGCAGATCATATGTTTAGGTCAGCAAATATATAGGAAAGAGTTCCACATGTGAAGCAGCTGTAGGATCCAGACATAGCACAATATCCCACTTCACAGAAGTACTGTGGCAAAATGATACTATCTGAAAATATTACAGTACATTTCATGAAAATGTGGAAGTTAAAGAAGTGTATAAGGGCAAATAAAACAATGGAATCTTCAGAGAAAGTTTTTTGTGGTACATTAGACACAAATGCAAAAGGAACGGAAACTGCATCTTATTTGATGGTGTAGGAGTGGAGGGTCAAGGAGACAGGCAGTGAGGATGAGTCAGGAGGGGAAAAAATAGTTATGGAAAATTATTTAAACTTTCAATCTCCATGGTCATCATTTATATCTGTATGTAAAGAGCCAATCTTTTCTAGGAGGAAAACTATTATAAAATTGATAACATAAAATGTGAACTACCAAAATTTCTAAAGATCTGACTTTTCAGGGTCAATCTGACTTTAATGGTATGTTCAGACAAAAGAAAGAAAATTACACAGAACAAATGGAAAAAGTTACCACTGTCATAAACTTTGAAACATAGCATTATCATGAAAAAAAATCCTAAAAAAAATTGGGGGAGAAAAAGATATATTCTTCAATAATAATTTAACTTGGCCTGAATTCATAAGAATATCCTTTAGTTTTGCAAATTGCCTCCAATTTGCTGAGAGCCATTCTTTTATGCCAGCTTAAAATAAGCAAAGATTACACAAGTACCATGTGCCATCCTAAATAAGGAAAGAGGAAAAAAACAAGTACAATATGGTATTTAAACAGCTGTGTGAAGATACTGGTTAAAGCAAGAATCATTTTTTCAGCTGAGCTTGTTATGCTTCATTTTGCTAAATATAAACTAGTGCATCATTAAATTAACCACTGATTTGTAGACTAAAGCACAGAGCCCCACCTGCAAATAATCCAATAAACATAATAATTTTTCAAATGCTGGTGAAATTGTCATAATTCAGGGTTGACATTGTGGAGAAGGAAGAAAAAATGCAGAAATTATTTTGTAGCTATAACGGATAAAATGCAATTGTTTTCATTATTTGCAGTTTTATTTGAGCGAGCTGACAAATACACAACAAATAATACATTTGTAAATACTCGAGTAAGAATCTTACACCAGGCAATTAGTGAAGATTATTGCAGAAACTCAATCGTTTGGAAATAAAAATTTTCAATGTAATGTAGCCAGTTTAGTCGAGCATTACAAGTAAATGAGGTTAAACCAGTTGACAAAAATGGAAAACAACAATGTATTTTCACAATTTCACCACAAAAGGGCCATGAGGCCCTATTTAGTATACTAGAGGAATTAATTTACCATGTGGTATCTCAGTGACCAAAGAATTAATACTTAGTCACATAGACTCACTTAGTCTCCTCTTTCCATTATTTTAAAGAATTTTGTACCCCCATAAAGTATATACAGCATTATGGTAAAATATGTGATTAAGCAGATATGTTCCAAAGACAGTAAATACTCAGGGCCTTTTTGTTATACAAATCTATTTAGAGCAGAGGGTCTCTAAATGAGATTCATGTACCCTTCATACACCAAAGGGTTCAATAGAGAGAATTCAGGAGAGAGGGGGAGTGGTTCCTGTATTGGGATGGAAAAAAAGATCCTATGTTTATTTTCTCTAATATCTAAGTAAATATTTAAATTTCCCTCCATTAAGAATGCAGACAATAAATGACAGTAGTATTTAGCAGTACCTGTGCCCAATAGAAAGCACTGGTATTTTGAAGCATTGTTAGACTTATCGCTAACTCTGAAATTATCATCCTTATGAGAAATAATGCTAATTTTTATTTATTATCACTATACATATGTTACAAACTGGAGATTTCCCAATCCTTCACCACTGCCTTCTTTCGGCCGCACATAAGAGAAAACTTGCTAGCAACGGTGTCAGGCATGCACGTTTCCCAGGTGTTTTATCATCGCCACAGAGTGTAAATGGGTAGGTTTGAAGCTGAGAGATGATCGCACGAACCAGCGCAAAACTAACCACTACTGGTAAAATAAACTATGACCATTTTTATCCCTTCTTAGCCATTTATAAAGTAATTTCAATGGCATGATGATAACTGTAAAGAAAACCAAGTATCACGGAAGCACTCAAAATAACACTTTCAATCTAATCTCAGTGTTCTTAACATTCAACAAGTATTTACTGTTACCTACTGTACCTAATATTGTTTCAAATGCTGGCGGTACATATGCAAAATCAACTACAGGACTTTGTACTCCAGTTGGAAAACAGATTCAGAGGAAAGAAACAAAACACAATATAATAATTAAGAACCAGGCTATATGTGGCAGGTATAGATGGGGAGAGAACCATGACTGACAGTGAGAGTCCAGAAGGCTGCAGCAAAGAAGTGACTCTTGGAAGGAAATTAGAGCTGGGCCAGAACACAGAAAGGAAAGGGTATTCCAGGTCAGAGAGCAGCATGTGCAGCAGCGTATAGCCATGATGAAGCATGGGCTGTCCTGGAAAGCGGCAGAATTGTAGACGGCTGGAATGGCAAGTGAGAAGAGAAGTCGGGACTGGACAAGTTAAGATTAGGAAAGTATGATCCTCTCTCTCTCTCCTGCAACTGATCTGATGGGGTTTCAGGGCTTGATCCATTAGTGCGGTAAGATCAGATTTGCATTCTAGAAAGGTAACTGCCAGAGGAGTGGAGGATTGATTAGACTGGGTAAGACTGGGGAAATGGAAGATCAGTAAGAAAGCTATTCTAACGAGAGAAAATGGAATCAAAGGTGCAGTGAAGTGAACATATCCTCATGCACCCTATATCCATAGTCTAGGAAAAGTCTGGCTCTCATCCTCCTTCCATACGTAAGTTCCCTAGTTTCTGATTAATCTGTCAGTTAAGCCTAGTTTGAAAACTACTAATATTGTTTTTTTTTTTTTTTAAGATTTTATTTATTTGGGAGAGAGAGAGAAAGCGAGAGAGAGAGAGCACAAGCTGGGGAACAGCAGAGGGAGAGGGAGAAACAGGCTCCTCGCTTGAGCAGGGAGCCCGATGCGGGACTCGATCCCAGGACTCTGGGATCATGACCTGAGCCGAAGGCAGACACTTAACTGACTGAGCCACCCAGGTGCCCCGAAAACTATTACCTTTTCAATGTCCATTTTAATAACTGTATTTCTCTACTGAGATTAAGTAAATAAAATTATCCTACAGATTCCCCCCCCCAAAAAAAGATGAAGACTTATGGACTGTAACTAGAAAGAGTAGCCAAGAAAAAGTAATGTAAATTAAACTGTGGAATGTATTCCATTTTTTATTTGCCTATTTCGTTATTATTGTTTTACAGCAAATCTACCTCTTAATAATATTCTGTTTGGGTTATCATTTAAATTCTGTCATATACCCTCATACATATTAACTCAAAGAACTAAAGTGGCCCAAAGGAAACCAAGAGGGTAGTATTTTTAAAGCGTAGTGAAAAATACCACCCACTGAAAAATTAAGAATAGATCCTTATTGCTTTTAAGGTCGCCCTCCCCTAGAATAGCATGGACATCTTTTATCTCGTAAAAAAGGCAAGTCATTTGTAATGCTTTCACAGTCCATTTTATATAGCTGGTCAGGAAAGAGCTGGCCCTATTCAATTACAATCAATAGTTTTGCAAAAAACGTATTTTATTAAATTCCTGCTATGGAAAATTTGGGCAGTTGAGCAGAGTGAGATCCAAAGAGGGCAAAAAATAGGGAACTAGCTTTGACAGGTGAGAGGATGAGGGAGAACACTGGTGTTTCCTCAGCATCTTGCTTATACTAGTATAACTTACACCATGCCTACAAGCTAGGAAAGAATCTCAAGAGTGGGAAGGAATTGCAAAGGGGTAGATGGCTTAAGCAGAGGCATAGGAGACAAAGAGAAGAAGGTAGCAGATATCTTCAAAGCACACGTTAGTAACGCTAAGTGAAAGATTCATAGACAAAAAGAATATATGGCAAAAAATAAGTAGAAGCAAGGATTTGAGAACCAATATACATCTCATCGTATTAAGAGTCAAGAAAGTAAAATTCTTTGATGTGATTTAAATGTATCATTTAGGGGTGAACACATAGATAGGGGAAAAAGAAAATCTTTTCAAACTCTTTAGCAACACATAGAATTATAACACTATAGTAGTTCTTACAATTCCTTAGCACTCCATTCTGAAGGGCTACTGCTTACAAGACTCAAGCTACCAGGGACTTCAATTTCATACATAAATTCTTTTATAAAGGAATAAAGAAAATAAGCACATTTTTTAAAAAGTAGACAGAAGATGGGGGAAATTAAAAAATGAATGAGTATATCTGATAGTCAATATGTATTGTCTCAGATATTTATATACCCGAGTAAGAAAAATTATATTGTCATATTTATAAGCAATGATAAAGGAGCATTTGTAAAGGACCTCACATATATTAGTTCTTTCAATTCTCACAAAACCTCTGTGAAAGAGGTTTGGCTAACTCTTTTAAACAGGAATGAAAATGGCTCAAAGAGGTTAAGTGGACATGGAAGAGCCAGATTCTCATCCAGACCCTACATCTTGTTACCCCTCCAGCCTACCTCATGTCATCTAAGAGATATCTATACTACAAATCTCAACAACTTCTATAGCCATTCTGATCTACAGATAAATGAAGACTTTGTCAACACATCATTATTCAGACATAATGCAGAAATGAAGATTTAGCCAAGCTCAACGTGATTTGGTCAAATGCAAGACTTATATGTTAACATACAGTATTACAAAAGCAAAGAAATATTATATGACTCCCTAGAAAGTGAGGTTTATCACTGCAAGAGCCCCATATGCTCAATATTTTGAAGACATAATAGTAATAAATCAGAGACAGAAACAAACTAGTAACAAAATATTTAAAGGTCTAAAAAGTAAAGGCAACGTTTCTTAGCAAAGGGAATACGGGATTTTAAAAAACATTATAAAAATCAACAATTCATCTTCATTCTCTCAAGTCTAATTATCATGACCCAAAAGAGACCATTATAAGTCTGTTGGGGACAGCCTGTCAGTCACTGATTTCATTAGGTTAGTAAAGGATGTTTATTTTGTTGTTGAATTGCTTAAGGGAAATATAAGACTCTTAAAGCTGGTTCTTTAAACCTACTAATGATCAGATTTTTTAAGTTTGTGACTTTAATATTTCATTACTTCCTTAAATCTGTCAGAATTAGGGGTGCCTGGGTGGCTCAGTTGCTTAAGCAGCTGACTTCAGCTCAGGTCATGATCCTGGAGTCCCGGGATCGAGTTCTGCATTGGGCTTCCTGCTCAGCGGAGAGTCTGCTTCTCCCTTTGCCCCTCACCCTGCTTGTGCTCTCTCTCTTTCACTCTCTTGCTCTCTCTCACTCAAATAAATAAATAAAATGTTTAAAAAAGAAAAAAAATCTGTCAGAATTAAATCGAACTTAACAAAATGTCAAGGAAGGTTGAATAAAATTCATTAGAGGTTCTATGTGTTCTCATTTTTTTTTTTTACTTTTAAGAAAAATATTAAATAGGCAGTTATATTTTTAAAATCTACATTTTTCCAACCTCCCCTTTGGTGAGCACCAAGTATGTTAAATAGATATCCAGAATATAAACATTTACTTACGATGTAATCCTTCTAATGCAATACTTATCCAGGCTATGGAGGATTAGAGAAGCAGAGAATATGTTGGCTTACAACTTTGCAGTTACGTTTTCCAATATAGGTCAAAATCTAAAAAGTGTAAGTGTGAAGGAGGGTCACAGGCGCCAGGCAAGGATCTTTATATCAGTGTAATTAAAATGCAGATAGATTCTGTCCACTAAGCAGATGGCAGCCTTTCCCCAAGATGCTATTAGTACAGATGTGAAAGCTAACAGGTACTAGCATGGGCTTGGAGTAAAGCTAACAGGTACTAGCACGGGCCTGGAGTAAAGCTAACAGGTACTAGCACGGGCTTGGAGTAAAGCTAACAGGTACTAGCACGGGCTTGGAGTAAAGCTAACAGGTACTAGCACGGGCTTGGAGTAAAGCTAACAGGTACTAGCACGGGCCTGGAGTAAAGCTAACAGGTACTAGCACGGGCTTGGAGTAAAGCTAACAGGTACTAGCACGGGCCTGGAGTAAAGCTAACAGGTACTAGCACGGGCCTGGAGTAAAGCTAACAGGTACTAGCACGGGCTTGGAGTAAAGCTAACAGGTACTAGCACGGGCCTGGAGTAAAGCTAACAGGTACTAGCACGGGCTTGGAGTAAAGCTAACAGGTACTAGCACGGGCCTGGAGTAAAGCTAACAGGTACTAGCACGGGCCTGGAGTAAAGCTAACAGGTACTAGCACGGGCCTGGAGTAAAGCTAACAGGTACTAGCACGGGCCTGGAGTAAAGCTAACAGGTACTAGCACGGGCCTGGAGTAAAGCTAACAGGTACTAGCACGGGCTTGGAGTAAAGCTAACAGGTACTAGCACGGGCTTGGAGTAAAGCTAACCGGTACTAGCACGGGCTTGGAGTAAAGCTAACAGGTACTAGCACGGGCTTGGAGTAAAGCTAACAGGTACTAGCACGGGCTTGGAGTAAAGCTAACAGGTACTAGCACGGGCTTGGAGTAAAGCTAACAGGTACTAGCACGGGCTTGGAGTAAAGCTAACAGGTACTAGCACGGGCTTGGAGTAAAGCTAACAGGTACTAGCACGGGCCTGGAGTAAAGCTAACAGGTACTAGCACGGGCTTGGAGTAAAGCTAACAGGTACTAGCACGGGCCTGGAGTAAAGCTAACAGGTACTAGCACGGGCCTGGAGTAAAGCTAACAGGTACTAGCACGGGCTTGGAGTAAAGCTAACAGGTACTAGCACGGGCTTGGAGTAAAGCTAACAGGTACTAGCATGGGCTTGGAGTACACAAACAATTCGGGGTTGAGTACAAGGGTAGGGGGTAAAGTCTGGTGGTAACAAACAGCATGTACATAAGGTGTCTGAAGAAACCAGTAAAAGGGAGTTCTGGAAACCCACTTCCCGTGAAAAGATTTTACCACGGAAGTGACACAATCATCGTAAGCCTCAGGTCAGACGCAGCCTACAGCAGGCCTCAACGCGACTCCTTCAGTGTAGACCAAAGTAATTCACCGTAAGACACCGACGTGGCTTTTCTAGCTCTAACACATGGCAAACTTGGAAGGCAGCAATTTTTTTTTAAAGACAATACCTTACCAAACCACTTCAAGACTAGATAACTAACCATAACATAATTAAGACTGCTCTTAGTGAATAATAGATTCTTTTAAAAATATTTTAGTTACCAAATTAGGACCATTAAATAGCTGGTGTTATTTACATTTCAAATGTGGAAGGAACAGTTCTTTCAAACCAATTAATGAGCAAATATATTGTCTCTTCTTCACAAGATTCAGTGTTAGCCAAACTTCACTGAATAACTCTTAGATTAGCATGCTAATTAGCCAGAGGCGAGCCATCTATATCCACTCTATCTTTGTTAACATTACCTTAAATTTTGTCCACACGCTGTAGTAACAAAAGGAAGAAAATACCCCTCTCATACCATCACGGTAATCAGAAAATCACCATGTGGCTTAACGTAAGACATTGATCGTCTGAGTAGAAGCTTCTAGGTACGTCTGTGGGAGGGCAAGGCTGAGGGCATGCTTACACTTACAGGACGTTGTGAGGAAGCATTTGTAATCATGTCACACTCCACAAAGTGCTGAGAGCATCCTTTTTTCACCCTCACAGCATCCAGAGAACTGTTCAGCAATATCAAGTCATAACCCTGATGTTTCATGGCTTAAAGATCATAATTACAGTCCTCATAAGCCTAAAAGCCATTTCTGCACAAGAAGTAGAAGATTCTCCTACACTAATATGCTACATACTATATACATATTATAGACTTCTTCAGTATCTTCCAAATGTGATACAATATTATTTCTAGAACAGTAATAGATTCACGATATAGCATATCAAAGTAGGACTCATTCTGCCTGGTGAGGTAGTTGGAATGGATTAGGATAGGATATACAGGAAGCAGAGTCCAAAGAGAATGTTATCAGTGAACTAACAAAATTCTCATAATATATCAATTTTATACATTTGACTGTTCAAAGACCAGCCCTGAAGAACAATTCCATAATGTGTTTCAATCTGGAAGAATACATTCCATAGGGAAAGGTAGTATTTTAGGAAAGAGATAGGTTTTAATTGTAACTGAAATTAATTTTCCTGAAATGCTAAAACTGCAGTTATTATAAAAAAGGAAGCAAACAGATTAAAGGACGGCAAGAACATTGGTTGAAAATATACTTTCATGGTGTACTTCAAGGCAAACCAAGGTCTATCAGGGAATAACTAATGGTTAATATTTCAGCTGCAACATTCTGTCAGCTGTAGTAACAATGACTTGACATGAAAATTGCTTTCATTTTTCTCTCTTACCTAGATTTTTAACTTTAGTACTAATAAACAGAATCCTTTCCTCCCTTCTTGGCTAGTTATTACTGTATCCTAGGCATAATGGCCTCTTTAAAAAAAAAAAATCCTCATCACCATATCATCCCCCATCTTTTTTTTTTTTTTTTTTTTTAAAGATTTTACTTATTTATTTGACAGAGACACAGCGAAAGAGGGAACACAAGCAGAGGGAGTGGGAGAGGGAGAAACAGGCTTCCCACAGAGCAGGGAGCCCGATGCGGGGCTCGATCCCAGGACCCCGGGATCATGACCTGAGCCGAAGGCAGATGCTTAACGACTGAGCCACCCAGGCGCCCCGATATCATCCCCCATCTTGAAGGGAAGACATCTACTGAGAAAGAGAGAACAAATTATTCATCCCCAACCTTAAATCATGTGAGGCTTCAACACCAGCAGATCACACCTGGATACTGCATATGGCTGGAAAATAGAGAGAGGAAATCTGGTTGGAACATCATTACAGGACAGAAGCTAATTCTATAGTTCACATATGAAAAAGACCAGGACCCCAAATGGCATTTTCATATTGTTCCATTCACTCATTCAATGGCATCATTATCTACCCACCTTCTCACCCAAATCAAAAACTTGAGAGTCATGCCTGCCTCTTCCTTTTTATCCCACAATCAGTCCAAATTCTTGTTAGCTCTTGAATCTATTTACTTCTCCCCAATTAAATGCCTTGGCATTTGCTTAAGCATCTCTTTCTTTTTTTTTCTTTTTTATTGTTATGTTAATCACCATACATTACATCATTAGTTTTTGATGTAGTGTTTCATGATTCATTGTTTGTGCATAACACCCAGTGCTCCATGCAGAATGTGCCCTCTTTAATACCCACCACCAGGCTAACCCATCCTCCCACCCCCTCCCCTCTAGAACCCTCAGTTTGTTTTTCAGAGTCCATCATCTCTCATGGTTCGTCTCCCCCTCCGATTCCCCCCCCTTCATTCTTCCCCTCCTGCTATCTTCTTTTTTTTTTTCTTAACATATATTGCATTATTTGCTTCAGAGGTACAGATCTGTGATTCAACATCCAATCAAGAAATGGGCAGAAGACATGAACAGACATTTTTCCAAAGAAGACGTAGAAATGGCCAACAGACACATGAAAAAGTGCTCAACATCGCTCGGCATCAGGGAAATACAAATCAAAACCTCAATGAGATACCACCTCACACCAGTCAGAATGCCTAAAATTAACAAGTCAGGAAACGACAGATGTTGGCGGGGATGCGGAGAAAGGGGAACCCTCCTACACTGTTGGTGGGAATGCAAGCTGGTGCAACCACTCTGGAAAACAGTATGGAGGTTCCTCAAAAAGTTGAAAATAATAAAAAAAAAAAAAAGTTGAAAATAGAGCTACCATACGATCCGGCAATTACACTACTGGGTATTTAACCCAAAGATACAAATGTAGGGATCCGAAGGAGTACGTGCACCCCGATGTTTATAGCAGCAATGTCCACAATAGCCAAACTGTGGAAAGAGCCAAGATGTCCACCGACAGATGAATGGATAAAGAAGATGTGGTATATATACACAATGGAATATTATGCAGCCATCAAAAGGAATGAGATCTTGCCATTTGCAATGACTGGAGGGTGTTGTGCTGAGCGAAATAAGCCAATCAGAGAAAGACATGTATCATATGACCTCACTGATATGAAGAATTCTTAATCTCAGGAAACAAACTGAGGGTTCCTGGAGTGGGGGGGGCGCGCGTGGGAGGGATGGGGTGGCTGGGTGATAGACATTGGGGAGGGTATGTGCTATGGTGAGCGCTGTGAATTTTTTTTTTTTTTAAAGAGATGGTGGGGAGGGGCAGAAGGAGAGGGAAACAGACAATCTTAAGCAGTCTCCACGCCCAGCACAGAGCCCAATGCAGGGCTCAATCTCACAACCTTAAGATCATGACTGAGCCATGCAGGTGCCCTGCTTAAGCATTGCTAATCCAGGTTATTTAACCAAATTTCCTAACTGGTTTCTCTGTCTCTGGTTCTGTGACACACAAAATCATACTCTAAAACACAGCCAGAGTAATTCTCCTTTAAGTGGTTCCTGACTGCCCTCGGGTTAAGTTCAAACTCCATAACATAACGTAAAAGACTCTTTATGATCAGATTCTGTTTACTCCTCAAGCTTGATCTCTTATCAGTTCATAATCAACAGTGCCAAAGCACTAGGAGTAATTCAATTGGCCATACTATCTTAACACCAAGTTCCACAATTTCTCATTCCTCAGGGTGTAATTCAGTTGTAATCCTCCAGAAAACATTCTTAGACCTCTCCTGTTTGGCCAGTAATCCAACCATGTGCTCCAAAATTACCCTGTGCTTATAATTATCATAATATATTGTCCTGTTTACTTTTTTCTCTCCCACCCTCCATCCCTGACTATAATATCCTTAGAAGTAGAAGCACCTTTATTCATATTCATATCATGGTGCTTAGGACAGTATTTGGAACATATGAAACTCTCAATAAATATTTGCTGAATAAAAGAATACATAAATAAATGTGGAGATGGGATGAAAGGCAAATGTGTTTCCTTCAAGAAAAAAAATGTCCACCAAAATATCTCTGAACTATGCTGAGCTACTCTCCAGGTCTGCCAAAAAATAAAATAAAATAAAATAAAATAAAATAAAATAAAAAATAACAGCTTAGAGTTTGTCAGAAATTCTAAGACACTCCTCGTGAATCCAGGAAAGTTCACTGATCAAGAAGTTATAGATTCATGCTGACCTTTAGATCCAACTTGCCCCTGATTGTCTCCCCACCATAACAAATAAGCACCTGTCCATACAGGGAATTTAAGTCAACACCTAACTGGCTCAGTGCCAGCAGATTAGAACCTCTATTGAAAGAAAAGGATTTTAATCAAAATCCTGCTTCCTTACATGATTTAATCATTGCACACTGATTAAATAAATGACAGTGATTATAAAGAAGGTTTCCATCCATTCTGAGTTCTCCTTAGAAGCTCACAACTGCTCAGATCTCTGATGTGAGATAACATATGCAATGTCCTAAATTAAATGCAAATATTCTCAACTGGGAAAAAAAACTGCAAATAACTTTTTTTTTCCCTAAATTTTCATCTTTAAGGTTGAGCTATTCACGTGTTAGCAATGCATCCTGGAAGTGATAAAAAGAAGGTCTTTTAAAAAGCTGCAAATGAAAATTGTAGTCTTGAATCTAAAGTTTGGAATTACTAGGTAACTATGCCCCAAATGTCTAAATTCATAAGTCCTTGGACATAAACACTTGAATGTGAGTTCAATTTAAGCATCCTCTTAACAGACTCACTCTTTCAAGTCCAAGAATGAGAGAAACAATATAAATAGCAGTTTATTTAATTAAAAAGTATAGTATACAGAGATTACTATAAAAAACTTCAGGGGCGCCTGGGTGGCTCAGTTGGCTGAGCGACTGCCTTCGGCTCAGGTCATGATCCTGGTGTCCTGGGATCGAGTCCAGCACTGGGCTCCCTGCTCAGCGGGGAGTCTGCTTCTCCCTCTGACCCTCCCCCCTTCCATTCTCTCTCTCTCTCAGATAAATAAATAAAATCTTAAAAAAAAAAAAAAAAAAAAAAAAAACTTCAGTGTGCCTTTTCAAAGATTCTGTAAAATATTTTAAGACTACTTTCATCTTTGCCTTGGTGACTAAGTAACTTACCTTAAAATACCATGAGTTATGATGATATAAATCCTTAAGCCTAAAATGCCTTATATTAAAACCCAATGCATTTTAAAACCTAAAGCATGATAAGCAGTATACCTCATTCATAGGAACGTACTTCCCTTCATGTTTGAACTTTTAGGATTTCTGCAAAAGAAAACAATGCCAAGAGATATCCCTGTAGGAATGTTAAGATAATGGCTTCCAGTTTGAAGTACTGCCTGCATAATTAGTCCTAAACATGGACACTGTGACTTTAGGACTTGACATCCACTGAACAATCACTAATAAATAAGAGCCTGTCTCAGTAATTTCTTTATGCCTGACCCACTGGAATAGTACATAACAGATAATAGATTCCCAATAAATATTTATTGAGGTCAAAATACCCCCATGACTGGTTATCTAGAATTTTAGTTCACATCATAAAAGCACCCTGAAACTGAAGGATACACAAGTATAACTTCAGCATAATATTATAATGGATTGTGCAGACAGAATCATCTGTCACCTTCTGCCTCAACTCAGTGAAATACTGAGGTAGAAGGGAATAACAAAAGAATTTTGGGTTACATAGCCAAATTTGAAGGGAGAGAAATATCCAGGTGCCAAAAATTAAGAAGGAACTCAAAGTCTGATTGGTAGCAGGAAGTGGATACAAAAAAATTAGAAATATACTAATACTAATGCAATAATAGTATATATAAATACTAAGTAGTGTTCTATTATCACAATGCAACAACCAAAAAAAAAAAAAAAAACCAACTTAACTAATAAATGTAAAAGTAAAAAAGAACTTTTCACCTGGAAATTAAAAAGCAAGCTATTAAACAACTAATATTTACAGGTCATGACAAAAGCATTTCTTTGAAGAGAATCCATAGCGTTATTTACATAAATACATATTTTTAAAAAAGAAAGGAAGTGATTTAAACCTTCACCTCAAAAAGCTAGAAAGAGATCAACAAAGTAAAACAAAAGCAGAAGGAGAAAATTAATAATAATAATAATAAAACAGAAAATCAATAGAATAATAAAAAATCTGGTTCCTGGGGTGCCTGGGTGGCTCAGTTGGGTAAACATGTGCCTTTGGCTCAGGTCATTATCTCAGGGTCCTGGGATCCAGGGAGCCTGCTCAGTGGGGAGTCTGATTCTCCCTCTCCCTTTGCCCCTCGCCCTCTTGCTCATGCACTCTCTCTCAAATAAATAAAATCTTTAAAAAAAAATCTGTTTTTTTTTTAATTTTAGTTAACATACAGAGCAATATTGGAGTAAAATTCAGTGATTCATTACTTACATACAATACCCAGTGCTCATCACAACAAGTGTCCTCCTTAATACCCATCTAGCCCATCCCTCACCCACCTCCCTCCACCAACCCTCAGTTTGTTCTCTATCGTTAGGAGTCTCTTGTGGTTTGTTTCTCCTCTCCCCTTTTTTCTTTTTCCCCCTCCCCATATGTTCATCTGCATCTTTCTTAAATTCCACATTTGAGTGAAATCATATGGCATTTGTCTTTTTCTGACTGACTTATTTCACTTAGCATAATACACTCTAGCTCCATCCATGTCATTGCAAATGGCAAGATCTCATTAGTTTTGATGGCTGGGTAATATTCCATTGTATATATATATATACCATATATTTTATTTATTTATTTATTTTTAGAGAAAGAGGAGAGGAGCAGAGGGAGAGAGAGGAGAGAGAGAGAATCTTAAGCAGGCTCCACACCCAGTGTGAGCCTGACAGGGGGCTCGATCTCATAACCCTAAGATCATGACCTGAGCTGAAATCAAGAATCAGATACTTAAATGAATGAGATACCCAGGTGCCCCCCACATCTTCTTTATCCATTCATCAGTCGATGGACATTTGGGCTCACTCCATAGTTTGGCCATTACTGATAATGCTGCTATAAACATCAGGGTGCACGTACCCCTTCGGATCACTACATTTGTATCTTTGGAGTAAATACCCAGTAGTGCAATTGCTGGATGATAGGGTAGCTCTACTTTCAGCTTTTTGAGGGACCTCCAAACTGTTCTCCAGAGTGGCTGTGCCAGTTTGCATTCCCACCAACAGTGTAGGAGGGTTCCCCTTTCTCTGCTTCCTCACCAACACCCGTCGTTTCCTGTACTGTTAATTTTAGCCATTCTGATTGGTGTGAGGTGGTATCTCATTGTGGTTTTGATTTGTATTTCCCTGATGATGAGTGATACTGAGCATCTTTTCATGGGTCTGTTATCCATCTGTATGTCTTCTTTGGAAAAGTGTCTATTCATGTCTTCTGCCCATTTATTAACTGGAATATTTATTTTTTTGGGTGTTGAGTTTGGTAAGTTCTTTATAAATTTTGGATACTAAACCTTTATCAGCAGATACGTCATTTGCAAATATCTTCTCCTATTCCCCAGGCTGCCTTTTAGTTTTGTTGATTGTTTCCTTTGCTGTGCAGAAACTTTTTATCTTGATGAAGTCCCAATAGTTCATTTCTGCTTTTGTTTCCCTTGACTATGGAGATGTGTCTAGTAAGTAGTTGCTACAGCCTATGTTCTCCTCTAGAATTCTGATGGTTTCCTGTCTCACATGTAGGTCTTTCATCCATTTTGAATTGTAAAAAATCTGGTTCTTTTTAATATTTTTTTAAGATTTTATTTTATTTATTTGTCAGAGAGAGAAAGTACAAGCAGGGAAAGCTGCAGGCAGAGAGAGGAGGCTCCCTGCTGAGCCAGGACCCCAATGCAGGGCTCGACCCCAGGACCCTGGGATCATGACCTGAGCCGAAGGCAGACGCTTAACCAACTGAGCCACCCAGGCATCCCAAGATCTAGTTCTTTTTAACAGACACATGGATCAAAGGAACGCCCAGAAATAAACCCATGCATACACGGTCGATTCATACACGACAAGGATATATCGATTCATTTATGACAAAGCAGGCAAGGATATACAACAGGAAAAGGACAGTCTCTTCAATAAATGGCACTAAGAAAAATGGACCAGCCACATGCAAAAGAACGAAACTAGACTACTATCTTATACCATATATAAAAATTAACTCAAAATGAATTTAAGACCTGAATATAAGATCTGAAATCACAAAACTCCTAAAAGAAAACATAGTCAGTAAACTTTTTTTTTTTTTTAAGATTTTATTTATTTATTTGACAGAGAGACACAGCGAGAGAAGGAACACAAGCAGGGGAAGTGGGAGAGGGAGAAGCAGGCTTCCCAATGAGCAGGGAGCCTGATGCGGGGCTCGATCCCAGGACCCTGGGATCATGACCTGAGCCGAAGGCAGATGCTTAAAGACTGAGCCACCCCCAGGCGCCCCATCAGTAAACTTCTTGACACTGGTCTTGGCAATGATTTTTTAAATCTGACTCCAAAAGCAAAAGGAACAAAAGCAAAAATAAACAAGTGAGACTATATTAAACTAAAAAGTTTCTGCACAGCAAAGGAAATCATCAACAAACTGAAAAGGCAAACTATTGAAGAGGAGAAAATATTTGCAAACCATGTATCCAGCAAGGGTTAAAATTCAAAATATATAAAGAACTCATATACCTCAATAGCAAGGAAACAAATAATCCAATTAAAAAATAGGTAGAGGATCTGAATAGATATTTTTCCAAAGAAGATGTATACATAGATGGCCAACAGGCACATGAAAAGATGTTCAACATCACTAATCATCAGGGAAATGCAAATGCAAACCACAATAAGGTATCACCTCACACCTGTTAGAATAGCTATTATCAAAGGGACAAGAATTAACAAGTGTTGGCTAGGATGTGGAAAAAAGGGAACCCTTGTACACTGTTGGTGGAATGCAAATTGGTGCAGCCACTGTGGAAAACAGTATGAAGGTTCCTCAAAAAATTAAAAAAAAAAAAAAAAACTACCATATGATCCAGGAATTCCACTTCTGGATATTTATTCAAAGAAAATGAAAACACTAATTTGCAAAGATACATACACTCCCATGTTCACTGAAGCATTATTTATAATAGCTAAGTTATGGAAATCACTTAAGTGTCCTTTGATAGATGTATGAAAAAAGAGGATGTGTGTGTGTGTATATATATACACACACATATACACACCATAGTATTGTTTAGACATAAAAAAGAAGGAAATCTTGCCTTTTGTGACAAACACTGATGGACCTTGAAAGCATTATGCTAAATGAAGTAAGTCAGACAGAGAAAGATAAATACCATATGATCTTATGTTTATGTTGAATCTAGAAAACAAAACATAGAATCCAAGAAATAAAACTAACCAAAAAAACCAAGCTTATAGATACAGAGAACAGATCAATGGTTGCCAGAGGAGAGGGGATGAAAAATGGTTGAAGAGGGTCAAAAGAGACAAATTTACAGCTATAAAATAAATAAGCCATGGGGATATAATGTACAGCATGGTTACTATAGTTAACATATTGCATATTTGATAGGTTGCTCAGTAGATCTTAAAAGCCCTCATCAGAAGAAGAAAAACATTTCTGTAACTATGTATAGTGACAGATATTAACTAGGCTTATTGTGATGATTATTCCACAGTGTATACAAATATCAAATCATTATGTTGTACACCTGAAACTAATATAATGTTATATGTCAATAGTACCTCAATAAAAGAAAAAAAAATTTTAACTGGTTCTTTGAAACACTCAACAAAACAGACAAACTAATAGTCAACCTAATAAAAAAGGTGGGGGGAACAGAAGGGGGACAGGATGAGTAGAAAACCCAAAAACAAAATGATAAGAAATGACAAGGAAGAAATAATCATCTAAAGAGATGAAGCAAAAAAAGAAAGGGAGAGATGAACTGAACAATAAGATGAAAGAAAAGTCTACTGTGTATCCAAATTTGAAAACAATGATGAAATAAAATTTCATTTGGCAAAACTGAGCTTAACAGAGAGAGAATGCCACTGAGAAAATGCATAGAAAAGAGGTAAAACCAATTCATCATCTACTACAGACCATACTTCCTAAGACGTTCCTTAAGTTAAGTTGAGGGATGTCAACTCAAAAGAAAGCCATTGAATACGGGCGCCTGGGTGGCTCAGTTGGTTAAGCGACTGCCTTCGGCTCAGGTCATGATCCTGGAGTCCCGGGATCGAGTCCCACATCGGGCTCCCTGCTCAGCAGGGGGTCTACTTCTCCCTCTGCCCTCTTCCCTCTCGTGCTCTCTGTCTCTCATTCTCTCTCTCGCAAAATAAATAAATAAAAAATCTAATAAAAAAAAAAAAAAAAAAGAAAGCCATTGAATAATTTTAACAACAGTAGCAGGATTCAAATAACAAAATCTATTTAAAGTCATGTATAACATAATTTTTAATTTAAATGTAATTTCCTTAAATGATAAATTCCAATTCAAAAGAGAAATCCTCTTAGCTGTCTTCATTCCACATTAAGATTCCTGCTTCACGAATCTGGAAGAGCAGAAGTCCAAGGGTAAAGTACAAAGGGGGATGAGAGCAAAAGTGAAAAGGGGAGAAAAAGAAAGGAGTTGGACAATATTGTTTCCTCCACTGCTGATCCCACTTAGATCAACAATGGAGGCAAAGAAGGGCTTCAGCACTTTGTGCCACTATGATTTTGTGGGAAATGCTCCCAAACTTTTTTTTTTTTAAACAAAGAGAGGCTATTCCCTGAGAGAGAGCCACTGCTTTTTATCACAAGCACAGCTATCAAACAGAAGACACTAGATTTTATTCAAGAAGATGTACAAGATACAGTAACTCTGTGAACTTTGGTTTTAGTAGCAGAAAAACACTATATACATGATATTTTGGGGATAATTGTGAACTGGATATTAGATGATATTACAAAATTAACTTTCTTAGGAGTGAAGACGTAGTCACAGTTCTGTAGAAGAGAATGTTTTTCTTCTTTTTTATAAGTATGAACATTTTAAGTATTTGTCTTCAAATGTGTGATTCCAAATTGCTCTCTTGAAAACTAAAATTAGGTATGGTAACAATAGACATCTCTTAAACTCAAATCAGAAAACATAACTAACATACAGAAAGGTTTAATTCAAAATACTAATTCTTAAAATTTATGTATGAAAATATGATCTGAACATAATGACACATTTAACCTGCTTTATCTGAGTTTTCACTGAACTTATAGTAAATCATGATGTAGCTTACATAAATGTGTCACTGTAAAGAAATAATTTCTATGACTGTGTAAGCATGCTCTCCCCTTGCTATAGATATCGATCACAACTGTTTCTGTGAGGTATAGTAATTGTTCATTTATCCATCTACCTCATTACACCCCGAAGCCTGAACTAAATCTTTCATGGCATCTGGTGCAAAATATACAAATATATGAACATATGAACAAACAACAGCTAAATAAAAGTGGGAGAATTCAGCTCACCAATTGATTCTGAATCAACAAGTATTTTTAACTATCTTCAGAGGTAAATTAGAAGGTAGAAAGTAATCTTAGAGTATCTTGATGACTTAAATGCTATCATCAAATCCTCTGGTTTATCCAAGATAAATGCAAAGGTAGAAATAAGAAAGCTACAAATTGCCTGAGGTCAGAAATGAAAGCAGAAAAACATGGAGCATACAAGATGAGAAATTTTGAACTCTCCAGATATGTACAAATGAAAAAGCTTCTAATTTCAATATGGAAATGGGGGTTAAACAACATACATGATCACCTGTTTGGGGAGAGGAGGTAAATATAGTAATATATAATACGTAGAAATAAGTATGGGAATAGGAGCATTATGAAGCACAAGATCTGCTCATATTTTTTCCATCTTTTCATTGCTAAGCTGGAGAATATAAAAGCTAACTGCAGTAGCCACTTCATGACCTCTCAGTCATAACAGAACTAATGAAAGTACAATGATCCAATCTTACTCAGAGAAACTTGTATGATTTTTAAAAACAGCACCATTGGAACAGCTCTCTCAGAGTACTCTCCCATAAGCTCTTCAAAGTTATTTTGAAAATTGTCAATACAGCTGGGGTTCTTTCTTTTCAATTCTGCTGCAGGTTACAAAGAAATATTAAAGAAGCTCCAAAAATTGATATAATTCAGGAAAAATAATTTAAACAATATGAGTGCAATTATGACATGTTATAATGAAATCTATGGCAGCTAGAAATGAATAGGAGCTCACAGAATGGTAACTAGGAATGCATTTTCAGATTACTCAGTTTTCTCCAGTAGGAAAGTTACTATCCCTTCTTGCTCCTTAGTGGTACAAAAACTATTTCAGGGGCCACAGATTCTAAAAGTATTACAAAGTTTGAAGAACACAAAACATCAGTTAATACAATTTTACAAGCCCCCAAAGCAAGGCTTAGATTTAGTTATATAAATTAGAGGTGTGTTATGTCTTAGAGTAGGTAACAGCTGGACACTGTGCAGAATAAATGTGCATGCCAATGGGTGGGATGTTCGTAATGCTGAAGGGCAAGAGAGAGATGTATAGCTTGGGAAGTGATGTGGATAATTGCTTGTCATTAAACAGCAGAGTAATTGCTTCAGCAAATTCCCATGTAACTATTCCATACGAAACTTCAACGTGCCCTTGGACTACTAAACATACATAGTTGTCTCAAATAATCTTGGCAAAAAGACAGTAGTCAATGATACATCACACTGAAAAAGAAGATCATTGTTTTATTATTTAGCCTCTCAAAACACATTAGGGTCTTTAAACATTAATAACAGAAAGACAAAAACCCATTGGTTTTTACATTAATAAGACCTTGGTAAGACCTCAGAATCCACTTTTTTTCTAACCTGCTCAGCCTATGTGTCTGATAAACTCTATGATGTATAAATTCAATTAGTTAAAATATCTTCTCATCATTTGGAAAGCATTCATGTATATTCAAGATTTGAATGTCATAATAAGCAAAACTAAGAAACATTTAAATTGCTACAGGATTTGGGTGTTATCAGTGGATAGAGAAGATTCTGGGTCATCAAAGCAGTGGCAATGGTTTAAATCTCAAAGTCCCAACATATTCTGGGGCAAAAAAAAAGAACAGGAAGAAGAAATAAAACTATATAAACTCATGACTTCAACATAACTAAAAGACATAAATCTCTCAAGTTCAAATTACTCTTAAGTACAACACTAAACATTAAATCACAGCAAGCTCTCAGGGGTGCTCCTGCCACCAAGCTTCATGGGGACTAAGAGCAATTCAGGAGAAATTACACTGCAAGTAAGAAAAGGGGAGCTAGTGACAGGCCCAAATGTGTCTTAAAACCACTGCTAGAAATTGACCCCCTACATGAAAATACTGAAAAGTCAACAGTTAGATAAGAGCACTGACAAGAACAAGGACTTGCAAAGGTGTTGGGGCCATGACAAGGCAACCCTAGAAAAGTTTCATGTTGGAGTAAGAAGAGAGTTAAAACAGAAGGAAAGGGTTCCTTGGCAACTTTACATAGAGAGATAGAGAAGCAGGGGGACATTTGGAATCCCAGAAGACATAAGAAAATTTAAAAATCAAGAGCCACGCCATCCAGGAAAGAAACAATACTTTGCCTACAGTGACAGAAAAGGGTGGCTCTTGAACTAGGAATGTCATAACCATCCCAACCCACTGAAAAGAAGTCAACAAAAAGCTACTATCAAAAGAAAATTGAAAGTGAGAATGCAAACAATTCAGTTGATAAAAATTCCACCCCCTCTCCACTAATTGCCAAAACAGATGGAAACTTTAACATAACATTCACAGCTTAATTAAATACCCACAGACCCAGCTTTAGGTAGATGAGACAGAAATTAAAAACTGAGGAAAAAAATGCATGACAAGAATAAAGGAAGAAATAAAACAAGAGTTAACTGAACTCAGAAAAAAATAGGTGAAAAATACAAAATCATACCACAAATGGAAACTAAATTGCAAGATGCTAACAGAAAAATAGATTTGAATGAAAATACAAAAAGGGAGATTGGAAAAACAACAAAAACAACCAAGTGAATAATATGAAATAGAGAATAAAGTAAGAAGGATCAGAAAGAAAGTGACTAAAATGAAAGACAGGCAAAAGAAAATCCAACATAGGTATAAACGGAGTTCCTAAAGAAGAGTTTTGTAAAATGGAATTGCATTAATATTTGAAACTCCAATTCAATAAGATTTTCAAAAAGGAAAGATATGAATCTACAGACTGAATGGGCACCAGGGGGAAAGGACCTGCGATGATCAACTCAGAGATATATCCCAGTAAAATTAGCAGACATTAAAGATAAAGGAAAAATTCTCAGGGTCTCCAGGCCAAAATTTCAAATAGGGTACAAAAGAAAAAGAATTAGACTGGCAACAGATTTATCAAAAACAAGATATAAAGTAACAAACCATTGGAGCAGCATTTTCATAAAACGCCAGGAAACAAGTGCAATCTCAGGACTGATATCCAGCCAAGCTGCCTTTGAGTATCAAACTGTTGAAAAACACTTTTAAACATGTAATGGCTCAAAAAATTGTGTCCATGAGTCCTTGAAGAATATACTAGAAGATGAACTTAATCCAACTAAGCAGTTATTGGGAAAGTTAAGCAAAAAACTAATAGTGTACATTTATATCTTCACTTGTAGATAAAGACACAAAAACAATTAAGCATGGGAAAATAATATTATGCTGATATGTGATATATTATGATCTGAATGTTCTCACAAAGTATAAGTAATGCTGATAAAACAGTGAAATAAGAAATGAGAGGAAAACATAGAATACACTTGTTGTACAGGCAATAGTAAGTACACTAGTAAACATTACCAAACCAGACATTCAACGCATAAAGGCATTAACAAAGGCACAAGTTCAATGTGACCAATAAAACAAAAATAAAACCTTGCTAGAAAACTCAAAAAAATTGAAAAAAAAACAAAAAACCTCACGTAGAAAAAGAAACACAGAATATATACCATAACATGTATAACATTTATAATGAAATAACATGACAGAATTAAGACCAAACACAGCAGTCTTTTCAATAACTGTGAATGCACTTAACCCATTTTAAGGAAAAGACTTTTTAGTCTGGCTCATAAAGCAGAACCTAACTATGCACTGTATACAAGGTAGATCCTTAAAAGGCAATGAGTCAATAAGCCCAAATATAAAGGGATAAGCAAAAATATATCAGGAAAATTGAAACAATGTGTGAATGAATCGTAACACAGATACTAAACAAAATAAAATGCAAAACAAAAACCATTAAAAGTAAAAAAGAGGGGCACTTTTAATGTTAAAAGCCAAAAATACAATAAAGATATAATAAATATAAATACCTATGTAGCAAATAACACAGCATTCCTCTTTGTAAAGCAAAAGCTCAGGGGCATGGCTAAGCATCTGACTCTTGATCTCAGCTCAGGTCTTGATCTCAGGGTTGTGAGTTCAAGCCCTGCTGCACTGAGCTCCAAACTGGGCATGGAGCCTACTAAAAAAAACTAAACCAAAACAAACAAACAAAAACAAAAACCTCAGAGACACCAAGAGACAAAGACAAAGCAAAACTATTAATAGGAGTCTTTCACAGATGTACAAGTGATGTACAAGACAGATGAAGTGGACTAAAACTGCAAAGATTCTTTCAACCCTAAACATGTAATTAATAATGTTGATTTCAGCGATGTATATTAAACTTCACATGCTGAGAACAGAAAATAAACCTTCCTCTCAAATACATTTGGAGCAGCACAGAAATTAATCCTATTTTAGGTCACAAGGAAAAGAGCAATATTAGAAAGCAACACTTTCTGATCTCAATGAAATAAAACTAGAAATTATTTAAGCAATTTTGTAAAAGGCTCTTCTACCTGGAATTTAAAAAAAAAAACAAAAAACTTTTTTTTAAAGCAACTCTTGGGGGAGAAGGTGAATAAAAACTGAAATAATAGTATCTTTTAAAAATATTAGTGAAATTACAACACATGGAATGTTTTGAAAACACGAATCAGAGAAAAAGTCATAGCCTTCAACATTTCTATCAATAAAATTGAAAGAATAAAAATATATGAATCATCATCAAAGCCAAGTAGTGACAGCTCCAGGCCCTCACACACTTCTCATGTCTTCTTCTTCTGTCCCAGCTCTCAATCAGTCAGAAAAGGTGCTCCACTTTTCAGAACTCACATACACCCCGACAGTCCAGGCTAATCTCCCCAGCCAGAGGTTGGTAACCAAAATCATGTCTGCCGAGTTCCTCTGCTGTGCAAAATAACATATTCAAAGGTGCTGAAGTTTAGGGTACAGACATCTTTGAGGGGGTCGGGGAGCATTATTCTGCCAATTTCAGTAAAATATACATTCCCTTTTATCCAGCAATTACACACATAAACACAACTTGCACACCTTTAAACCTGAGATGAGAGAGAAAACAAATTCACAGATATATACATATCTATATAAATGTATATATATATATATATAAATTAAACATATATATATAAATTAAAATCCCAGCTCACAAGGGTGTTCAAAATAAAAACTAACTTGTATAACATGGTGCTTCAGACCTGCATGACTCAAGAAAGACAGTACCCAGGTACGCTGCAAGTTCTCTGTTTCTTTTTGACTTGGTCCTGACAGTGCACAAGAGCTCCCGGGAATGGAGCTCCCTGCAGATACACAGCACCCACTGCCCCAGCGTCTGAGATCCCAAGACGACAAAATGTACCTTCTTTATTCATCTTTCATTTTTACTGTCTTTATGCCATGTCACGTCACTTTTATTTATTCCATTTCCCTCCCTTTTCCTATCATGTCTCACAACACAGAAGGACAGAAAGAAAAGGTAGGTCGATTTTAGGTAAGATTGGTCAGGTAACAACAGAAACTGAAATTTTGAGACAACCCTCTTCCTTCTCCAGTCACATCACTCTTGCATTATTAATCAACCTGTTGAGAGCTCTGACAAGCAGCTTTCCTTGGCCTTTGACCCTCAGACATGAACAAGTTACAAGCCAGGTTCCATGAGCTCAGAAGAGATTCACACTTACTGATGCTCTTCCAGAATCCAAGCTTAACACGGGCACAGGTAGCCGGGGACACAGGAATAAGCGCTCTGACAGAAGAGCTACAAACCAGAGCTTTATCTTAGCCTCCTTCACCCTTTCCTCTTAATGGATAACTAAGATATTTAAAATTATATTTGATGAAATGATGCCTATCTTTATGTAAGATCAATGAGGATAATACCAAGTATCTACACTATAAGCCTGAAGAGTTCTAAAAACTCAACTACAGAACATGAAAGGTTGAATGTCTACAGAGTGGAAATATAACAAAGCCAAATGGCAAATGGATGAGAAGAAAACATTTATAGCACACGTAACAGATGAAAGATTAGTATTTATTATACAGAAAAAAATAAGGATAAGTAAAAGTTATCAACATTCAATTAACAGAACGAATAAAAATAAACATAAGAAGTTGGAGAGATGTCCAACATCACTAATAAATTAAGAAATGCAAATAAAATAATATTCCCATGGGAAGAAATTACAAATTTAATAGCTTCATAACATCCAGTGTTAGTGAGAGTATGGAGAAACTGTCTTATAATATTGGTGGGAATTTAAAATGGTACAACTTTATTGGAGAACAACATTGCCAGCACCTACCAAAATTTAAAATTTGCATACCATATTATTTCCATCTCTAATCATCTATTCTGGAGATACATAATTACAAAGAAATACAATTTTAGCTGTGATTTTTTTGAAAAAAGGTGTGTAATGATATGAAAAATTTACACAGGAATAAAGGTCTGGAATGATACTGCGGATGGCTACAAAGAGTAAAGAGGTACTTACACTTTTTAACTCAATATGGTCTTACCTAATTTTGAATTTTTCTGTCAAGAATGCTTTCATGTATACTTATATAATCTCATCTTAATAAGTTCTTTTTAAACCGAATAGGAGATTTAAAAAAATGAAGATAGTATGTGTTTAAGATGTTGTAGATACCTTTAGTCATGATGGCACTTCTCAATCTATCCTTTAGTCTCAACAATATTTTTATGCTTTTCTATTTCTATCTATTTTTGATTTTGGTACAGATTCCTCAAACATATCTTCCAGTTCAAAAATTCTAACAGTTTATTTTCTAGAGTTTATCCTATCTGTAGTTATGTTTTACTGTCAGTGACAATGTCTTTCAATTCTACGATTTCTTTTTTTTAGGATTTTATTTATTTATTTGAGAGAGAGAGAGAAAAAAAGAGAGAGTGACCCAAGCCAAAGGCAGACGCTTAACCAACTGAGCCATCCGGGTGCCCCTCAATTCTACAGTTTCTGATTAGTTCCTTTTTATATTCATACATTCATATTTGGTTCTGCCTGTTTTGTTGTTACAAAAATCTTTTCTTGCTCTAATTCAGTGAAAGTAATTTCTTCACTTATCTCCATGAAAAAAAACCAAACACTTATTTTAAAGTTTTTATCAGATGCTTCCATTAAACTAATTTTATATAAAAAGCAAATCTGTGTTCACATTATTAATTAATCAGGTTGTCTTTCTCAAAAGCAGATTTTATGTTGTTTATGTCATTTACAGTGGGTGAGGTAAAGTGGCCCAACAGAAACTAGCCCCAATGAGGTAGACCAAATAAATGAGAATGGTAACAAAAACAGATTAGCATGCATCAGACATATTTAATCTTAGTTATTCAAATCTTGTTTCAACTCCATCTTTAAATTTAAAGTTATTTAAAAGCAAGCCTGCATTGTTATTATTTAAATTTGAATATCTAGTCTTCAGAAATTCTGCAGTACTTCCTTGGCTCAGTAACATTTTTATTTTAGGATTAAAATTCTAACTAATGCAACAAGTATCAACAGCTATCAGTTAAATGGAAATGTCATAGGTTTTTTTAAAGCAAGGAATCATAAAAAGTACTACATTATATTAAAAAGTTTACTTTAACTTAGAAACATAAATAAACCCTGAATTGCCAGTCTTTTGAAGTTATTTGAAGATACAAAACAATTATTTAGGAATAGCCAACACCAGTAATTAGTGTAATCATCCCTTACCAATTGATTTCTTTCTATTTCCCATGGCTCCTAGCACATGCTTTGTAATCAAAGTATTAAATAAATTTTTTGGATGGATGGGCAGATCAACAAACAGATAAATGGGAGTGAATCAACCATTCAGCTCGAAGAACCAAGTCTGACCTCAAATGAGTCAAACCTAGAGTGTCTTAGTTAACCAAAGTGCCATACATCTAGGGGCAGATTTTCATTCTTTTTTAACAACATCAGCAAGAGTAGAAGCAGCAACAACACCAACAAACTTTTACTACAAACCTGCTGTGTAAAGAACTCTTTAAGTTTCATCAGACACACAAAAAAATTAAAAAGACTGCCTCTACACATAATCCAGTTGTAGTCTTAAAACACACACAACAGGACATATTACAATTTGAGGCAATTATGCTAGGTGGCAAGAAGGTGAGACAAAGAAAGAAGACAGGAAGCACAGCCCAAACATTCATGAAGGAGGTGAGACCTCAGCTACGGTGGAGAAGAGAAGGTTATGCAATCCACTGCACCATGGCAGAGATGCTGGCCCATGGGCAACGATGAGGTCCTTGTAGAAGAGAGAGCGTGGAGGAAAGGTGGGCAGAAGTTGTGCATGATCAAAGAAAATACACAAACTGTGGAGGGAAACAAACGTTATTTCTTTCTTCTTAGCACACCCTTGTTTTACTATGACTGTAAATATTTTAGATAAAAATCAAAGACTATAGGTCAACTGTCCACCCCATCCTTGTCATTCTAGCTACAGCGAACGGTTATCAGCCAAAAAAGGGACTAGGTGTTCTGAGCAATCAACAATTTTGGTTAAAACAGTTAACAGAACAGGAATCAATCAGAATATAATAACTAAACTTCATGGTAAAACTTGACTAACATAACATTAAATGTCTTTGATAACTTAGAAGCCATTTAAGACCTTATAGCACCCATGAAGGAAAAAAAAAATTGCTGATATTTATTGAGCACCACTGTATGCCAAGTACTGTAGTGTATGCTTCTGGTTATCACTTCACTTAGTATTTACTACGTAAGCTTGTGAAGTATTATTACTCTTTTTTTATGGATAAAAAAAATCCAGGTGTCCAATATTCCTTATTCATAAGAGAACTAGCAATAGGTCTGATTCCACAGTCTTGTCCCTTCACCATAATATTGTTATGTGTTTGTGCTTTAAAAATATTTATAGTTGGCAACAAGGTTTCCTAAAAATAAATCAGTCAATATGATTATTTACCTTGAGTCTCAAAAATATTGTTCCAGAAGTCACTGACTACCTCTTTTTTTTTTTTTTTTTTTTGTAATCATAGTACACTACAGGTGAATTCCTCTGGCTTTTATTTGTATAAACGATTCTTCCTTCAAACTAAATTACTTTAAAAACACTTACCACAAAGGAAATTGCTAACAAAATCATTATCTACCTCAGTACAAACTAATGTTATTATCTCCAGGAAACAGAAGCAACTGAATTATATAATAGAAATATTAGTTTAAAAGGTCACTGGATGTCAGAATGTATCATTTTACAGAAGTCTCAGGAGACACCATTCATCAGAAATTATAATGCCTAGAACACTAAGTTCAATGCCATGATTTAGCAAATCTTTCTCTTCCTTGGTTCAGTTAGCACGTTATGAAGCCCTGGAAAGGGGAGGATAGTTATTTTCTCCCAAAATATTTCCTTCCACTTGCAAGGAAGAAGAAAGGAAACCAGAGAGGCCTATCTAAGCAATGCTTTATTAAAAATACATCTAATACCCTACATTAATATCATCCAAAAATTAGCTTAGGCCCACACCCCATTAACAAATAAGGAAACTAAGAATCACTGAAGTAAAAGGTTTACCCAAAGGTACAGAAATACTGATTAAAAGAACGAAAAGTCAATCAAGAGTGATAATCAAATTATACCACTGCTCTCAGCTAGATTAAAGTAAAACTGACCATGAAATAAACAAAGAAATGAATTGATGTTTTCATCCTCCCAATCTCACTTACAAACTTCAACTCAAGTTTTTCTTCTGGACCTGCTCTTGCATTAATAAAGGAATTTGGTGAAAATTCAGCAATTAACCTCTGCAATACATCAAAATACTTGCCAAACACTGTACTCAAGGTAGTACCTGAGGCTGAAGTAGCCTTCTGAAACCATATTAAATAAGATGCCTATGATTTAAAACACATGGTGAAACCTGCATATACCCCCTAAATACTAATTTGGTATTATAAGGCAATTATCGTTGCCAAAGAGATATCAAAATTCTATAGACACAGTCCATTGTCTGTAACATGTTACACATAACCAAGAAACCTTAGTATAGGAGAGGAAAAGAAAGAAAAAATTTTGGGATGTCAAATGAACTAAACTCTCCAAATTTTTTCATGATTTCGAGTCTATGAGCCACTCACTTTTTATAGTGTACAAAGAACAAGAAAAATCAACACTACTGGACATCAAGTACATCTTTAGTAATTTAATATGTTCCCTGAACATTCAGTTTTTAAAGTTCTGTTACAGAGATATCTTTGTACTTCAAGATGACTGCTGCAGGACAATATACTTACCCACTCCACTTTTTTCCATATGAAACGGAAAAGTTAGGACAAAAAGAGAAGTACAAAATACATCACTCTAGTTGTTTTTATAGGGCTCCTGGGTGGCTCAGTCAGTTGAGCATCTGCCTTCGGCTCAGGTCATAATCCTGGAGTCCCGGGATCGAGTCTTGCATTGGACTCCCTGCTCAGTGGGGAGTCTGCTTCTCCCTCTACCCTTCACCCCACTCTCACTGTCTCTCTCACAAATAAATAAATAAAATCTTTTAAATAATTAATTAATTAATTATATGCATTTAGATTTCTCAAAATTGGTTTTGAGAAAACCAATTTGAGAAATTGGCTGGTTTCAGCCATATGACCCCTTTTATCATCAAAACATATCCCTGGTGCTTACCATATTCTAAAATATAAATATAACACAAACACTTTAGAAAAACCTTTAGCTTCATCTCCTAGAGCTGAACATATACATACCCTATCTCCCTGCAATTCCACTCCTAGGTCGATATCCAAGAGAAATTCATACATGTACAGAAAAATTTAAAGAGTATCTGTAGCAGCAAAACAAAAACAAAACAAAAAAACGAACAACCTAAATGTCTCTTGACAGCAGAATGAACTATAAATTGTGGAATCATCTTACTTCAGAGCAATAAAACAGAATGTTGAGTGAAAGATTTCAGACAGCAAGAGTATATGCTATATAATTCAACTTACATACACTTCGGGAAACAAGCAGAACTAATATATGGAACTAAAAATCCTCCGGGCGAGGCAGTGACACAGAGGGAGCATGAGGGAGAGAGAGTCCTTATGTATGTATTACATTTGTTCTCGATTACATCCTGGGGTAATGATTTCATCCCAGCAATAGTAACCAGAATTATCAGAATCTAGGAAGGACTTTTCTACTAACTAGCCATGTGATCTTTAACATAATTTAATGTTTCAGTGGCAACTCTAATAGCCAATAAATCTCACTGAGATCGTGAAGATTTTTTAAGAAGACTTTAAATCATTTTTATTCATTTAACAAATATCCATTGTGAGCCTACTATGTATAAAACACTGTTCTAGGGGCGCCTGGGTGGCTCAGTCATTAGGCGTCTGCCTTCAGCTCAGGTCATGATCCCAGGGTTCTGGGATCGAGCCCCATATCAGGCTCCCTGCTTAGCAGGAAGCCTGCTTCTCCTTCTCCCACTTCCCCTGCTTGTGTTCCCTCTCTCGCTGTGTCTCTCTCTGTCAAATAAATAAATAAAATCTTTAAAAAAAAAAACAAAACACTGTTCTAGGCACCTGTCACTTACATTCTGATGGAGAGAAATATGCACCAAACACAATAAATGAATGAATCATAATATAAACTGCAATCAGAGTTTGGGAAAAAATATTTAAGTACACACCAAATGAGACTTTCAGTCCAGTCTGAACACTTCTGAGCACATATAAACACAGAAGGGAAACTAGCTTTAAATAACTATTTCATTATACTCTGAAGTAAACTCTTTCCTGGGGTTAACACTCCAGCATAAATCTTCATGAATAAGTCTTGATAACATATGAAATATTTAAACATATCCTTGAAACCACAGAGGATAGAGCTGGAACCAAAAAGGCAGATTTTTCAAAGAAAGAGATTAGTTCAGTATTTCAGAAAGAAATTCAAATAATCAAAACATTTAAAAAGATGGGGTGAAAGAGAAACTTGATACTGGATTGTAGAGAAATAAACTGTTCAGGAAGGAAGTTAGATTTGACCTACAAGACCCTTCTGGGATTTAATTTTAAGAACAGGAATTAGCAATTAGGAGTTTTGAAAATATGTTCAAATATTGTTTGCTTTTAAAATATTTACTGCACATATACACTAATAAAAGGAACAAATGTCATATACAATCTTACATTCATGATAAGTTGATATTTAAATTACTCAGTATTATCTTGTAGACCTCAAAAATGCTGTCATAATTACACGTAAGTATAATTACAACAGCAATAAAATTTTATATCCCTCTTCTACTTTTTCCTTTTGAGCATCATGTCTAAAAGCATTTTAAATATGTTAATTTTTACTGTAATTCTGGATAGGTTAATAAGACTGTATCAGCAAACATACACTTTTTAATAGAAAAAGACATACAAATCTCTAAAAAGTTACAGGGTTTGTTTTCAATTTATTTTAATATCCTTCTAGCACAAAAGATGCGCAAAAAATGAGCCAACTTTCAAAAAAACTTTTGTATATACTAAAATCAGATTGCTTAAACATTCAAATAACAGAATCAATCAGCAGTGAGGCCCTGCTTATACCATACCATAACGGTGTTAAATCATCTTTCATAGTTTGAACCACAACCAAACTGAAAATCCTTGTAACTGCCTGTTATATATATGAGATATTTGTAGAATACTATCAAGTATTTATTGAGTGGTAGTACCCCCCTTCTAACCCATTTTCCATACTACAGTTACAATGGCCTTTCTAAAATGATGATTGTATCAAGCCATGCCCCTTCTTAAGATGGCTTCCCTTCTATCACAGGATCACACCCAAGTTCCTTAAAATAACTTTTCAGATAGCATGCCCTGCTTACCTATGCAGACTTATTTCTCCCCACTCCATCTGAATTTAATTTTTCAAACACATGGCTCCAATTTCAGGTTCTCTGAGCTTCATGGATTCCCAGCTTGAAATATGAGCCGTCGCTTTGGTCCAGAATATGATTTTCTGATCTTCCTTCCTAACTTCTCCTCAACTTTCAATGCTCAGCTAAGACAAGACATGACCGTCACTGAAAAGGTTTTACTGGCTTCCTTCATACCCAGTGCTTCTTCTCTACCACAGTCTCATACTGGGCTATATTGCTTAATGGCCTACCTTCCCCACCGTCAGCAAGACAGGGATCATTTCCCTTTGTCGCTACTCTGTACCCAGTAATACTTAAAGAATTCACTATCTCTTGGATAAATGAGTGAATGATATGAGTGTCAGCCCTCAATATAAGTGGTGTAAATGCTGGGTCCTTGGGATGCAACACAAAATAAGAATATATTTCCCACACAAATAATTTCATAGTATAGGTGTTTGCCTAAAATGAAAACATAGAATAGAGAAAGAGGTGACCTTGGGGAAATTGCTTAACCTCTTCAAGTTTTATCTTCCTCTTCTATTAATTGGGGTACTTCACCATCTCATTACATAGGGCAAACATCCACTCATTGATCAAACCAGAAAACCAGTCACCATTCTTGTTTCCTCTCTCTCCCTCTACTACTATATCCAGTCCAACCATAATGTCTGTATATGTACCTCCAAAGACATATTTCAATCCATCCACTTCTCTCCATTTTTTTTATCCCCACAGTAATCCAGCTTCTCTCCTAGATTTTAAGTATATTATTTCTATTCTTACCTCATCCAATTTATTTATCATAGTCAGAGAATCTTTATCAAACTATAAATTGAACATCACTCTTCTTAAGATCTCCCTCAAAGACTTCCTCTGCTCTATTAAATGATATGGCCCTTAACAGCCTCTACAAATTCATCTCATCCAACTTTGCCTGAACAAAGCTCCAGCCACACTGGCCTCCTTCCAGATCTTGCAACATGCAAAAGTTTTTCCTGCCTCAGAGTCTTGGCACATGCTTTTCACTCTGCCTAGCACACTCTTTGCCTCATTTTTTTTGTAGGGCTGATTCCTTCCTTCAGTTTCAGTGTTATATTTCTTTTTTTAAAACAGATTTTATTTATTTATTTGACAGAGAGAGAGTGAGAGAGCATACAAGCAGGGGGAGCAGCAGGCAGAGTGCAAGAGAGAAGCAGGCTCCCCGCTGAGCAGGGAGCTCAATGTGGGGCTCATTCCCAGGATGCTGGGATCATGACCTGAGCCAAAGGCAGCCACTTAACCAACTAAGCCACCCAGGCGCCCCCTCAGTGTTATATTTCTTAAGAAGGACTTTCCCTCCTGTCCACCATATCTAAACTGTTGCCTCAGCTCACATTCCTATTATTCTCTATCACCACACACGGATCTTTCCTTCCTTCTCTACCTTCAGGCAGATTTCCAATGTGTAGAGCCATGCCTGGTTACACAGCAAACAGACTAAATTTCTTTCTGGAAGGCAGAAGAAAAGAAGGGAAACTGTACATAGGCAGAACATGTGCAGTCTATTTTGATGTGAACACAGGATTCCTATTTTCTCTAAATTTCACCTTCAACAGTCTAACATCCACCAGTAGACTTGGATAAATGCCTCCTGTTTCAAAGTCTACTGTTACTACACACATTATCTAAAATAAGGCATAGGATGATATAATTGAGTTAATAAAAGTAGATAGCTGTTACCTTAGGAAAAATGAGTAGGATCATGGAGAAACAGAAAATAAAATGTTTCAGAGAGTAAGTCTAGGAAGTTCTAAAAATGAAGTGCCACCTAAGAGTGGCAGCATCGGAAAGAAGCCACATGATAAGGTTTTGGGTGACAAAATGAAGCAAAACAACATATGACTCCCAGAAACCCAGGACTATGAATATGAGTAAAACTGACGGAGACAGAAGTGGTAGCAAAGATAAACCCTGATTATTCCACAGTTCATGTTTTCTCCTAGAATCTTCCTTGCACAGAAATACTTAGTATGAAAATTAGAAATTTCATATAGGATCTCACAGAATGTAATCCAGATTTTATGAGTCAATCAATTCCTTTATAACTCCTAGACAGTCTAATATCGCTGAATGTATAATATTACTAATTTGAGGTCAGGTGAAAATGTCAAGTAGATGTAGCTTAGAGCAAACTATTTTAGTTGTGCTTCACGAGAGCTCATTGCACTCAGATTCATTTTATGTTGGTCACTAAAGGCACAATTTGCTACCCACCACTCTGCCATGAGCAGCTGTTTGCAATAATCCCCACATTGCAGACATTAATTAGACTGTCTCCTGGGGTTTACAGGACGTTGATTCCTAAAGGCCAGATTTAACACTTTGGGGAAATATAAAAGACATCAAACAACTACAGAAGCAGAAATAAGGCATGGTTTTTGATTATTTGAGGACTGCAACTTATTATAGGGATTGGTTACCACAGAAACTATGATCTGTAAATGGCCTAGGGAGAATAGGCTGGAAAATATGTTGTACATAAACAGAGTCAACTCATTGAACATCAGGGATGGGTGGCACCAGGAAATGAACCAGAAGGAGTTCTGAATCTCTAGTCAAAGCACAGATGTACGATTTGACAACCGTGGCCTCCACTGGAATGCCTGCTACACTGGGCAGGTCATTTTAAGGCAGTTCAGTTATAGAATTCTTTATACTGAGTAAAAAATCTACCTCAAATCTTGAATTTATGCCCATTAGGTTATGGCCCCTGGAACCAACAGAATAAATCAAATTAATCTTCCATATCCCCACAAATATTTGGAAACGACTATTACAATACCCTCATGCCTCATTTTCTTTGTCTTTGGACTATACCACGGTAGGTCATTCAATTGTAATGTTTATTGTAAAACACAGTGTTGAGTCACTTCAATTACCAAACCACTGTCTTCTAAATTTGTTGCAATTGCTCTAGTTCAAGAATCAAAGCCAAATGCAAGAACCTACCAATAAGAACCGATAATTGTACCAAGTGCTTTGCATGTCTCAGGTCACTAAATCCTAATAAGGATGGAATTATAATCACCATCATATAATGAAGACGCTGAGGATTACAGAAATAGAGGAAGGTCAGGAGTTGAACCCATGTCTGACTCCAAAGCCTAACCCCTGTCCTGGACTACTTCAGGGCAGAATAGGAAATGGGGAAGAGAAGCTTCTGAACATCTGTTAAACCCTGATTCTGTTATTTAATATATAAACTGACCCACATGTTCGAGCCAGCGACATGATCAACGTACCAACTACATTTTTCTCCAAGTAACTGAAAAAAAGGGCTAAACAAGGCAAGGATGAGGATGGAGCTTTCCAAACGCTCCAGAACGAAGTCTGAACTTACCACAGAGTTATGAGGCCGTTAGTATTTTAAGTGTTAGAATTATACGTTTCCTAAAGTCATTTTAAAAGATTGCTCTGAAAGTAGATAGGGATAGATAAAACGAAAGCCACAGGAGGGGCTGAGAGCAGTAAGAAAGCTCTCACAATAGTTCAAGTGAACTCTGGACAAGAGTCTGAACTCCATTAGTGGTGTGGCGATGGAACAAAGTACGTGGATTCAAGAGCTTTAAAAGCAGCAGTGACAGTACTTGGTGATGGCTTCGATTATAAACTGCGGTACTGCTGTTGCCAACTGCGGGCTCCTGTCTGACGCCGGCCGGGGTTTGAATTACAGCTCCACCACTTCAGTTTGTCCAACTGATGCTGTACTTCAGTGTCGGCCACGGTAATATGGGCCCAAGAGTACCGAACTCGAGGAGATGCTGGTGCCTCGAACTGACGACAGATACGGAGCATTCAGAAAAGTCCCCATCACATCAGAAATGCTCACTGACTATTAGTGGTGACGATGATGAAGAAGGAAGAAGGGGAAAGGAGGGAGGGAAGGGAGTGGAGGGTGGCTCCAAGGTCTCCACTCAGTGACTAGGTGAATTCAGAGAGGGAACACCGGCAGAAGGGCAGGCTCGAGAAGGTAGACCATGTGTTCAGATGGAAGAGGAGATGTCTGAGGTTATCCAGGCAGCAATGAGCTGAAGAGTAGGAAGCAAAGGCCAGCGTGAAGTAATCCTCCCAGTAGAAGGAGAAAGCACAGAAGAGCCAGGGGAGGAAAGTGGCTTATTTTGATGGATGACACAAGCATTTAGGGTTTGAAAGAGAAGTGCCTGGCAACAGGGAGGGAGTGAAGGTATCAGTGAATAAGGGGTTAAGTGGGTGGGATGGTTTCAGAGCAGTAGGAAGGAAATGGGCCCAGAGCACTACAAGCCTCAACTAGGAGCAAAAGATCCTCCTTCTATAAAAGCAGGAAAGAGGCAAAAGCAAAAGCATGGATAGGTTTATGGCAGGAAAGTGAGGGAGTTTCTCTACAATGTTCATATTTCCTAATAACCTGAGATCCCAGGGAGTTGAGGGAGGCTGGGGAGAGAGAAGGGGCACTGGAGTATGGAGTCAAAGTTCGGGGTACTAAAATGAGGGTGAGCACGACAAAGGAAAAGCATCCCTGCCTTTCAGGGCCCAGTCGTCCCCTGTGGCATTTCCCCTAACTCTTCTCTCATAAATTCAACTTTTATCTCTCCTACAACATTTGGTTAAAAGTTCTATTAAAGCATTTATTATGATAAAATATCTGTATGTTCATCTTCCCTACTAGATCATCAGGTTCAGTTCAATGACAAATTTTTCTAAAACACAGGAGATGGTTCATGCTTTCTCAGAAGCAGCAAACCAGTTACCAAGTCATCTGACTGGATTCCACCACTCCCATCCACTTCCTCATTTTAGTGTGTTGGAAACCAAACAATGTCATTTTAAATCTAAGTAAAAGAGAGAAAATATGCAAAAATTTTCTTAATAACAAACAGTGATTAGGGATCTGCCCTATGAATAAGGTCATTGTGTCCATAGTTTTTTTTTATTACTATTATGTCCAAATGGCATTATTAGTCTCATTAATAGAACCAGAATTGTGAATTTCTTTAGAAACTGTTAAGATAGCCTTAAACTATGCCACATAGGCCCTTAATGTTCTGGGAGAAAATGAACCTTTGCCATTACTTACAAGCTGACTCTGCCACCCAAAAGCTTGGATATCTGAAAGCAAGGAATATTTCTTCTTCTGTCCTTATGTGTACATATAATATACTCCTAATGATCTTCCTAGAATAATTTTAAACTAGCAAAGAAATCTTTTCTTCATCAAAAAATCCTTTCAAGTATTCATTTTCTTCCCAAGGAGATTGAGTTCTGTGTGTACTAGTTAATACTTTATAAGCTTGGGCTTGCATGCAGAACACAGAGGCTCTTTTATTTCCAGATATAGTTTTCCTGCAATTTTAGTAGTGTGCCATAAGGAAAAGAATGATTTTTGAGCTACAATCACATTATCAAAACAGAGGAGCCTCCCAGAGTCCTAATTACCAGGATCAGATCATAGAATTATTATCTCAATTCTATTTTTCTCTAAAATGTGGGGGGGAAAGTCTAAGATTAATTCTTAATATTAATAGCAATAAATTATTTGACAAATACGAATGAGCACCTATGTTGGGTAGCTGCTACGCTAGGTATAGAAATGGTAATGAAACTGCAGGAAACATTATTCCTTCTCTCCAGGAATTATATAGGCAAGTGAGATAGAACATACATGAAAAAACAAAACAGCTTAAAGAGTTCTGAGCAAGAATTCAACAAATGCAGCTACTTAATTTACAATAGGTATATTTTTAAATTTCAAATGTTAAAAATCAGCTTTTCTCTCAAAACTTTAGTAAAGCAAATGATTTGTCTTGGCTTTCAGAGAGCCCTCAGAGCCCTAACTGTGGAGGTGTTAAAACACTAACAGATAAACCTCTACAGCAGGCTTTAACTAAGAATGTCCGCAGAAGGGTGGCAGTGTGGTACCAGGGTGAGAAGTAGAGCGGGATCCCTGGCTTAGGGGAAGAACAGGAATAGCCACTGAGGGCAAGAGAAGGAGTGTCAGGCCAGGAAAAGACAGGGCCTTTTCCAGGCAGGATCAGGCACTTCACTCTCCCAATCCAGCCCTCTGGTCACATCCCACAGAGGCCCTCTCCCTGTCCAAATCAAAATGAATGCCCCTTGCTCTCTGATGCAGAAGTCTCTGCACTCTCTCCCCTCCAGTATGATGGATTCACATCTACTCCATGTGAACCCATTAGGTTCTTTATTCAAAGATGTTCCCTTCGTAAGAGGAATCCTGATGCCAATTATTAAAATAATAAAATATATTTCATGTCACTAAATTTGCATATAGAGTTATATTGCGGGACTTACCACTATTTTGTAATTATTAACGCAATACAGTATTATAAATTATTAGGCAATGAACACCTTGAGGGCAGAGTCTTCTTCGCAGTAAGTGCTCAATACATTACAATGGGACAATATTCCTCCCACCAACAGGAGGATCTAGGTGTTTACTAATTATCTGAATCTTATTCGCTGTAAGTATTCATACCCACAATGACAGATTTTATCTGAAGTGGCTGATTAGGCGATTTTTAGCTTTAGCTCACCATAGAAAAACTTTTTTACTCCCTTTCTATGGAATATTTAATAGTAAATGAAAAGAGAATTTCACACCTTTCCAAAAATAATCCAAAACATGTAATAGTTTAGTTTATTCACAGTCACCATGAGGATTTTCACCTCTTATACCTTCGATCTATTTTTAATTTTATTAAATTAATTTCCTCAGAGTTTCTGTTTACTTAGAGCAGAATGATGAACACTGTAATTGTTGGGGATGAAGAGTTAGGTGAAAAACTGTGCGTTTTCAATCATTATATTTAATATTATTAAGTTAGATGGCCAGCTGATATGTAGTAAGAGATTAACATACCACACAAATTGATGAGGAAATCATAATGTTAAAATTTGTAATAACAGTCTGGTATTCATTTTGATGAAAAATTAAAAAGCTTACTTAATATATTTTTTGCTCAATTCACTATAGAATGTACACTGGGAGAAAAGATGGTATGTTATATTCTACACCAACCCATTAAATCAAAATGAATGGGGGAGACATCTTTTTTTCTTATACTGCACTGTAGATAATTCCCAATTCAAGATAACCAGCAACAGGAGCAATTCATCACCAAGATTGTTTTGTCATTAAGTTCTGCTTCCATTCCTGACAGGAAGGAAGGAGGAAGGAGGAAGGAAGGAAGGAAGGAAGGAAGGAAGGAAGGAAGGAAGGAAGGAAGGAAGGAAGGAAGAAGAAGAGAAGAGAAGAGAAAAGAAAAGAAAAGAAAGAAAAGAAAAGTATTCCTTCTGACATATGCAAATTCCAAATGGTTGCTACAGATAAAAATTGCTAAATGAGTGGCTATAGTAACATGAGACTGCAAAAAGGAAGTCATCCACTCACTGTTCTTTCCCATTATCTAATTATTTCATTGTTATGTTAAATTTCAAACCATGCTTTTGAAATGAGTAAATTCAGGCAGGTTGTCCATCTCAATTTCATCCATGTTGTACCACATAGCCAATGAATATCACTTTCGATTTTTTTTGACCTGTGTGTTTCAAGACAGCTGCTACAAGTATCTCAATATATTTTATTTGATTTATTAATATAAAAATGAATCCGATTAGGCTGCAATTCCTCAGAGAAATGATGTTCACTTACTTAAACATGTCACCAACCTGGGAATATTTCCTTTTCTTGGTGTCTTTGTTTTAAAGTAGAATTTTATATCAGTCTGTTTCTCATTAAGACAACAAATGTATTCATAATACCAAGACTTATGAGTAAAATGTATAAATGCAGTCACTCAGCTACATGTTTGGAATCAAGCGCACACACACCTGGGGCATAAAAGAGCCTATGTGAAGGGTGATGTTTGGTAGGCTATGGGAGAAGTGGAAAAAATATATATATATATATACATAGTACAGAGGTGACAAAAATCTAGACATGCCAGTTAGTGGAAATGCACAGTGAAGAATTAAGAATATATGACATAGGGAAACATAATACTTGATGATCGATCACTGGCTCAAAAAATGCTAGGCAAACACAGGCTCATACATCTGTGTCTATAAATCTATATCTATAAATGTATTCATTTTCTCAAAGGAAAGAAAATTAATAATCTCAACTTTTTTCTAATTTTGAATAGGTTTCAAAAGCTGGAGTAAGTAGAAAAGAAAACTATGGGCTATTTCCATATAGATGTCCCTGATGATATCTGAAACATAAATATCTAACATTCATCTATCCAACAAGTGTAAGCACTTAGTAGGAACAGCATATTAGAGTGGTCAATGTACATGTATCTCTAATCTTCACAAGTTCTTGAGAATTAAACATTATTGTCCCAATTTTATAAATGAGCAAAGTGAGGTTTAGAAAATTTGAGAAACATACCCAATGTGATTCAGATACCAGTCAGATTTCAATCTCTATACTCTTTACTTTCCAATCTCCAATCCAGGGGCTGGCCCTAATGAATCTGAGCCAATGGTGCTCAAACATTTTGGATAGAGGACTCTCTGACATTCCTAAAATTCACTGAAGATCCCAAAAACCTTTCCGTTGTACAATGTGGATTGTATCTATTAATTTATGCCACATTAAAAATTAAAATTGACAACTTAAAGTATTTGTTAGTTCACTTAAAAATAACAATGCAACCATTACACTCTAACAAAAATAAAATTTTGTTTAAAACAACTATATTTTTCCCCAAAATAGTTAAGAGTGGCATTGTTTTACTTTTTTGCAAATCCCTTTCACGTCTGGCATGGAAACAACTGGATTCTCAATTCTGCTTTTGATTTAATCTGTCATTATGTCACATGTCCTGTAGTCTCTTTAAAAGTACACTATACATCCATGAGAGAATAAGAGTAAAAAAGGCAAATAAACTCTTGGTATTATTGTACAAATAGTGTGGCCCTCATAGACACCCTAGAAGGGTTTCAGGGATCCATCAGCATTCCCTCAATCACATTTTGAGAACACTTGGTTCCATAGTATATTATTGATATTGCATACGTATTATTTCATAAAATAAAAATTCAGATATATAACATAAAATTTGTTTTCTACTATAGAGTTTATCACATATCTCTCAAGCTCCTGTCCCACCTAACGTCAGAAAACATAATTTAGTCATTTCTAGATAAACTTACTCACTTCTGGGTTTTCTCAGTAATTTGTTTAACTTAAATTCACAATTTCATGACTTTTCATCTTTCTTCTCCCTGAGGTGAGGGTTACATGTTGAGGGGCAGTTCAAACAGCAGCCATGGGACATCAGTGGGAGGCATCGGATCTGCAGTGCCCTACTTCTGGCATCTTCCAAGTCTCTGGTAAATAGCATTTGTGCAATCTGGTTTGCAGAGAAGTAATTATCTATAGTCTTGTTGGCCTCCAGTCATGTACTCCATGCTGCCATTTTGGGCTGTGTCCCCTCATCATAACAGAGAGGTGTTTTCAAGCACTGGTCTCTCAACCAACCTCCCTGCCCTGGTATGCAAGAAGTTCCAACTGCCTCCCTGGATCGACAGTAAATTGAGGGTTATTATTACATCTTCTTTGTCTCTGGACACTTCTCATAAACATCTCTACCCTACTGACCCCATGTCACTTTAGTGTAAGATACATCCATGAGATTGTTACTTCTCAGAGTTCCAGAAGAAGTGGCAGGTTCAGTATTTCAATGCTGCTACTATCACACCACAGTCATATAGGACCATGTACGCTTTTATGTAAGTCTTGCCATCTTCCTGGCTTTCACCTAGACAGTGAAGCTCAAATCTTCACCTAAAGAGAATTCCTATCATCATCCCTCCCATGTCTCAGCCTGAAGAGGAAAGGAAGGTAGGGTAGGGACTACCAGTCTACTGATTCTTGCTCCTAATGCAACTCCCCTTCTGGCCAAGCAACACTTAGTTAACATTTCAATGAGATCATCTCACTTCTTAGCTAATTTCATTCCAATCTATTGTTTAAGTTTTAAAAAATAAATAAATTTATGTACTGGTATTTTCAGAGCTTTTACTTTAAAAACTCAAGACCCTTCCTATCTCAGAGAGCACCAGCTTCTTCAACTCAAATATCTTGATTTCAAGACTTTTGCACCAACTGTAAATTTCAGCAGCCTACTTAGAACTCACAAAATAAGAATTTGATTCTTCTTTAAAAGCTTAACTCTACTCTCAGACATAAGACTGGAAATGTCATAAGCTTCAATCTACTTTAATGGGAAAAAGGGATTTGAGTATTAAAACCATATGCATACACACAAGTACATATATGTTAACAAAAAAGGATTTACTAGAAAAATTATACAGCTTAAAATATCAAAAAAACAATCTGTTCACATTTGTATAATAATAGATTCCATATACACAAATGTAGTCAGTTACATATGCTAAATTAATTATGAAAAGGAAACACTGGTTTTATTGAGAAATTTTAATATTCCTTCTCCTCCTCCTCCCTCCCCCTCACCCTTCATCTGAAAACATTTGACATGTCAAATAATGCTGCCTACAGAGCGTCCTCTGGTAGGATCCTAGGTGGTGAGATAGTATAGGTAGACATGAATTAGAGTGGTGAGAACAACTACTATTTAGGAAGAATGTAAAATTAAGAATAGAGAATAGAGTTTTATATTTATAAGCAATGGAGATATGAGCTTAGAATATCTCTCATACCAAAAATGAATAAACATACCCCAAACCCTATAGATTATCATCTATAAATACCCAAGTAAAATCTTGACAAAGCCAGTTGCATAGTTACAAATATCCCCCCATGACCAAACAGGATTATTCACAAGAATGCAAAACACATAAATTTAAAGATATCTATTTGTGTAATATATTCACCATATAACAGATAAACACAAAACACACCTATTGCTATATTGACTGATGTCTAGTACAAAGGCTCAACTACTTAAAACCTAACCTCCACTTTAAGATAAACATTTAACAACCAAATTCCAGAAAAGCCTCTTAACCAACTGAGATAAAGAACACTTCTTTAATTCCATATGAGGAACCACGGGAAATATTACATTTAATGGTAAATAGTATAAGGGTTCCCATGAAGGTTAAGAGGGAGGGGAATGGAGGTTTTAGTCAAAGAAGAAGGAAAGAAAAAGTGAGAAGTATAAGGTTTTGCTTGTGCCTACCTAAAAAGACAGACACAATCAACTGAAAAGGAATTAGAATGAATCAGAACATTCAGAAATGTGGCCAGAATCAAGATCGACATGAATGATTTTCCCACCCACAGAAATAATCAATTGCAAATTTTATTGGGAAAAAAATATCTTTTGAAACACAGCCATACAAATCTATAGAATAGGGGTGCCTGTGTGGCTCAGTCGTTGGGCGTCTGCCTTCGGCTAAGGTCATGATCCCGGGGTCCTGGGATCGAGCCCGCTTCGGGCTCCCTGCTCCACGGGGAGCCTACTTCTCCCTCTCCCACTCCCCCTGCTTGTGTTCCCTCTCTCTCTGTGTCTCTCTCTGTCAAATAAGTAAAATCTTAAAAAAAAATCTATGGAATAAGTAGGAATAAATCTAATGTGTAAGAAATGTGCAAGTGTAAATAAAGAATACTATAAAATTTTACCAAAGGACATAAAAGTTCTGAAAAAAGAAGACATATCATTCATTTGAACAAAAATTAAATTCCTACTGTGTATCAAACCCCAAAACAAATTCCAGATGTCTTAAAGATCTCAGTAGAATCAACAAAACTGTATAGGTACTAGAACAAACTGAGAAAATAAAGAGAAAGTGAAAAGCCAGGAAGGAGACCACTTGGGAAACACACTAATGAGTTCCATTTTCCCTGAGTTAATCTTTAGCACCATCATCAATAAAAAACATTTTATGAATGTTTCATGAATGTATTCTATTACACTAAACATGATATTTTGTATTAAATATAAGTGACAGTGGTTGCCTCTGAAAGGTGAAATTAAATATTGTCATTTTAACAATTGTCATATTTTCTACAATAAACATGGAATTTTTAAAAAATCACAGTGAAACAGGGATGCCTGGGTGGCTCAGTTGGTAAAGCGTCTGCCTTCAGCTCAGGTCATGATCCCAGGGTCCTGGGATCAAGTCCCGTATCGGACTCCTTAATCAGCAGGGAGCCTGCTTCTCCCTCTGCCTGCCACTCCCCCCTTGCTTGTGCTCTTTCCCTCTGTATCTCTCTGTCTTTGACAAATAAATAAAATCTTAAAAAAAAATTATTTAAAAAAAATCACAGTGAAACAAATATTAAAATTTAAACATACATAATATAGGGCGCCTGGATGGCTCAGTTGGTTAAGCGACTGCCTTCGGCTCAGGTCATGATCCTGGAGTCCCTGGATTGAGTCCCGCATCGGGCTCCCTGCTCAGCAGGGAGTCTCCTTCTCCCTCTGACCCTCCCCCTTCTCATGTGCTCTCTCTCATTCTCTCTCTCTCAAATAAATAAATAAAATATTTAAAAAAATAAAATAAAATAAACATACATAATATAGGTGATGATTCTAAGGCATAAAATAAGTTTGGTGAAATGGTTTCTTTTCATAAATTAATTATGAAAATAAGTAATTCATACACTTTGAGTCTTTTGCCAGCGGTACTGCACATGGGCAAAGCGCTATTTCTTTTCAAAACTCTATGTAAACTGTTATCATTGAGCAGCATTACTTAGTTTATAGAATGCATATACATTCTCTTAATTAGTAACTCAATATTTTTCCAAATTTTCTTGCTTCTCTTCACCTCCCTTCATAAATTTCCCCCAGTGTACTTAAAACCATTTTTTTAAAAACTTCAACTTGAAAGAGAAAAGTAGTTAAAAAACAGGAAAACAAAGAAACAAAAAAGAACCCTTAAAACCTCTACTCATCATAAGATGTACAGAAATGTTACTGATAGTAAGGTTTCAATTTTTCACCTATACAACAAATGTAATCTGTACTCAGTAATACAACAAATCATTCTCCTTTGGAGGAATGATCCAAGCATAACTAGAGAAAATTTTTAATTAAAGAGAACAGTGTAATCCATTTCAATTTTGCTTCATATTTCTAAAATTCACATTTAAGCTGTAGTAATAGTATTCTTTAAGTTATTTTTATATCAACAGGTCTTCAGTTATATTATCTGAAAATATCTATTTCTGTTAGAAAATCTTGCATTTCTTAAAATATTTGCTTTCATGATTATGTAATGATTATTTGAAAAACAAACTCCAAAGGACAACAATTAAGCCACATGGGGTACCACATAGGCAGAATTTACAGATTTAGATACACACACTATATATATACTTACACACACACACACACATAAAGCTATATATTAAATAAAATATAATCTACTATAAATTAAACAGACCCACATTCCTTTTTAGACTAACAAATTCAACTCATTCAACTCATTTACATAATGCCTTATTTGATATCAAATACAGAATGTTCACTTTTTGACCCCAAACTGCAAGTTTGTAGGAGAATTCCCATATACGCAATGTTTTTGAGAAAATTAGTTAACTTTCTATAACAGCTGGGATAAAAATACTTTTTTAAAAAATAAAAACAGAAAAAAATTGACATTTTTACAGATTTTTTTTTTGCAGGATTTTAAATATATGTATGTACAAACCAGGAGATTACCATCAACTGGTACAGTACTGCATAAACTGCAAACTTATCTTTGCCATGGGATTAATTACTAACCACTTCAAGAAGGAGATGTGAACACAGACTGGGCCAACATGGTGTTTAAAGTTTTTGTTGTTGTTGTTAAATACACACATCTGTGTCTTTCTACTCAAAAACTGACAAGATCCAAAACACATTTAAAATCTTTTTTTTAAATACCATGCACCAATGATCCCTTCAAGGCAGTAACTTTAGATGGTGCTTAAACAATGAATTTTTTTTTCCAACAATAACAATTTTCTTTAAATTCATTTACAAAAACTCACCACACAGCATGAGGCATAATTTCCTCGTAAGCAACAATAAAGTAGAATTAACTATCCTCAAATGACTATGAAATTAAGTGAGCCATATCAGATTAAGATGACCATAAATGCAGTTAAAAACATGCTAATTTACATAGCCCCCTAACCATGTTTAATTGCCACATTAAAAATCCTAAATGCATTCCCTTCAGAAGCTAGTCTGTGCTTTTACAAAGCAGAATAGTGTCAACTAAAATAACTTGTTTTGCCTGAATGTTGCACTTGTTTTTTTAATTTATATTACTGGTAACATTCGCCAGCTCTAGCTATTAGGTCTAAATATTTTTATTAAATGATTAATGCAATGACATCCATGACATCCATCAAACTGATTTTCATGAGGTTAACAATGTGTTAAAAAAAAAAAAAAAAAAAGAAAACAAACCTTTTTAGCTTTTGGCAACATGAGCCATCATAAAGAATTTATAGAAAAACATATATATACTATGGTCCATTTCTATCTGGTACCTTTAATCATCTGGGACATTCTCATCTCCCCAAAAAGAAGGGAAGTGAAGGCAAAGCAAAGAAGTAGCCAGCACTGAAATTATTTCTGTACGAACCCTACACCATGACCACCCTACCCCCTCCCCTTATACTCACCAATCTCTACAAGGCATGAAGACCCTAGTTTTCCACCCTAGGTCTATCCAAACCTTTTAGACACCCTAGCTCAGCTCTGGAAACCCATTCTCCACTGGGCTGTCAACAACACATCTTTTAGATTCAGAATACAAAACCATTTGACTTGTTTTTGCCACACCCTCTGGGTGTCTGACTCTCCAAAATAAACCATTCGAATTGCAGACCCCAGTATGTTTAGATTTGCCTTCCTTTCTAAACTACCCTTTCATGTTTCTTCACCTGCACCATAGTTACAAAGGCATTACCTTAATATCCTCTATTCCCCATCTCTTAAAGACTAACATACCACCCAGAGATGAGGATAAATTATTCATTCCACCAGTTACTTAGGCAACCCCAAGACATTAATCAAAGTATCTTCTCCCATTATGTACGATATAGAATCTTCAACAGGCAACAGTGCAGAAGAGACAAAAGTGACTGATTCTGACATGCCCAGGGGAAAATCACAAAGCATAAAATTATCTTAGTTTCCTCCACAACATACTACCCTTTGGTTACCATAATGTCCTAGCTCAGGAGTTAGCAACCCCAAAGCATCCACACCTGGCAACCGAGTGGTAAAGATCTAGACTGACGTATTTCAACATACACATAGTTTCACTGAAAGACTCACGCAGCCAATTCACTAGATGACCCCCAACCCCATAAGAATATGCAAGGGTAAAATTTCTATAGTTCTCACAGGAGAGGTAAAGTCTGGAAAATGACCAGTTCTAACTGTTGGCCTTGTGCTCCTCTAACAACCAGATACTTGAAATTGGGGGAAGGTGAAATCTCTTTCAGAATAATGAAGATTAACCCAGATGAGGACAGAAATCAAAAAAGTAAAGGGAAGAGAAAGTGCTGTAGATTTAATTACCCAGGGATAATTGCTACAACATTTTAATACACTTCATTTCAGTCATTTGTTCTATGTGTAGATCAGTTGCCTCAACTCCATTTCAGCTGTGTTCTTTAATGCAAGCCAGCCAGACAGCTAGATAGCTAAGCTAGAAAGCTGAAGTTCACTTACTGAGCTCCCTGACAGCTATACTGGGACACATGACCCAGCCCTTGCCAAGAAGACACAGTGGCATGGCTGAATCAGAGTTAACACAGTGAGGCAGAGGCCAGCTTGGCTACTGCCGCCTCTGCTGTTTTTATTTAAAAAACTCAGTCAGAGAGAAATTTGATTTCTCTACAGCATAGATCCTAATGTCCATCCCTGTTTTCATGAGTGTCAAGAGCCAGGGCCAGTCATCTGTTTTACTAACGTGAATCATGGCACTGATGATGTGGTCCTTGAGCCAGCAGTTAGGAGGTGGCCTCCTAATTCTCCAGATTCCTAAACGCGGCAGAAACCACAGTTTCTTTGTCTGGCCACCTTTGCAATGCACAGTCCCGCCCCCAACAGAAACATGCTTATTGGATGTAGCAAGAAATAAAGTTTTATTGTATTTGAACCAATGGACACTTTCATCTCTTTGTTCTACAAGTTACAGCTTCCTAGTTAGTGAAAGAGAAAAGCGAGAGGGAGGCTAGAAAACACTGAAAAAGATGGTCGGATCTAGATTATTTTAAAGGATATATGGAAAAAAGATCTTCCTGAAGTTTGGAATTCTTTTTATCATTACAACTACTTTAATATAATTATAATATATTTGAATTTCTTTTCTATTGATTTTTCTGAAAGAGAAATGTCTGTTCACAATTTCTATCCTATTGAAACTTATATTCTTATATACCCTGTAATTTTACTTAAATGTTTTCAGGTTAAGATTATAATTTTGTCATAAACCTCATTACACATCCAACAGTTAAGGAAAAAGTCTTCCATAATACATGAAGCTAAAATCAAAGGCAAACAACATCAAAATAACACATACTATAAAAACTGTACTCCCATTTTACTATGTGCATGCGAATTAGGATGTAGCACTTGGGACAATATTTTAAAGCAGCAGTTCTCACAGTAGGGGTCCAAATATCTCTCATGGTCCCCAAGAACCATTCAGGGGTTCCACAAGGTCTCCCTTTTCCGAGTATATTCAGTGTGAGGGCAGATTTTCCTGCATGTACTTCAACCAAAAAAAAAACATATCACGGCAGACTGAATGCAAAAGCAGATATGGGACCCAGCTGTTTCTATTAAGTCAGACATTAAAGAGATTTATAAAAATGTAAAACAGTGCTACTCTTCTCACTAAATATTTTTGTCTCAGAAAATATAGTTATTTCTCACAAGAATACCTTATTTACATTAACATAATGATAGGTCTATTATTTTTTAGTGAATTCAATACATATTTTTAATTTTCTCAGTTTTCATCTGTAATATGCTAAATATTGATAAAACAAACCCCCGTAAAGTTCTTTGGGGTCCTCAATTTTTAAGAGTTTTTAAGAAGTATAAACAAATTAGCAAAATCCTGTAAGACTGCCAGAATTCCTTTTAGTAAACAATAAAGTATATTTAAATGTAACCAGCTTTCTGAATGTATGAAATACCAGCCAGTCTTTCTAACTGCTGTAGGAGAAAGAACATGGTACTGAATACATGGATATAAATACCAGCTTCACAACTTATTAGCTAGGTTGGCATCTGGTCCCTATTATTCTCACTTATACCAGTATGACAAACTCAACAGTAAGCATATCAAAACTAAAATCATTGCATTTCTCAGGCATTCTTGAACATTTAATTACCTAGGATTATATAGAGTAATTATTACATAATTATAGACATTAGTTAATTTGATTATCTGGGAGTCTATTTCCCAGCTACTCACTATTCAGACTTACAGATTCTATAGTAGCAGTTGCAGCATAGCTGAGTATGGCTGAGGCCATCACAAAATCTTTTCCTGGCCCAAATCACATCCGCCTTGCTCCATGGAGTCTCAGCAAAATACTCATTTGTTCAAATGCCCGCATGGATCCAAAGATTTCTTTCTCAGGACAATGTGGCAAGTATCTAGGGGTAAAATCTAGGGATACTCCTACCGTTCAGGGAGGAAGAGTCCCTCAAGTGAGCTATCTAGAACACTCATCCTTGACAGCAGAAGATTCAGGTTTATCGTCACTTCTTTGTCAGGCATTCAAACCCTAGGAATATCCTCTCCATTACTAACAATATAATGAGCTCTCAAAGAGCATGGTCTCCTTTTGTCATCTAAATTTACAAAAAGTCTTCTTGAGGAAAGTAAGAGAGGTGAGGAAAGTGAGAAAGGTGCTCTCAAGCAATAGTCTCCATTTGATTTTTCTCCCATAGTCTGGAAAGAATTTTCTAAAACTTTGCAATGAACTTTATCAGTTGACATCAAAAATTTTTCATCACAAGTTTAAATGGTCACAAAGGCTGTAATTTCCAGTATGTTGTAAATACTGCCGTTTTTAAACAAAAGAGTTACATCACTCTTTTAGGGGTACCAAAGGAATCTAAATTCCACAACAATTTGGTATACACCACCATCCATTTTTAAAATGCATTCTTTAAGAGTAAGAAATTTTACATTGTTCCCTTCTATACTTGAACTCATTTTTTTCTCGCTTCCCCGGAGAATTTCACCCTCGTGTGGGTTTGCTATCTCTACTGTCCATCACACTGTCCCTTCCTAGAATACTCTTGCCCCACTTACTGCCTGGCTAATTCTTAGCTGTCCTTCAAAGCCCAACTCAAGCATCTTCTCTTCCAGGAAGCTTTTCTGGATGCCACCACCCCTACACACACACACACAAACACACACACACACACACACACACACACACACACACACTGGGGAAAGTTTATTTTCTTTGTACTCCCACAACACTTATTTTATATACAAATCATTTCTTTAAACGTCTTTCTCCCTAAATAAATAGTAAGCTCCATGGACTGACAAAATAAGCGGCACAAAGCAGGTAATGAGTATTGAGTCCAACTGAACAAAATATAATTAAATTCTTAATCACAGAACTGTAATAGCCCTTGCAGTTAGCATATTTGCTTCTTCCCTGATCTTGTGCTTTTGGTGTTCTCATGTTATCTGACAGTTTTTATGTCTTGGTTTTATTTTGTTGTTGTTGTTTTGTGTTTTTTTTTTTTTTTTTTAATTTTCTACCTCAATTCTTTTTGGAATTATGCAGGGTACAGATACATATAGAGAGCTTGGCTATGTGATTTTGATGAAATTACATAATCTGTCTCAGTCACAGTTTCTTTATATTAATTAAATAGTAATTATAAGATCATGTTAGGTAGGTAGTAGCAAATTAGGGATGCATGTGAAAAATTTTATATAAACTATAAACATTATGTACATAGTAATTATTTTTATTAAAATCATATCCAATATGCAAAAATTCTAGTGATTAGGACTTTAAACCAACAGGGAATGCCTGAAGAAATAAGACAGACTTTAAATGATTAGGGCATAACCTTTCTCCTGCTGAACTTTGAAATTTTAATTCAGTATAATATTAATATCCTGGAGTGGCCTTTGCATAATTCTGTATTTCCTTCATTTCCTGTACTTCAAAAAAAGATGTAGAAAATAAGTGATTGTTTGAAATTGGTCAGCTTCTGAAACACAAGCTGCTGTCATGAATATTTCATTTGTTGAAAATATTTTCAAGCTTATCCTTTTCAACAATCCCACATCATGATGCTTTATTTCCCCTGCCTGTGACAGGTATCATTACTAATCTCATACAGCTGCTCATTTCCTACCGCACCAGAGCAGTTATTGGATGTCCTACACCATGGCAGCCAATCCTGACACTCATGAGAAATACTATCACAGATACATAAACGACTATAAATAAAGCAAAGAGTATTAAAACATCATAGGTTATGAAGGATGCATCTTAAGTCCGAGAAATGCAATAAATAACCAGGTTGCTTGAGAATGAAAAGAAGAAACAATCACCAACTGGTTCAAAACCACAATTTAATCAACTTACAGACCCAGTAAATCCAGTACCCAGATTTTGGGTTTTAATGCCATTCCTCACTAAAACGAACCAGGACTCCTTTGGGAAAAAAAAAAAAAAAAAAAAAAAGGCTGACTCCAGGGCTGAGCAGAGAAGGCACACAATGACCCTGGAGCACCTGATTATGCCAGAAAGTATAGAAATGCTAAGAAAAGTCGCAAGGACTCAGAATTATAAACCACTGGGGGTAGAGGGGAACAGAAAAATAATAAATACAGAAGGAAATGGTGAGCGAAGGAAAGGTTCCTAGAGTAGAATGCGGAGAGCTGACCGGTAAAAGTGGAGAAGCCGCTGGTATTAAAATATCCTCATTCTGCAACTGCTGCAATAAAGCCTGGGTCAGGCAAGAATTATCAACAGATGCTAAACCAGGAGGAGAAATTTCCTTTAGGAGCAGAATATATGCATGGTTCAAAATGTCTCAGATGGCTCACCAGTAACAAGGGGAAAATTAGCAACTATAAAATGGAGAAACTGGACAACACCTTGACCAGGTGGACAGTGAGTGCTTCCAGATGTGATCTCTGAAAAGGAAACATCACTGACAAAGTATTCTGCCTGGGAAGGTATAATCTGAATGTAAATCATGAGGAAATAGCAGATCTATCTCAAATGACAGGCATACTATTCCAAAAGAAAAAGAAAAAAAAAAGAGGTAGAATGTTGTATTCTTCAAATATACCAATGTTATAAAAGACAAACAGGTTGAAGGATTTTTACAGAATAAAGAGACTAAGGAAACACAACAACCAAATGCAATACTTGGTCCTACACTGGATCCTGTGCAGGAGAGAAAAAATAAATGCTTCCAAAATACATTATTGGCTGCACTGCCAGAATTTAAATACGGATGTTCGTGAGATAATAGATTACAATGATGCTAGATTTACTGAGGTTAAAAACTATACTATGGTGATATAAGAAAATACCATATTCTTAGGAAATCGCACTTAAATATTTAATGGTAAAGGAGGGCAACGACAGCAAATTACTCCCAAAAGAATGAATATATATTCTGCGTGTGTGTGTGCATGCACATTTGTGTGTAAGTGTACACAAAAGTAAACACAAAATTCAGCAAATGTTAGGGAGGCAGAGGAATCAGACGGGGAGGTACACGGATGGGCATGAGGTATCCTCGGTCCTGGTGAGAGGGGCATGACTTCCGCTTCTTAGTATGCTTTATAACTGTACGTATGTGACAGATATTCTCATGTGTGCAAAATAACACATTAGAAAGGAGAACGAAGGAAAAAATAATGCTCTGTAAATTGCTTTATTAATTCCTTCAAAACTACTGTAAGATATGAAAAGTCCTCACAATGCAAGAATAGGACATAGACTAATTAGTATTCCTAATGCAATAATCATCAATCTGTTTTTATAACACTGGGTTAAAAAATGTAATACTGCTTTTAAGCCCAGTTCTTTAGTTTTCTTTCTTCTTCCTCAATTTAATAGTACCTTTTCCCCCCAAATGGTTTTTGTCTTCTTTAAATGTAACACATAGTACAGTTAACAAGTTTAATGCAAATAGTTATTGAAGTTAACGTATTGCTAAGTGCCAGGAACCATGCTAATAAGCATTTGATCTCTATCTTTAAATTTTACAATCACTCTTAGGATATATTGTGTTATTTCCCCTCTTTTCAGTCAGAGAAAAACCAGGAACAGAAAGGTTAAGTAACTTGCCCAAGGTCAGACAGCTAGCAAGGGTTAGACTTAGAATGTGAATGCAGAGAATGTCACTCCAGACTCCATACTTGAAAACACCATGCTTCACTGTGTCTTTATTACCTTCCTGAACTTAAGATTCTGACCTCAAATCATTCTTGCACTGAAAACATAAGTAAAATGCCCACATAGTACTTTAAATCCAGTATTTTAAGCCGGTTGGTAAAAAATAAATTATGGCTATTATTTCTATTCAGTGTGGGCAGAAAATGCTGTATTTAAAATTTAGAAAGTAACACTGCCTTAGATTTGAATTCCCCTGTTTCTTCCTCTGACCACTCATGGGGGCGGGAGGGGGGGAAGGTGTTGCTGAGTAATTGAAATGCTACCAGAAACAAAGCAATGAATAGAAACCATATTAAAATATTCTCAATCTATATAGACTAGATAATCCACATTTTTAAAATACTTAGTATGTTATTCAGAAATGGCTGATTTTGCTAGATACAGAAAAAGAGGCTTCTAGCATGGTATGATCATTGATAAACAGTGGCCATAAGTCATTTTGTGGTTGCCCAGCATCCAGCCCCCTTCCTGACAGCACCTCAAGCCCCTTTTGGGGAATTTTCTACCCTACCATGTACTCTTGGTGGGGGCATACATCCAAGTACATGCTCTCCAACTATGGAAACCAAAGGCATCCTTTGGAGGCTGCTTCCAGAGAACTTCTGCTCACTCCCTGGTGTAGGAGGGTGGGCACATAACCCAAGCTTGGCCAGTGAGACACAATTTCTTAGGACTTTGGCATATTAAGTAGAGTCCATGCATATACTAACGATGTAGTTAGAATTGATTCAGGTCAGCAACCGAGCCTGTGTATTTTTGCTGAGTATTCCTGCTACCAAGGCCTTCAGAACTCCCTGTCTCCCCCTCTGTTCCAAGACTAACTATGCAGCCTCCCTTCAATCCAGAGAGCTTCTCCCATCCCAGATACTTCTAATAAATTCCTTTTTTGCTTTTAAGTCAGAGTCTGTTTCCTGTGTGGGCAATGATAATAACAAAGGTGATAAATATATAAAATAAAATATAAAGACATAAGGGTATAAAATTATCTAATTTTATTTAGCATTTCTTTGAATGACTTTTATACTTTTTTTTTCTTTTTTCAGTAGGCTCCATTCCCAGTGTGGAGCCCAACGTGGGGCTTGAACTCACAACCCTGAGATCAAGACCTAAGCTGAGATCAAGAGTCGGATGCTCAACAGACTGAGCCACCCAGGTTCCCCTTGAGTGACTTTTATTCTTATCCATTGGTTTGGTAGAGTGTAAAATATGTTGACAAAAAAAATCTGAAGATCTGGAATCTAGTCCAGGCTTTCCACCAACTGGCTTTAACATCTAAAGTTGAATTCAGTCTTGTTTTTTGATATCTTTTTTCTCATCTATACATTAAGGTGGTTTGAATTGCAAGTTTTCCTGCATTCATAAAATATATGTTTTATAGAAAAGATCAGATTCTTAATAACAATACCAATAGCATAGATCTTCTTTCAAGAAATTAGCACATGGATGCTATTGAATTTAGTATTTCCCATTCTTCTTAAATAATATTGTTTTTTACACAGAATGTTAGAGTTGTTTCTGACATGACAAACAGAAATCACATAGTTTCAGACTGTTTCCCTAAGGGAATAACATCCCATGCCTCAGAAGATTTAGCTGTAAGAAATACACAGATTTGAAAGAGCATTGCTCAGTAAATATCATTATATTTACAAGATCACAGGCAAAGCAATGCATCTTCTATAAATTTTTACATTTTCTAATATCACAATATTCTCCTGAAATGTGCTTTCCTTCTTGTTTTCCAATGTATAATGCCATCCTTACACAAAAGTTTCAAGTTTAAGAGAATAAATAATTCCTTTTAAAATTCATTAATGGTTTGATAGACATGTTTGCTAACTCTGTATAAAATTGTTTGGTTCACTTACTAGGTAATATATCCTTAACAGTACCAGGGGTTCAATTTTTCTAAAAGACCTAAAATTACTTATGTCAAAGGCAGCCAAAATTTTTAGAACTGGCATGGTTAACATGGATTGGTGAGGATCTAAAATACCAGGGGAGGGCATATCATGAAGTCAAAAAACCAAGACAAGGTTATGCCTGGATGGCTCAGTTGGTTAAGCATCTGACTCTTGGTTTCAGCTCAGGTCATGATCTTAGGGTCTTGAGATCAAGCCCTGCATCGGGCTCCAGGCTCGACATGGAATCTGCTTGAGATTGTCTCCCTTTCCCTCTCCCTCTCTCTTTGCCCCTCTCCCCACTCATTCTCTCTCTTTCTCTCTTAAATAAATAAAATCTTAAAAAAAAAAAATCCACAGAAGAGTACTAGTATGAATTCTTTAAAAGTTAAAAAGTGGAGCCATCCTCAAAAAGTCATTCAAACCAAGAAGACTGACAATCATTAAGTCAAGTCTACAAAATAATGGTCATTTAATATTAACATTTATCAAGCATCAACTGTATTTTTTTGTTGGTTTTTTTTTGTTGTTGTTTTTTTAAAAAGATTTTATTTATTTATTTGAGAGAGAGAGAATGAGAGACAGAGCATGAGAGGGAGGAGGGTCAGAGGGAGAAGCAGACTCCCTGCAGGGAGCCCGATGCAGGACTCAATCCCGGGACTCCAGGATCATGACCTGAGCCGAAGGCAGTCACTTATCCAACTGAGCCACCCAGGCGCCCCAAACATCAACTGTATTTGAAAGTCTATGAGATTTTGTGTCTGTCATGAAAGTTTTATGTTCCTAAACCTAAGTTTGAGTATACTATTTGTTACTAACTCTCTACACAATTCAAAACACAGGGAACTCCATCTATCTTGTGAGTCACTATGCTAAATTCCGGGATAGCAAAGAGGAATAAGAATTGGTCCCTGGCCTGAAGGCACATATGGCCATGAAAACAGACTCAATATAATATGATAAGTTCTAGAAAAGAGATGGTATCTAGTGCTATCTGTCAAGGAAGCAATTAATTCTGTTTGGGGGCAGAGAAAAAGCTACAAAGAAAAAGTGATATATTAAACCTTTATTTAAAATATTAAAAATATGAATACTAAAATTCTCATCTAGATAATGAACTTCATAGCCTGTCATAGCTGAATTTAAACCCCATTTCTTTCCCTTGTTGGCGATGTGACACTGAGCAGGTTGTCTGGAAATCCAGAATGTAGCCCCCAGTCTGCCACTCACTAGTTGTGATCTTAGGCAATTCACTTCACCTCTCTAGACCTCGATTTCCTAATCTGTGATGGAAGTCATGGAGTCTTGCTTTAATTGCTTTAATTTCCCCTCTAATTGTAACATGAATCTGTATTTTACATCAAATTATAGAAACTTCTATCTCTGTTGGAGGTCTCCAGTTAGCAAATATTTACAGAGTATCTACTATGTGCCAGGCACTGTTCCAGGCACCCGGCATGTATCAGTGAACAAAATAAGCCAAATCTCATGGAATTGATACAGAAAATAGTGTTTGAAACACTTTTAAAATGCTTTGCTGTCTCCTGCATACATCATTTCCCTCTGAGTTTTACATGTGTATTTAAGATATCTAACACTGGGAAATTTGAAATAACTATGAACATTAACACACAAAGAGAAATTTATAGATGAAGTATAACTGGCAAGATAGGGTTCTCTAAATCCACACTGAATCAGTGCATCTTAGCGACTTGACAAAAAAGACAGTATGTTAATGAGCTCTTTTAAATAAATTTAGTATACAGACATCTTTTCTTCTTCATTTAAACTACTAGACAGTGGGGCACCTGGGTGGCTCAGTCGTTAAGCGTCTGCCTTTGGCTCAGGTCATGATCCCAGGGTCCTGGGATCGAGCCCCGCATCGGGCTCCTGCTCGGTGGGAAGCCTGCTTCTCCCTCTCCCACGCCCCCTGCTTGTGTTCCCTCTCTCGCTGTGTCTCTCTCTGTCAAATAAATAAATAAAATCTTTTAAAAATAAATAAATAAATAAATAAAAATAAACTACTAGATAGTTTCTTTTTTTTTTAATTTTTTTTTTTTTTAGATTTTATTTATTTATTTGAGAGAGAGAGAATGAGAGAGAGCACATGAGAGGGGGGAGGGTCAGAGGGAGAAGCAGGCTCCCCCCCGGAGCAGGGAGCCCGATGCGGGACTCGATCCTGGGACTCCAGGATCATGACCTGAGCCGAAGGCAGTCGCTTAACCAACTGAGCCACCCAGGCGCCCTACTAGATAGTTTCTTGAGAGCTACAACCAGGTAAGTTTTATTTCAAGATACGTAAAAATTTGTACGTGGTAAGAGAAAATAAATACAAAAAGCTACAATCTCATTTCTTTTTCAGAGATTCCACTTCCCTGTTATTTTTCAGGCTTGTTCTAGACAATCTATTTTATTATACAAGGTCTTCATTTGAGAGTTATAGATTATCACTTCTCAAAAACTGATTTATTATTCAATAAGCAATTGTGAGATATCAGCAATTTCAAGCAGCTTTAGGAAAGAAACTCACTCTGAGTATGTCAGGAAACTCAGAGTGTTAAAAGGATACAAGATGAGGTGAGGTAGAACAGAATCTACCTGTTCTCAGAATACACAGTAACTGGAGGAGGCACATGCATCTCAGTCTTCCATGCTTGGACTCCTCTTCTCCATGGGCTCTCTCCTTTGCTAAGCTACTCATTTTTTGGCATGCCCTTTCCCATTCTCTCATGGCAATGTCTTTTTCACAGCTGCGGCAGCCTCCTGGATTCTGCCGCCTGCCTTCTCTCAGAAATTCTGCACACTTCTGCATCATTCTGTGCACTGCATCCTTCTCCCTAGGAGACAAGGTCTTCCTGGGGTTGTGGCCACTCTCCTGTATAGAGCAACCCCGTGGAGCAGAGTTTTCAAGCCCAGCCCCTTCAACGACTGTGTGCCTTTGCTTGCCTTTCTATAATCAGTGATGAAGATAATGGGGTCATATGATTTATTTAAAAAAAAAAAAACCTGGGGCACCCGGGTGGCTCAGTCGTTAAGCGTCTGCCTTCGGCTCAGGTCATGGTCCCAGGGTCCTGGGATCGAGCCCCACATCGGGCTCCCTGCTCTGCGGGAAGCCTGCTTCTCCCTCTCCCACTCCCCCTGCTTGTGTTCCCTCTCTCGCTCTGTCTCTCTCTGTCAAATAAATAAATAAAATCTTTAAAAAAAATTAAAAAAAACTGATATTCATAAGTCAGTCTTTAAAAGAGGACTATGGCGGGGACACTTGGGGGGCTCAGTCAGTTAAGCATCTGCCTTTGGCTCAGGTCATGATCCCAAGATCCTGGGATCAAGTCCTGCATCAGGCTCCTTGATCAGTGAGGAGCCTATTTCTCCCTCTTCCTCTGACCCTCCCCCTGCTCATGCTCTCTCTCTCTCTCAAATAAATAAATAAAATCTCAAAAAAAAAAAAAAAAAAGGACTATGACTAGTACACACATGGTTTCTAAGACACACCGTAGCTGTTAGACCTTCCACAGGCTCTTCAGAACTTAAGATACTGTCTCACCATGGAGACTGTATAGACAGAAGCTTAACTCACCAGTCACACCGCGAAGTTAGGCCATTTCTTTAAAGAAAAGGGGGCAAGTATATATGGCATATACTGGAAATTTAAAATTCAAAATATTGTGAAGAGGTGGGTACATGTGTATGTGTTTTAGAACAAGCAAGCTCAGCTTGGGAGACTACTCTTTAAATCAAAACAAAATAAACATCTATACAAACAAAACCCACTGTGAAATATCTACTTTGAAAGCTGAACCAGTCAGCATCAAATGTGCCTGCAAAACACCTTAGATCCCAGCCAGTCACCGTAAGGGATCATCTTCACGCTGTGAAACTCCCACTCCATTAACAAATGGCCACGGTTCTGCATGAGAGAGCCATCACCCTGGCAAGCACTGTTCAAAGCTTCAGCATCCCAATCTTACCAGGGAGGGGCAGGAGCAGCACACAACTGCTAGCCTGACAGTTCTCTTCTGGCCTCATGCATAAAAGTGGCAAGCAAACTACAAAACGAAACACAGCAAAGAAAACTTTGGAATAAACTTGTTTTATGGTGAAGACTTCTGTAAGAAACTGGAGGCTCATGAAAGAAAGGACACCCATCTCTTCTTGTTCTTTCTGCAGGTGGGTGGGCAGAAGGCGTATCTGTGAGGTGACAGGAGTCACCTTAGAATGAAGCAGATGACAAGGAAGGCAGAGAAGGGACACACAAGTGGGACTTCAGTGACACAGTCAAGGCACTGATCAAGCCTCACCTACACGTGACCCAGCTTATACCTGCACAGAAGACCCCTGGGGCTTTTATACTTTGTATAAGACATCACCTCCTCGGGGCGCCCGGGTGGCTCAGTCGGTTAGGCATCTGCCTTTGGCTCAGGTCACGATCTCAGGGTCCTGGGATCAGGCCCCATGTCAGGCTCCCTGCTCAGTCACTTCTCCATCTCCCTCTCACTCGTGCTTGCTCTCTCTCTGTCTCTTTCTCAAATAAATAAATAAAATCTTAAAAAAAAAAACATTGCCTCCTCTGACTCCTGGGTCTCCATCAGCATAAATCAAAGGGAGAGGCCAAAGAAGTCCAGATAGGGCCACCCCTCCTCAGTATGTACACAGACACGGGCAGAAGGGAAAACTGACAGCCATCCCTGCCTCTCCCTCAGCAGCGCTCACAACCTTAACATGTTTATAGTCCCAGAGATTAGCAGAACTCATCTTACTATGCCTTTATTTCCCTTTTTCATCAGCTCTCAGAAGCCCCAGACCCAGGTCATAGCTAATTCCCACACAGCTCTGTGGGCAGTGAGACAACCCCAAAGTCACCAGTGACTCTCCCTCCCTCATACCTGCTTTATGCTTTCCATGACTGCTTATAAATACGTGATGCACAATGAATTCTATTTATCGGTTTCTTCCATTAAAAGTAAGCCCCTTTGAGGGCACAGATTTTTGTCTTTTTTATTAACTGCTCTATCCCCTGCACACTGAGAATACTTTCACATTGTTCAGTGAAGGACTATCCAAAAGATTTAAAAACAAAAATGCTGGGATGAGAACAAGTTTTTTTGTTTGTTTTTTCTACAATTCACAGATTTTAATCTTTTGGGAGTAAGGGAGGGATTGGACTCATAATATATAGAATTAACATATTCAACACACATAAACACTACCAAAAATTATGAATGTCGATCTGGAACACTGCTCTGAAAAGAGCTATTTTGGCCTCCTTTTACTTCTATAATAACCCTTCATATAAAATATAAACATTCTCAATTTCAAAAATTCAAAAATTAACTGCTTTCCTAATTATCTCTAAAAGGTTTCCATTGTTCACAATGTATGTTTCAGAACCAAACACATATATTCATTTTAATGAGCATATCTTCTATCTTTGATATGGAATATTTTAAGGCTCTAATATATTCATAAGCATTCTAATTTTCTGAAGTGTTAAAAAGGTATAAACAATCCTTGTATTTGCCTAAATATGTTCAAAACATATGTCTATACAAAATCCTGCACAAAAATGTTCACAGCAGTTTTATTCATAATTGCCAAAACTTGGAAGCAACCAGATATTCTTCAATAGGGGAATGGATAAACAAATTGTGGTATATCAATATAATGGAATATTATTCAGTGATAAACAGAAATGAGCTCTAAAAAAACATAAAGAAATCTTAAATGCCTATTACTAAGTGAAAGAAGCCAGTCTGAAAAGGCTACAACTAAGTGACATTCTAGAAAAGGCAAAACTATGGAGATTGGTGTTTATAGGGATTCACAAGGTGGGGAAGTGGGGTGGGAAGGAACAAGAGAGAAATAGGTAGAGTACAGGTAATTTTTAGGGCAGTGAGGTATGATACTATAACGGTGGATATATGACATTATGCACTTGCCAAAATCCATAAAACTATACAACACAGAGTGAACCCTAATGTAAACTATGGACTTGAGTTAATAATAATGTATCAATATTTGCTCACCAATTATAACAAATGTCCCATACTAATGCAAGCTGTTGATGGGAGAAACTCTATTTGTGGTTGGGGAGGAGGTATATGGGAATTATCTAAGGAAATTTAAGCTCTAATAGCCATCCCCTTTCCTCCTGGTCCACCCAAGTGGTCATGAACACTATGCATGAGCAAGGATATTAAGAGACACTAGTTCTAGGGCGCCTGGGTGGCTCAGTTGGTTAAGCGACTGCCTTCGGCTCAGGTCATGATCCTGGAGTCCCAGGATCAAGTCCCGCATCGGGCTCCCTGCTTGGCAGGGAGTCTGCTTCTCCCTCTGACCCTCCTCCTTCTCATGCTCTCTGTCTCTCATTCTCTCTCTCTCAAATAAATAAATAAAATCTTAAAAAAAAAAAAAGAGACACTAGTTCTACACTAGGGAAACAAAATAGCAAAAGAAAAGCCTGAGCAGTCAGAATTTCTGATCAGTTTCGTTTTCCTGTTTCAAGTGCTGTGAGATCATAGAGCATATTCTCACAAATACCCATAAATCTACACACAGAAGGGAAATCACTAGTCAGGGTAACAGTGAAAATCAAGTGTTGATTTCCTCTGTTTTGTTACTTGTTGGCGGAAGGGACCTACAGAATTATCTAGTTTTCTCATTACAGAGGATTAAGTGATTCACGCCAAATACAGAAAAGTGGCATAAATGATGGAAAAAAAAAAACATATATAGGAAAAGAGTGATGGCATGCCTTCCATAGAGTGGTTGTTAACTGAGTATTTCTTAAATTTCTCTGAAACTATATGCCAGGGAAAGGAAAAAAAACACATTTTCCGTGAAAAAGAAAAAATATTAGAGATGGTTAGAAAAGTCAGTATACTAGAGGTCCAGGGGTATGGCATGCTGGCATAAAAGCTGATACCTCCAACACTCCTGGGTTGCTGTTTTGAAAACTGGATGAGATAATGTTTGTAAATGTACCTGGCAAATACCAGTAGTAAAATGTAAAATTGAGAAAACCACTGAGTAAAGGAGAGAAAATGGTCTTTCAATGCTGCAAGGTAAGACAAAGTGGAACAGAGGCAATACAGTCAGGATCCCCTTCCTTTCCTGGTTCCTTGCTGCTCTAGCTTCTGCCACATGCAAAACTGCTCTGGGGTAGATTTTAATTCATCTATTTTTCTTGACAACTTCAGTTATAACCTTTGCTAATGCTTTTAAGTTCCTACAGGATATAAATAGGTTAGTGAAGATTATGAACTAAAGGAAAATGCCTTCAAGGTGGGATGATGAGGATAGAATGAACTCTTATAGCAAAAAAAAAAAAAAAAGAAAAGAAAAAAGATATGACTCTACATATTTTGTGCCAAATTAATTTCTCCTCTGCTGAGTACAGTAGTTCATAAATCATTTGCCTCCTAAGAATGAATGAAGAACACAGGGAAATACATCAGTCATTTAAATGAACCTATTTCTAAGTTAAAGACAAGAATGGCTTATGTTTAGAAAACACTGTTTTGAATCAAATCAAATCTTCAAAATGCTTTCTTGTTCCTGCTTTGTTAATCATGGAGGAAAAAAATGCCAAGCACCTCTTTCTGATTCTAGGTTTGCTCCGACCCTTTCCACCTTCGTCTTCAGTAAAGACCCCATTCAGTTCCTGAAAAAAAACAAACCCTCATCATAGTCACTTCAAATTATTTAATGGAAACCGCTTTGAACTATCCAAGCACAAGCCAGTCTTTAAAAATTGCTCACATGCTTGAGTTTGACAGTGTCATAAGTGCCTGTAAATGAATATTGAATAATGCAAATTGGTAACCTGTTGACAATGCATTTGCATAAATCAAGAGTATACTTGTGTAATAAATTCACATCTGACCTTTTTAACCTTTCCTACTATTGATCATTCTGCAGCTGCTAAGGTCCCAGACTAGGCTGATGACAGTAAAGAAACAGAAAGGAAAGAATGGCATTCTAGGAGAATGCCTGAGAAAAAGCTATAGAATGAGGTGATAAGCTAGTTCTCAGTGAGAAAAAAATCCAACACTGGAAAAAAAGGACAAGACTTAGCAATTCTACAAAATTAGCTTTTCCAAGTCCATGCTATCTCTACATTATTACTGTCCTTTTATCTAACAATCACAGCTCATCTGATGTACAAGTTATCATAAGGCTCCTTGCATTTTTCACAGTATTAAGGCAAGAAAGCAATCCATACAGTTCTCATCAAGTTAAAACCAAAGGACAGTCAAATCCTGAGAGTCAGACAAGTAAAGACATAAGTGAATTGGCTTGGGTCATAAATCAAAAGCTAATAGGGCCTGAACACATGAGTCTAACCCTTTAATAGTATTCTCTCCTAGCTTGGTAACCCAAGTGAGAAAACAAAGTGTAGGGCTTGTCACCTCTGCAGACCCTGGACACTGCATCTGATATTAATTGTAGCTATCACATTGTCCAGAAAACTTCTTACATGAAATCAGGTAAAACTATTATCACTAAAACTACACTTCTGTCTTCAGGAAAAGAAAATATGAAATTTTCACATCAGGAACGTTCAAAGATACTATCATGCTCAAACAGACTTGAATATTTCTGCTTAATGCTTAAAATTCCTACCAGAGTTTTGCCTCTTTCATAGCAGAGGTCATGCATAGCAGTGCTGTCTCCCACCTACTCAGGAGGTGCTGAGCAAGAGATTCTTAACCGAATAATTAACTCAGCAGAACTGCCAGGACGGAAACGACAGACCAAAAGTCCTCTCTATCAGCATGCTAGAGCCATATTTGCCAAGCATCAAAGAGAACAGGCCTATTGAGTGTTACTATAGAGTAGAGGCAGATCAAATGATAAAAGCTACCAGGAAACAAGAAAAGCATCGAACAAAGTAATGGTCTTGTGACATGGTGAGATACGTGCCACCAAACAAGTGGTTCTCAGTCCACTCACTGAAGATTTTGTTTCTTGGGCCCGGTACTCAACTGGCGTATTTATGAAGTTGGGGGTGAAGCCTGGAAATATGCAATTTTAACCAACAACTGAGTGGATTCTGATACAAGGGGAAAACAACATACAATCCTGGCTAAACAACCAGGCCTTAGCAAACCGGTAGACAGACTACCTACACTGAGTAGAGGTGACACTTGACGAACTGTGAGATCCCTCTGAAATTTAAGAGTCTTTGTTTCTTTTTTTTTTTTTTTTTTAAAGATTTTATTTATTTATTTGACAGAGAGAGACACGCGAGAGTGGGAACACAAGCAGGGGGAGTGGGAGAGGGCAAAGCAGGCTTCCCGCTGAGCAGGGAGCCCGATGTGGGGCTCGATCCCAGGACCCTGGGAGCATGACCTGAGCCGAAGGCAGACGCTTAACGACTGAGCCACCCAGGCGCCCCAAGAGTCTTTGTTTCTATAAGATTATAAAGGCAGGCAAAACAAACTAACAACAACAATACAGTAAACTTGAGAACACATATGATTTAATACACATTACAGTCTCGTGTTTAAGAAACCAGGCACTGAATTTAAAATGGCCTAGGTTCAAATCCTATGCAACTTACTAACTCTGTGATCTTGAGCAAATTACTTACCTTCTCTAAGCTCCTTTTATTTTTAATGCCATAATACTCAGCTCACAGAAAAATTATGAGTAACTAACTTTGTGTTAAACACTCACCTAAAATTATAAAGAATAAAAAGTAATGGTAAGAAAAAAAATGAAAAAAATCTGACGTTTTTAATTTTAAAAATTATGGAAGTAAAAAAACTATGTAAATATATGTATATGTATACATATATATATACAGCCAAACAGCACACAGAAAACATTCAACATCATTAGCCACCAGATAAATGCAAATCAAAATCACAATGAGATACTACTTCACACCCACTACTAGGATGGCTATAATCAAAAAGACATTTAACATGTTAAGAAAGATGTGGAGAAACAGAAACCTCCCTACACTACTGGTGAGATTGTAAAATGGTGCAGGACTTCTGAAAAACAGTTTAGCAATTCCTCAAATGCTTAAACACAGAGTTACCATACGATCCAGTAATACCACGCCTAACTATATACCCAAGAGAATTGAAAACAGGTAGTCAAACAAAAATTTGTAGCTGAAGGTTCATAGCAGCATTATTCATAATAGCTAAAAGATGGAAACAATCCAAATGTCCATTAACTGATGAGGGGATAAATAAGATGTGGTTTATCCCTATAACCGAATATTATTATTCAGCCATAAAAAGGAATAAATTACTGATATATGCTACAACCTCATGAACCTTGAAAATACTGTGCTAAGTGAAGGAAATCAGTCACAAAGAACCACATACTGCATAATTCCATTAATATGTAATATTCAAAATGGGGAAATCTATAGAGACAGACAGCAGATTGATGGCTACTAAAGACTGAGAGTAGAGAGATGGTTTGGAGGTGATGGCTAAGAGATATGGGGTTCCTTCTTGGGGTAATGAAAGTATTCTAAAATTGAATTTACTGATGAATGTACATTTTTGTGACTAATACTATGCCATTTAATTATAGACCTCAAAATGGTTGAATCATATGGTGTATGGATTAAATCACAACAAAGCTATTAAAAAAAAAAAGACATATAAAATACGAAGGAGAACATCCTTCTATAGTAGAAATCTCTGATGCTCTTCAGGAATAGTACCGTTTCCTTTGGTGAACTGCCATCCACCAACCCGCCCCCCACCCAGCCCCATTTTTTGTCACTCTAGTAGGGCTATCAGTCTTCAAATGGAAGTCTTCAAATTCCACTCCTGCCATAGAAACTGCTCACAAATTACTGCCACTTAACTCTCTGAGCTGTTTCTACTTCTATGCTTCCTGAGGCCTACTTATTCAACTCAATTTTCAATTGTGTGGTACAGCCAAATTTATCCAATAAATTCCTCTTTTTGTTTAGATCATCTCTCAGTTTAGGTTGCTTGCAATCATGAAACTCTCTTTGATATACACTCAAGAATTACACTGCTCCAAACCCTACTATAGAAATAATTCTATCAACAATTTGCTATGAATCCTAATACAGTTTTTTCCATGCATAGTTTCATTTGCACATATATAAACATCATAATACTATATAAAGTATGACTGTACCATATTTGATTTTATTACTACTCCATGAATAATTGTTTTATTTATTCATTATTCTTTTAAAATCAAGGGGAATAGAAAGTACCCATCAAAAGTATATCAAGTTATTATTTGTCTAGGAAACTCCTTATCTCTCCTTCTATTCTGAATGACAACCTTGTTGGATAAAGAAATTTTTTTAAATACCAGGCATCAATTGTTAACCTCAGAGTACAAACTTCAGCTCCCTTCATAAAAAGTAACGGAATGTGTTTCTCTAAAGTATTAGAGTTGATTCTAAGTGAAAAACATCAAATTGTTCTCACTGCTATCCATTTTCTTTAAGATTTTATATATTTACTTGAGAGAGAGAGAGAGCACACTCGTGTGCTCGCACGGGGGGGGGGCAGGGGGTGTGGCAGAGGGAGAGGGAGAAGCAGAGCCCAACAAGGGAGAAGTGGGGAGCCCAACAAGGGGGTTCAATCTCACCCTGAGATAGTGACCTGAGCTGAAGGCAGCCGCTTAACCAGCTGAGCCACCCAGGCACCCCAAATCTGTTGCATTTCTATGCACCAATAACGAAGCAGCAGAAAATGAAATCAAGGGATTAACCCCATTTATAATTGCACCAAAAACAGTAAGATTCCTAGGAATAAACCTAACTGAAGAGGTAAAGGATCTGTACTCTGAAAACTACAAAACACTTATGAAAGAAATTGAAGAGAACACAAAGAAATGGAAAAGCATTCCATGCTCAAGGATTATAAGAACAAACATTGTTAAAATGTCTATACTACCCAAAGCAATCTACACATTTAATGCAACCCCTATCAAAATACCACCAGCATTTTTCACAGAGCTAGAACATACAATCCTAAAATTTGTATGGAACCATAAAAGATCCCAAATGGCCAAAGCAATTTTGAAAAAGAAAAACAAAACTGAAGGCAACATGATTCTAAATTTCAAGCTATATTACAAAGCTGTAGTCATCAAGACAGTATGGGACTGGCACAAAAACAGACACATAGATCAATGGAACAGAATAGAGAACCCAGAAATGGACCCTCAACTATATGGTGAACTAATCTTTGACAAGGCAGGAAAGAATATCCAATGGAAAAAAGACAGTCTCTTCAACAAATGGTGCTGGGAAAACTGGACAGCTACATGCAGAAGAATGAAACTGGACCACTTTCCTACACCATACACAAAATAAATTCAAAATGGATGAAAGACCTAGATGTGAGACAGGAAACCATCAAAATCCAAGAGGAGAACACAGGCAGCAATCTCTTTGATCTCAGCCATAGCAACTTCTTACTAGACATGTCGTCGGGGGCAGGGGAAAAAAAGGAAAAATGAACTACTGGGACTCATCGAGATAAAAATCTTCCACACAGCAAAGGAAACAATCAACAAAACTAAAAGGCAGCCTAGGGAATGGGAGAAGATCTTTGCAAATGACATATCTGATAAAGGGTTAGTATCCAAAATCTATTAAGAACTTACCAAACTCAACACCCAAAAAAACAAATAACCCAGTTAAGAAATGAGCAGAAGACATGACGGACACTTTTCCATAGAAGACTTCCAGATGGCTAACACACACATGAAAAGATGCTCAATATCACTCATCATCAGGGAAATACAAATCAAAACCACAATGAGATACCACCTAACACCTGTCAGAATGGTTAAAATTAAAAACACAAGAAACAACAGGTGTTGGTGAAGAAGCAGAGAAAGGGGAACCCTCTTGTTGGTGGGAATGTGAACTGCTGCAGCCCCTGTGGAAAACAGTATGGAGGTTCCTTAAAAAGTTAAAAATGGAACTACCCTATGATCCAGCAACTGCACTCCTATGTATTTACCCAAAGGATACAAAAATACAGATTTGAAGGGGTACATGCACCCCGATGTTTACAGCAGCATTATCAACAACAGCCAAACTATGGAGAGAGTCCAAATGTCCATCAACTGATGAATGGATAAAGAAGATGTGGTATATATATTCAATGGAGTATTACTCAGCCACCAAAAAGAATGAAATCTTGCCATTTGCAATGATAAGGATGGAGCTTGAGTGTATTATAAGTGAAATAAGTCAGAGAAAGACAAATGCCATATAATCTCACTTATATGTGGAATTAAGAAAGAAAACAGAGGAACATATGGGAAGGGGGAAAATAAAAAAAGGAGAGAGGGAAACAAGCCATAAGTGATTATTAATGATAGAGAACAAACTGAGGGTTGATGGAGGGAGGTGGATGGGGGATGTGACAGATGGTTGATGTATATTAAGGAGGGCACTTGTGATAAGCACTGGGTGTTGTATGTAAGTGATGAATCACTGAATTCTGCTCCAGAAACCAATATTGCACTGTATGTTAATTAACAAAATTTAAATAAAAAATTTAATTAAATAAATAAACAATAAATTTTAAAAAGCATATCAGGTAAAAAAAAAAAAAAAAAGTATAGCAGGTTAAAATCCAGCAGACATTTACTAAATAGACTTGGTGGTTGAAAAAAACATTTTTTACATACTTTTAGATAGGTAAGAGGAAGCTGAAAAATAATTTCTAATCAACTTTTGTTTACAATTTACTTTGGCAGATAATAAACAATTATAAAATAATTACATAACAGGAAACAAGCAAATTTACATGACAGTCATCTTATACCAGTTGAAACCATGCAAATTCAATTCAATTTTATTAAATGTGAACTGTGTTATGTTTTTCAATGTGCTGATTACACTGGCCTTCAAGAGGTCCAAAAAAAAAAGTTTACAGTGGTATACTTATCCATTTAGTCAATATTCTGTAATTGTCACAGTGCAAATATTGATCAACAAAATTTCCGGCAAAATGAAATATATTTAGGGAAAAAAGTTCATGACTTTTATTATTATGCTAATAAAACTACTAGTACTTAGTAAATTTAGCACTTAGTAAATCTTATTATCTCAATTATTTCTCAAAAAATGATCCTTTTGGCAGGTATTGTTATTATAATCACCCAAGAGCCCTGTGATAGCAAATGGCAAATCTAAGATCCAAGTTAGGTCTTTCTATCTCTCAAGCTCCTTTCTTAACCAATATCTCTGGAATACCATAAAAATGAGTTTAATGTAAGGTAAAAGAGTTTTTATAATATTCAATTGTATTAAAGCATCTATATTTAAGAAAATCCTGCAAGCAACAAATCAATTTTCTGAATCAGCACAGCTATTAAACCTGAGCTCTTTACTTCTTGGCACACGCGAACTTACACTACCAATTCCATTAGCACTGTGAAAAGGTGAAATCAAATTAATTCAAGCCACCTACTTGATAAACCTGTGATCTTTATAAACACAAAAAACAGGTTAGTATAGACTCCTAATGCTGTAATTATTCTGCATCAGAAATAAGTACACAATTCCATAATAATGCAAAATAATATAAAATACATTGTAATTACTACAGACATTGTTACACAGATCTTTCCATATTTATGCATATTTAATTAAAATGATATTTGTCAAAAGGCTAACGAGACCATTTTGAATCCCATTTACTGAAAGGCTAATGAGACAGTAGAATATGAGCTGTTTATTAACTGAAGAACAAGATATGTGGCATCAATACACAGTAAGAGAAGACCAGAATGAAAAAATAAAATATCACAGAAAGCTTCTCATAAACCTCACAGTAAAAAGAAAAGTCATATTAGAGATAAGAAAGACCATGTACAATGTCAGCTTCCCACTTAAACTGATAGGTAAGTGAAAATTTATAGTCTAGTCAAAGAACTTACTAATGAGAGTATATGAATTATTATTCCATTTTCCAGGATTAAAGTTGTTATAGGTATTTAAATACAAGTCATTTTACAATGGCAAGATAGGCCACGATGCTTACAAGGTGAAATAAAATTTCATAACATTGCGCCTAAAACAATCCCACATTACATGGCCGCACATCAGAAAAACACCGCTGATATTTCACTGAGCCAAAAAACAAAGTTCCCTTATCGTGTGAATATACTGGAAGGTGACCATGCTGAAAGGCAAGTGGAAATACCAGTCATTTTCTCAAATAATAATAGTAATGATATATATCTGAAGGCTTTCAGGTTCAAGATAGAAAATTCCAGAGATATCAAAATGGCACATATTATCAACTCTAAATAACGAAATTGTTTAACATGTAAATGCAAACTATTTGCTCATCAAATAAACAGGAACTCATTTTAAAAAATAAGAAAAAGTAGCAAGTCAGTTCAAGTTTGGAATTTTTAGATGAAAGGCAACTTTCTAAGTCAGGACCTTGGTTAAATATTTCCTGATATTCATAACAGCATTCATACATATACAGTAAGTTTAGGTAAAAAAGAAAATCCATATATATATTGCAAATGGCAACTCTTCTCTGCAGATAATTTAGTATTATGAATTATTTGAATAAAAATCCTAAGTAAATTACTAGGAGAGGGTAAAAATAGCTCTATCAAAAACTTTCCTGTATGTATTCCTCAACATAAATTAACATGAAAGAATTAAATCATCGCTAATTTATTTGTTAGGAAAAGGTGATACTTTATTATTTCACCTAAATAATTTGAAGGCACTTCACAGTAATATGTCTTTTTGTTAACACTTACTCGACGGTATGTTTATTAGCTGTCACATTAAGACCATGCCAATAGAGTTTTTAAATATTTATTAAGCAACACCTCCTATATCCAAAATGAGATTATACTTAATATCTTCAAAGAATCTGAAATAGCATATTATATATTTATTGACTCCTAGAATATGCTCTCGCCAGATAATGATCTTTTGTCAGAGAAAGCGCAATCTTGTCATGTGGGCCTCTTCACACAGACTGACAGCAACACTTAGAATGTAATAAAAGCAAAACTATTCACCTGAGTGGAAGTGAAAGGACTAGTTCTAACTGTTGAGACTTTTATTTTTCTTTAAAATTTTAGTCCCTTGAAATCTTCTTGAGTTAATACACAGCTATTAAAAAGCAGCAGACTTGTAATCAATACCTTTACTAATAGCTATTCCCCAGGGTCTCTTAAAGCACCAGAGTTTTGCAAGATGGAAAACACCCAATTAGGTTTTCCTGAACCAATTTAGCTTGTCCAACTATTGAGTATTTTGACAATAAATATATTCACACTCTTGAGTTTGTGAGAGAAAAATTAGCCCTTTAATTAGCAGTAAAACTAGTCTAGAAATGAGCCATCTGGCTTATCTCTGATATAGTCTGAGATTGTATCATGTCATCAGAAATTTTTTTAAATACCAGGCATAAATTGCTAACCTCAGAGTACAAACTTCAGCTCTCTTCATAAAAAGTAACAGAATGGGTTTCTCTACAGTATTTGAGTTGATTCTGAGTGAAAAAGATCAAGCTCTCACTGCTATCCATTTTCCATGTTACCAGAATAAGAGAACAAATCTGAGCTCCCTATTCAGATATAAGTAGATCTGGGAATAAAGAAAACCTTTATTATCACCCAGGTGCTTGTATTTCAGTCAGCCAGGGCTGAGACAACACCACACAAACTGTGGTAGCTAATTAATATTGATGGTTAAAATGATGTCTTTGAACCCATGTGAACAGCTCTTCTGGACTTGAGTCAGTCAATAAATATATATTGAGTACACACATTGACCAGGCACTGGACTTGCCTCAATCAATCAATCAATCAATATTTTTTAAAAAGGATATAGAGTCTAGGGAGGAGATATATGCAAAAAAAAATTTAGTGCAACCTGGTAAATGCAGTAATACACTTACGTGTACCTCATGAAATAAAACAAATTTGAACTTCTGTTCCTGTTTTTCATAGGTATAAATTTAGATACAGACACAGAAATTTCAGTATAGCTATAGGCAAAAATATGGGAAGACACGCATACATATACATACATCTTGGTCACAATGTAAAATATGCTTCTTACTTGATATGGCCAAAAAACCTTGAAAGCCACAAGTATATGAAATTTGCCTAAATAACTTAAGGCAGGATTAATGAAGGAAACAGCATTCAGGTTGATACTGTATGAGCAAGTTTGTTCAGTAGAAGGATTAGAGGCTTCCAGATAAAGAGAATAGGGTATATATAAGTTGAGGACATTGCAATGTGATTAGGGCCACATGCTGAAATAATATTTTGGATATACTGGACCAAATAAAATGCATTATTAAAATCACGATCACCTTTTTTAGTTTTTTTTTTAATGTGGCTAATTGAATATGTAAAGCTACATAGACGGCTTCAACTGGACAGTAACGGTGAAGATGATGAAGTGGAGGGAGGAAATTACACTAGCAGTGATGAGGCCAAAGTTAGGCTCCTGAAATAGCCAAGGTGAGAGAAGATGACAGCCTGGTGCAGAACAGTAAGAATGGAGAGGAATAGGACAGAAAAGTTCAAGAGAAGAAAGCCAAGTAAAAGGGACAGAACTTGGTGACTGAACGGATGTAAGGGATGGAGGAGAAGTCATGTATTCATTCATTCATCCAAACATAACACTGCATGCCTAGGATATGACAGGTACCATGCTGGTTGTGCTATTGTGAGCTAAATGGAAGTCTGAAATGCTTATCAATGTTCTGGGCTGAGAAATGGAGTCCAGGTTGTTACCACACACCAAAATAGCAAATAATGGGAGGAGAAACAGCTCTGTTATCATCACATGTGTCTATCATCTCATTCTTGGATTTATCTTCTTCTATCTTCCAGGATATCTAATGGAATCTCTAGGAAGCAACTGGATATCAGGAAAAAGGTCTAAGCTGAAGCTTGAGAGCTTGGAGTTATTAGTATATAACTGGCATAATTGGCTGCTGATCCTTAGGAGGGGTTCTGATTACTCAAGGGGAAGCTATAGAGTGGTAAGGGCCAGGAGTCCAAGGAAGAACACTAAGGACACCAAAAAGGAGAGAAAGGGTAGAGAGCAAGTCCACTAACAGGGGGTAGCCAGATATGAAGGAGAAAAACTCATAAAGGTAGAGTCCCAGAAACCAAAAGAGAAGAATGTTTTAATGAACTAACATTCAATAAAATCAAGTAAGAAGAGTAGTTTTAAAGAAGCACTGAAAAACGTTTAACATTTGGCAAGTCAGAGACTGATGACCTTCATGAAGGTGATCCCAGCAGAGTGGTGTAAACAAGCAAGATTGCAGAAGGCTGAACAACACAGGGGAGGCAAGGAAGTAGAGAGGCCAGGTAGAGACATCTGTTTCTAGAGCCCTACTTGCAAATAAAAGAATGATCAAGCAGTGAACACAGAATTAAGGGAGGGTCTGAGCAATTTCATCTTTGTGTTTTGACTCAAGAGAAACTTGAACATGTTCAAAAGCTCAGAAAAGCAATCAGGGCAGAGGAGCTAGTTCAAAGGGCAATAAAGAGTTAATGGAACAAAGGCCTATGGAGCTGGGGAAAGAGAAGACCTAGAACACAGGTGCACAGGCAACTTTGAACAGGAGAAAGAGCATCTTTTCCACAAAGATGGAAGTGAAAGTGGTTAAAGAGATGACAATCAGGGGCGCCTGGGTGGCTCGAATGCTTAAGTGTCTGCCTTCGGCTCAGGTCATGATCCCAGGGTCCTGGGATAGAGCCCCACATCGGGCTTCCTGCTCAGCAGGGAGTGTGCTGCTCCCTTTCCCTCAGCTGCTCCCCCTGCTTGTGCTCTGTCTCTCTCTCTCTCTCTCTGTCAAATAAATAAATAAAACCTTAAAAAAAAAAATAGAATTATCAGGGCACCTGGGTGGCTCAGTCATTAAGCATCTGCCTTCAGCTCAGGTCATGATCCCAGGGTCCTGGGATCGAGCCCCGCATCAGGCTCCCTGCTCAGCGGGGAACCTGCTTCTCCTTCTGCCTGCCAGGGTAAAAGTGGATAATTAAAATATCAAAATCTTACCCTGAAACTCCCTTACTCAAAAGCCCTTAGCAACAGGCAAACTAAAATTTACACTAAGTTTTTCTGCCTCTTTATTTTTTATCTTTCTTTTCCTCAGTCTGACTCTCCTGAAATCCTCGCTCCTTCTGCTTTCAACATGTTCAAGTCCGTGAATATCTATCTCATATGTCACCTTCCCAAGGGAGTCCTCCCTGAACCATCCACTTAGATTTAAGTATCACTGCCTCATCTATGCTCTCATAGGCCTTGCTTACGTCTCTATTAAGTCCTTAATCAGTCATTCAATTATATCTCCCCTCGTAAATCAGATGGAGATTGAAACATTCGGCTGCGTAGCCCTGACCTTGAGCACTCCATCCAGGCTGGTCCCTGCTCTAAGCCACAATTCATCTTTCCTTCCCCTGAATTCCCACAGCACTTTGTGGGGAGCAGCTGGGCCCAGCAGTCCTTGATCAGCATTCTCCCTCTTTTTTTGAAAGAATAAAGAAAAAAAAAAAAAAGGAGACCTAGAAGGACATTGTATCATGGATAACCAATCTGAACAAGTCTTACTGACCAGACCGGAAGAACCTAAGGAGCAATCTTTTGACTCCTCCGCCAATCACTGTTTTGTTTGGCCTGGAGCTATAGGAACTCTTAAATCACCAGGCTAGAAGGAAGATCCACAGGCAGTGAAAATGAGTCATGAAGCAGTCAGTGCGACTAAGGCCCCAAAGACAGCCAGCAGTTGGGGTTGTACCCAGAATTTCAGGGACACTTCATACACATATGTTTTAACCTGCTAAACTATGCTAGGAAGTATATAGATTATGCTTAATAAATAATGAATTTCTAACTTGATTATTAATAATAGGAAAGCCCCTTATAAAGTACATGACAGCACACAAAGTGCTTCTAAGTACTTCCATTTTACACTTGAGGAAATGAAGTCTCAGATAATGTGGTTGAGTTCTATTAAGGCCTTATTCATCAGCAAATATTAAATAAATACTTTTTTAGGGGAAGAGGGGCAGAGGGAGAGGGAGGGAGAGAGAGAATCTTAAGCAGGCTCCATGCCCTATGTGCAGGCTGACATGGCTCTCGACCTTACGACCCTGAGATCATGACCCAAGACAAAATCAGGAGGTGGATTCTTAACCAACTGAGCCACCCAGGCACTCCAAATACTTTCCATACACAATGCACTGGGATGGAAGCAGTCCTGCTCTCAATAAGCTTTTTTTAATGGGAAAGAGAGATAATAAAATAAGTAAAATGTAGAGTATGTCAAATGGTGCTACTGGGAAAATAAAGCAAGGTAGGTAGGAAATAGGGGTTTTAAATAAGATGGCCAAAGAAGGCCTCAAAGGCAAAATGACATTTGAGCAGAGACCCAAATGGAGAGGAAGAGAACCAAGTGATTGGTGTTCCAGTTTAACTGTTACCCAAATCTTGGATTTCTACTGCTTATGTTCTTTCAAATATGGCAATTGGCCTTTAAAGAAGACGTTGGATCTGGCATGAGGGGCAGCACCGAGATGAGTGAAGAGGAGAACACACTGGCAAGTCCATGCCAGCGTAGGACATGCAGGGCGAAGGATGCTGGATGTCCCTGCACCATTGGTTCATAGCCGACAGCAAAGACAAGGAACAGGAAGTCGTCTTCATCGGGGACTCCTGGGTCCAGCTAATGCACCAGTGCAAGATCTGGCAGGAGCTCTTTTTGGCTCTGCATGCACTTAACTTTGGCACCATAACAGGTGCTTTGGCAGCTGGAGAATGGGGAGGTGGAAGAAATCTGGCCCAAGATTGTAGGGGTCTATGTGGGTACCAACCACCACAGGCACACAGCAGAGCAAGCGACTGGTAGCATCAAGACCATCGTGCAACTGGTGAACCCTGCTTCCCAGGCGCCAGCACCTCAACCCACTTCATGAGAAAAACTGATGGGTGAATGAGCTGGTCTGGGCAGCATTGGCTGGCCATCCACGGGCCCACTTCCTGGATGCCAACCCCAGCTTTGTGCACTTGGATGGTACCGTAAGTCAGCATGGCTTGTACGAATACATGCATCTGAGCCGCCTGGGCTACACACCTGTCTATCAGGCCCTGCACACCCTGCTTCGGCATCTGCTGGCCCAAGACCAGGGCCAGGGTATCCCCTTGCCAAAGGCTACAACCCTAAGCATCCTCCTTCCCCAACATTAAATTCTCATTCCTCAAAAAAAAGAAGGGGGGGAGGAGGAGGAGGAGGAGGAGGAGGAGAAGGAGAAGAAGAAGAAGAAGAAGAAGAAGTAGTAGTAGTAGTAGAAGAAGAAGAAGTAGCAGTGGTAGTGGTAGTAGTAGTAGAAGTAGCAGTGGTAGTAGTAGTAGTAGTGGTAGTGGTAGTAGTAGAAGTAGCAGTGGTAGTAGTAGTAGAAGTAGCAGTGGTAGTAGTAGTAGTAGTGGTAGTAGAAGAAGTAGCAGTGGTAGTAGTAGTAGTAGTGGTAGTGGTAGTAGTAGAAGTAGCAGTGGTAGTAGTAGTAGAAGAAGTAGCAGTGGTAGTAGTAGTGGTAGTGGTAGTAGTAGAAGAAGAAGTAGCAGTGGTAGTAGTAGTAGTAGTGGTAGTAGTAGTAGTAGAAGTAGCAGTGGTAGTGGTAGTGGTAGTAGTAGTAGTAGTAGAAGTAGCAGTGGTGGTAGTAGTAGTAGTAGTGGTAGTAGTAGTAGTAGAAGTAGCAGTGGTAGTAGTAGTGGTGGTAGTAGTAGTAGTAGAAGAAGTAGCAGTGGTGGTAGTAGTAGTGGTAGTAGTAGTAGTAGAAGTAGCAGTGGGAGTAGTAGTGGTGGTGGTAGTAGTAGTAGTAGTAGAAGAAGTAGCAGTGGTAGTAGTAGTAGTAGTAGTAGTAGAAGTAGCAGTGGTAGTAGTAGTAGTGGTAGTAGTAGAAGTAGCAGTGGTAGTAGTAGTGGTGGTAGTAGTAGTAGTAGTAGTAGTAGAAGAAGAAGAAGTAGCAATGGTAGTAGTAGTAGTGGTAGTAGTAGTAGTGGTAGTGGTAGTAGTAGTAGTAGAAGTAGCAGTGGTAAAAAAAAAAAAAAAGAAGAAGTAGCAGTGGTAGTAGTAGTAGTGGTAGTGGTAGTAGTAGTAGTAGAAGAAGTAGCAGTGGTAGTAGTGGTACTATGGTAGCTGCCCCTAACCCTTCAGCACTTCTCCCTCAATCCATATAAATTGGCATCATAAGAAGTTCCCTCTGGTCAGTTAATGAAAGAGAAAAAAAGGTGGGTCTTTTTCATTCATAAAAGGACCTGCACTGAGCTGGCAAAAGCTAGGTGTAAGTGGTCACTACACAACACCACCCCTCTCTAGTGGTCCTGAAACACACTGGTAAAGAGAAAATCTTCCACTGGGAAGAACTTTAGGAGGCATGGCCTGAGGTAGGGGTATACACTGGTTAATCGTTAGTGGCTTAGGAGTTGACAGGCTAGACAAGAACTTAGAACAAACTGGAAAACTGGTTCAGTTTATGGGGCCAGCTGGGTGGCAGTAACCTGCAAATTTGAGATGCTGACCTATAAAATGAAGTAGATGCTTATAACTAGTAATGCATATATGGTGCCATCTTTTCCTTCTGAAGGTATGCCAAGTGGAGTAGTCCCTGTATTTTCTTTATGTCTAATTAAAAAAAAATATCGGCAGTATGTTTCCTAAATTTGGTGAATAGCATGAAATTATAGATTCACAAAGCTCAGTGAACCACAGTAGGAAAATTACAAAGAAAATCACACCTATGAATGCTATAGTCGAACATAAAACTAAGACAAAGAAAAACACCCTAAAAGCATCCAGAAAAAGTAGACATTACACACAAGAGGGCAATTACATCAATTTTAAAAATAAGTTTTTTAATGGAAACATAACACATACAGAAAGGGGCACAAATGTAATTATTTGGCACGACTTATCACAACGTGTGAAAATAACTATATAACCACCACCCACATCAATAACTACAACACTAGTCTGCCCCTTCTTAGTCTTTACTCTTATTCCTTCCCAAAGGTAATCATTACCCTGGTTTCTAAAACCAAAAATGAGGTTTGCCGGTGGTTAACCTTTATATAAATTGAATACGTGATGTATTCCTTCCTTTAACATCCTTGAGATTCATCTTTGTTACCTGGACCAGTTGTTCATTTGTTTCCATTGCTATATAATGAATGATTATATCACATTTAATGAATATACCACAATGTATTCATTGTACTGTTGATAGACATTAGAGGTGTTTCCATGTGGGGCTATTAGGAGGAGTGCTGCTATGAACATTCTTGTGTACGTCTTTTGGTGTACACATGTATGCATTTTTGTTGGGCGCTCTATTACACCTAATAACCCAATTGAAGAATTTTTTAGTCTCTGAAACTTTGGACTTAGTGGTTTTGGAGGTCTTAGTATTGAACGGAGGAAAATGGTTTCAGTGAATTAGAAGTGGACTTGCTGCTATACAATGGAATAAATGTAACTATACGTGGAAAAAAGGAGGAAGATACTGACATTTGAAAGCAGCAGGGGAAGCAGTGCCCTGCTCTCAGCATTTCGGGCACATTAGGAATTAGTTCAGAAATCGTGAACAGGGCTCATAGCACTACCCTGTGCCCAAGTGGGTCCCTGACCACACATTTAGATACTCCAAAAAGATGTCAAGAGGTAATTTTCATTGATAGGACTAGCAGTACCACTCCAAACTGTAAAATGTTTAAGTGGTAACTAGAGAATGTTTGATCTTTTTATTGTTGTTTTTAAAGGCAAATGTCCTGCATGGTTTGCTATGGTTTCTTCATACAAAAATCATTTCACTCTACTCTGCATTACTTGGCTGTCACAAGACATAAAATGAGCTGCAATAAGAAGAGCTTTATTGAGAGGAGGGAAAAGTATACATTTCTGGTCCCGTACCCAGATCACTACCCTCACCTAAGGCATGATTTACCCTTTCCAGTAAAGTATCTGTACAGTTCAATTAATTACCCTCTGTCAATCAGAAATAAATTTTGGTTCAGAGAGGTGGGGTAAAGCAGCAGACTCAACCTAACAACCGCTCCATATGAATACTAGATCATTCTGGAGTAGCCATCTCAACAACAAACAAATCTTCATAGCAGAAATGATGTCTCCATGAGACTGCCCATTTCTTCACCCTGTTAGCTTCAGTCCTTAATATTACTTGTCTTTTTGGACTCATAGATTCATTCACTCAACAAATGTGAGCTGCATACCTAAAATAAGCCAAGCACTTTCGGTGGCCAACTATTTTAAAATGGTGTGTGTGTGTGTGTGTGTGTGTGTGTGTGTGTACACATACATATACACAAACACACAATTATAGACATTGGCCCTGTGTGGCCTCCAGTTGGGAATATTTCTAAGCATGCCAACTATTTAAATTCAAGTGTGAATGTACGTGTATTTGTGTATGAGTGAGTTTGTATTACAGAGAGAGAGAGAGTAAAGGAGACGAAGAATGGGATAAGAAGCAACTAAAGTTGTATTAGACAAGGACAGCAGAAATCATAAAAGACTCATGAGAAAATGTGACCATATTTAAAGTACAATAATGAAATGAGCCTTCACTCACTTCTCTCCTCTGTACAGTCACATTCACTGCTCATCAACTGCTTTACCCATACCTTGTGTGCTCCTTACAGGTTATATATAATCAAGATCTACCTTTAAAAGCTATTTGCAAAAGTGTCTATGCCATAAACTTTTGGCTGACAAGTAATTATATATATCTTCCAAAAGAAAATCAAGCATAAAACCCCACAAGAAAAGATGAGAACTGATACCCCTGTTTCACAAAGGAGGCAAAAGAGATTTAACCAACACCTTAAGTTTCTGTCTCACCATCCATTAATTTTAAATTTGATTTTGCTTTTTATATCACAAAGCACTCATTCAAAAATAGCAGAAGAACCCCTATATCCATATGTTGTCCTGCAAAAAGAGAAGAAAATACTATTATTTGTATTTCTTGTTCAAATACTCTAAGAATAAAAGAACTGTTTTCAGAAATGATGAGGTTCCTGCAGATAACATTTACCCACTGGATTTGAGGCTTTTTTGTGACATAAAGTGCAGAGTACTTTGAGGATGGTTACAGATTCAATGGCACAGAAAAGGCTTTTAACTTTGGCTCATTTCCTCTGACCACCATGCCTCCATTCTAAATTATAACCTCTCAAAGCTACAGATCCTTTAAAACTAGCTTTTAAACTGCCTTTCCTTAGTATCATCACAAAATAAGAACACTTTGTTACTTGAAAATAAAAGTACAAAATTATCGGACTCAATAACTGTTCTCATTATTGCAAACCAATAAACAAGGCTCAACAAAAATTGTTTTTGCTAATAGCTATCACTTATTGAATGGCCAGGAAATAAATCCAAAAGAAACCAAAGAAAGATCTGCCTTAACAATAAAATGGTTTCTATTCAGAAACTATATTTAATATCAGAAATGACCAGAACATAACCCAGTGCTATTATTATCATCCTTAACAGAATCTTAAGTTAAGCACTAAAATCCTGTCATTCACATCTTAGAATAGTAAAAATTTTGAGAAAACAAAACAAAAAAAGAAACCACTAAACCACGAGAGAATCCCATTTTTAATTAGGAATGTCTTTTACGATATAACCCATAACAAATACTACCTCCTCTGCTGAATTTTTTTTTAATCACTGCAGCACTTTATATCCATAGAAAAATAATAATAGGAATAGGAAACATAAGAAGCATCTGGGCCCCTTCCCCTTGGTTGAGACAGAGGAAGTAGTTGACATGGCCAGCAAAGCCTAAACCAAATATTCAACCAGCTGGTTGGGGATAGTAGGGCCAAGTCAAGTTGGTGACCCACATAGCTGAGAGACTGGTTTTATACAGGGGGAAATGAGCAAATAGGTAAACATTTAAGGTTAATAGGATCCAGGCATAGAGAGATAGATAGAGAGATATCTCTAGATAGATACATATATAGAGAGAGAGTTTATAAAAACTGTATTTCCTAATTTCATTCCCTGAGAAGACCTAGCAGGAATGATACTCCAGTAGCAATGAGCATCTTTAGAACCCAGACCTTGGTTTCTAAATGTCTAAATGTCATTCTCCATTAAAAGGAACCAGAATTTCTTAGTAATTCCAAGGCTGGAACAAGAAAAGTATAAGACAAGCCTGACCACCTTTTAACATGATGAACTAAGAACACAACATCACTTCTATAGTAATCCTGCCCAAAATAATCTGAACCCATTCATGAGGAAACATCAGATAAAACCAAATAGAGAAGCATGATTTGGTTGAACTCTTCCAAAATATCAAGATCATGAAAGATGAGAGAAGAATAAGGAACAGTTCCAGATTGAAGGAGACCAGAAAGCCAGGCAACTAAACACAAGGTGTGATCCTGGTTTCTGGACTCATAAAGAACATCACTGGGACAACTGGTGAGTTGTGAATGAGATCTGGGGATTAGATGGTAATATTATATTAATATTTATTTTCTATTTTGATTATTATATTGGGGTTATGTGGAACAACATCTTTATTTTGAGGAAATACTCACTGAAGTACCAAAGGAATACTAGGGCATCATGTCTGCAATTTTTACTCTCAAGTCAAAAAAAAAAAAAAATCTTCAAAACAAGAATGTATCAGAGTAAAGGGCGAGGGAGAAAGAGAGAGAGAGAAGAAAGAGAATATGGTAAGGCAACTGTAGTAAAATACTAATAACAGGGTAATGTGAGTGAAGAAGTTCTTTGTCCTGTTCTTGAAATGTTTTGCTGAGCTTGAAATCACTATAAAATAAAAATTTTAAAAAATATATCTATTTATAAATGTTCATTTACTATTAAGAAAAGTCTTAACTTTCTATGAAGGGCCACAATCTGCTATGAATTTAAAAAAAAAAAAAAAGGATATGCTGTGGCTAGAGGCAGAATACAACCTACATAATTCAAAAAGCACTTAAACCAAATAAGGACGTTAAAAGGTCTTTTATCATCAATATGTCTAAAAAATGTGAACACTTGCCTGATTAAAGGTGATGTATACTGGGAATTATAAATACCATAAGGATAAAACTGCAGGAAATCCCTGATAGTCATAGGAGAAAAAGATTGGCGTAGACAGAGGCGTCTCCCACATGAGCCTCACTGCCGTGGGCAGGGAGTGTGGTCAGAAGACAGTCTCCAGGTCCAGAGAATTCAATCTCCTGCAGCTGCAGACAGCAGCCCCCCCCCCCCCCCGCCATGGGGGCCACCCACATTCCCCACAACAAAGCGGGGCAACGGGAAGCAACCCTAAGGGCAATACTACCTGAGTTTCCTGGGGCCCGCTGGGCAGTTCGGCTTCTTTTTCTGCCCAGTCCTGCAGCTCCCCCTTCCAGGCAACGCACACAACCCCTGATGCATATCTTGCACCCCAAACTCCATCTCACTGCTCACCTCTGGGGAGCCCAGCACACAGACAAGGACTTCCTTTGTTATTTGATGAAACATAGCTTGGTATGGACACCTTTTACAGTTCAGCCTTGTGAGTGGGTCATGTAATTTCTGACTCACAAGACAGCCATGAATTTTTTTTTTCAGCCGTGAATTTTCTTAAGGTGAATTCTGCCCCTAACTCTCATCCATTTACCTTCTCATGCTGTGTGACAAAAGAATTGTACTTTCCCCTTTTCGTGTTACCCAAAAATAAAAGATAATCATTATTTAAACAACAAATTTCCCTCTTATGGTCCATTAGCTCCTGCTGCTTGTTCCTGTAGTGAAATTGAAATATAACAAAACGATTTCCATGGCAATAGATAATAATCTAGTAAATGTGAATTTCTGGCTTAGCAACAGAACAAAATAGGAGGAGATTATGGGACTGCAGTGGGACTAAATTTCAATTTCTGTGTATTTTTAGCATCACATTTTAAAACAAAGCAAACACAGACAAATTCATATACACAGAAATATGAAGAGTCAAACTCTAATTATAGGATAAGTTTAAAAGACAGATCTCAATGATCAATTCGTAATATTACTCCCTACCATTACTGCCAAAATACATTGAATTATCATAAAAAAATTTACTTGTAAATTTGAGAATTCTTAGAGGTTTTATTTGAAAGTTTATTATCTACTTTAACACCAGCTCCAACTACTAATACATTCCATTATGTTCATTTTTAGTAGTAATTACAAATATGGATTATGATTAATATATAAATGAAAGATTCTCAAAAGACCTCCAAGTCTCTACAAAGCCCAGGAACAAAGGAGCCAGAGAATTTGTGAACTTCACAAATACAGCAGCAGATCTCACCTGATACCTAGGGAGCCAAAGCTCTCCATTCCCCCCGTGAAACACGCACACCGAAACGCTGGGGCAGCATGCTCTGTTGGCCAGTCTACTATGCACGTGCTCTCCCTACATCCCGACTTATACACTCACCGAGAGTCAATGTTGTGTTCCCACACTTATTGCCAGTTGTTCTTGCTATAATGGCATAATTAAACTGTTCACAATCTGATGAAATATAAGTGCAAAAAGGGAAGAATTATTGTATCTAAGAAAAATAACTACCATGTTTTACAAAGATCTTTAAAGATGAATCACACACAAAAAAATACGAACAAATTGAGTATGAACAAAGCTAGACTTTGGACAATTAAGGAAACAATTATTCGTATCTAAAAAGTATTCTATGCTCAGATTGCTTTGTGTCTTAAATTTTTGTTCTTAATAACCCAAACTGCAAATTGTAGATAATGCACTGTCTGTGCTTTATTCAATAATGACTATGCAAAACACCAAGCTGTTGAAAGGAAAAAGCTCCAGCCTTATAACAAAAAAATGACAGACAAATAAAAAGTGAGACAAACATGTGAGTTCAAGGAAGCCTAGACAGAATTCTTTAATATTAGTAATACAAACACACCTCTGTCTGATTTTCCCCCACTCTCCAGGTGGGATTCTAGCCTTTGTAGGGCTGGCACTGAGCACAGCCCCCTTGTCCTTGACCTGCAATAAGCACTGCTTCAATCACAGACTAATCCTTCCTGGCTGGCAGCGAAGGCTTAAAAGGTGTTCTTCCCCTGCTTGCTTCACTGTCCTCTCCTTGCTTTGCACATATGGATTCCACATTACCCACTTGATTTCACTTGTATCCAGCAGATCACATCAACAAACTGTACTTTGTCTTTGGTCATCTGCTACCCAAGGTGGGCCTCAGACAGGAAGGTATTCTTTAGCCCCAGAGTCACACGGGCAATTGCTTAATTGAACACACTTCCAATCCTTTAAGCACCTCTGTCAATGGATATATTGGCTAACCAGGAAAATGTCTACCTAGGCGACTCAAGCCTTTTTTTCCTAGTCTAGCCACATTTTAATGGTTGATGTTCCCTGCCCACTGAAAATGTACAAGAGCAACCAAAAACACAATGTTCTGCCATGGGCCCAGCATTTGTAGATTTAGATCCTAAAGCACCTTATTGGACTACTTTTTACTCTAGTCTATCAGTTTAACTTCCTTAGCTTCCATTGAACTCACTTCCCATCAACTTATTATACCCTTACTTCCTTCCTCCAATTTTCTGGCCTTTAACTCTGTGTTTCTCCAAATTATGGTTGAGCTGCTTTTACTCACATCACTTCTGACACCAACGAATTCTGACTACAACCAGATGTCCTACAATTCAATTTACTTCTGATACTAATTCCCTAGAGTTAGCATCAGACTCCACAGGTTCAAGGGCTCAGTCCCCCAAGACTGACCACTTCAGACATCAGTCATAAGACACTCCATCCAACTTGCCTACACAGCCAAGGAGGGATCCCCAACCCCATCCTTTCAGATCCAATAATCTGTCACAATGGCTCAGAAAACTCTGAAAAATATTCTCATAACTATTACTGGTTAATTACAAGGAATACAAATGAACAGTCAGGTGAAGGAGGTACATGGGGCAAGGTCTGGAAGGGTCCCAAGCACATGGGTTTCTGTCCTCAGAGTTGGGGTGTGCCACCCTCCTAGCATGTGGGTGTAACTCTCAAGCTCTCTGAGCCCTGTCGTTTAGGGATTTGTATGGAGGTTTCACTACCTAGGCATGGCTGATTACATCATTGGCTATGGGTGATTTACTCAATCTCTAGTCCCTCTCCCTTCCCCAGAGGTTGTGTGATGGCTGAAAGTTACAAGCTTCTGGTCAAGGCTTGCTATTCTGGTGGACCAGCCCCCATCTGAAGCTATCTAGGGGCCCACCAAGAGTTGCCTCATTAAAACAAAAGATGCTCATATTACCTTTATCACTCAGAAAATTCCAAGGGATTTAGGAGCTCTGTGCCAGGAACTGGGAACAAAGACCAAATATCTCTATATAATAAAAGAAAGCATTAACTTTTTCCTTTTTTTCCAAGGATCACCTTACAAGTCCTAGCTCTCTGCAACTATGATTAGATATACTAATACCATACTAGATATTGCAGTATCCAGCCCCAGCAACTGCTCCCCTTGTATTACCTTTTGAAAAAAAACCTTCCATTCCTCCTTCTCTTCCCTCTTCCATCCTCAAGTTTGTACCAGCTAATAGGCAGGATTTAAATCACAACATGTTTTCAATTAGACTTATACCTTGTTGTCTACTGTGCTCAGGGAATATGAAATCTGTAAACTCTGCATGCTAGTAAGGGTTATTTTATTTTGTTCCCAGAGTCTCATGTATAAGAATTGCTTACGGTTCAGTATGTCTAGAAAGAACATTCCCCTAGTAACAACTTATCTATTTCTCAATATCCATTTACTGTTTTACTTTAAAAATCCTCCCCATCACCAATCCTCACTGCCAGGAATACAACTTTGCAATCTAATGTCTAATTAAAGCTTAGCATCTGCTTACAGAAAAAGCTATCCCTCCCTGAAGACTGACAGACCCTTTGGAATCCTATTTTTTTTACTCTCTGTTCACATAAATGGGTGTTGTACACTTTTCCCAAAAAGGACAGTCCTAAACATAGCCAAGAGATGCAGGGAAGACACCCACCTTCATTCTGAATTGAAGCACTCATTGTTTTTTTATTTCCATGTTCACACATTTGTAAAATTTTCTCCTTTCAGTGATAATAACCTTTTTAAAAACCAACCTTCAAGATAGGAACCAGCTACTGATCAATCTACTAGTCAAGTCTCATATCTACCACCCAATGCATTTCATTTATTACAATTCTTTAAATATTTTGTCATTTCTGGCATTAGGATATATGTTGCAGTCAATCATAGTATAGTCTAAGTGACAGTATTTTTTCTTTCTTTGAGGCACATAAAATAAGGATGCACCTGAGATTTGATAAAATAACTTCCTCTCCCAAAAGGCTCTGGTTGACCACTAGAGATAATCCATGTGAAGCAGCAAGCACTGGAGATGGCATATGGTAAGTGCTCAACAAATCTTATTTGCTATCATCATCATGTTTCTAAACCAATAACTGACGTTTCAGAAATAAAGGTAAATTAAGTTAGAGTTCAGATACATTCCCCTTATTCTACTTTTTTCTCTGGGTGCCTTTTGTTTATTGGTTTCTGTCCTAATTTTCTAAACTTTCTATCTGTCTCCATGTGAAAGAACAGTAAAAGAGTTTGATGGAATTGCTAAAGGTTGTGCTAAATGACAGCTCATAGTATTCAAGCCCAGTGGGTTGGGATATTTTCATATCAAATGAATTTAAACATCAGATCCTTTAACTAGCTACCAAATCAAAAAAGTAGGAATTTCATTGGAAAACAGACTATAAGACAATTCCATAGTGAGGAATCTTTGAAAATGGCTCTAATCAATCATCTTTTTCCCCAACTAAATGTACCAAGACCTATTTTTAAATGATGTGAACTATTTTCTTTCACATCACTCTTCTACCCTCAGCCATTTTTTTCTATTTCCATAAACAGTAACTTGAAATAGATTTCTGCTTCAATTAGAAAGCAGTCAATTGATTTTAAAAATTGTAGACCAATTTTATTTGCCTACATATTACTACATATACTGTTTTACTTTGTACTGATTTATACAGTCATTTTGGAATTATTTTACCTGTCAATGAATGTGGAAGTATAATACGAAATATCCAGATTTTAATGAAAAATATAATACAGCTACAGGATTTCTAAAAGTGAGCAAATAAGGCAAAGAGTATAGCTTTTTCGTATTTTTATATATGAAATTGTTTCTTTATTCTGCTCTTCATGGTTTTTGCCTTTCTCATATTTAAAATTACTTAATTGAAAGCATAGTATAATTTCATCTCTAGTCAGGTAAAAAACTATACAGCCAACTGTAGTAACATTATTCTGTAACATTCTCAAGCAAAAACTATTAGATATTGATTCAACTTGGACCCTCACCTGAGCAAACTTTAATTCTAATTATTGGATTTTGATGTATCATATTGCCTTAAGAACAGAGAAATAGAGTTGACAAATCATTTGTATAAGTACAATATGATTATAATTCAATATAGATTGCTAGTCCACAATTTTAATTTTTTCTCACTAAAATGTATGAGGCAACAGGAAACACGGAAAGCATTTTTAAATTCTAAGAAAAATCACATTTAAGACACATTTTCACAATACACAGTCTATGTTCCTCTAGTCTTTTGTCTATACATACATAATTTATTTTTCAAATATTGGCAGGGGCACCTGGGTGTCTCAGTTGGTTAAGTGTCTGCCTTCAGCTCAGGTCATGATCCCAGGATCCTGGGATGGAGTCCCACATTGGGCTCCTCGCTCAGCAAGGAGTCTGCTTCTCCCTCTGCCTGCCGCTCCCCCTGCTTGTGTGCTCTCTCTCTCTCTCTGACAAATAAATAAATAAAATCTTTAAAAAAAAAAAAAGCGTCTGCCTTTGGCTCAGGTCATGATCCCAGGTGGGATAGAGCCCCTCATGGCATCAGGCTCCCTGCTCAGTGGGGAGTCTGCTTGTCCCTCCCCCTCTGCCTCTCCCCCCAGCTTGTGCTCTCCCTCTTGCTCACTCTCTCTGTCAAATAAATAAATAAAATATTTTAAAAACATAAATAAATAAATAAATAAATAAATAAATAAATAAATAAATATTGGAATTATAGCACACACCATCTTGTAACTTTTTAAAAAAATCTGACCATATAATAGCAACATTTTCAATATCCTTACATAGTCTTCAAAAACATGATTTTTGAATGGCTGTAACTGTTGCAGTCCAGCATTTGGATAGGTCAAAGTTTATTTAGCAGATGACCACTTTGGACATTTAGGACATTTACTGCCATAATAATGCAAGAGTCAACAAACCCTTTGCTCTGGTCTCTAATTTGTTTCTTAGGAAAAATTTCTAGAAGTGGAAAATGTTAAGTAAAGTCATGTAAACATTTTCCAGGCTTTTTATGCCCACCACCAAACTGTCTATTCATGACCTTTGACCACTTTCCTTCAAAGTCAATGTTTTTTCTCCCCCCACCCCCCTGCTTTTCTTTGTGTATGTGTGTGTGGCTGTTCTTCATATATGAGTGATAGGTTCGATATTGCAAATACTTTTCAAGGTTCTCATTTGCTTTTAAATATCATTTCAAGTTTTTGACAAATAAGAGATATTTATTTTACATAATCAAATCTATCAAACTTTCCTTCATCGTAACTTTGGTTTTATATCAAAGAAAGCTTTCCTCACCCTACTATCAAATGATTCAGCCATACCTTCTTCAAAGTATTTTACAGTTTCCATTTTGGGTATTTATTTTTTAACTCATCTAAAATATATTTTGCATATAGGATCAGTGGAGAGCTAATCATGTTCTTTTCAGACAAAATTGTTCTAACACACCAAGTTTAAACCATCAACACTTTTTAGATTAACTGTATTATTAATGGTCTTTTCACACTTTATAAAACCTCTTTTTTTGTGTTTTTTTAAATCTAGGGTATAAATATGTAGTAGTATATCCTATGTTTTTAGCTTCTTTCCAGAGCACAGAATCCAGACTCTCCTTCATTCCTACTCTCTTATGCTATCAGCACTATGAAGTAAAAGAATCCTATATTATATCCTATATTATAAAGAAAAAGTTTATGTTTTGGCTCAATATAGAGATATGCCAAGTACGTCTGTAATGTCCTATTTTATTTTTTTTCTTTTCTTTGTATTGTATTTTTTAACATATTTTTTATTATGTTATGTTAATGATCATACATCATTAGTGCCCTATTTTAAAAAGTGGACTAAATTCCTCTAGCTATTGAACAAGATTCAAAAGTAAAAGCAGAGGATAAAGTTACCTAAATTCTATCTTAAACTACCATGAAAAATGCCTGCACTATCTCCAGGACACCAACACAGTAGAGAGTGAGCTCTGATGAAATGTCAGCTTGCCCCAGAACCATTTCCTGGCCCCAGTCCCACAATCCAGCTGGTTGAGGTACCTCTCCTGGGGCTTTCCAAGCCACCTGAACATGTCTGATCCAACACTTATAACCCTGTATTCCACTTTCTGACTTACCAGCAAGTTTCCCCACTAACCCATTAGAGCCTCAGAAGTAAAAACTTTATCTCAAATATCATTTTACCCCTATCACCGAGCTAATAGTAAGCAGTTTGTAAATACTTGTTAAGTGAATGCATGGGTGCAGGATTTCAAGACTTCTAGGCTCTTTCAGGTCTGTCAATGATTAATGATTAAAATAACAAACAAGTCATTTAACCTTTATAAGTCATGGTGTCAAATTCAGAAATGGCTTTTTTCTTATTAAGATTATCTATTGAATTTCTTCAAGATCAAAATTCTGTAACACATGACCTCTATTTCCAGAACCCAATCTTAGACTCCCTGCTGCTTCATCGCCTCCTTGATGGTATTCCCTAGCTCTGACCAGTTTGGTCCTCCTAAACTGTCTTGACCTTCTCCACCGTACCCCATTGTCCACTTCAAATGTTCCTACCTTGTTCTCCTTAGGGTTTTTCTATGTGATCAACCCCCTCTGTAATCTGAATGACAATACCTTTCACTGTGCCTTCTTTGTGCTAAGCTCACATGCTGGTATACTGCATGGTTTAATGGGAAGGTATTAGTGATGTGAGGTGTTCAGGCACTAGGTCTGTGGAGCAGCTCTCAGCCTAGCCTGCCTACATCTTTGGAAAAGCATACAGCATGAGGCATGATTGCATTTCTACTCTGAAATAAATTATCTCTGTAGTAAAGGCTATTTTATAATTTTACTACTCACATTTCCATAATGATCACCAACAGAAAGGACACTTATCATTTTTTAGAATCACACCAAAGAAAAAAAGGACTAGACTGATAAGCCCTTCTCAGATCTATTCTAATAAAGAAAGGTTTTGTTTTGTGTTTGTGTTTTCCACTTTTTCTGCTCATCTCTATTTTTTAAAATACTTCCATAAATTTTCAGAGTAACATCACTTTGGACTGAACAGACTTGCTTTTATTTTTTAAGAATTTGATGACATGTGGTGAGATTGTGTATCTTTTTGAGATGCCTTAAAATTTCAGCTTGTTCTAAATGTAACCCAAGTTATAACATGAGTTAAAACGAAGTCTATAAAAAAGAAAGAAAGAAATCTGTAAAAATATAATTCTAATTTGCTAGTGAATGTTTATATACCAATATTAAGAACAGCATTTTAATTCAACAAATGTTTTCTATTGCCAACCTTGGCTAAGTGTTACAGGCTCAATTAACAACGATACAAGGTAGAATACAAGGGTCTTTAAAAATAAATAAATAAACACATTCTCTAGTGGCAAAAAAGAGTTTTACCATTAAAAGTACATATAGGGGGCGCCTGGGTGGCTCGGTCGTTAAGCGTCTGCCTTCAGCTCAGGTCATGGTCCCAGGGTCCTGGGATCGAGCCCCACATCGGGCTCTCTGCTCCACGGGAAGCCTGCTTCTCCCTCTCCATCTCCCCCTGCTTGTGTTCCCTCTCTCGCTGTGTCTCTCTCTGTCAAATAAATAAATAAAATCTTTGAAAAAAAAAAAAAAAGTACATATAGGTAAGTAGAGAGAATTAAAACTGTAGCTCTGATACCCTTCTGAATTTCAAGTACTTCTTTGAGCAATAAGGAAGGGGGAAATTACCCAACCATGTCCTTTCCAAAGATACACTGCAGATTATGCTTCCAGTGGCACTTCTGTAAAAATGGATTCTGACTGGGAGTGGACCCCTGCTTGCTGTTCAGGAGATCCCTCCACTGTCCATGATGAGTGAGTAAGAAAAATGTTAGGCAAGGTAAGGTCATACACAGCAATTCAACTGGTAAACCAACTATATGACTACACACAAGATCAGGTGGAAGGAATAACTTGAGATGCTATTAAGCAACAGAATTGGGAAGACAAGTTCATAATTAAGCTAACATTTATTTAGAGTTTCCAATCTTCCAAACATAGTATGAAATGCTAAGTTAGTAAATAAAATCAAGGAAAAATGTTCTCTGGGAGACTGTCTCCCATGTTATACATTCATGGTTTAAAAAATGATAATAATAAAATCAGAGAACAATCCTTCATATATTTACCCTGTAAATATCCTATATATTCAAAACAAAGCAAAGCAAAAGGCTTCTATTCGGAAACTACCTTTTTACAAAACACCTCAGCTGGTATTCCTGGTGTCTGGCATCAAGTTCTCCTATTCATATCTATACATTACCCACATAATGAAATGGAATCTCTGTTTTCCTTAAGATACTGCTTTTATGACTATCTGCTGAAGAAACATAAAAGCTTCCATTTAGCACAAAATCATATTGAAACTCCTCAAGGTAGCATGCAGGACCCTCCATCTCTATATATCCAACCTGTTTCCTATTACCTTCCCCATAGGAATTTTCTATCCCATCCACAATACCCTACCAGTTCCACACACACATAAAGTTTACTTGTATCTATTTACACTTGTTTTCTTTATGGCCATCCTCACATGGCAAATCCTCTACCTCCTATCCAAACTTATTCCAGCTCAACTCCAGAACAATTTCCTCCAAAAAGTCCTCTCAGATCCTTCAAATCCACACTACTTTCTTCTTTATTATATATAATGTTCATTCTGCCAGTTTATCTTAATGCTGTTTTAAATTACGATCAACTGGGAGTGCCTGGGTGGCTCAGTCATTAAGCATCTGCCCTCAGCTCAGGTAATGATCCCAGGATCCTGGGATTGAGCCCCACATGGAGCCCCACATGGAGCCCCACATTGAGCCCCGCATCGGGCTCCCTCCTCAGCGGGGAGCCTGCTTCTCCCTCTACCACTCCCCCTACTTGTGTTCCCTCTATCACTGTCTCTCTCTCTGTCAAATAAATAAATAAAAATCTTTAAAAAAAAAATAAAAATAACAGTGGTGATAGTACTACTGGGTATTTACCCCAAAGATACAAATGTAGTGATCCGAAGAGGTACGTGCACCCCGATGTTTATAGCAGCAATGTCCACAATAGCCAAACTATGGAAAGAGCCAAGATGTCCATCGACAGATGAATGGATAAAGAAGATGTGGTATATATATACAATGGAATACTATGCAGCCATCAAAAGGAATGAAATCTTGGCATTTGCAACGACGTGGATGGAACTGGAGGGTATTGTGCTGAGCGAAATAAGTCAATCAGAGAAAGACGTGTATCATATGACCTCACTGATATGAGGAATTCTTAATCTCAGGAAACAAACTGAGGGTTGCTGGAGTGGTGGGGGGTGGGAGAGATGGGGTGGCTGGGTGATAGACATTGGAGAGGGTATGTGCTATGGTGAGTGCTGTGAATTGTGTAAGACTGTTGAATCACAGACCCGTACCTCTGAAACAAATAATACATTATATGTTAAAAAAAAGAAGATAGTAGGAAGGGAAAAATGAAGGGGGGGAAATTGGAGGGGGAGACGAACCATGAGAGACTATGGACTATAAGAAACAAACTGAGGGTTCTAGAGGGGAGGAGGGTGGGGGGATGGGTTAGCCTGGTGATGGGTATTAAAGAGGGTACATATTGCATGGAGCACTGGGTGTTATACGCAAACAATGAATCATGGAATACTATATCAAAAACTAATGATGTAATATATGGTGATTAACATAACATAATAAAATTTAAAAAATGGAAAATGCAAAAATAAAAAATAAAAATAAAATAAATTACAACCAGCTGTTTTCATAGCAATTATATGTTAAAATTCTCAAAGTCAGAGGGTTTATCTTTTATTTTATACTTCCTAGGATATTTAGAATATCACACGGTGAACAGTAATTGTTCAAAATATATGTGCTGTTTAAAAACGGTCAATAAAATATTCAAGTCTAAAAGCTTTGTTTTTACACAAGAAACAGAGAACAAAAAGTAACTATTCCAAAATCACATGCAATTTAAGAGACAAATCCAAAACCCAAAACTCTATATTCTTCAGATGGTTAGGAATCTGGCAGAGGATCCTGGAAGGGTAGAAGCAAGGATTCCTTCCCATATAATACTGTAAAAGTTAGGATCCTTTGATTTAAAAAAGCAGCTTGAATTCTGAATGTGGAATTACCATCATACCTAAATGTAATATTTGGGCTAAATTAGCCATGCTATTTTGAAGTCCTTGGATAGTTTATGTTTATTTTTTTTAATTGACATATTGTTGTAAGGGCCATACCTAGAACAGCCCCACACACATTTAGTAATTAACTAATAGCATATGACAATGTAACACCAAGGAGTTTTACTGTGAAGGCATAACCTATCCCCTGCCCGAGCTCATAGAACCTTATATACTTGGCTAGAAAATAAATAGCCACATAAATTCATACTAGTCAATCTATTTTCTAAAATATTTTGGAGTACAAAGGACATAAATTCATCTGAGAAGATAATTAGTATACCATGGAATCAGGCCCAATGTAATACAATTAAAACTGGTTACCACAAAGAGCTGAAATAATAGGAGTGCTAGGAATTACTGAGAGCCTTTTAGCAAGAAAGGGTTTGCCCAATTGCTATTGTAATGACAATGAAAAATGTTCTTTCTTGATGATCTCATCTAGAACACATTATATTTGACAGAATACAAAAGCATTCAAATATAATAGGCACATAAGGGACACCAATTATGACCACCCTCTCCCACAAATAAAAAAATAATTTTTGAGCAAAACCATAAAGCGTTTTCAATGCTTCCTGGAACTCTCTTTTTCCATTTAAGAATAATCAACTACATACAACAGTCTGTGGAACACTCAAGCACTTAACTATCTTAGTGAAAAGAGGCAGAAACAAAGTCTATATACTCCACTTCTTGTCCATTTGAAAAAAAAAATTTAAATTTGGAAAGGACATCACTTCATTCTTAAAGTCCCTACACACTAAAACTAAAATTCATTTTAAACTTTCATATTTGACAAAGACAATAATATCAAACAGCAGCCCACAATTCCCTAAAGGAGTGATGTCAATTGGTATTTCTTAAATTAATTCAGTGACCTACAATAATATGAGTTCTTTATACATAATGTCTGTCAGTTGGCAATACAAAAATTTCAGAATCACTTCTGGTGTCTGAGCTCCAAAAAACTACTGAAAAAAAATGTATCTTAAGTAGTTCCTTAATTCCTACTTCACCTGGAATCTGTTGCTTATAACAATATCAGAAAAACAAAAATCACACCAGGAATAGCTTGCTATAAATACAATTCTATAAATTAAATACAAGTTTAACCAAGATTTCTGCTAAAGTCTCATCACTCATCTTTCTGACCTAAGATCCCAAAAGTCCAGGAAATCCCTTCTTACCCATTTGGGTTAGTGAGCTCACATGTGCTTACACAGCTCACATTTTAGTTACTTCATAGAAAGTGTGCAACTACATTCTTCAACTAAGATTTCAAAAGTCTTGGGGCACCTGGGTGGCTCAGTTGTTAAATGTCTGCCTTCGGCTCAGGTCATGATCCCAGGGTCCTGGGATTCAGCCCGGGAGTCACTCCCTGGTCTGCAGGGAGCCCGCTTCTCCCTCTCCTCTCACTGTCTCTCCATCTCTCTCAAATAAATAAATCTTAAAAAAAAAAAAAAAAAGATTTCAAAAGTCTTGAGAAATGGAAATACTCAAATTTAAGTTTTTTCTTCAATTTTTTTTTTATTATGTTACGTTAATCACCATACATTTCATCATTAGTTTTTGATGTAGTGTTCCATGATTCGTTGTTTGCGTATAACACCCAGTGCTCCATGCAGAACGTGCCCTCTTTAATACCCATCACCAGGCTAACCCATCCCCCGACCCCCTCCCCTCTAGAACCCTCAGTTTGTTTCTCAGAGTCCATAATCTCTCATGGTTCGTCTCCCACTCCGATTTCCCCCCCTTCAAATTTAAGTTTTATCTGTTATTCCTGAACTCTACTTTGACTATTCCTGAGAATGTAGGTGCCCCCAACACAGTGACTACCTGAAAATTCAGGAACAAAAAACTTCAACTACATCAATTTAACAAATAACCCCACACATTAGATTATACAAACAAAAAAAATGTTTTTGGAACAATGCACTAAAAATTTTGATTAGAACTCCACGCAGAAAATATCTGAAGAGTTCCGAGCATTTTACATGATACTATCCAGAAATTCTAGAAAATGATTAATGAGGAATAATTATCAGAGAAAGAGTATGTCTAAGACCAAAGACAGTCAGAATATTACATATTTAGATTTATATAAATTATTGGTCCAATTACAAATAAAAGTGAGAAGAGGATAAACATAAATTATAACATGAACACATTTTCTGAGTTTCCCTCTGACATCACTGGTTCTTCCTTCTCATCTCCCTGGTTCTAAGTTAGACTACTGGGGCTCACTAAGGGTTCAGGCCTAAAATCTCTTCCTTCTCTACTCACTGTCTAGCTCAGAGATCAGCAAACTACTTCCTAAGCAGGCCAAGTCCAGACTACCACTTATTTTTATAAATAAAGATTTATTAGAACATAACCATACCCATTTAATTATTGTCATCATATTTCACAGTACAAGGGCAGAGTTGAATAGTTGCAACAAGGACTTCGTAGTGTACCTGCCTGACCTTTTACAGAAAAGGTTTGCCAACCCTTGTCTAAGGGATCTCGCTCAGATCCATAACTTTAAATCTATGTCTTGGACAACTCACAAAATTCTATCTTCAGTCCTGACCCAGATTTGCATTTCAACTTTTCAGGCCACATCTACTCTTGAATTTCTAATAGGCATGCAAATTTCACACGTCTAAAACTGGAAATTTGATTTCCACCTACCCCCACCTGCTCCTACACCTTTCCTTTCTCAGTACATACATTTCCATTCATCCAAATGCCCGGGCCAAAAGCTTTAGAATCATTGTTCATTTCTCTGTTTCTATCACATTCTATCCCAACCATCAAAAACTTATATCCTCAACATATATCCAGAATCTTGCCATTTCTTACCTACTACAATGCTCACTCTGACTCAAGCCACAACCATTTCTCACCTGGACTACGGCAGTAGCCTCCTGATTGGCTCTCTAGCTCCTTACATTCCATTTTCACAGAGCATCCAGAATGATCATGGAATCCCACTGCCAAAAATACTTCAAAGGCCAGGCAGGGTATGGCTATCAAAGCCCTGCATGATCTGGCCCCTGGTTACAACCACCTCTTCTCCCTCTTTGGTTTCTCCGCATGGGGCTCCTTGCTGTCAAGCATGGTCCTGCCCAGAATCTTTGTACTCACTGCTCTGTCAGGAAAATACTTCCCCCCGAAATCTGATTGGCTCACTTCCTCTTTTTATTCAGGTCTCTGCTCAAACATTAATTCAGACTAGAGGCCCTCTCTAATTTAGTGACTCCTGTCAACTCTATTTCTGCTGTTTTTGGATTCCCTGGGAAACAGACTCCAAGACTGAGATTTGCGTACATTTGCGGGGGGGTGCTCTCAGGAACAACATCTGGAAAGAAGTGAAGGAAGCAGGACAGGCAGAAGGAAACTGGACTGCAATGCAGATGTAACACAGGTTTTAGCCAATGACACAAAAACCTCAAGTTGGGAATAGCCTTTCAGAATTGTTCCAACTGAGGCAAGGGACTAGGTCTTTGAGCCCACAAATTGATGCATTATGAAATGCAGGGTTGGGGTGCCTGGGTGGCTCAGTCGTTAAGCGTCTGTCTTCGGCTCAGGTCATGATCCCAGCGTCCTGGGATCAAGCCCCGCATTGGGCTCCATGCTCAGCGGGAAGCCTGCTTCTCCCTCTCCCACTCTCCCCGCTTGTGTTCCCTCTCTATGTCTCTCTCTGTCAAATAAATAAATAAAATCTTAAAAAAAAAAAAAAGAAATGCAGGGTACCCCAGAAAGGGGGCATAAACTAGGGGTAAGAAACATGAAAATGTGCTTCAGGGAAGTTAGAGAAATGCAAATTCAAACCACAACAACATACTATTTTATGCACACTAGAATAGCTATAATCAAAAACACAGAAAATATCAAACGTTGGCGAGGATATGGAGAAACTGGAGCCATCACACATTGCTGATGAAAATGTGAACTGTTACACGCAGCTGCTTTAGAAAACAGTTTGGTAGTTTCTTGAAAAATTAACATAAATTTACCACACAATCCAGCAATTCCACATCTAGGAATCTACTCAAGAGAAACAAAAATATAGGTCTATAGAAAGACTTATAAAGAATATTTGTAGCAGCATTATTTGTAATACCTAAAAACTGCAAACAACCCTATGGTCCATCAAATGGCAAACAGATTTTAAAAACAGAGTACATACACTACACAGAATACTATTCAGCTATTAAAAAGGAATAAAACACGGATACTTGCTACAATATAAAAGGAGCCAGACTCAAAAGTCCATTTATTGTATGATTCTATGCAAATAAAATGCCCAAAAGGACAAACCTATAGCAACAGAAAATAAATTACTGGTGGTCTAGAACAAGAGGAGTGACTACAAATAGGCATAAGAATACTTTTAGAATGGTGGAAAATGTTGGGGTCCCTAGGTGGGTCAGTCAGTTAAGCATCTGACTCTTGGTTTCGGCTCAGGTCATGATCTCAGGGTCGTGAGATCAAGCCCCACATCAGGCTTGTATCTGCTTCTCTCCCACTCTCTCTCCCTCTGCCTCTGCCCCTCCCCATGCTGGCATGCTCGCTCATTCTCTTTCTCTTTCTCTCTCTCCCTCTCATAAATAAAATCTTTTAAAAAATGGTGGAAAATGCTCTAAAACTGGATTGTGGTGATGGCTACACAACTTTGTAAGTTCACTATGTATCACTGATTTCTACACTTAGCATGGGTGACTTTTAGGAGATGTAAATTATACATTAATAAATATGTACAAAGGAAAATAGCAAAAAAAAAAAAAGACTGTTGGCAGATTCTTGAATTATCTGAAGTGATAATAAAGATAATAACAAATACTCACTGAGTTTGCTAGGAATCAAGAATTGTTCTAAAAGCTTTACATGCATTAACTCATTTAATTTTCACCATAATCCCATGAAACGGGAATTTTTCATCCCCATCTCAGAGATGAGATAAGTGAGGCACAAGGAAGTAAGCAACCCAAAATCAGAGAAGTGATATACCAAGAATATATTAATTTATGCTCATAAAAATAACTAATTCTACCTTGAAATACAAGTAACAGCATTTACCTATCTACAAGAAAACCAAGACAGCATCTTATGCGTATAAACATGGTAACTTTACCATAAGTAGCATATTTAAGACGGTCTAACAAGTGACCAGTTTGCAATACTTCTTTCTACTAGCCAATAAAACCAGCCATTAATATATGCTCATTATAAGACAGTTTGGTCATAACCGGAACATATTTGTTGAGGGACTTTACTGTAAACAAATACAAAGAATATCCATGATCTAATCTACTGAATCTGTGTGTTTATAAAGCTACAAAAGTATCATCATGGTATTTATAAATATGACTTTATTCTGCAAGGGCTAGAGGCTGTCTATTCATGTATAAACGTACTTACAAACATACACACTGACTGACATACACTGAATAATAAAAGATTTTCTAGTTCACCATGTCACCCAACTGAAGGCATACCATTGTTCTTAAAACTGAAACGTACAATGGGACAAGATGAGATGACAGTGTGTTTTATCTTCTTCATTTGGAAGTTTAGTTATAAATTTCACATGGCAGTAAACCAATATAAATGGAAGACCTGGTGACAATAACTTTTCATGTATCTTTCAATAATACACTTCCAAATTTGGAAATAGCTCTAGATAAGAGAGCTGATAAATGAACCATCTTGTATGTAATTTTTTTTAAACTAAGGCACTTCATATAAATGATTAGCAAGCCTATATATTTGACAACAAAGTCTTATGAACAGTCTAATAAAACCCAATACCCAGACTATGTAGGAAACAGGCTATTTAACTAAAACCACATTCACCTTCAATACATTTGCAGGCTAAGAATGAAAAACCCACATCAGCACTTTCTGTCTAAATGATATATCGATGGAAAGCTAGAATAAAAATGGTGCTGAAAAATGCACCATTTATAACTGAGAATAAATGTTCCTAAGTGCTGACAAGCTTCTGTCAGTTAAATTGCTTTAATGTAGAAATATTTTTCCCTAAATATTTCTCTAGTATTTTTATTAGGAAACTTTATAATTAATTTATGCTCCAAACTAATAATTAAACAACTTTTTTTGTGTTAGTTCTAGGAGTTAGTAATGTGTATGTTTAATGCATTCATTTATAGTTACAGAAAACATTCCATAACAGAAAATTAATTCCTACCCTTAATTCTCTTAGAGCATAACATGACTGCCTAGAAAGCAATACATCAATAATAAATTTATGATTCAATATGGATATCAGAACATAGCTAAAAACTTGCAGATCTATACAACCAAGTACATTAAATAGTCCTCCTGGGTAACATACAGCCACGAGTACTTCTCATAATTCACTACATACTATGGTAAGAACCATTACTCACTTTACCATTACTCATACTATGGTAAGAACCAAGACTCATTTTGAGCCCCAGTCCATTTTAAAAGAACCTGTAGGTGTTGTGAATGTAATGAATGAAATCACCAACTTGCACCCCCCCAAAAAAAAAAAAAAAAAAAAAAGGAAAACAACAACAAAAAAAGAAATGACCTAAAAGGTATCTTAACCTCTGTGAAAAAATTCTGCTTAATTTTTTTTAAGATGTTGGTATAACTTTGATACTTTGATTACATAACCTTTTGGTCTCTATATAGAAAAATTCTTTGAAATTCCTGAAAATAAAAATACACAATAACATAAAGCTTGCTTCTAACAGTAACCAGATTCAATATTCAGGTTTAAACAAACTACATTCACTACAATAAATTTAAGCAGAAAAAAAAAAAACTATGCTGGATTGCTGCAGGACTGCTCTCCCAGTCATGTATGTAACTGGAAAAGTAAGCAAATTATATGATTTCAGATATTGGGGAAAAAGGCCAGACAGCTCTGTGATTATTAGGAAAAGGGAAACAAAGCCGGTCCTCTCCAAAACTGCCTATATTTCATACTGGAAGCGAAGTCCAGATTGTGGTATAGGAAAGGGGAACATAAAAAGAGCCTCATAGACTGAATAAGGAGAGATACTGAAACTACTGTTTGAAAAGGGAGCTGTGCAGAGAAAAAAGCTGTAGTAACTGGCATAGCAATCCCCTTAAGGTTTTAAATACCAAGCTGTGCTTCTTAGGGTGAAACTTGAAGAGGTCAACTGAAGAACAACTAGAAAGGAAAATCAATTTCAGGGAAGCTGTTAACTGAACAATTTCCTAAATGTAGAGACCTTGTTGAATAAACAGTGCATTCTGTAGACTCCTGAAAGTTCATGCCTTAGTAGTGAGGGTAAATTAGCTCTAGAGTAAATACCACCCTAGATAATCCTATAAAAGCATGAAGAGGAGCCTTGAGATCATCAGACTGACCTGCAAATAACTGAATGCAAAAAGAAAAAAAAAAAAAAAGTCAAACACTACCTAAACAAAGCCATAACTTTCAGCTTAATAATGGGAATCCTAATATTCATTATCTAATAAAAAAATATTAGGAACAGGCAAAAAGGCAGAAAATAGTACCCATAAGTTGGGGGGGGTCAGTCAATAAAAAGGGACACACAAATAAAAAAGATAACATTAACATAAAAGGACTTTGAAAATAGCTATTAAAATGAGCTACACGGGATTAAAGACTTAAAGGAAAACACGAATATAATGAGAAAGGAAAAACATTTAAGAGAACCAAATTTAAAAATAAGATAAATGACATGAAAATTTCACTGGATGGGATTATCAGCAGATTAGACACCACAGAAAAAACGTGTCAGTGAAACTGAAGACATAGTCCTTTAAATTATCTTAACAAAAGTACAGAGGAATAAAAAGTCAAAACATGAATATACTCTCAATAACATATGGGACAAAATCAAATAATCTAACATTTGCATAATTAAGAGTCCTACAGGAGAAAGAAGAAAGTCAAAAAAGTATTTAAAGAGACCATGCTCCCAAATTTTCTAAATTTAATACAAACTATATACCTATGAATCCAAGAAGTTCAAGAACGCTTAGGCAGATTAATCATAAAGAAAAAACACAACAAGACATGTTATAATCAAATTGCTAAAAACCAGTAATAAAAAGAAAATCTTGGGACGCCTGGGTGGCTCAGTCGGTTAAGCGTCTGCCTTTGGCTCAGGTCATGATCCCAGGGTTCTGGGATCGAGTTCCCCATCGGGTGCCCTGCTCAGTGCAGAGCCTGCTTCTCCATCTGCCTGCTCTGCCTGCCCCTTCCCCTGTTTGTGCGCTCTCTCTCTCTGACAAATAAATAAATAAAATCTTTAAAAAAAAAAAAAGAAAAGAAAATCTTAAAAGCATACTGGAAAAAAAAAGGTACATATATACACAGGAACAAATATACAAATAACACAAATATCTTGTCAGGAACTATGCAAGCCAGAAATAAAATAGAACAATGTTGTTGTTGTTGTTGTTGTTGTTTTAACTTCTAAAAGAAAAAATTGTGAAACTAAAATTCTATATCCAGCCCAAATAGCTTTCAAAAATGAATACAAAAGTAAAGGAAACTTGAGAAGATGGTGGAGTGGGAGGACCCTGAGCTCACCCTGTCCCATGTTTACAACTTGATAACATCCATATCCCAGTCAATAAACCAGAGAGCAATCTGAAGACTGGCAGAAAAAACTCTGCAGCTAAATATAGAGAAGAAACTGCATCTGAAAGGTCAGCAAGGTCAGAAAGGTGGAGGGAGACTGCCCAAGGAGGGAGGGAGTGCACACAGGGTGAGGGCAGAGAAAGGAGGCCTCACACCAGGGAACTCACACAGGCGAGACTAATCCCCATAAGTTTGGCTCTAAAAACCAGAGAGGTTGAATTCCCCGAGATTTACAACCAATGGGACTTGGAGCCTAGAGCCTAAAAGTCAGCTGACTCATCAAAATTTAACTATAAAGAGACAACTGTGTCTGGGGGAAAAGTGGAACAGAGTTTTAGTTACTTTTAAGTGCCCAAAATGTTCAATTCTATTTTATAAAACTCTAATGAATTTAAAATTGGTGAAAACATAAAAATAAAAATAAAAAAATGAAAGTCAGCTGACTCCGCACTGGGTGAGCTGGGAGGGGGAGTGATATCTTAAAGAGACAGCAGCCTACACAAAGAGGCAACATAAAAACAGCAGTGCAAAAAAAAAAAAAAAAAAAAAAAAAAAAAACAGCAGTGCATACAATGCTGGGGGCAAACGGAAGACAGATCTGTTCATACTGATTTTGGAGCATGTTGGAGGACTTCTCCAAAAATGAGGGAGCTGGTAGGAGCCATTTTACTCCCCTACCCACCAGCATAAATGTGGAACAACCCGCAGGAGGTGGCCCTACCCGGACATTTGTGCCTAACCTGCTAGCAGTGTGCCACACCCACAAGTTCTCAGGAGGACTCACCCACTCCAAACCTGCTAGGCTGGCCCCTGGTTGCAGGGCAAATTTTGTTAAAGCTGCACTCATGCCCCACCCAGCTTCCAAATGCACTGCCCTTAGGGACTGAAAGCAGTCTCCAGACAACAGCTAACAAGAAAATGGGGACCTCAATCATACAACCCCAAGGAACTGAATTATGCCAACCACCACACAGGCATGGGATACAACTTCATGAGACTGCAGCCCCACCAAGACCATGATTTTTACCCTGTGAGATCCTGCCCACAGAGTCCACTATGCCCAGCCCACACTCTTGACCCACGAAAACTATGGGATAATTCACGTTCTCTTCAGCCACTAAGTTTGTGGTAATTGTTATGTAGTTATAGAAAACTAATACTGTTACCCTCCAGCTGACAAACCACCAAAGTCAACAAATTAGGCCAAAAGAAGTCATTTGGGGTTTTTGTTTATTCTGAAATAAGTACTGAATTTCATTGTTATAAAAATGCAAATTACTTTATTTTGCACATAGCTGGCATTTGACATTTTGAAAAGCCAAATTACAAGAAGCATATATGACACAAACAAGGCCTATTTTTAAAAATGCACGATCAAGAATAAAATACAAGAACAATTCTATCGGGAAGCAACTTTTTAAAATTCTACTTAGTATTTTGTAAAATGTTGCCAAGTGATAATTAAAACAAACAAACAGGGGCGCCTGGGTGGCTCAGTTGGTTAAGGGTCTGCCTTCGGCTCAGGTCATGATCCCAGGGTCCTGGGATCCAGCCCCGCATCGGGCTCCCTGCTCTGCGGGAAGCCTGCTTCTCCCTCTCCCACTCCCCCTGCTTGTGTTCCCTCTCTCGCTGTGTCTCTCTCTGTCAAATAAATAAATAAAATCTTTAAAAAACAAACAAACAAAAAACAGGGTCAAAAGACCCCCAAAAGAAGTACAAAGAGAAATCAAAAGTGTAAAAATCTGCAAATAAAACATTATGAATCTTGAATTTCTGAATAGAGATTTTACATAATTGACAAATAGAGTCAATATTTATGCTTTTCTATGTGCCAAACTCTAGAATAAAGTAAAGCCCACACTAGTGAAACAAGACATTACAAACAAAAAATCCCTTACACTATGATGTAATACATCTTATATCATAGAATTTAAAATTCTGGTGGGACTTGCCATATTTTAAAACACATAGATGCACTGATACTGAAAAGAATATTGAAAATTTGAGATCTAAATATTTTTATGACTTTTCTTCTCCAGGTGGATAAAGAGTACTTGATTTTTATCTTCTTTATCAAATTATAGTGAAAAAAATGATATCAGTCTCTGAGATACCAAGTTTTCTTTTTCTTCCAGCCTTATCATTCTATGATTCTTCATTAAATTTGTAGCAATTATATTAGACTATCTTATTAACATTTAAATAAATACTTCAAAGGGAAGGTCATATGGTCAACCAAGGCTTAGAACCAGTTAAGTCAAATTACTGAAAAACATAGTTTCAACTGTATTTAAAAGTTATTCTAATGGATGAAGTGATAAAATGTGGTATATCTATACAATGAATTACTCTTCAGCCTTAAAAAGGAATGCAGTACTAATACATGCTATAGGGTAGATGAGCCCTGAAAACATACTAAGTGAAGAAGCCAGAAACAAAAGGCCACATGTCTTATTATTTATATAAAATATTCAGATAGGTAAATCCATTCTGGGTATGGGACACTCCTTTGGGGATGATGGCTTTTTGGAACTAAGAGGTGACACAGCATTGTGAATACCAATGAATTATATACTTTAAAATAATTTTATATTATGTGAATTTTACCTCAATTTTAAAAAGTTGGTCTAGTCAGTCTAAGTATTAAATTATTACATATAGGTGATAGAAATTGGGAATAGATGTTCTCTGTACAACACTCAACTGTGCAAATAAAAATCACTAGCGCATGAACAGAAAATCATTAACTATCCTATTTAAATACACATTGAACCTTTATATATGATGCTTGAAAGGTCATCTGTTCACTGCATGAACAACAATTATATGTTCTCTCCTGTGCTCAACATTACAATATTTGCAACATTTTTCAAAAATTGTATAAAATGTTATGCCACAGAGGCAGTTCACGTAACTGTACTAAACAATGTGCCTGCTTTCTCCTTTTTCTACCAATTAAATATTTATAAATTATTGCCAAATGCCATGTTGTAGCAAGATAAGATTTAACCCAAATTTTGGAATCTGGTTTGAACTACTAGGATTAGCAAACTAAGCAGTCAAATAAAATATTAAGCATGTCAACCAAATAATCCACTTTCCTTTTGTCTTTGGAAACACTTTATTAAATTTCCAAAGAGAAAAACAGTAATTTATATAAAAGATCTTAACCACTACTTTGAAAACACACATTTTAACACATAATTTAAGATTTTTCAATATTATTGGTTCAAGATAATTTTCCAGCAAGACAATCAAAATCTTCTAATCAAAAGAAACACTTTAAAGGTATTTTTTCAGTTTGCTTTAATTTACAAGCATAAATCTTGTCCATAATTATGAGAATTGCCTACTTTACTCAGTAGGCAAAAAATGTATCATATGTAATACAGAATGTAGGTTACAATTGGGAGTTTATACCTAAATGACACCGTAAGTTAAGCGAAATGTAATACGTACTATCTTTAATAGAATTAAATGAGTGCTAATATTATACAAAAATAGTAATAAAGTAGGTGCTAGACCTGCACTGTCCAATACAGTAGCCATTAACCACATATATGTATTTAAATTTAAAATAATTAGAACTGCATGTTAAAGATTCATTTCTTCAGTTATACAAATTATATTTCAAGTCTTCAAGAGCCACAGAAGGTCTAGCAGCTACCATACTGAACAGCAAATTTCCATCAATGCAGAAAAAGCACTTGTTTGACTTGTTTACCATAAAATTGCCTCATGAAGCTTCAGGGCTCCTTACCTGAAAAGGTCCTTTCAGAGACCTGGGAGGATCCTTAGCAATGGGTTCTCATGATATGCATTTTCATACAGGGTACAAAATTAAGATTTTGTTTGTTTGGTTTTTTTTGAAGATTTTATTTATTTGACAGAGAGAGACACAGCGAGAGAGGGAACACAAGCAGGGGGAGTGGGAGAGGGAGAAGCAGGCTTCCCGCAGAGCAGGGAGCCTGATGCGGGGCTTGATCCCAGGACCCTGGGATCATGACCTGAGCCGAAGGCAGACATTTAACAGCTGAGCCACCCAGGCGCCCCAAAATTAAGATGTTTTAACCATAAAAAAATTATTTCTTTTGCCACTCCAACTTACACTTCACCACCCTTTCACCTGTGTCGAATGGTGGGAGTGGGTAACCTGGGGTTCCAGCCAAGAGAAAGGTGAATTAGAGATCTATTCAGTTTGGGTTTAGCGGGACATATGCCTGTGGTTCTCAGTTGTTTCCATGTGTAATAAATTATTGCCGTACGTTTCACTGCAGGAATGCCTTCTGGGAAGACACCTTTTTCCTACTGCTTCAATTCACCAGGAGGCATGAAATGAAGATGCAAAATCAGATGTCAGAGGTGACACGAATGTGTCTCATGGCAACTAGAACCACAGGAACCACAGGTATATAAGTAGAGGAGAAACAGTCCGAAACATATGCAGCTAGAAACAAGTCGTTGGGAAATTTTTCCAATCATGAGATATGAAATAGTTTAAGCAGATAAGTGGATTTTTAATTAATGCCTGGTCAAATCAGAAATTTTCTCTTATCAGGGATATAGTTGATAATATATTTAATTATAAATGTACCGTATTTTTTTTTTTCTTTTTTGATGGGACTCATGAAACGGAACATCTCTGAAACTCCATACAGCACAAACGTAGAACACTTCTACAAATACTAGGTATGTCTGTCAGTGAAACTGCATGTTTTTTACACTTCAACTATCAAAAAAAACAAAATTTTATTAGCTGGGCTACAGCAAAGACTTATCTTTCTAGTTTCTTTGTAGGAAATTGTATTATAAAAGCATTGTGATAGAGAGAAGCAATCAAACGCTAAACATCCTATAGTTATAGAAAAAATAATTTAAAAGTACAATCAACAGTTTTAAAATGTCATTTTTCTAAATATTGTGATGATTATGTCAGTGGCCACCTTTTTTGCAATCTATAAGCTGTTCTTTTTTGATTCTGAATAAATGCTAACTTTCAAACATAAACTTGTATTTGTAGCTTTGTATTTCTTTCTTAAAGAGGAGTCCCCTTTCAAAAGGTCTACTTTTTAGATCCCCAACAAAACCTTGATCTGCTCCTGGTGCTAGGAAATTATGTCTTGATTAAAATATATACTTACCAATTAGCAATCTCCTCATTTTTGTTTCTTCATTCCACATGTGTTACAACATTTAATAACCCAGTCACATCACTATCATTGAATCCCAGAATTTGCAAGGGTTAATTTGAAATATATGCCTTCCACTCTCTCTAAAGCTTATCTGATATCTCTTTAACCTTCAGTACAAAAAAAGTTCACACCTCACTAGCACAGATACAAATGTCAGTTCTGGTAATTGAGTTACACTGGGTGCCTTTTGAGCTTTATACTGCTAATGGCAGTTAAGTTCTTAATACAATTACAGTTATAGTTATTCAAATGACCAAGGCTTTTTTTAAGTACACAATATACTGAAACCAAATGTTAGCCTGACAATACCAATTCATTTAAGTAAATAAAAGACAAACAAAAATTTCAGTCTTCTAATTATATAGAACATGTTCTAAATGATGCCAACACTGTAAAACCACCTTTATGTATTATGAAAAAGTACTTACAATAGGAGTATAAAAATGCCCAATAGCTAAATGCCATTCAAGCAAATAGTTCCTAAGTTACATTTTATTTTTCATTTCATACCCTTTACACTTCATTAAGCCATACTTCAGATAACCTAATTTCTCAGTATTGTATTGCAAAGATATTCTCAGCCTGAAATCACATCAAATAAATTGTAAATCAAATTTCTGAAAGCCATAGCCATAGGTGGAAATCAAATGAAATGCCTACTTTCACATAAATGGCTAAAGCTTTAAATGGATTGCATTTATTTAATTGCCCAGGCACAGTTATTCAGAAGTGTTTTTGTTGCTTCCTCCTACAGCTGTAGGATAATGTTATTCTAATGGATAAATAATACATTGGCAGTTAAGACAAAAAGATTTCAATCAAAAAAAATTAGAGGCTACCTTTAAAAATTAACTGAAATTAGACTTGGAATACACATACTCTAGTATGTTCCTTTTCTCTGATTAACCCTGACTTGATTAAAAAAAAAAAAAAAAAAAGAATTGAAATAAGAGGATTGGAAGTAAAGAGATAACTTGTCACCCTTACTCAAAAAAAAAAAAAAATTGTCTTATTCATAGAGACAGAAGGTGGAATGGTGGTTGCCAGAGGCTGGGGGAGGGAGGAATAAGGAGTTACGAGTTACTCTTTAATTGGTACATACTTTCAGTTTGGGGAGATGAAAGGTGATGGTTGCCCAATGAGAATATACTCAATGCCACAGATGGGTACACTTAGAAACGGTTGAAGTGATATATTTTATGTTATGTACATTTTATCACTAAAAAATGTTAATTGTTCTAAAGTAAATATACTTACATTTTTATATGTATTTTTTTTCTTTTCTAGAATTTAGCCTGAATTGAAAAGTACTTTATTTTAAATAATGGAAACTAAGTACTTAAGTGAATCATTAATAGTCATAGCTAATAAAATGGAGAAAACAAATTCAGTTTCTTGACTTCAGGGTCTGAACATTTTTCTCTACTACTATACAAATTGAGAGATCACCTAAGAAATTCCAAACTTCTCTAAGAATACTTATTTCAAAACAAATAAAAAGCTATGTATAGAACAGAGGTTCAAGTGAAACTTAAAAAAAAAAAAAGGGGGGCGCCTGGGTGGCTCAGTCATTACATGTCTGCCTTCAGCTCAGGTCATGATCCCAGGGTCCTGGGATCGAGCCCCGCATCGGGCTCCCTGTTCCGCGGGAAGCCTGCTTCTCCCTCTCCCACTCCCCCTGCTTGTGTTCCCTCTCTCGCTGTATCTATCTCTGTCAAATAAATAAATAAAATCTTTAAAAATAAATTAATAAATTAAATAAAATAAAATAGAAGCCAACTATACCTATCATCACCTTGAGCATGAACCATTGAGGGGGTGGGCAGGCATCAACAGGAAAGCAAGTCCAGTTGTTTCAGTTGTGGAGAGAAAGGAATTAAGTCAACAGTATGAACATGCAACCAACTTCCAAGAGTCTATCCTATCACAGATAGCAACATGGCCTCTCCCAGAAAACCCATTCACACATTCTAGGATGCATTACATTTTTTTTAAATGAGTTCTAATTTATCAGAAGTTTATGTTTATAAATCTGAGTAGCATCTGTAGAACTGTGGGCAAATGGGTTCTGTATGCTCTAACAACCCATCAGCTGGTACTCAGCATCTGGCTGTGCTGTACGAAAGAAGAGAGGCTGGAAGTCACGGATGGGCAGTCAGGGCCAGTGCCCAGACTAAGCTGTGCAATTTTGTAAATTTTATTGCTGACTACTTCCTTTACTGAATTTAAATAGATTAGCGATATATACAAAGTACCTGAGTAATGCCTGGGATTCGTTACAACCATACACCATGTACAACTACACCATTAAAACTGTATTTTAAATACAGACAGTCTTAATACAGAGCAGTTTTATATATCCCAAAGCAGGTTTCTTCTTTGTGCAATAATTAAAACTCCGTATTTTCATCAACATTTTATAATAGATCATTTTGAAGCCAAATAGTAAGCAATTCTATCACAAAAGCAAAACATTTGAAACAATCACCATATTTCAACTTTATAACCTTTATAAAATATAAGCTTGCTGTGGCCATAGAATTGTGTCACTTTCCGCTGACCACCAGGCGAAAACCTCTGTCGGTGACTTTCAAGCTGATACGGTCTATGCCACTAAAAGCAGTCACAGGCCGAATGGAAAGCTAGCTGTGGGCACTTCCGGCAGTTCCCTCAATCCATGTCAGTAGTCATTTCATGAATCATTGCAGCTTTCCTTCATCAAATACCCTCTCAGGTTTTTCAGCCATCATTCTTAAGATCAATTCACAAAGCAATTCTTCACCTTTCCATATTTTTATCACTCCAACATTTACCTATTTTGATTCCTTAAAGATGTCAGTTTTTGGCAAAACTAACTGGGATGGGGCATGGGCGCAATGATCAAAAAAAATGGTTGCCTGGGGGGTGTAAGGGCAGAGTTTGACTGGTAATGGACATGAGGGAACTTTCTGGGCTGATAATAATATTCTGTACCTTGATAAAAGTTTGGGTTACACAGGCCTACACATACGTCAAAACTCAGCAAATGTTTCCTTAAGATTTATACATGTCTGTTGTGCTTAAATTTTACCTCAAGAGGAAAAAAAACTATCACTGAACTCTAGTTAATGATATGCATGCTGAAGTATTTAGGGATAAGTGCCTGCCATTTACTTTGAAATGCATCATAAATAAGATGGATTGACGGATGAATAGAGGGATGAATAGATGGATCGATATATAATCGAAAATGTTTGCTAAAATATGAGTGGTGGTATTCTGGTGTTCACTGTAAAAATCTTTGTTTGAAAATTTCCATAATAAAACATCTTAAAGTTTGTAATTTCTTCATAATCCTTTCCACTTTAATATTCACCCAGTAAAGAAAAAGGCATCAGCAAGCGTTACCAAAGACTTTGACCATGACCTTAGTTACCACCTTGCTTGATAAATTTAGATATTTATGAAAGTTGACCCGAACAGTTAGCACTGGATAAAAACATTCTTTAATTAAATATATAATTTATTCATCCATTCCTTCATTCATTCCACAAATACCTGTCACTCACTTTCTATGTACCAGATGCCTGTAATGCTAAAGGAGGAAAGCCAACTTAATTGTAATACAATGTGATATATATCAAGTATTAGAGGAATATGGCTGGCAGGGCATTTTCTGGACCGTAAAGAATGAGTATGATTTTTCCAGATGGAGTACGAGGAGGGGAAAGTTAATTCCAGACTGTGGAAAATTGAATAAGTAAGCATGTAATACAGAAACTTTATTTCACAGCTAAAATTAAGTTTATGGTAGTTGCTTCTTAAATTTATTGAAGTATCTAAAATAAATCTACATACAGTAGATCCCTCCTTCTACTATCTGATATACTACTTTTGGAAGGTTCTGCAGTCTTTTCAGTGACCAATATAAATCTAGGTGTATCTTTTTTTTACCATTGACCTCAAGCTGCATGGATTACATTTAAATATTTAAAGGTATGTCCACATTTGATTTTATTACTCATTAGGGATTTTTTTTTTTATAAGAAGCTTTTTAGCTGGAACTCACTTTGGGAAGTACTGCGCTAATGTCTTGAAATTCCAAGAGTGAATACTCAGGGATTAAAAAGTTTCCCAGACCAGGCAAAAAATAAAAATGCAAATTTCTAACATAGCAACTCAGCTCAATATAAAATGCACAAAGGACAAATATCAAAGTACTGTCTAAATTGTAGACAATCTATTTAGGTATTTTTAATATTTTGTATTTTTCCTTTTAAGGCATGTAGATGGTCCCATTTCCTTTAATGACTACTTCATCTCTCTAAACAACAAAATTCTAATACCTGTGGGTTTACTTCAATAGATTTTATCTGCACAATGTGTGTATCACTATAGATCTCACATGCTTAATGTGAAAAATAAATGAGATTTTTTTAAAAAAGGAAAAGGAGTTAGGCTTACTGTTCAATAAATAGTAGTAACTAATACTAAAAAATAGTTATCCATATACATATTCATGCAATTGCACAGACATGCTTTTTGATCTGGGCCACAAGCTAAAGTGAGCCAGAATTCATCTTATCTTTTCAGTTTAGTTACAAAGTCCTAACTCTTCGTCTCATTGCATTACTGACCACTTCAATGTCATGATAGCTTTTCATTCGCTCCCTTTCAGATCCAAACTCCTTACTTCACTGCTCACCCAAGACTGGCACTCTTTACAGAGTTCACTAGCAAAGACCTTAGAATTCTTTTATCATTTATCCGTTAGTGGCTGAGAATAGAAATACCACTGGACCTTGACCTCAAATAATCCTCTAAAAAAATTCCCAGTGACTGAGTTGGGCTAGAGGTTCAGACTCAAGATGCTTTGTAATTTGTTTCAAACCATTTTCTATAGGTACCTTCAAATGATCCCTAGGCTGAATGAGATGTTTTGTTCTGAGGGGCTTTGAAAAAGTCAGTTAGGAAAGGTAATATTAGGGGAGTTCTTAGGACTGAACACTGCATTATAAAAAGAATATTCAGAGACCCTAGGGAAAAGATATTTCTAGGATGAAAAAAATTTAAATAGAAAGTCTGATTTCATTTGTTAATACATATAATGGCTGTTACTATTTAATAGTAAAGTACATTATCACTCTGAGCTAGAAAGAAGTAAGGATTTGAGGTTATACTTTGAGATGAATTAAGTGATCTAAGTCAATGAATCTTCAACAAAGGGGGACAGTTGTGTGCAGTGTCAGAACAGTCTGTAAATTTGGGAACAATCTTGCAAAATGATTTTTACTATTGATCAGTTTATTAATCTCCATGTTATGTTTCCACTAAGTGAAAAATAAAATATTCTAGACATTTACTGTTAAATTATAAATCTAGTCCAACATATCATAAAGATTTAAAAACAGTTAAATCTTTAATAATGCCATAAGAGCAAATAGTGTCCATAACACTGACATTGTCGTCTCTTAAAACAGGTTGAATTTAAGATATAGGTATGAATCTTATTTTGCCGGAATGCTAATTATGCTCATTTAAAAACCCGAAAGGCATTAGTCCTGATTTTCACTTTTTAATCTTTATGATATGCTCCTGATATGAGTGGGCTGTGAGCATGTTCCTCAGCTGAGTCCTGCCAGCCGACTATGCACCTGAAGCTTCCTGTTACTCCTATTTGCAATATTCTAACAGAGTGATTGTCTTTATTGTTCCCTGGTCCTGTATTTCAATCTTAAAGAAAATGATAAGGCAATTAGGGCCTTATTTAGCAATTAAGTCACTCAGCCTCCCTTGTCAAATGAATGAATGGGTGGATGGATGGACGGATAGATGGATATAAATAAACAGATGCTTGGTTTCTTAACTAAATGAGCAAGACATAACGTAGCAGAAAAATGAATACTAAAAAGGTCAGAAGAAATAGAGATTTCAATAATAATTGTTGAAAGAGTAAGGACCAGGAAAAAAAACATTTTGATACAAAAAATCTGAATGTCTAAAAATACTTGCTGAATCCATACAATCCTGAAAAGCCTTTACAAAATGATCCCTATGTGAAATAAATAAATCTGTTATTTCAAAAAGAAAAGAGAAACTTTTTTGGTAAAAGGAATAAATCTGATTTCATTTAAAACTTTTTAAAAAGTACTTTGATAGAGTACCTTTCTAAAGAAATGGCCAGATACCTAATAATTTTTTTACCCAAGAAAACCCTATTCTGCTTTACTGACTGACAATATGCTTCATTTTAAAACTAGAGTAGCACAAAAAGTTCAAAGGAAGACTTTCCAAAGTACAAAACAAAAGAGTCTAGTATCCACCAAGCCACAGCTGAAATGACTAGCTATACCACCTTCCCAAATCTGTCAAAGCTTAAAAGTATATTATTATACAACACAACTATTTATATATTTCCTACTTGAACAGCATCACAGTTGCCATGACTTATTCTTTCATTTTCCACAAGTATTTAAAAAGCAATATAGTTCCTGATTTTAAAGGAAAGAAAAAAATAAGTAGAAAAATAAAATGCAGCACATTTTCACAAATAGAAAGCATGTGATAAAAGATGGGTAGATGCACAGGTAGGGTATGGGTAGATGCAAAGGTAATTATGGGTACATGCACAGGTAGATTATGAGTGGATACATGGTGGATGGGTGGATCCACAGGTGGATGGGTAGATACACAGGTAGATGAATCAACAGATGCTCAGAAGGGCAGGTGAATCGATAAATAAGCTGCTTTCTATCAAAGCAAAAAAAAAATAAATGCAATCTTTCTTTCCTCCTTTCACTAATACCTGTAGAAGTCCTTACTCCACAGGTTGTCATGGTCAGGAGAGGGTTTATGAGTTCCCATGAACTATAAAGGAGGGAGAGAGGGGGAGAGATGCATGTTGATATGGGTAGACACATGAATGTGTGTGTGAAAGAGAGAGGGTGAGTGTGTGTTTGTGTGTGTGTAGACATTCACTGATAAATTTACTGGAATTAAGATTTCTTAAAGGTTTCATGACCTAAAAGAAGGTTAAGGCCCACATTTGTAAAGTGTTTTACATGATTCATTAAATGATAGGGCACTGCTAGGTAGTCTTCTCAAAGCTGGGAAGCCATGCTAATAATTTCCAGAAAACCTAAGGACACACTCAAACTCAGGGTACTCATTTAACAACAGAACTCTTAGCTGCCTTAAAAAGGTTGGAAATTATACTGCTTAAGACCATTTTTTAATGAAATTAAAAGCCTAAGTGGGCAATGACCATTCTCAAAATTTACTTTTAATAAGACTGAAGTTAGGACACAAAAGTTCTGTTATCAGCATTCAGTACTCTGTGCAAGGAAAATTCTTAGCACCGCCTGAGTTCCCACAATGTGCCTTAAGATAACATGCAGATGCGCAGAATCATATCTCTCTTTATTAGAGTACATTAACAAAAGGGGCCCCTTCTTTTGATCTCCAGAAACAATTAACCTACTCTTTTTTAAAAGTGTACTTTTCCAGAGTCTTTCACCTACCATCCAAAGAAGCAAAGCCTGAGTAAAAAAGAAGCTGGCAAAGCAGCTTGAACAAGCACTTTCCATACATGTAGGGAAGCTCTGGCACTCACAGATGGTGCTAGGCATGGTTCCTGAATTCAGAACAGCGGGATAATATCCACTCAGTACGTAACAAAAGCGCTGAAAGTCAGCTAAAAAAAAAAAAAAATTAATTAATTCAACATAGCCTCCCTGATTTCATATTTATTAAACATCACACTGTCATAATAGCCTGGGAGAATTAAATAAAGGATTTAAAGATTCACATCTAATTGAACTCCAACCCAGATAAAACACTCTATGGTTCTTGAGATTCCAATGCTAAATTTTGCCTTTCAAAGGCAGCAGAACTTTGGAGAAATGATATCTTCCTAGAGATCCCCTTTGAGCTTTTCATGAACATTTATCATGGTGGCAAATAATTTCCTAAGTTTCTTAAATGGACATATCAGCTTACACTTGGAGAAATGCAGACCCAAGAAGCAAATTCACAGCAGGAAAAGGGCAACACAATATTGTGGAAAGTATGTTGGACCAGAATCAAATCAGAAGACATAGGGTTTTAGCTCTAGCAAATGAACGTGAGCTCCTGGGCAAGCATGATCGTAATGTAATGTGCCTTTCAGTCACTGCTGCCACATGTATACAAAGCAAACATAGGGGAACACATTATAGCCTTGAGCCATTCTACTTTTTGTCTCTATGGCTTTATCTCATAAATAACAAAGTCCTGCTTGAGATCCTGATTAGAACACTATAATTAAAAATTGGAGAATACATGAGGATATTAGAAGTTATTTTTTTTAAGATTTTATTTATTTATTTGACAGAGAGAGAATGACAGGGCACAAGCCGGGGGGACAGCAGAAGGAGAGGGAGAAGCAGGCTCCCCGCTGAGCAGGGAGCCCTATGCGGGGCTCGATCCCAGGACCCTGCATCCTAAGTATGCTAAATGACATATGCCTGAAAACGACTGCTATTTTATCTAAAAATAACACACACTAAAATACTATTCTTCCTTTCTTTCCTGGTATAAAAAAATATTTTAAAAAGAAAGTCAACATAAATTAGGGAAAGCTAAGGTTTTCAAGTATGCCTTTTAGCCTAGTCCAATATATTTCTTTTTTCATCTGAGTTTTTAACAGACTCTCAAGAGTATCTGTTGATGCTAGTCTATGGGAGAGATAAGGACAGATAAAATTCTTATTAATTCTTCCTTAATTTACCAGATATTCCAAACTCAAGCCAAAATCCTTACTTGAGCAAGCAAAGTAAAATTAATCACTTAGAAAAGTAATGGGATAATTATTTTAAACTATCTATTTACAAAAATAAGCTTTAAGAGATTTAAGTAGGGTAACCAAGCATTTTCCTGGGTGCTATGTGTACAAAATAAGAACCTGTACAAGTGTATGATTATTTTTACCGTTTTCCCTTACTACAGGAAATAATCAGACAATAGACACTAAATATTAAATTTAAATATGCTATGTCCTTTTTTATCTTGAGGACAAATGGGCTCCATCTCAGTAGTAGTTAGTAGACATGCAAAGCTTCCATGGGATATGGCCAGGATTTACAGAGCTTTTGTTATATAACAAAACCCAGATAAACCAGAAAGGAAATGCAATCTTTGGTAGGATAGTATTCATCATTAGTGCACTTTAGACTTTCTTTTGGTCAATGGAAAAGAAAATTGTGCACTCATGAGCAAGTCATTTTGCTCAGTGGGTCTCAGTCTTCTCATATGTAATAAAGTATTAATTATAAATTTTATTTATCTATAAACCTTTGTTGGAAGAGATCATGGTACCCTGACATCTACCCATAATAGGTAGCCAAAAAAATGTGCAGAACACAAAATTACAAATGTTCTTTCCAGCCTATTTATTCTTCATTTCTATAATTTCTTAAGTATGAACTTTGTGTGGGTAAGTCCATAAAATGTGGCAGAATATATAAGAGGGTGGGAGGTCCATAAAAATGTGGTAAAAATTGAAGACTAAAAGAGAAAGAAACAATTTGCCACAGTTGAAAATTAGTTAAAGAACCATCTGCTTTTATCTTTTATGTTACTAGACCAAAGTTTTCAGAGGATTCCAGAGACAGAAATTACGACACGAGAAGATAAATTAGATCGGTTAAATCTCAAAATTGTTTTTTGATAAATATAAGAAATTTCAAGCTTTGATTATCCAATTTACTAAAGAGTTGCCTGCATCAGACTTTACCAAAACCTCTAGTTTTAAACTTTATAGAAAAGTCATAGAATTATAGTTTCTCTTCAGATTTCTCTTTGCTTGTTTTTTCCAGTTAAAACCTTCATAGAATGCCTAATCATAATTTGAAATTACCATAAAACCAAAACTTCCCTAATTTCTTTTTTTTAGAGAGGGGGGAGGGGCAGAAGAGAAGGAAGGAGAGAATCTTAAGCAGACTCCACGCCTAGCGGGGAGCCTGACAAGGGGTTCCATCTCACAACTCTGAGATCATGACCTGAGCTGAAACCAAGAGTGGGACATTCAACCTACTGAGCCAGCCAGGTGCCTCTTCAGTAATTTCTTTTTAAAAATGTTTATGCTCTTTGGGCAACAGTGGAATTAGTACTTAGAAATTCACATGTATTAAAAGGGTATTAAAGAGGGCACGCATTGAATGGAGCACTGGGTGTTATACGCAAACAATGAATCATGGAACACTACATCAAAAATAATGATGTAATGTATGGTGATTAACATAACATAATAAAATTTAAAAAAAAAAACAAATTCACATGTGCACAATCTAACTTAATTAATATTCCAATATACAGAAAAAAGCTGTAAGCCACCAAATATCTAACACAAAATTATTGATAACAGCAAAACTCCCAAATTAACTAAAAATTACTAAAACAGAATGATCACAGAAATTGTGGCATACCCACTTGATCTTCCATTTTGAAGCCATTCAAAATGATGGACATAAAACCCACGTAGTGATAAGGAAATGCTTTGTTAAAAAAAAAAAAAAAAAAGACAATAGATTGAAAGGAACTACACTATCCCCTAAAAAGGGAACAGTTTTAACCAAATGTTGTAATAACACAAAAACAAAATCACTCCTCATGGTATTTCTTAAAGAAACTAGAAAAGTTAAATTAAATAAACATGCATTTTTAACTAAGATAGGTCTGAGTTATCTTCCAAATCTTTTCTCCTTATGCTTAGATATACATAATCACTGAATACTTAAAGAATTTTTCTCATTATGTAAAAATCCAAATAAAGTCACTCAAATATTTTTAAAACTGTTTTATTATGTGGAATCCTGCCACTGAGTTAAACTCAAAGAGTTTAACATTAAATCATACAAAACTACACTTACTTGGTTTTTTTTTAATGAAAATCAGCCAAAACAGATCTTTTAAAAAAAAATCTCATTGCTATAACAGCTTGAAAAAAATCCAGAGAGCAAACAGAGAACTGTGTCAGACTCAGTATCCTCAGTAAAAAAAAAGTATAAAAATGACGGTCTCAAAGATATGCATATAGAATAAATTTAACGGTGCCACTTCGCAAAGATTTTACTTTTTAAATTACCATTACTTCTCTTCCACGGATTCCATTAAATTTAACCCTAAATATTTTATCATTTGGATGATATCGTAAGTGGTATTTTGGTTTTTATTTTTCTAAATGTTTATTACCAGTACATAGGAACTCAGTTACTTTTTCCTGTATTGGTTTGTATCTACAGTACTGATAAATGTACTTTTTAAAAGTTCATTGGGGATTTTTTTGTAGATTTCTTAGGATTTTATATGTACACAATCATGTCATTTGTAAATTAAGATGGCTTTATTTCTTCCTTTGTAATCTGTGTGCTATTTACTTATTTTATTGCACCATCTAGGATCTTCAGTAAAGTATTTAAATAAAAGTATTGCTAATGGACTTTTTTTAAATCTTAGGGAGTGTTTAATATTTTATAATTAAGTGTGGTATTAGCTATAGGTTTTTCAACGATGTGTTTTACTAGGTTGAAGACATATCCTTCTATTCATAGTTTGCTGAGAATTTTTCAATGATAGAGTATTGAATTTTATTTAAAAAAATTTTTTGTGGCAATTGAAATGATCATATGCATTTTCTATTATAATCTTTTAATGTGGCAGTTATATTAATTGAATTTTGTGTGTTTAACCAACCTTGAATTCGTGGAGTAAGCATCACTTACTCATTATATATAATCTTTAAAAAAATATGACTGGGTTTTGGGGCACCTGGGTGGCTCAGTCAGTTAAGCGTCTGCCTTTGGCTCAGGTCATGATCCCAGGGTCCTGGGATCGAGCCCCACATCAGGCTCCCTGCTCAATGGGAAGTCTGCTTCTCCCTCTCCCACTCCCCCTGCTTGTGCTCTCTCTCTCTCTGTCAAATAAATAAATAAAGTCTTTAAAAATTAATTAATTAATTAATTAACCATTTAATTTTAGTATTTCTTCCTGACCACCTAATCTAATCTAGCCATCAAGCCACTATCATATCACACTGTTTTAATTATTTGTATAGCACTGATTTAACTGATATATATCTCTTTTATTTATGTATTATCTATCTGACCCTCTAACAAGTAGGCTCCTGGAGTAAAGGTGTGTTTTCTGTCTCCTTAATAACGCCAGGAGTTGCCACACATAGACATGTAGGTTTACGTATGTGAATAGCACCTCACTACAGTTATGCGACGTACAGCCTGTACACCTGAATACGACAAGCCTGCCTATGAATAATTACCATACATGTCATAAAAGGCCAGTGATCTTAATAGTCCCACTCTTCCATGGTGATGGCAATTTCATTCTCAACATGCATGTCAGAAAAAGCTGCTCCTCTAAGTTTTCAATTCCTAAATTTTCTTTAATGTAACTTCACATAAGCATGTATGAATCTGTCCCTTGTGATTCTATGAAATTTATAAAAGCAAACTATTTCTGAGGCAGAAACCAATCCAACAGAGTTGCTTATTAAAGGCCAATCAGTATGAGTTATGATCACAGTAAATTTTTTAAAGTATTCTTCAACCCAAAGTTACTCAATTATTTAGCACTAGGTACATATTACTTATTTTAAAAATAACTTTCTAATGGTTTCAAAGAATACTATTACATAGATGCCATAATCTAATCCATTAGAATTTTAAGCATAGAAAGAGATCCTAAACATTAAAAATTATAGAACTCTTTTTTATAAAATGCCATTTCTGTTTCATACTAGGGGGTTCGGAGTTTAAATTATTATATTCAGATGTCCCATACTGTTTCCAAAAACAGTTCTTTTTATTTTTTTTTAAGATTTTATTTATTTTTTGACAGACAGAGAGGGAACACAAGCATGGGAAGTGGTAGAGGGAGAAGCAGGCTTCCCGCCGGGCAAGGAGCCCGATGCGGGGCTCGATCCCAGGACCCCAGGACCCCAGGATCATGACCTGAGCCGAAGGCAGATGCTCAACAACTGAGCCATCCAGGTGCCCCCAGTTCTTTTTATAATAATGTCTGACGATCCTACAGGAAACAGAAGCTCTACTTTTAATCAAAGTTAAGGCTAAGAACTATTTCCTGGGAAATCCAATTCAAAATAAGCAATCTCTACTTGAGATTGTCCTATTCACACAAAACTGTGTGGCTACAAGAAATGATAATGGAATATAAAACCTTTCTCTTCTAGGTTATTGTTTACAATCTGGATGAAGCTGATACCCAAAAGAAAGCATACAAAGGTCAATGTGAAAAGAATGCATAGGATTGGTCATTCCTCTTCCTACAAGACAAATGCTGACCAGTATGACTATTAGCTACTCAACAATAACCTTCTCATTCCCTCATCCAAACCCCACACACCCACATAAAATAGAAGTTATAACCCCTATTCCCCACTTGGCAAATACGAATTAAACAAATTTTTATTTGTCTACTATGTGCTAGGCACCAAGACAATAAAATAGGACTAGGAAAACACTATTTGCCCCCCCCCCCCAGAGGAGCTTCAGACTCATAGGAGGACATTATTTGACAATGAAGAATCACGGACACAAGGTCAAATCAAGGTGGGGCCCAGCAGTCAGAATTGGCCCTTCTATTCCTAGACCCAGGGCAGACTAATCTCAAACCATGCTGTTCTACATCCCAGTATCCAGTCCTCTTCTGGAACAGCTTCCTTTGGAGATAAGTCTCCTTACCTAGCTATTCCAGCCCCTCGTTCCACAGCTAATATCCTCATCTCTGCTTTTCAGAAATGGTGCTTCCCAGTGGCCCCTTCCAATTCCTGCTCTAGAACTCCCGGTCCCCATCTCAGGCACTCCCTCTGCCTCAAGTGTTCTCACACCTCCTCAAAACTGCACTCCCAGACTTGATGACCTGGGAGGGAAAATCTGTGTCTGCACATGATGTAAGAGAAAGACAAATTCACATCTAATTAGAAAATAAGGCAGGGTGAAAACACATGACAGCTCTGCAGGTAATGTGGTCTGAGCTTTTTATTATAAAAATGTCCAAAGATATACAGATGTTTACTACAGAGTAGGGATTCCTTTTGGGGAGCCACCAACTATGTACCACAAATTGGTCCAGAGGTAGCTTTAGTGCATTGATCTACAAGAACTTACAGTCAAAACTATTTCAGGCTTTTGCCTTCTCAAAACAAGCTTCAATCACTGGAAGCAGCTTTAGGGACATATATTCGAGAACTTCATCATTTGCAGCTGACTGATTTTCTAGACCTTCCCAATACTGAATTTTACCCTTTTAATGACCCTCTGCTCCCAATATAAACTTTCATCAATGCCAGGATATTAGATGAAATAATCCTGAAACGGGCCTTCAGATTAAGGATGGCAACAAAGTACATCTCTAACCTTCAGTAATGGCCTGTGCTAATGAGGAAGCCCAGGTGTTCGCTGCAACATGTATGTGTAGTTACCTCAAATGATTGCCAAGTACCAAAAAAAAGTCTGGTGCAAATAAACTAGGACTCAATGCTGCAGCTAATAAAGCATACAACACTACAAGGCTGAATACAAATACTAACAGAATTTTCTAAAATTGTATGCCAGGAGGTCCTTTGTAAATCAGAGGAGGATAAGTGTTTTTAACATTCAATTTCCCCATATAGTCAACTGCTATGCCCAAGCAGGTCCTGTGAATTGAAAAGTCAAACAGAGCTGGCTTGGACCTAGTTATAATTACCATTTAAGTACAAAAGAACAAAAGTCTCTATGTTGACAGAAACAATATCAAAGCAGAACAAGGCCTCACACTATCATCTACAATGTCTCAATTTCACATTTGCTTTGGAAATACAGAGGATTTTTCACTTCACTTTCTCCTTTCCAGAACATCCAACAAAACATTTAAATCAGTTAATAAAAATATATACACATAATAGCATCAATTTTTTTTAAGAAGGAGGCTTAAAGATTATCTCATTCAAACCCCTTCATTTTAAAGATGAGAAAATAGAAGCAAGAAAGGGTGATTCACCCAAGACCACACAAATTAGACAAGAATCCTCTATTATTTATACCTATGCACCATAAAATAGCCCATTTTTCAAATACAATAGAATAAATTATTTTACAAATCTACCGAAGTACCATGCTACCTTTAAGACAATCAGAGTATTACGACCCATCAGCAGAGGAGAAAACTTCAGTGGGCTGGTCAAGGACACAGAGGACACAATCATGGTCTCTGATTTAAAATGAATTCCCAAAAAACATGGTAAACTTGAAGTGACTTGGTACAGCTAAGCATACAGAGCTCCTAAATTTATCAATCCTCCTCTGTACACTTCTGAACATGATGACATATACGTACACTGTTTTACACTCCTCCTCAGTCCGGGCTGCCACAGATCAAAACTTGACTCAAAATATCTAAGAGGGACTTCAGAATCCCTTTTTTCAAATGTTCTAACTTAACACTGAAAAGGCTGTAATTATTAAAATCTCAAAAAAAAAGCAAAATGTCAAAATATTTAATTCAAATATGTATAGCTGCTACATTTCCTTCTTTATTTTTATTTTTTTTTAAAGATTTTTTATTTATTTATTTGAGAGAGAGAGAATGAGAGACAGAGAGCATGAGAGGGAGGAGGGTCAGAGGGAGAAGCAGACTCCCTGCTGAGCAGGGAGCCCGATGCGGGACTTGATCCCGGGACTCCAGGATCACGACCTGAGCCGAAGGCAGTCGCCCAACCCACTGAGCCACCCAGGCACCCTCTTTATTTTTAAATGTAGAGATTATTGTAAATATTCTAACAGTGCATTGTCCCTTCTTTCTATACAGCCATGACAGAAAGAAACGGTGAATTAAAAGGGGAATAGTTTGATTTTCTATCCCTTATAAAGGGAGGAAAATTGTAAATGGCATTATATGTGTGAAAATTGAGCTGTAAAAAAATATAGCGTGTGCATCTTGACAGCATCAAATTTCAAAAGGTAAAAAATATTTAGACTTCTAAATTACTTCTCTAAAAATATCACACATTAAACGTACAGCCTTAATTTCTGTAAGAGTCATTGTTAAATGCAACATTTTTATAAAAACTCAGTTTCTTTATCACTTGGGAGAAATAAGTTTGTTACTATTTTCTATATTCCCCTATTATCAAACTCTTGAATTTGTTTTTCTCCACTAATGATAATGCCCTTTCTCATGCTTTAAAATAATCTCCATATTTATTTATCTGCTGATACACCCCATATTTATATTCTGGCTCAGGTAACGCATTGGCAATTATGTACATGTATACATGCACGTATATGTACATGTATGACACATATAAACATACACACAACAGGAAGATGGTACAGCGGTTAAGTCTCTAGAGCAAGACTAATTGGTTCAAATTATGGCTCCAGCACTCACAAGCTTAGACAAGTTACTTAACCTCTCTGCACCATAGTTTCCTTACCGGTAAAATGAGAATAATAATAGTACCTGCTTCTTAGAGTCTAAATATGACTAAATAAAGATAGATTATTTGTAAAGTGATTAGAATAGTGTATGGCACTTTTAAGTATCTGTGAACAGTGTTGCATTTTTGAAAATTATTTTTACCTTCCTTTCTCTTCCATCTCTCCCTCTTCTTTTCTTCATCATCATTTCCACACAACATTTTTATCAAGTGCTTAATATCAAACCCAGCATTACAGATGATATTTATGCACTTCTGACCCTCAGAAAACAACAGGTCATGCTAACCCTGATGATAATGTACATTCCTTGCACAAATAAGTAAGAGAGCACAAATAATAATCAGGGACAGAAACTGCATAGTACAATGTAGTTGATCTTCTAACTGGGGTACATCTACTCCTATAATGACATGAAGATCTAAGAGGTAGTTAGACACACAGCATTTATAAGGGAATCAATTTCCAGACCCTCAACTTCCATATAAACTCTTTCCTAAAACCAATCTATGTGAGAAAGCTCCTCCCAAGTAGGATCTCCTTTCCCATTGCCCTTCTCTCCACTACCCTTCTCTCCTGCTTTATAGGAAAACAGTTGTGCTCTCACAGATCCCTAAGCATACTACAGTATATTGTTCTGAGACAGAAAAGTCTTGGGGCGTCAAAAACAAAAGTACAACTCATGTATTTTGTCACTACTGACACTCTCTGAAGAGAGAAGTATCTCCCCAAGTGAGGAAACATCCTCTCCCCCTTCCTAACAATTTACCCACCTCCTCCCTGGAAGAAGGATGAAAAAAAAAAAAAAAAGGATAGATAGATACATACACACATTAGTTTAAGTTGCTTTAGCCTTCAAAGCAGCAAAACCATACAAGGTCCTGGTGAATAACAAAGAACCACAAATTTGAAAACTGAGAATAATGAAATGAAAGTACAAATAGAGAATGGGAATTCAAGCACGTCCTCCAAGACATTCTGAGCATTTTTAGATACGTTTCAGAGCTCAAATTAGAGGATCGTTTTTGTGGAGTGCTGAAAGGGTAGAGGTTGGAAAATAGGATTAACTGAAGAAAAGGGAGGAACAAGAACAAGCAAAGAAGGAAAGAAAGGAGAAAGGAAACAAGGCAAACCGTTTTAGAATTAAAGGAAGAAATCCTATCGAATAAACCAATTGCATAAAGGCCACAAATTAATAGAGCATAATCAGTGATTGAAATGCCATATTAGCAAAACAAGATGCCTAAATTCTACTTTGTCAATAAAGAAATCCTGCATTTTCTCTGGATATATCACTAGTAGCATAAGAAAGAAATTAATAAATACTTTCTTAAAAGGAAGGCTTAAGCAGAAGATAAGAGAAAATATATAGGTCACAGAGAATATAAAACTAATGGTGGCTTTACATACAGACTTAAAACAATTCTGGCCACTAATGGGCAGTAGGGCTGAGAGAGAGACATACCTTTAGGACATACTACATTACCCAGTGATACGTGGAATAGTTTAGACTTATCTTTTCCTAGTAACATTTCAATATTAATCAAAATGCAGGTTTATAGTTTAATTTTGAGACTTACTGTAAAGGTTCTTATCAGCAACAATTTTGTATAATCTACCATGACTATACATATGCACCACGTTTAGTAAGGCTGTAACAGAGAGAAACTTAGCATGTCTGACTCCATATTGCCTCTATTTCCCTTGCTGCTGTGACCTATAGCTTAGAAACTTCTGCTTACCCCTGCATATAGACATGCTACAGTTAAGGTTTGCAAAAACTGCTTTTTATCCAAATTCCACTTCATCTGAGGAGATAAGGAAGTGCGTACATAAATGACTATGCTGTCTTTGAGATTTACAAGAATGACATGACCAGATTGCTGTACTCAAAGATCAACTGACCAAGGACAAAGAAGTCACACGACCTTCTCAGATGTCTACAGATGTCAGTCACCTTTTGACTCCAACCCCCTCCTGTTCCCCGCTCTTTCTAACATAAAAGGAGCTCAAATCTCATGCTTGACTTATAGGTCTATTGTGTGGCAAGCAGAATGAGCTTGGACTCACTTATAAGGCAATTTTTGATTTATTGTACGCATGTGAAATTAAAAGCCAGAAGCAAACAATTATTTTAACAAGCTGTCAAGATATGCAGAATTTTGCCAAAGAAACATCGTTTATACTGATCTTTTGAAAAGTAGATAAAACTTAGAATTCCCTCAACAAAACTGTTATGCAAAATTGTCATAAAATTCCTATAAAGCATATGACTCAACTGCTATCAAAATCTTCCCCAAATGAGATTGATTTCCAACAGAGTCCCATTTTTAAACTCTGACAATTTCCTGTCCCTTTTACTTTTACATTTTATTTTCTCTTGCTCAAAAGAAAGGACAAAGAAGCATCACAGGTTTATTTTTTATTATTGTCATTAGTGAATTTTATTACCATCTTGAAAAATACCCAACAGTGACTTCCTGTTCCTCTGCCACTAATCTCTCTCAGGCAGGCCCAACTCTCATTCTCTGGAGTTGGGAAGGGAAAGGGAAAGGAATCGAAGTAACAGGTTGCTACCACCCTCGAACTCAAAGCCAACTTATTGCTCCTTTTATGTACTGCCATCATGTCCTCCAACATTCCTGGATCCGCTTGACATCAATCTATTCTATAACTTATCTCCTAACATGCCATATAATTTACACATTTATTATATATATATAAAATATATTTTTCTTTTTTTATTATGTTATGTTAATCACCATACATTACATCATTAGTTTTTGATGCAGTGTTCCATGATTCATTGTTTGTGTATAACACCCATTCAGTCATAGATTCTTTTTTTTATGTTACGTTAATCACCATACATTACATCATTAGTTTTTGATGTAGTGTTCCATGATTCATTGTTTGAGTATAACACCCAGTGCTCTATGCAGAACATGCCTCTTTAATACCCATCACCAGGCTAACCCATCCCCCCCACCCCCCTCCCCTCTAGAACCCTCAGTTTGTTACTCAGAGTCCATAGTATCTCATGGTTCGTCTCCCCCTCTGATTTCCCCCCCTTCATTCTTCCCCTCCTGCTATCTTCTTCTTTTTTTGCTCAACATTACTCGGCATCAGGGAAATCCAAATCAAAACCTCAATGAGATACCACCTCACACCAGTCAGAATGCCTACAATTAACAAGTCAGGAAACGACAGATGTCGACCAGGATGCGGAGAAAGGGGAACCCTCCTACACTGTTGGTGGGAATGCAAGCTGGTGCAGCCACTCTGGAAAAGAGTATGGAGGTACCTCAAAAAGTTGAAAATAGAGCTACTGTACGATCCAGCAATTGCACTACTGGGTATTTATCCCAAAAATACAAATGTAGGGATCCGAAGGGATACGTGCACCCCGATGTTTCTAGCAGCAATGTCCACAATAGCCAAACTATGGAAAGAGCCAAGATGTCCATCAACAGATGAATGGATAAAGAAGATGTGGTATATATATACAATGGAATATTATGCAGCCATCAAAAAGAATGAAATCTTGCCATTTGCAATGATGTGGATGGAACTGGAGGGTATTATGCTGAGCGAAATAAGTCAATCAGAGAAAAACATATATCATATGACCTCACTGATATGAGGAATTCTTAATCTCAGGAAATAGGGGCGCCTGGGTGGCTCAGTCGTTAAGCGTCTGCCTTCGGCTCAGGTCATGATCCCAGGGTCCTGGGATCGAGCCCCGCATCAGGCTCCCTGCTCCGCGGGAAGCCTGCTTCTCTCTCTCCCACTCCCCCTGCTTGTGTTCCCTCTCTCGCTGTGTCTCTCTGTCAAATAAATAAATAAAATCTTTAAAAAAAGAAAAAAAAAAATCTCAGGAAATAAACTGAGGGTTGCTGGAGTGGTGGGGCTTGGGAGGGATGGGGTGGTTGGATGATAGACATTGGGGAGGGTATGTGCTATGGTGAATGCTGTGAACAGTGTAAGACTGTTGAATCACAGACCTGTACCTCTGAAACAAATAACACATTATATGTTAAAAAAAAAAAAAAATCATTCGTTTTTGATGTAGTGTTCCATGATTCATTGTCTGCGTATAACACCCAGTTCACCATGCAGAATGTGCCCTCTTTATTTTTTTTTTTTTAAAGATTTTATTCATTTATTTGACAGAGAGAGACCCACAGCGAGAGAGGGAACACAAGCAGGGGGAGTGGGAGAGGGAGAAGCAGGCTTCCCGCGGAGCAGGGAGCCCGATGTGGGGCTCGATCCCAGGACCCTGGGATCATGACCTGAGCCGAAGGCAGACGCTTAACGACTGAGCCACCCAGGTGCCCCTAGAATGTGCCCTCTTTAATACCCATCACCAGGCTAACCCATCCTCCCACCCCCCTCCCCTCTAGAACCCTCAGTTTGTTTCTCAGAGTCCATAGTCTATCATGGTTCATGTCCCCTTCCGATTTCCCCCCCTTCATTTTTCCCTTCCTACTATCTTTTTTTTTTTTGACAGATGTTGGCAGGGATGCAGAGAAAGGGGAACCCTCTTACACTGTTGGTGGGAATGCAAGCTGGTGCAGCCACTCTGGAAAACAGTATGGAGGTTCCTCAAAAAGTGGAAAATAGAGCTACCCCACGACCCAGCAATTGCACTACTGGGTATTTACCCCAGAAGATACAAATGTAGGGATCCGAAGGGGTATGTGCACCCTGATGTTCATAGCAGCAATGTCCACGATAGCCAAACTATGGAAAGAGCCAAGATGTCCTTCAACAGATGAATGGGTAAAGAAGATGTGGTATATATATACAATGGAATATCATGCAGCCATCAAAAGGAATGAAATCTTGCCATTTGCAACAACGTGGATGGAACTGGAGGGTATTATGCTGAGCGAAATAAGTCAATCAGAGAAAGACATGTATCATATGATCTCACTGATATGAGGAATTCTTTATCTCAGGAAACAAACTGAGGGTTGCTGGAGTGGTTGGGGGTGGGAGGGATGGGGTGGCTGGGTGATAGACATTGGGGAGGGTATGTGCTATGATGAGCGCTGTGAATTGTGTAAGACTGTTGAATCACAGACCTGTACCTCTGAAACAAATAATACATTATATGTTATATATATATATATATATAATGGTCTCTTCTTACTAGAAAGAAAATAATCTTCATATGGGCAGGGATCTACATCATTTTGTTCACTGACCTATCCCAACTACCTAGAACAGTGCCTGACACATAGTAGCTACTCAAAAACACACTGAATCAATGAATTCTTAACTTTGCTTAGGGTTCTATCTGTACCAAACTCCCCATGTGAGGCGTCACAAACAAAACCACGTGCTGCTCCATTCTAATTACTTAATTTGCATATGATTTTTCTCACCCTAATGTCACTGTCATGGGTAAGAGTTTGTTGCCACAAGAACTGGAAGTGATATCTGCACATTTTAGCTGTCATTAAAACCCTAACAAATACTTCTGTTCTTGGCTGACTTCATTTTATGGCCACAAGAAACCCAAACATCTAATAGTTTAGTTTGTTTCTTTTCCCTCCTTGGACAATGTCTTCAGTCCCTTGTCCTGAATACCTCTCCTATAAATTTACTACCTCCATTCATTTCTATGTACCTTATCCATTATGCCTTCCCCCTACCCTACAGTAGACTTACTCCTCTGATTCTCCCTTGACCAACAAGGGAGAATGTCCTCAAAAGCCTCCATAAAAGCCCATTAGCAGAAAAAGAGGTTATTAAGATTAGATGAGGTCATTATGGTGGGCCCTAATACCAAATAACTGGTGTCCTTTTAAGAGGAAAGTTGGAAGGAGCCATGAGCACAGACAGAGGAGAGATCATGTGAAGACATAAGGAGAAGTCAGTCATCTACAAGGCAAGGAAAAAAGCCTCCGAAGAAATCAACACTGCCAACACTTTGATCTCAGATGTTGTTTAAAACCAAAAAAGTCTATTAGTAATAGATTTATATACACATTTGTGAATCTACTTAACATATATAAGTAGATGCTATGTTATTATTGTAAAAGTATTCATAGCAAATTGTAGCTTTACTTTAAACTGATACATGTAAAAGTAAATGCTACCTACAGAACAGGATGAAATGAATAGCTCACTTTATTGTTAATATGGAACAACTCCAGGGCTGGACTATCTGCCCTTGAATCAGTGAGGGAAAAGGAAAAAAAGACTGGGGCAGTGGGGGTAGGGGGCTGTCACCAGGGTGATTTTGAACAGTGCAGGTATTAGGTGATTGGCTACCTCCTACCAATCAGTGTCTCAAGCTAACCCAAAAATGACTATTTCATACAGCAAAACCCAATCATTCCTGTTCTTTTAGTTGTGAAAAGGAAAAGCTCCCTAAAACAACATGCATTCATAAGTGATTAGTATATAGTAAGCACTCAATAAATATTTGCTAAATAAATTAATGAATCGATGAGTACTTCCCTATGCTTTGGGAAGTTCAGCCCAAATTAAATGCCAGAATTTTATATATAAAGGGTTAGGTCTCAAAATGTGTATTACCAACTGATAAATATAGTAACAGTTAAATAAATATATCTGGATGCTCAATAAGAACTTCATGCATTCATACATCCAACACATCACCGAACCATTGTGAGCCAATTTTACAATAAATTGAAACACTTCTTATTTGAATCAAATAATTCTCAAGTAACAATTTATGTCAGTCATACAGCCACCAGAAAATGAGAATAAATACTTGTTTCCAAAATTAATTACTCAAAAACAGTAAGAAAATTAATTTTAATTTACTCTCAATTTTGAAGTAATATGTATTTTGTTATAATAATTTTGATTCTGCCCTCCAAATACCTTTAATTTTCCATTTTTCCATATTTAAGATTAATCACCTAAAGCAATGAAAAACATTTCATTCTCAACTCACTAAAATATAAAAGGTATTAAACACAAAGACACTTTTTCAAATATAGGTAAGTTCATTGCAAATGTTGTTCATAACATTTCAAAAGAACATTGCTAAAAAGTGTTGCTAGGATTCTTTTTTAATTTGCACAGTTTTATTACTAAGAATTCATTCTTGAGACAAATGTAATTATTTTAATTAACTGGCCCTTTACAAGGTATGTGATCAATAAGTATTAGCAGATTCCTGATTTTAAAAGGTTTTTGAAAACTTTTTTTCTCCACCCAAAAATAAAATCTGGGCTAAATTTGATCTACTGATACAAAGATATAAATGAGAAATTCCAAATTAGTAACACCTTAATACAGCTAGATAGAAAAATGAATGGTGAAGGAAAAGGCCATTAGGAAAGACAATGATCTTTCTAGCATGGTCTGAAAGCAATCCTCCCTATGAAGTTCAAATTCAGTAAAAGGTCTGTTGGGGAAAACTGTTAATCTCTAAGATTTGTCAGGAAAAAATGTGAAAGATTTTGAAATTTTCTTTTTTTTTTTTAAGATATTATTTATTTATTTGACAGAAAGAGAGACAGCAAGAGAGTGGGAGAGGGAGAATGGGAGCGAGTGGGAGAGGGAGCCCCAATGCGGGGCTCGATCCCAGGACCCTGGGATCATGACCTGAGCCGAAGGCAGATGCTTAATGACTGAGCCACCCAGGCACCCCAGATTTTGAAAATTTCTAAAAAATATGTATGTGACATTTTTGTTATAATAATATTAATATATAATATAAATATATATTTATTGAAAATGCTACATATTATATTAATAGTTATTAGTAGGTATCCTGATTAGTATGCCCTTCTAGGTTATCTGGTTCTATAAGGGTTTAAGTCTTTACTTGTCTTTCAGCTACTTTACAACTCTGCAAGGTGTAAAACACCTAATAATATAAATGATTCTTTTCCACAGAAATACAAACAAATTCTCTCCAGTGGAGAAATAAAAATCCTTGGTGATCATAATCCACAGAATCATTGCCCTATGCATACTGACTAATTCTGTATCTGTTGTACTTTCATTTCAACATCCCTAATTGTCTGTATGTATGTGCTCTTTTACTTCCCCTGTGAATAAGTTGTAATGTCATACTGGTTCCCTCAATTGAGCTAAATAAAATATCTGACACTTGTCCATTTTATATTTGAATAAGAGTCATAATTTTTTTAAAATAACCTTTAGAAATGTCTATAACTAAAAGTATGAGTTTTGAAATGACACTTTCTATGAACACACCTTCTTAAAATTTCCACTAGGTCATAAGACATCCCATGTAAATTACTCAAGCTAAAATAATATAGTATGCTTCAGCGAATCCAAAACACCATCATTATATGATGTTCCTTTATTGTTTATATACCAGTAAGAAAACAAAAAAGCTGGCAACTAAACCATAATACAATGCTTTCCTATCATTTAAGATTTCTTGTATTTTTTTCTGTTTATCATTTTTTTCCATTGCTCTAGTTCCATGCCTCTGTATCTATATAATTTATCTTTTGAAGACCAAATCATAGGATTTGGGAATTATGGTAGTACCTAAAATACACTTACCTCAACTAAAGCATTGACACTAGGACTATATTCATACATATGCAAACAATGACAATGACATCAAGACCACCACCAGGCCAACAGAGAATTTAAGAAGCTATCAATTTAAAGATGCATCCCAATTTAAAGATGCACCCTGGGATGCCTGGGTGGCTCAGTTGGTTAAGCATCTGCCCTCAGCTCAGGTCATGATGCCAGGGTCCTGGGATCAAGTCCCGCATCAGGTTCCTTGCTCAGCAGGGAGCCTGCTTCTCCCTCTGCCTGTCACTCCCCCTGCTTGTGCTCTCTCTCTCTCTGATAAATAAATAAATAAATAAATAAATAAATAAATAAATAAATAAGCATCCTAATTTCAGGTACGTTGAAATATGAACAAAAATGTCCATCTTAGAAACCACAAAACACCATTGTGATAAATGTGTAAACCTATAACATGATTATAAAAGGTAAATGGGTTACAATCAGAAACCCGATCACTAGATGGTCATCATTTGCTTCAATATTGGAACTAATAAAGTCCATGTAGATTGCTGGAAATGTACACATCTTAAAAGTAAGACCCAAAATCTCAGTGAAGGCAAACAGCCCTTTACAGGTAAAAATGAAATGTGGGGTCCTTGAATGAACCAAGGTTATTCAATCTCTTACTGACTGAAAGAGTAGTAATGGGTGTTTGTCTCTAGTAGAAGGACAAGAAAGATACAGCATGAAAGGACTGGCTTAAAATAAAACAATGACAAAAAAATCACCACCATCCTTCTTAAGCAAATAATCTTCCTTCTCCTTTTTGATGTACTAGTGACATATCTTTCCCATTTTCAATCTAGTATAGATTAACAACTTGCAAAATTGTTATTTTAACAACCACCTCAATTAATATATCATAAAGCTTTTTTCTTATACTCCAACTAGTTGTAATCTCCTTGAAGATAAAGGAGACAAAATTCTTGAAGACTCAGGTACTTTTTCCAAGTTAAAAACCCAAAATCCTACGTACTTGTCAATGACATCAGTCAGATTTCCTGCTAAATTTTATTTCTTAATTTTTGGCCTTCCATAATTTCATAAAACTTGTAAAAGTTTTAATTGTCTATTGCTGGGGTTTGCAACATTGCCTACAATACCATAGTAGTCAGAACCATTAGTAAATTTGACCTTGACTCCTCACAATAACCTGGATTCTCACCATCAACCTGTGAAGTAAGTATGGCAACAATCATTATTCCCCTTCAATACATGAAGAAACTTAAGTTTAGGACTTTGCCCAAAGTCACACAGTTAATAAGTAGAGTTGTCAGAACTGAATCCCAGGCCCTCTTACTCTGGGTCCATATTTTTCTTATAATCACAGACTTAATGCCGATGGCTAGGAGCTTTCCTTCCCTCTCTCTTCCCTCACATAACAAATGATATTTCTCCTGAGATCTGGCTTGCTCAGCTACAGAAACCCCTTCAACAGGGAGTTAGTCATTATTAATGTGGCAATTCTCTACACTTGCATTTAGCACAGATATGGTAATATTAGGTACAGTAGAGACTAGGGGAAATATACAATATTGATGGTCAGGTGATCAGGTTCCGGTGGGACTTGAACACTTAACTCTCCTATGCCTCAAATTCTTCCTTTGCAAAAGCACAGTGAAATGAAGATAATCTCTAGGGCCTTTTCCTAATTAAAAACCTGATATTCTAAACCCTTATCAATAACAATCAGATCTCCTGCTAAATTTTCTACTTCTTGATATTTAGTCTTGCATAATGTGGTGAAAGAAAAAGAGGAAACTATAGAAACTTAGCAGTTAAATCCTACAGTGAGAGAAGAACAGAGAATACATAAACAGAAATTTTAATAAATTCCAATCATTGCCTGACTAAGGACACTGACTGTACTCATTTCAAACTAGAAGGTTTTAGGATAAAAGAGATCTATACAGACACAATTGCCACAGAAGCCCTTCTAGGTATACAGGATGCTGTTACATTTTACTAGCTTATAACATCCTTTTTTTGTACATGGCAAAACTACACTTTTCTCATTACAAATGCCCTAGTTCTTCCCACAAAGTTATTTTCAAGTTTCCAAATGTCACTAATTTGTCCCTTAAAGCAAATATATAAAATACTCCAACATATGAAAAATGCTCACCATGTCCTTTAGTTGCTTCAAGATACAGCATATAAATCACTGAGTTTCTAAATAAAAGCAAAGTACCTAGATATTTTTGCCTTTTAAAAGATTTAAAACAAATTTCCCACCTTTTCCCCCCTCATTTGCAGCTTTCAGGCCACTTAACGTGCTTCAATCTCCAAGATATAAATTATTTTTTCAATTGGTGAATAAATAAAATTGGTATTTTGGACTTTCTGGTTAGCATGAAAAGGGTTGTATGACCTAATTTTTCCTTGTATGAGTACATCTTTGTAAGAGTAAATTTCTATTAAAATGGAAATTACGTCTATCAATCGAGCCTGTCACTACAAGTAGTTTTTAAATGGTCAAAAAACTGATCAACTTTTATAGAATGTTATTGTTACCACCATCTAGTTTCTATGATAATGCTTTGTTTTAACAAATGCACTACCACTGCGCTACTCTAACTTACCAAAAAAATTGCCCTAACTTACCAGTAAAATGATTCCTCCAATTCCTTTCTCCTTTGTTTCTCTGACCTTTGTTCCTTCAAAAAAATTCTCTCTGGGGCGCCTGAGCTGGCTCAGTCAGAAGAGTGCAAGACTCTTGATCTTGGGGTTGTGAGTCTGAGCCCTATGTTGGGTGTAGAAATTACTTAAAAAAATAAAATCTTAAAAAAATTTTCTTTTCATTCTCTCCTGAAAAAATTTCCCCAACCAATTTCTTTTCTCCTATCTCTCCAATCTTTTCATCCCTTTCTTTGGGATCCTTTTCTTCCTTTCTCCCCTTTGATTCTCTGCCTATATTCACCTTCCTCTTACTTCACTCCTTCATAGCTCATTTGTTTCCACAAGTTCAACAAACATTTCTACACTGATGAATTCCCAAGAACATTTCAGCCCTCACTCTGACCAATCTCTGATCCTGGGTTTCCAGCTGCCTTCAGGATAGATCTACTTGGACTTAATATCCTATTAGAATTCAAAACTTCTAGTTTCTCTACATCCTCCCAATCTCGCGATTCATAATCTCATACTTAGGGACATCTAATTCTCCTAAGTAATCCTAACAATTTCAAATCCTTACTATATTGCCAACCACAAACCCAGAATGTATTAGGTTACTTACTTTATTTCATTGCAGGATGCTAAATGTCACTGAAAATAGCCACACACAAAAAATGTGATGATTGGTTTCAATACAAACTGACGTTCATAGTATTCTTTTTTTTTTTTTTTTTAGATTTATTTATTTGAGAGAGGCGGGAAGGGGAAGAGGGAGAGGGAGAGGGAATCCTCAAGCAGACTCCCCGCTGAGTGTGGAGCCCGGCATTGGGACCTGAGTCATGACCTGAGTCAAAATCGAGTGGGTGGCTTAACCGACTGAGCCACCCAGGCACCCCTTGGGTTCATAGTATTCTATGGCAAATGTACTATGGTTCACTCTTTCCCTACTGGACACTTGTTTCTAATTTTTCAATATTGCAAATAAAGTTATAATGCTCACTATTACAATTCTTTTCATGTTCAAAAATATCTCCTTAGTCTAGCAATACAGAAGCAGAGTTACTGGATGATAAGGTATAAGGATTAAGATTCTTGATTAACACTGACAAACTGATTTCCAAAACAGTGCTATCACAAAAATGTTAGCTCCAGGAAAACAGGGATCTTGTCTGCTTTGTGTGTATTACAAGCACTGGCAATACAATAATAAGCAGCAAACGGTACATGCTCAATAAATTTTAATTAAATATATGAATCAATCAGCCAATAAGCCCTATGAAAGTGTTCAACATACCAAGTAAACAATCCTTCCAGGCAAAAGCTAAGAGTCATTTGCCATGTCCTTTTTCCCTGTGACAGCAACCAAGATGATAGGTAAATGTTTCTCTTCATGTAATTATTATTTATCATTATTATTTTCAAATAGTAAAATGTAAAGGTTTTTTTTTCCTTGAAATGCACCCTTTTATTAAGCACAAAGTTGCAGGTAATGCCCTTAAAAAGAACTCCATGCAGGGAGGCCCTTTGATAGGAGCATTACAAGTGTGGAGTCCCAGTCCTAAGAAAGAATATGGAGCAATAAAGGAAGCTGCTAAAGTCAGAGGCATCCTTGACTCTGCTTTGAGATCAAGCCGACTTTGAAAATCAGAGAATATTTTAATTCAGACAATTCCAATAAAGTTTTGCTAGATTTAAGTGAAATAAAAATGCTCCATAGTGCAGCTCAAAGATAGTTTTACTGCAGCTCTAGAAGTCCCAGAAAAGCATTGAGAAACCAGGCAACATGCTTCATTTTAAAGTGCCTATATGTGAGCTAAAATGCACCCAAGCATAAGGGTAGAGAAGATAAAGAGAAGGTGACCAGAGCCTCAGATATAAAATATAATTCGATTCGATATGTTTTAACTGCAATAAATAAACCAAAGAAAATAAATGTATAAAGATCTGGGCACATAATCTGAGTTTCTAAAGAAATTTTAACTGTTATGATCTAAATCCCATTAGATAAAGAATATTTCTTCTACAGCTAAACACACTGATGTTTAAGAGTTTTAGTGCAAATTCCAAGACCTTTATTTAGAGGAAGTCCAAATGGAAATGAGAAGCAAGATTAATGCCAATCAACTGGCGTTTCACAAAGGTAGAAGAGTGGGATATTTTCTTATTATTTTGTTTGTATTTCATAAGTAAAGGTGTTTGTGGGAGACTTTTAAATAAATGTTTGCTTTTTCTATTTTTTTAGGTAGTAAAAGAGAAGAAGTTAACTAGGAAAAGGAGAGAATGAGAGCAATCATCTGCAAATTTTGCAATCCAGAGAAATCCTCAGAATATCCTGCCTTAATGTTATTTGTTCTTATACTTAATTACCACAGTTACCATAAATGATTACAGTCAAGTAGTATGATTAACTAAAACCAAATATAGTGTCGTCATAATACTAATTCATGGTCAATATAGAAGATATGGAGTACAATAAAGAGCAGACAAAAGGGGGGGGAATCACTTCCAAAACTGTGATCTAAGTAAATCATTACTTCATATTTTGGTATATTCCCCTGTCAAAGTTTTCCCATCCAAGTTTTTGCTTGCTCATTTTTTTCTATATACTTTAATTCTCCTTTTTTATTATGAAACATAACAACATAAGCTTTTACTCATGTTACCTCAATCTCTTCACAGGCTTCACTTTAATATAACATTCCATCAAGTGAGCATTTCACAATTTATATTTTGCCTTAGTGCTGGGTAGTTGCTTTCAATTTCTTTTACCATCGTAAATAATTCTGTAAAAAACATATTGGGTTTTTCCAGTATTTCAAATTCTTTTCTTAGAATATGCTCCTCAAAATTGAACTACTACATATCAAAAATGATAATCAAAATTAAAAGATAATATGATTTCTGGGTTTGTAACAAACTAATACAGGGTAGGGAAGTAGATGAGAGTTACAGATGAAACAAGATTGTGCATGTTAAAAATTTTCCAGAATAAGATGTCCAAACAAAAATAAAAAGCAGACCACATTTAGAATATGTAATTTTTTTTTCATTCTAGCAAAGATGAAAGTTTAAGGCTCTTGATGCACATTGCCAGACTGCTTCCCTAAGGACTGTAATCATTTTTAATCCAACATAACCTTAAGGTTTATTGTGAAGCCTTCTTTAAATCCCCTTTTCTTTCAAGTCTTTGTTTATACATTGATGTTGGCATGTCTCTCTAACCTCCTACAAATTTTTTCTATTGAGATAGGTTTCTGAGTTTTCACTTGATTCTAGACACTGGCAATTGCTTTTATATGCTCTGTTGTTCATCATGGAAACATGATTCCACTCAGAACAACAACTGGATAACACAATGATTTACCTACAGGGGTGTTTATCATATTGTTGTCTACAAGGCAAAACTGTATCATAGTATTGTTCAGCAAAAGTTAGAAGCAATCGTTACTGTATCACTTTCAGGGGCTGCACAGTATTTCAAAATGTAGGCTACAAAAATGTTTGTGTGACATAATTCTGCCTTGCATATATTTATACATACTCCTATGTAAACACACACACAGAAAAAAAAAAAACCCTAGAAGTGCATATACTAATAAAAATAGTATTTTCTTAGGGGGTTGATATTACTAGTGATTTTTTATAAACATCTTTATTTATATGCTTTAATTTTAACAATAAACATTCTAAATGTATAATTTTTTCAAAATTAACAACTAAAGTTATCTCAACATATAACCAATCATTAACCAAGTCAATCTAGCCTCAGTTATTTTATGTGGACCTACCTCCCCTATCAAATGTATGCTAGGAATATACAAACACAGAGCCAAAGGGTTTAACTTTTACTATCTAAACTACCTATAATTCAAAAGGTCAGTAGGACCTATCACTCCTGCTATACCTGGCTCTCTGACCCCTGTTTGGCAGTACATCTTTTTTTTTTTTAATTTTTTTATTATGTTATGTTAATCACCATACATTACATCATTAGTTTTTGATGTAGTGTTCCATGATTCATTGTTTGCGTATAACACCCAGTGCTCCATGCAGTACATGCCCTCCTTAATACCCATCACCAGGCTAACCCATCCCCCCACCCCCTCCCCTCTAGAACCGTCAGTTTGTTTCTCAGAGTCCACAGTCTCTCATGGTTCATCTCCCCCTCCAATTTCCCCCGCTTCATTCTTCCCCTCCTGCTATCTTTTTTTTTTAAACATATAATGTATTATTTGTTTCAGAGGTACAGGTCTGTGATTCAACAGTCTTACACAATTCACAGCGCTCACCATAGCACATACCCTCCCCAATGTCTATCACCCAGCCGCCCCATCCCTCCCACCCCCCACCACTCCAGCAACCCTCAGTTTGTTTCCTGAGGTTAAGAATTCCTCCTATCAGTGAGGTCATATGATACATGTCTTTCTCTGATTGACTTATTTCGCTCAGCATAATACTTTCCAGTTCCATTCACGTCGTTGCAAATGGCAAGATTTCATTCCTTTTGATGGCTGCATAATATTCTATTGTGTGTGTGTGTGTGTGTGTGTGTGTGTGTGTGTGTGTGTGTGTATACCATACACCCCGATGTTTATAGCAGCAATGTCCACAATAGCCAAACTGTGGAAAGAGCCAAGATGTCCATCGACAGATGAATGGATAAAGAAGATGTGGTATATATATACAATGGAATATTGGCAGTACATCTTAAATCCTCAGGAGTTGTATGTCCTTATAATTCATTTTTGATGACTTCACTGTCAGACAAGATTTTGATATTCACCAATCCCCCCCAGCCAGGCTACTTCTGGGTAGATATAAGACACTACTCTCAACCCACTACCCCAAGCTTTATTTAGGCTTTTAAAAGACAGTTACCAAATCCCTCCTTCAGCCAGAGAAATGGCACTTTATAGTAATTTTCATCCCAAAATGTGTATGCTTAATTTTGTTTTGTTTTGTTTTGTTTGGGTTTTTTTTTTTTAATTTAAATTCAATTAACCAACATATATCATTAGTTTCAGATGTAGTGTTCAATAATTCATCAATTGTGTACCACACCCAGTGCTCATCACATCACCTGCCCTCCTTAATGCCCACCACCCAGTTACCAATGACCCCATGGGGGGAGGGGGAGGTGTTTTTTGTTTTAGGTAGGCTCCACACCCAGCATGGAACCCAACGTGGGGCTTGAATTCACAACCCTGAGATAAGACCTGAGCTAAGATCAAGAGTCGGATGCTTAACTGACTAAGCCACCCAGGCGCCCCATGCTTGATTTTGTTTAATTGTGGGGGAAAGAGATGATGTTTGAGCCCAAAAATCACTCAAAAAAGACATGAGAAAATACCAAATTTAATAGCTTTTTAGGAATGGGTAAGGAACTGTGGAGAGAACCTGTGAAAAGAAACTCTTAGAGATATTTGGAAACTGTAAGCCTTCTTTTTAACTTAAAAATAAACACAAGCCTTAATTTAAAAAAAAAAAAAATTCCCTTACTTGGCTTAGCAGAAGATACCTCAGCTGCAACAACTATAATGAACAAAAAGTGAATATTGTGACTGTATAAAACACTTGAGATACATTTAAATGTACTGTATGTGTCTCATAGAGAGTGGTAGCTGTAGAGTTCATTGTTATAAAACCAGACTGACTGCCAGGCTAAATGACTAATGGGCAGAAGAGCCGAATGACCAAGAGCACAGCTCTGAGGGAAAAAGGCCCTCGTCTGAATCCTCACTCCAGCACATACTGGGTGACCTTGGACAAGTTAACTCATCTCTCTGTGCATAGTTTCCTCACTGTACAGTAATACTTCTTACCTCACACGGTTATTGGGACAATTAAATAAGGTAATATGTATAAAAAATTTAGAACAATTCCCATCACATAGTAGGTTCTCAGAAACCTGTAGTCCTAAAATTACCAACTGTATATATTGTCCAGAACTACATACAGTTCTACCAAAGATGGAATTGGTTGTAACAAGAGTATTTTGTTGCAGCTACAGTTTTTGGCTCATTTCCTACTACTTATATGAGTCACACTGCTTATACTCGCTTAAACACACACAGTACAGGTGATTTTAGAGAATAAATTTTCAATGATGACTGATGTTTACCTTGGAGACAATATGCCAGATCCCAAGTTCATGACAGGACTTGTTTGGAATTACAAAGATGAGAAGGTTAATTACCATTTTAAACATGATGATTCGCCATTGCCTTGTTTTCCTTTTTTTTTTTTTTTTTTTTAAGGTTTTATTTATTTATTTGAGAGAGAAAGAGAGCAGGAGCAGGGGAGCAGAGGGAGAGGGAAAAGCAGGCCCCCAGCCGAGCAGGAAGCCCGATGCGGGGCTCGATCCCAGGACCCCGTGACCATGACCCGAGCCGAAGGCAGACGCTTAACCGACTGAGCCACCCAGGTGCCCCCTTGTTTTCCTTTTGAGAAAAGGGCAAAACATTCTTACTAAATGCAAAAATATTCCTGTTGACAATTTATTCATTGCTGTTTATGACCTCTAGTTTTCTTTCAAATCAAGCAATTAGATTTTAAACAAACACTCATGAAATAGAACCAAAAACCACTTCCTCAGTATATTTAGTACTTCTTAAAGGTCTCCCACAAGTAACACCCTCCAATTAATATTTATTCTCTTCCTTGAATCATCGATGACTTGGCTGCCTAAGGGAAGCCGGTTGCCAGCTAAGGCATAGGAGGATGATAATGATGGGATTTAGCTGGGTGAAAAAATATGTTGCATTATAAAGAAGGAGTATCTCATCCAACTGAAATATGCTAGGAGAATAAAGAAGCCAGGAGACAACCAATTGTAAAAATATTAAGAAATAGGTAACAATTAAAGTCATTCTTTCTCAGCCCAACTAGATCTACTAACTGCCAGGGTTACTTTCTACTTACATTAGTATTACCTCAGGGAATCTATTGTTTTCCTATAAAAGCCAGCCAAGCTGCACAGCTTAACCAAGGTATTTCTCTATATTAGTTTTCAAGTATAGAAAGCTTATCTGTAAATAAAGCATACATCATTCATTGTTACCAGGATGTCATTAACTCTTGCTGCTTAGGAACTAAAATTATCTACACAGGGATTCTTTTACAGAGAAACAAAAGAAATCAACTTGTTAACCTAGCTCACATAAATATCACATAAGTAAACCATGTATTCGACCATTAGTTATTGGTATAGGAGTACTGTCAGGCCATGCTATCCACGCTTCATGACTAGTATCTTCCACAAACCCTCAAGAAGCCTAGTTTCATCACTAAAATAAATTTAGGTCTTAAAGAATTTCAGAGGAGAGGGAAATACAGAAGAGAATGTCCAGAGTTAGAGATGGAAGAGTCATTTAGGGCTTACATGCCACATAAGAAGAGAACAAATGGAATCAGCACAAGTTTTAAACAGACTAATTATCTCAATTGTGTTGAAAAGAACTCTGGAAGCAATATGGAAAAAATATATGAGAGAAAACAGAGTCAAAGAAAGAGAGACCACATAGGATCTTAGTGAGGGGACCTGAACTGAAACATTGCAAAAAAGAGAAGAGAGAAATACTGAATACATATTTCACAGGTAGACCCAAAAAGACTCTGTATCTCACTCTATGTAGATGGTAAGAAAATGGAAATAAAGATGATTGATAAAGTCTCTAACCGTAACTTGTGCCTAAATACAGTAATGTCAAAAACCAAAATTATACACAGAGGGAGAGAACACGTTTGGTATAGGAGAGAAGGCTGCGTTGTGTTGGAAAAATGCACAGAATATCATCATATAGATATATCCAGTAGACAGCTAAAGATTAAGGCATGATGCTTAGAAGTCAGGTAGGCAAGAAGTTAAGGACAGGGGGCAAAGAGCAAAGAAAAGAAAACTGAGAAAGTAACCAGCAAAACAGAGAGCTCAAAGGAGAACCAAGAAAAAATGACTGTAGTATATGACAAGGGAGAAGAAAGTTTCAAGGAGGAAGTATTGACAGTGTTTGTCTGATTCTGCTAAGATACCAGGAAGCATTCATATTGTGACCATTGTATTTAAACATTGATAAGGTATGGGAATTGTTCCCAAGGAATTTCTATAGAGTATTTAAGATCTAGATCTGATTTCAATGGACTGAAGGAATAACTGAATTAAAGAATTGAAGAGAATTCACAGACTACTCTTTCTAGAAGTTTGAAAATAAAGAAAATGTGCCAATTTGATTTAAAATCGTGACTGATTCCAGGGAGTGCAAGTCTCTGTTACTGTTGGGTAGAAGAGAGAATTAAACAGAAGGACAGAAGGAATTACAGATAATTCTGAAGTCCCAAACTTCGATTTAGGGATCTAATGACCTCAGCTACACTGTCCAATACATTAGCCATGAGCCTCAGTTTGGCTACTGAGCACTTGAAATATGGCTCCTCCAATTTGAAATACACTCTGTTGAACTCACACCAGATTTTTAAGACTTAGTATTTCAAGATTTAGTATTTTATAATATTTTAATATTAATTACATGTGAAAATAATATTTGGATAAATTGAGTTAAATAAAATTTACACCTAAAATTAACTTCTCCAGTTTCTTTTTACTTTGTTGATGTGCCAACTAGATGCTTTAAAAGTACATATATAGCTCACATTATATTTCCATTGGACAGCCCTGATTTAGAGAATGAATACTAGATTGGAAGAAGAGCAGGATCAGAAAGGCTCTGTAAGAACTGACCCTTGTGTGTATCACATTAAGGCTGAAGTTTCTAAAGAGGTCACCCAGGAAAACTTCATGACTGTGTAGTTTAAGAAGCTAAGGTCCTAACTGATTAGATGGCTTACTCAGGTCACCTGTCTCATTAGAAGGAAAACCCAGAGGAGAACTCATCCAAAGGTTTACCTCCATTATTTCACTTCTTGAGATGTCAGTAAAAATTTAACAATTTGAATTTAAAAAAATTATAGTAGCTTAACTGTTATATATATCTCATTCTATGCCACCATGTCCAATACAATGCCTACTTATAGTAAAAAACATAACCTCCAAACATATTAAAATCATGACCTCAATAAACATTCAGTGTCCTTTGTGCACGAGCCAACCTATGATATTAAGGTATGTCAACCCAGGATTTGTTTTGCTTTTGTTTTACTTTGGACATATATACACTCTGAATTTATTTCAACCTAAACCCACACTAATTTTAAAGATAGTATCACCCCTTCAAGCATACACCTCTTAAAAAACAGTTGTAAGAAAACACATTTGAACAATTCCAAAGAATTTGCTTCCTAACTATTGTGTCATTACCTGCCACTCGCTAGTAGTAACTCACGAAGACACCACCGTGCTCCTAAGTACAATACTCACAGCAAGTTAAAAATTAGAAAGTTCAAAGTATTGCTGCAGTGTATGATCATTATACCATATTTCAATTTCTGGCATCATTTCAAGTCCTAGTTTGCCCAATGAAACCTTCAAAGCTCCTTCAACAACTCTGTTAAAGGTCAGCCTCAGTTTCAGGATCACCAACCAAATTATAACCAACCGAAATCTCTGGCTGTAATTTCTTAAATACTCCAAGCCACTATGAATCTACTTATACTTCCTATGTAAGAAAGTGCACAATAAGAAGGGGGGAGGGAAGGAATGACATTTATGACATTTTCTTTTAATGCTAATTTTCCATGTGAAAATTGAAAAACAAACATCACTTTAAACTAGACACAGTACTTAATTTTGTGAGATAGCTTAATAAGCTAATAACTGACAAAATCATGATAGTTATTTTCTTCATACAGTTATTGTTCCAAAATACAGATAGCTGAAAAATGAAAAATAGATTATTTGATTAGACAGCATGTTTATTTCATTCTGTATATCCACCCTGTATTTATTTTAACAAATAAAGCTACTATTGGTATTCCAAAACAACATTATGGAGAGTGACAGAAATAAAGAATTCCAGCTCCCATGTCTTGAATATCTGCTGCTATCTCAATGTATCTCACACAGATAAAAGACTGATGTGAACCTAGCATGGAGTTAGGCATGCACGGGCTGATGGAGCATTTCAAAGCAAGTTTTCAACTTTGATCTACATGTTTTCAATTCTTTGTCTTGTTGGTTGTGGACCCTCTTCAAATAACTGGAGTTTGTGTATTCATCCATTTCAAAGGTATTCCAGTCTGGACTCCTATAGGGCAGCCTGCCCACTGGCTGCAGTAATCTCCTAAAAGTACAGATCCAGGTGTCATTTAAAGCTGAGCTGCAACGCAGCCTTAAAAGAGTTTTCCAGTTTTCCCTCATTGTATGTGCCATTTAGCTTACTGCACAGTAGGTACTAAATGTCCCACCGGGGGCGGCTGGGTGGCTCAGTCGTTAAGCGTCTGCCTTCGGTTCAGGTCATGATCCCAGGGTCCTGGGATCGAGCCCCGCATCGGGCTCCCTGCTCAGCGGGAAGCCTGCTTCTCCCTCTCCCACTCCCCTTGCTTGTGTTCCCTCTCTCGCTGTGTCTCTCTCTGTCAAATAAATAAAATCTTTTAAATAAATAAATAAATAAATAAATAAATAAATAAATAAATAAATGTCCCACCGTCATCCGTTCTTCACAAAGCATAATCTAGCATGGTGCTACAGAGGATCACTCTCCTTCAATGCTGGAAGGCTGCATCACAGGGTTGGGTGTTTATGTCAACCTACTTTATATTAAGAGTAACTGACCTTGATAAGTTCTTTATAGATTTTGGATACTAGCCCTTTATCTGATATGTTATTTGCAAATATCTTCTCCCATTCTGTCAGTTGTCTTTTGGTTTTGTTGACTGTTTCCTTTGCTGTGCAAAAGCTTTTTATCTTGGGCACCTGGGTGGCTCAGTCGTTAAGCGTCTGCCTTCGGCTCAGGTCATGATCCCAGGGTCCTGGGATCGAGTCCCACATTGGGCTCCCTGCTCCGCGGGAGGCCTGCTTCTCCCTCTCCCACTCCCCCTGCTTGTGTTCCCTCTCTCGCTGTCTCTCTCTCTGTCAAATAAATAAATAAAATCTTTAAAAAAAAAAAAAAAAAGCTTTTTATCTTGATGAAGTCCCAATAGTTCATTTTTGCCCTTGCTTCCCTTGCCTTTGGTGATGTTTCTAGGAAGAAGTTGCTGCGGCTGAGGTCGAAGAGGTTGCTGCCTGTGTTCTCCTCTAGGATTTTGATGGACTTCTGTCTCACATTTAGGTCTTTCATCCATTTTGAGTCTATTTTTGTGTGTGGTGTAAGGAAATGGTCCAGTTTCATTCTTCTGCATGTGGCTGTCCAATTTTCCCAAAAAACAAATAATCCAATCAAGAAATGGGCAGAAGACATGAACAGACATTTTTCCAAAGAAGACATCCAAATGGCCAACAGACACATGAAAAAGTGCTCAACATCGCTCGGCATCAGGGAAATCCAAACCAAAACCTCAATGAGATACCACCTCACACAGGTCAGAATGGCTAAAATTAACAAGTCAGGAAACGACAGATGTTGGCGAGGATGCGGAGAAAGGAGAACCTTCCTACAATGCAAGCTGGTGCAGCCACTCTGAAAAACGGTATGGAGGTTCCTCAAAAAGCTGAAAATAGAGCTACCGTATGACCCAGCAATTGCACTACCGGGTATTTACCCCAAAGATACAAATGTAGTGATCCAAAGGGGTACGTGCACCCCAATGTTCATAGCAGCAATGTCCACAATAGCCAAACTATGGAAAGAGCCAAGATGTCCTTCAACAGATGAATGGATAAAGAAGATGTGGTATATGTATATAATGGAATATTATGCACCCATCAAAACAAAAACAAAAACAAAAACAAAATCTTGCCATTTGCAATGATGTGGCTGGAACTAGAGGGTATTATGTTAAGCAAAATAAGTCAATCAGAGAAAGACATGTATCATATGATCTCACTGATATGAGGAATTCTTAATCTCAGGAAACAAACTGAGGGTTGCTGGAGTGGTGGGGGATGGGAGGGATGGGGTGGCTGGGTGATAGACACTGGGGAGGGTATGTGCTATGGTGAGCGCTGTGAATTGTGTAAAACTGATGAATCACAGACCTGTACCTCTAAAACAAATAATACATTATATGTTTAAAAAAAAAAAAAAGAAGATAGTAGGAAGGGAGAAATGAAGGAGGGGAAATCGGCAGGGGAGACGAACCATGAGAGACTGTGGACTCTGAGAAACAAACTGAGGGTTCTAGAGGGGAGGGGGTAGGGGAATGGGTTAGCCTGGAGATGGGTATTAAAGAGGGCACATATTGAATGGAGCGCTGGGTGTTATACGCAAACAGTGAATCATGGAACACTACATCAAAAAAAATAAATTAATTAAAAAAAAAGTTGGAACTTAAAAAAAACAGAGTAACTGACTTAACAGGGAGGGTGGGGAGGTTGCATAAGGATCAGGAGTAGACTTGATATCAGTATTTTACACATAACATCTGAGAGGCCTTCAATTTGATATTAAGCCTATAATTTGGTAGAAAGGATTTTTTATTTCCTTAACTCTCAAGGCATCACTGAGAGATCAGGTCACTAAATTCAAGGACAGTCCTCCATTTTTCACTGCTACTGAAAACCCGGCCGTGTTTAGGACTTCACTAGTACAGGTTAATATGAGATCTAGACATTGTCATGCTCATAGGAGGCTAAGCTTTAACACCTTGTTCTAGATCAACAAACCTATTCACCACTTTCTCTATACAACTTTTCACACTTGCCTCAAAATTTTCACACATGCCACCTCTAAAACTCTCTTGTTGCTTCTCTAGTCAAGTACGTCCACCCCATCTTCAAAATCTAGTTTCAAATTCACATCTATTTTTCTTTCACCTCCTCTTCCTTCAGGAATTCATTAGTCTCAGTATCCTGTCAATGGTTGTTTGTATGGTTCCATAAACTCATCACACACCATGTGTCTTTGCCTCATCTCTGTGTTGACCAATGACACACAAGGGTAGAAACTGTGCCTCCATGTCTGCTGTGCCATCTCACAACACTTACCACCAATGGTATCCTGTTAAACCACATTACTGAATTTAAAACAAAACAAAAACAAAGACAAAAAAACCCTTTTTTAAAGCCCTGATGTGTAGCGTTCACCAATTTTCATGATATAAATACTCACACCATAGCTGATTTCAGGCTGTCAACATGAAATCACTGTATGCAGTGTTGTGAAGAAATGCACACATTGACTTGGGAGCCAGTTCAAGGCAATGTATGATGCTGGGCACAACTGCTGATTTAGTGAATATGCAGTTTCCTTCCTAATATGCCCATCTGCCACAATTTTGACAAGCTTCAAAAATACCTATTTTCAATTCTGTCTTATTCAAGACACATTCATTCAGTAGAATGAGTAAGTCCCACAAAAGGAGGTGCTTTGCCTCTCTGTTGTATCAGAGTGGCTAGTTCTATGCCCAGAGTAATCCCTTAGAAAATATTTGCCAAATTAATAAGCTGTCAATATTTTTAAATATAATAAAATACCATATAAGTATCCAGTAAGAGCTGTGATATGCCTATCATAAAATAATTAACCTACCCATGTGGAAAATAAAATAATCACAGAAAAAACAGCTGTCAAATTAAAGGGTATGTTAGAAATTATTGAGTACAATCCCTTCATTTTATTTAAAAAAAAAAAATCCACAGAAGTTAATTGACACACAGTCCCTTAGTGCCAGAGTGAGCCTAGAACTCAGGTCTCTTATATCTGGTCCAAATCTTTTCTGAGTAGATAATCATGACTGTCCCTTGGGTTATTGTCTACTTGAGCTAATAACCTGTTGAGGAGCTGCCATTATTTTGAAAAGCAGACTTTTTCATTGGTTTTCCACACTAATATATATTGCAGAACTACATTTAATATAATATCTAATAAAAGAAAAATCAAGGTAATTATAAGACTATCAGTGACCAGAAAAAAAGAAGACTGTAATTATAAAAGATATTTCTGTATATATCTGATGACCTTTTTCTCAACACAGCATCATGGAAGCAGAGATTAGCCCAAATTCTATATTCATACCATCTTTAAATTTGGAATCACCTATGAACTTAATTATCTTGATTACTATTCTATCTGATCATAGTACAAAGGTCATGTAAAATTAGACCTTATATTGATTCCAGATATGATTACCCAGATCTTCTCACAGTTCAGAGGCCTAAAATAACTGTAAAAATGGCCAATAATTTATCAACATCTTTATAAAATTTTAATAATTTATATATGTATAAATTATTGGGTTAATTTGAGAGAAAAAAACCTTTAGACAATATTTGGGATTTCTTTAGACAATATTTGGGATTTTTACCCATTTATGTTTTTAATAAGACCTGAACTGAGAAACCCTTACAGAAATCCTAATTTCCTATACTGCATTTCTCTGAATGGTTCAATTAGGCTAGCAGCCTCTAAACATATTTCTGTTGTCAAACACATAAGTAGAATCCAAATTTAAAGAACTGATCAATAACAAAAGAAATACATTATAGCTAAAATTATAGTATTTTAATGGATTACAGATGATATCCTTCTCATGAGAAATTATTTTTCTCCATTTAATTATTTGTTACCATTTAAAAATCTACATACAATAAATGTGTTTAAAAAATCATACCACTCTGAAATTAACTAAAAACATCACTCCCCTCCATTTCTAGAGTAAAAGTGAGTATTCAAAGATAATTGCAGGAGGTTAAGTTCATTAGCCAATATTCCTCTAACACCTAAGGCAGTTTTCTGATTTTTTTTTTCAGTATGATCTTATTACTGTCTAATTATCCATATTGCTTTTCTTCCTTTTTGTTCAACTGAAATTCACTGGAGCAGTTTAACCTTTCATTTAGAATCATTAAATATACCCCCCTCCTTCACTGATAATTGGCCTTTTTCTTTATTAACTGATTTCCCCTCTTGATTTATTATACATCTTTTTTGCCAAATTTGGATCCATTCTGTTAATACATTTTTTACCTTCCTTCAACTCAATTAACACAGTCATGGTTACCAAAACTTTCCTATTATTTCTTCAAGTTCTTATTGCACTTTAAAGATCCTCTAGTAGAATAATGAATTTTTAATAAACCTGGAATATTTTAATGATTCTTCTTTAATTCTATAATGAAATTTACGTGAGACATACTACTCACACTGAAATGTTTCCTACTGTTTTGTCATAACACTCTACAGTAACTTTTCAGCAATCCAAATACACAAATCTTTGCAATGTAACGTATGACCTCTAAAAGCACAAAAAGTCATATTATAATTATCATATCCATAGCCAAATTCAACTGAGCCAGCTTCTCTGTCAGCAATTTCAACATCCATACAATTTTTAATAAAGTGAAACTTATATTTGTGGTGCCTTCAGTAAATATTAACATGACCTCAGAATGTGAGTAAACCTGTCACTAGATTATGCAAGGAGTAATCTTTCATAATACAGGGCATTGAGACTTCTTATTAATGGAAATAAACAGCAAGAAACAACAACAGCAAAAAAAGGATTCCTGTTCCCTTCCTGGACAGAAATGCTTTCCTGAGCTCCAAAGCACAGATAAAGTTTGGCAACTGTTGTTTAAGCCCTTTCCCTTTCTTATCAGCCACAGCCACATTTCCTAGCCACTGCCACCTCCACTCCCCAAACACAGCGCCTTTCTTTATAAAAGGTAAAGAAAAATGGGAGGGTAACTACTGACCTTGGATCGAGTAAGATGATGTTTAAGTTTTGAGATTCCTTCCACATCTCCAGGACCTAACTATGAAACAGAATATGGGCTCTAGCATTTCTTGTAAGAGCAAGTGAACAGAGTGTTTACTGGTAGGAAGTGCATCGTAAGTTGACAAAACAGATATAACCAGGATAAGATTAACTATTAGAGTCTTAATAACTCAACTCCAGAGTAAATTATAAGCAGTAAAGAAATGTAAGATTTCTACAGCTTTCTTACTTTAAATAATTTTAAGCAAGCGAGAAAGGATTTTGCTCTCATCCTCCTGTAAAACACCTACCTGCCAACTTTTAATTTCTCCAATCATTTCCACTGAAGACATAATCTTAATAAGCACAGATTCATTTGATGCCGTTGACCAAAAGAACCTTGGTGTTCAAAGTCTCCTTATCCATTCTAAAACTTCTGTGTAAGGTGCCAACATGGCTTCTTTTCTTTCAAAAATTTCAAATTGGTTTTGACTCTAGTTTCAAAAGTATGCAAAAATCTGCATTTTTATGATATTCTGAGTGATTGATTCTTATGGCCAGCTCCTCAAAACTCTTGTCGTGCAATCTTAAAATGGAAGAGACCTTAGAGATCAACTAGTCTATACTTCATATTTTGCAGATGCTAAAACTGACAACGAATAAATTAAGATAACCGGTCTAAGGTCACACAGCCAGTTAACAAGTAATGCAGCTGGAAGGAGAAGCAAGATCTCCTCAAGCTTTGTCCTGTATTTTGTACCAGGAAACTGACAGGTAGAGGCTGACAGAGTTGTTTTATGTAAAAGAAAATAATACCTAAATAAAATCAGTATTTGCAAATCCTTATAAGAATGCTTATAAGAATCTTTCGTTAAAGTTCATTTTCCTTTTCCATACATTTTAGGGGTACTATTAGAATTGCTTAACACAATTTTCTACTGCCACTATAACAAATTAAAGCAAACTTAAGGGTTTGAAACAGCATCCGTTCATTAACTCTCCATTCTCTAGGACAGAAGTCCAGCAGGTTTGGCTGGGTACTCTGCTTTGGGTCCCAGAAGCTAAAATCAAGGTGTCAGCTGCTCTGGGCCCTTATCTAGAGAATGGGCGAGAATCTACTCCCAGGCTTATAAGGTTGTTGGCAAAATTCAATTCCATATAGTTATAGGACTAAGGTCCTGATTCCTTTGCTGGCCTTTGGCCAGAGGTTATGCTCAGCTTCTAGAGGTAGTACACTTCTCTCTGCTCAGGGCCCCTGAATCTACAAAGCCAGCAATAATGCTCCAAATCCTTCCTGCATTTGGATCTCTCTGATGTTTTTTTTTACATCTCCCTCATTTCAGCCTCTGCTTTTAAAGACTCATGTGATTAAATTGGACCTGGATAACGGAGGATAACCTCATCATTTTAAGGTCAGCTGAAGGTCAACCTTAATTACATCTGCAAAGTCCTTTTGGCAGTGCAAGGTCACATATTCATGGGCATGATATCTCATCATATTCACTGTCCTGGTGATTAGGTTATAGAATCTTCTCAGAGACCAAAATTCTGCCTACTATACTTAGCACCTATTTTATTTTTTTTTTAAGATTTTATTTATTTATTTGACAGAGAGAGACAAAGCGAGAGAAGGAACACAAGCAGAGAAGTGGGAGAGGGAGAAAAAGGCTTCCCGCAGAGCAGGGAGCCCGATGCAGGGCTCGATCCCAGACCCCTGGGATCACGACCTGAGCCAAAGGCAGATGCTTAACGACTGAGCCACCCAGGCGCCCCGCACCTATTTTATTAATAAAATAAATCACTTAAGGAAATGTGACTGGTTTTAGTTTTTTTAAGATTTATTTATTTTGAGAGAAAGAGTACGTGCATGCGCAGAAAAGGGGCAGAGGGAGGAGAAGAAGAGGGAAAGAATCTCAAGCAGACTCCCCAAAGAGAGCACAGTCCAGCATGGAACTCAATCTCACAACCCTGAGACCATGACCTGAGCTGAAATCAAGAGTCAGACACTTAACAGACTGAGCCACCCAGACGCCCCAAGGAAATGTGACTTTTTTTTTTTAACAGATCCATATTGTTCACACTTAACTCTAACAAAAACATTACTTTTCAACCCCCTGTATTTATATATCTGTTTCCAGTAATGGCTCAGATCAGCCCCTGTACAACCACAGGGCCAGCTCCGTAAGGATGTGACCAGTGCCGTCACATGGGCCTGAGGCTCAGACAGACCACAGTCTGGGGGTCTAATGCTCTGCAGCTGCCATCTTAAAATTCCTACCACTTGGAACGTGTTTGAGAAGTGAAGTCCAATAGGACAATACAGCAAATGCTAGGGGGTTGTTGTCTGAAAAGGAGTATATTTCTCTTTCATTTTTGAAGAACAGTTCCAATAGATACAAAATTCTAGGCTGGAATTTTTTTTTTCCTTTAGCACTTTACAGATAATATTCAGTTATCTCCTGTCTCCCATTGGTTAAGAAGTCAGCTATCTTTTTGCTTCTTTGAAGATAATATGCCTTTTTTTTCTTCTCAAGATTTTTCTATTTTTCTTTGGCTTTCAGTGGTTCGACTACCATGTGCCCTAAATGTGTTTTTTCATTGTATTTATCCTGATCAGGTTTGTAGTGCTTCTTGATCCTATATGTCGATGTGTTTCATAAGTTATGGAAAATGCGGGGTACCTGGTGGGGCTCAGTCAGTTAAGAGTCTGTCTGCCTCCAGCTCAGGTCACGATCCCAGGGTCCTGGGATTGAGTCCCATATTGGGCTCCCTGCTCAGCGGGGAGTCTGCTTCTCCCTCTGCTGCTCCCCCTGCTCGTGCTCTCTCTCTCTCTCTCTCTCTGTCAAATAAATAAATGAAATCTTTAAAATAAAAAGTCATGGAAAATGCTTGGCCTTTATTCAGATATTGCTTCCTCTGCCCCACTCTCTCTTTCCTCCTCCTCTTCTGCTACTCCAATTAGATGGACAACAGCCTTTTTCACTATGTGCTAAACAGACCTGTTGCACTATTCATTGTATGTCACAATCTTGTATCCCTCCATACTCCAGGGTAGAGATTTTCTCACTGACCTTTCACCCTGTTCACGAATCCTCTCCACGGCTCTATCTAATTTGCTGTCAACCTCATCAACTGAGTTCTTGTCTTCAGGTATACTAGTTTTCATTTCTAGAAGTCATTTTGATTTTTTTTATAGATTCTGATTCTCTGATGAAGTTATCCATCTTTTCATCAATTTTTTAATATATTGATAATTATTTTATAGCCCATATCTGATCATTCCAACAGCTAGATCACTAGGAGGTTATTTCTATTATTTATTGTTTTATTTTGTTTTGTCTTGGTCCTGGCTTCTGACATGCATGGTGATTTTTTATTGAATGCCAGGTGTTGGGTACAAAACATGATGTCTCTTGCTTCAGCGTGATGACTTTGCATGATGTCTCTTGCTTCTGGCAAAGACAGTTTAAGTAAAGGCAGATCACATGAAAATCAGGATTGAGTTTATCAGAGGCTGCATCTCAATTTTTGTAAGCTATGGTCTATTTCTAGTTCTCCCTAACTCCTAGGATATACCCTTCAAGGGTCCCAATTAAAAGTATGGAGTATTTTACCAGGGTCCTGCCTCGTCCTCCTTGAATTCTAGTTTGACTCACTAGCAGTATAAAACTGTCAAAGATTCTACTCAGCATCTCACTATCTTAGCTGCCACTCTTTGGCTTCTCAGTCTCACAGCCTGTGGTGCTTACAAAGTGACAAATAACCCAAGATAAAAAATGGCACTGAATACAGGGTGCACCTCAATGTGGTTCTCTTCACTCTGGGATCTTTGCCCTTTGACAGAGCTACAATGCATGTAGATTTTTTTTTTTTAATGCAGCTTTCTCATGTTTCTCAGTATGGGCCTTAGTTTGAAATAAACTAGTCTATCACAGATGAAAATGGAAATCAGATATTGCTTGATCTTAGTAGCCTATCTATATATGTATCTATATCTTAATAGTTCCAGGAGAATTTGAAACAGGTTGGCCTACCTACGTAACAGTTTATTTTTCTGAGTTATGTTTACTGTTTGAAACTTAAATTGTCTGCTTCTCCAAAATACTTATTTCTCTGTTACAATTATTATTTAAGCTTATATTCAAAATGCTTCTCCTTAAGAGTTCAATCTGACTCCATACATATATAATATGTATTTGGGAGCTCCTTTATAAATGCTTCCCTGAAATTTTTTTTTTCTTTTTTTTTTTTTTTTAATAAAAGTCACAGTGTTCTCAGATACTGGATTTTTTCACAGTAAAAATAAAACAGTTACAACATAAGTAACCATTTACAATAAAACAGTTACAAACATAAGTACCTACTATTTCATAGAATGTTGCCTGTATAACTTTGTTCTTTGACAATTTCCAGTTATGGCTCAAAGGATATAAGATTTAGGAAATGGGTTGAGCAGAAGCCATGAATATCTCCTATAGCTATATTACCATAAAATCTCGATAATTCAAAATTGAAATTTATGATCACTGAAACACTTCCTAGCTCAAAACTAAGAAAATGTTTTGTTGCATAATTAAATATATAACACTTGTGGAAGCAGTTTACCCTACTCAGGAAAGCAAATTGATATTAAGGACTACCTTAAAGGCACCAACTTTTTGTATGCCTATGAAGAGCAGTTACAAAATCAGTTTAATCTCTATCAAATAAAAGCAATAAATACTTACACTGTCTCATTTTTTTAAAGTATCATTTGTAAACATACTTAGTAATGACTGTAAACTACAATGCGTAATTGAAAGTGCTGAAAACTAAATCTCTCATCAAAATAAACTCAAACTGGATTTCACTGTCCACCATTTTTACAGTCAATTAATTTTAAAAGAAGAAGGAGGAGGAGGGGGAGAAGAAGAAGAAAAAGAAAAAGAAAAAAATAAGATAAAAAAGTTTGCTTATAGAACCTTTCTTTCAAAGTCATGGTCTTCGTAATTTTGTGTTCCTGAAATATACAATATTACCTACAAACTCAGAAAAATATTTGGCTATAAACAGAAAAAAATTAGGAATGAGTACAGATTAAACAGATAAGCATCCACAATTATATTCTTCCAGCTCAACAGATAACTGGCTTTTAATACGATTAAAGGTCATCATTCTCAGTATTATCATTGCTCTGAGCATTTGTTCAAAACCTGAATTTGGTTTTTTAGAAGATTAATTTACCTTGGTGGATTAAGGGATCTTTAAAGATTTACAAGCACTCAAGACACAAAGGAACTAGCACCTTTCATTTTTTTTTTCAAAGGCTCAATTCTATTTCATCTATTTCCCTGGCTGAAATCTTCATAACTCTTTGCTCACATTCACTGCTGAAAATGTAGCCATCATAGTGGCCATCTGTCAGAAAACAGCAATTAGTTTAGCATGTCACAAACCAGCTGCAGAAATTGTATGCACACTATATGTTCATAATAGTGTCTTATTGCTATTAATGAAGAGACTACATTTCATGAACCACTGTATCAAAATTCATTACAGAAATGGGGATAATATGATAGATGCTGAGATAATAAGGCCTGCTTGACTTCTTCGCTAAGAATGAGTAAGTGTCCTCAACCAAACCACCACCACAATATATAGAGGCATTATAGTTGGAAGGTTAAGAACACAAGATTTGATGAGAGGCACTTCAAAACTTTGCTTTTCCATTTACTAGCTGTTATGTCCTTAAGCAAGTTACTTAACCTCTCTACACCTCACTGTTCTCATCTATAAAATAGGAATAACAGTACCTACTTGTGGGGGGTGGTTAAAATAAGGATTAAATAAAAATGAATATAGAATTCTTAGCCTAGTGACTGGAAAATAAAAAACAGTCAATACATATTTTAAAAACTGTTGTGGGGGTGCCTGGCTGGCTCAGTTGGTTGAGTATGTGCCTCTTGATCTCAGGGTCATGAGTTCAAGCCCCATACTGGACGTGGAGTCTACTTAAAAAACAAACAAAAAAACTGTTGTGGATACCTTTTTTTCTCTCTCTCATAGACTGCATGTCTTTTTTCTTTGTCTTTGGACCTGATCACCCCAATACTCTTACCAAAACAAAGTGTTTAGCTATCTTGGGGAGTCTGCCTTTGCTTCATAGCAGCTACCTTAGTATTTTTCCACCCCAGACTTTAGGATCTCACATTAGCTCACCTTAGACACACTCCAGGAAAGCAGCAGTGGCTGATGGGAAAAGGTTTAGACACAGTGATGTCTGTCCAATAGAAACAGAGTGCGTGTCACATGTTTAATTTTGAATTTTCTACTAGCCACGTTAAAAAAAGAAAAAGGGGGTGCCTGGGTGGCTCAGTTGCTAAGCATCTGCCTTCGGCTCAGGTCATGATCCCAGAGTTCTGGGATCGAGCCCCGCATTGGGCTCCCTGCTCCACGGGAAGCCTGCTTCTCCCTCTCCCACTCCCCCTGCTTATGTTCCCTCTCTCGCTGTGTCTCTGTCAAATAAATAAATAAAATCTTTAAAAAAAAAAAAAAAGAAAAAGAAACCTTTAAGTTAATTTTAATAATGTATTTTATCTGACTGAATATACCTAAAATATTATCATTTTAACAAGGGGCAGTAATCACTTGAGCTGCTCAACAGCCACATTTGCCTGCTACGTCAGACAGGACAAGTTCAGAGTTAAGTGGACCTGGATTCGCATTCTGGCTCTGCTATTCACTTGCTATTTACTTGCTAAATCTCATTTTCACTGTGTTAAAAATAACCATTTCCAGATATTGTTATGAGAATTAAGTAAAAATGGCATACACACAGTGCATGGCACAATGCCTGATACACAGGGGTGCTCATTAAATGAGAATTTCCCCACCCTCACCTTCTACTCTAGAACTGAACATGGGCTCAGTATCATATCATCTGTGACCCGGCTTTAGTTCCCTCTCTTCTATCTGTACTATAAACTTTAGCCTTTCTCCCATCTGCATGGCTCTCCCGCCTTGCTTTCTAGCAGCAGTAAACGTGACTGTGTGGACTTCTGGAAGCCATGGGGTCTCCTAGTCGTGACCCAAGTATGTGGTCCTCAGAAACCAAAATGACGGGCGCCTGGGTGGCTCAGTCGTTAAGCGTCTGCCTTCGGCTCAGGTCATGATCCCAGGGTCCTGGGATCGAGTCCCACATCGGGCTCCCTGCTCAGCAGGAAGCCTGCTTCTCCCTCTCCCACTCCCCCTGCTTGTGTTCCTGCTCTCGCTGTCTCTCTCTCTGTCAAATAAATAAATAAAATCTTTAAAAAAAAAAAAAAAAAAGAAACCAAAATGACTTAGGTGAGAGAGTTTCCTTCTCTGGCCCTGTCTCCTCCGCCCAGAGCTTACCACAACTATGGCTTCCCCAGCAAGTGCCATCAATAGCAATGGCTTCTCCACTGGAACATACACCGACCTGAAAACTTCTAAAGGTAAGGATTTTTCTACAAAATAACTGGCAGAACCCTTCAAAAGTATCAAGATCAAAAAAGACAAAGAACAAATGAGGAACCATCACAGATTGGAGGAGACTAGAGAGATTAAAAAATCAAAATGAAATATGGTATCCTGTGTAGGATCTTGGTGCAGAAAAAAGACCTTGGTGGAAAAACTGGTGAAACTCCCGTAAGGTCTGTGAGTTAGTTAATAGTATTGTATCAGTGTCAACTTCATCTCAGTAATTGTACCATGGTAATGTACAATGTTAATTTAGGGGGGTATAAGATGAAGAGTCTGCTGATCTAATAGATAACATGCTGACTACAGCTGATAACACTGTATTCTTTCATTGAAATTTGCTAAGAAAGTAGAACTTAAATGTTCTCACATACAAAAGGTAAATATGTAAGGTGACAGATGTGTTAATTAACTCAGTGGGGTGAATCCTATCACTATACACACACACACACACACATTTATACATCAATAAAGCTGAAAAAAAAACATTGGAAGTTATATGGGAATTCTCTATACTACTTTTATGACCTTTCTTGAGGTCTAATAACATTTCAAAATAAAAAGCTAAAAAACTTTTAAGTGTGATTATTTGAAACTTTATTGTGAAGGCACCTCTGTCCCAGTGGATTTACCAACGGATATGTCACTGTAAATATGCTACTTATGTTAAGCCTATTGCAATAAGGCCATCACGCAAGTTAATGAAAAGTCAATTCCAAGGTATCGAAAATCCACCTTAATCACCACTATTAGTTCGCAAATCCACTAAGAGAGTATGATGTCACCTACATACGCTCAGTAATACCAAGGACCTGATGACAGCAAATAATGTTTTATGTGACGAGTAATGTTATTAAATAAATATATCTTTTTATTTAACATTACCGAATAACATGCTTAAACATTAGCTCCACTGAGACTAACTTTTCACAGAAAGAAAGTGACAGGAAAAGATAAGGAAGAGATGCAAAGAAGCATATATTAATATGTACCCCCTCAGACCTTCCACGCTTTAGGGAACAGCCTGGGTCAATAAGCTCCGAACAAAACCCACTGCAATAGAAAAGAAAGTCTGTTCTACTACAGCATGTGTTTCTGCAACATGAATCAGCTCACAGGGACTATGGAGAAAGGGTTTCAGTATAAAGCAGAAGCTGCATTAGTTCATATGGAATTTTTTCCCAGATCAGTAATATGTTGCCTCTTTAATAATAGCAACTGAAGGCTAAGTACGCTAATGGCAATAAGCCAGGAAGGAATCAGTACTATATATTCAATCCTTCTCTTACAAGTGCTTACTGAAAGGTTAACTCTGATCTTTGTTTTAAATATATATACATGTAAATAAATAAATAAAGTAAGGTAACACTGACCAATGAGCAGAGGATACACCTCTGGTATCAGTACATTTTGTACAAAGCTTGCAATCTTCTCTTTGTAACTTCTGATGAAAATGTCCCTCTGCCCTTGTATACATAAACAAGCTCAACCCTTCCTTACATTGCCTTCAAGTTACCTTCAGCTTTGTCATTTTAAATAAATCCTACACTTACTGCAGTGCTTATTTATAAAAAATTTCATGTCGTTTAAACTGTGCTAGCAGTTTTATTGAATTGTTATTGTTTTCATTAGTGCTCTAGTTACAAAGTTGCATTAGCCCTACTACTTTATGAATTTGCAAACTGCAATTTTCCAGAAATGTATATATAATATTATAATTAAAATGCTGTATTTCCACATACATTGAATATATAAAACACTGTCCCAGGATATTTTTTAAATATAAATTGTCTTACTACCTTATTCCCAAAGATTTAATGTATCAATGAAATGTGCCATATCATTTTGTAAACAGAATGACAAACTACAGTTTCTATTTAGCCTTAAATTCAAATTTAGTCACGCATTTCTTGAATCACACATTTCTTAAATAGAATGTTCTGATATAATAATGATAATTATCATCTAAGTTAAAACCAGACTGATACATTTTGTAAGAAAAGCAAATATTCGGTGTTGACATGAATTAAATATATACTCATGAACATTGATCAAACCAACATCAATCTTTTCAAATGAAGCAGTTATAAAATGTATAAAATAATAAGGACATTTAGAAAGCATTTTTGCTCATAAAACTAAAAAGATACTTTGAATGTCTTTTATACAGTATTACATCATGCTAAAAAAGAATTTAGCAAAAGACTTCTTCCTTTCTCAAAAAAAAAATCATTGCTTAATGATTATTTGTTGTTAAATAACATAATACCAATCACTAAGCATTCTTTTATGTAAATGGCTCCTTCTAGCAACAAGCATTATGAAAGAAAATTTGCGTTATTTGTACATGTCAGAGATACAGCACATAATTAACTCATTAAAAATACAGCTCAACCCAAGGAGCTATAATTTATTATATCAACCCCAATTTAGATATACTATTTTTAAATTAATTTATATAATAAATATTAATTAGTTTAATATTTACATAAGAGAATAGTGTTCTCTTTTTCACATAGTCCATGATATGCTAGTGTACTTTTATGGACCCATGCAACCCTGAATTTCAAGGAGCCTTTTTTTTTCCCAATTACCTATTCAAATTTACTTGCTTAGAGATAGCCAGCGTGTTTCTCTTGGAAAAAAAAAAAAAAACTGCACAATTGTCTGCTTATAGTGTGACCTCTTTCACTTGGGTGGGTATCCTCTCCATCACCGACTAAGTGAGAATGTAACCTTGTCAAACCAAAGGCAAAAGAATAATGAGCACACAACAGGCTAACCCAGCATGGAAAAGGTTGTTAAGGAGGTTGCAAAAAAAGTACTCTGAATGACAAAATAAAAGTAGAGTCCAAAGAGTAGGTTAATATTAAAGAAAGCACTCAAGAACATGAGAAGCATTTAATCCCCATCCTTGGATGTCTGCCATACAAAACCTCACTCAAATGTATTTATTTTATTAGTTACTAATCAGATTTAGTTAATATGTTTTCAAATGAATCCTGGTAAAACAGGCTTGAAGGAGACACATTTATGAAACGTCTATTTCCACAAAGGGCTAGCCAAAGGTTAAGTATGGACAAGCAGATCACGTTTTATGTTTACCAAACAATTATATTCTCATCCAACAAAAAAACAATCATTCCAATTAAAGAAAAAGAAATATAAATTGGAAGTCTTCACCAAACACCAGGATTTTACTAACGTTAAAACAAATGACAGTAACTGCTATATTAATTGCTACCCCGATGCACTAACTACCATCACAGGGAAGCATAGGAAAACATTTTTATAAGTAGCTGAAACCAGAAGAAATCAGGCAAGTTCTGTTACAGGCTCCTCAGTGTGAATTTACTTTTAAAACAAACAAATCTCAAATCTAAACCATTCGAGCACGTGCTGGGACTATGTATTATATCATTGCATCAGTTATGCACACTTTGACATTCTTCTTCTACTTTAAGACCGGAATGAAATTCTTGTTCCTGACCAGTCATAATACTTTAACAGAGAAACAGTGCCACCTTTTGGTCCCAAACAAAAGCCTCTAGTCTACTAATCTTCCAAACTGCCTTATTTCAGTTCAATCACTGAGACTTACATAGAAATGTCACTGAATTTCATGTTGCAATTATCATCTTCTAGAAATATTGTGTACCTACACAAACTAACAAAAATGAAGTAACATTAAGGTTACTTCCAAGATGCAAAACTTCAGAATAATCCAAACTGATACCAAATACATGTACTTTAGATCATCAATATAATTTCTAATCAACATATCATCATTAAAGACATTTTACCAAATTCAAGTATGTCAACCGATATATTTTAGACATAAAAGGAAAATCCTTTCTTATAGCATTATTAATTTCAAAATTGATTTTTAAAAATATATTACATTTAAAATGTACCTATTAATTTAATAAATTGGCAAATGATATTAACAGCAAATTACCAGTTAAATCAGACAATTATAAATAATTTCATATACAAATATAATATGTTTCTGATTTACTTACACCAATGACACAATGTCACCACGTTGTACTTCAAAATTCCTCACTTTCCAGTGGTTCAAAAGCACCACATCAGATGATTGACTCCCCCCAGGATTCAAAGAAGGCTAAAAAATAAGGAGAAAGAGACACATCTATCATTTGTATTTTTCAATCTTCATGGTTCCTTGCACTTCATAGCTCTAGTGCAGTGCAATAAAACATTTTTAATATAGTAGCTTTCAATAAATTGCTGTTCTAAAGTAACTGCCAATGATGAGTTTTCAAAAAGACTCATCGGTATTCTTCACAGGTGAACCAGGGGAAAAAATACATTACCAATATCTACTTGAAAGGAAAATGTGCTAGATATTCAAATCTTTACTAAGCTCCAGTAAAGAGTATGAAAAGCTTTAAGAAGGATTATTTAAAAAAAAAAAAAAAAAAGAGGAGGAAGAAATGAATCAAACCTCCCAACGGAATATTCAGATGGGATCTAATTCCACAGGAGTGCACATCACCGTTCCATTTGGCAAAAAGAAGAAATAATCTCCAATCAACCAGGGAAACAGCCATATGAAGAAGAAAAGGAAGCAGAAGAAACAAGGGATGGGACAATTATGGAAGATGTGGGCATTTCCCACGCTGACCTCTCTCTTCTAGGGAGAGCAGGGAGTGAGGGTCCTGGTCCCAGTTTCAACCTAGTAAGTGACCTTCACCCTAGGATTCAGATGAGTCTAGATGTGCCTAAGGACTGATGGGGCAAAAACTGAGACACGTTTTGTGTAAGAATTCATCTGAAGGTCGGGAACCATCTAGGCATAAAAATTTGATTGAGGAACCACGAAGCCAACACACCTGTCACTTGGACAGGGGTGCCGGAAAAGCCAGTGACCTGAGGTGGGAACAGAGCAAATAAGAAGAGAATAAGAAAAACTGGGAGAGCTTTCTTGCCATTGACCCTCCAGGGTCTCTGAGAACGCCATGAGGGGAAACCACAGTCTCTGTGGCGGCAGGGAAGGTGCCAAACCCCAGCGGAGCCTCTCCGCCCTCACTGACAGGGGCAGCACGAGGAGACAGGCACAGCCCAGGGCAGGAGCCAGGAAAACTGCATGCCACACAACAGCCAGCCCCCAGAGCAGAAGTGATACGCTCTCTTTCAAAGATTCCTGGAACTATTCGTAGATTTCCACAAAGCCGATGTGGGCAAAGCTGTAGAAATTTTGTGTGGGGGCAATTATCATGATCTTATTTTTTACTCCCCAGGTTTTCTTGTGGCCAAAATATATTGGACATTTCTGAAGATCTCAAATACTCCCACAGCTTCTATCAACTCTTTTATGTGATAATGCCTAAGTATCTCTATCTTTATTTTTAAATTCTGGGCTACTCCTTTTACTTGATTATCTCATGTAAAATTCAACACAATTAAATGGAATTTGTCATTGTTTCTTACCAAGAAAGGTTTTCTTTCTTATTTTCTTACATCTTATTTATCATTTTCCCAGTCGACCAGCTTAAAATGTTGGTTATCTTTTTACTTCATATCTAACCAATCACCAAGCCAAGGAGTATTGTTCTCTTCACGAAGTCTTTCACTTGTGGCCCATCTTTCCTCTTCCCTCGCCCATTAACGTACTTCAAGCACCAATTGTCATATAACTCACCATGTATCTACACTAATCACTCTCACCTCCAACTCAGAAAGGAATGATTCCATTTCTTTCCAGCTATATGATTGTGAGCAAGTTACTTAATTTTATTATGCTTCCATTTCCTTACTAGTAAAGTGGTGATAATTAGTAACTTAGCTAATTAGTAATAATACACAATAATAGCCAATACTGACCAAGTGCTTACCATGTGCACTGTTCTATTAATGATAACCAGACAACTGAGTGCTTACCATGTGCAAGGCACTGTTCTAAGAGCTTTACAAATATTAACTTAGTTGGTAAGATCATTCACTTCAAGTGCATAGATAGAACAGTTCTTGACCCATAGACAAGCTCTCAGTAATCTCTATTATTGGTAATACTACATCACAATTTTAATGACACGTAGTTTTGTGTCCTTCCTCAGGTTCCTCCTCTGGCTCCAAAATAAAGAACAGAGCTGAAATAGTAGGATGAATCCAAGGGGCTTTGTTGGGCCATGTGCTAGGGAATGGAGCTTTTGCTATCACACAGTAGGGTTAGATTAAAAATTCAGCTTCCATGTGGGTTCATTCTCTCTCATTCATATTCTCTATCTCCCTCTCTGTCTTCGAGTTTAGAATCTTGTGAGTCCTTTTCCCTTATTTCTTTCGATTTTTCCTCCTATACAACTGAGGTAATAAAGGTGGCCTAGGGGGAGTCCATCTGAACCACAAAGAGAAAATCTCCTTCTCATTGCACTTTCACTGGGTTTGTTTCTTTCCCTTGCCATCAGATTAGTGAAGAACAAAAGTGATTTAGCAATTTCTGACTGTTCTTCCTTAGTCTCTTTTATTGGTGTTTTTCAAAAGTTTGTGACCACCACTCATAATGAGATATGCATTTTACACACATGCACAAACACACAATTCTGAACAAAATTTCACAAGACAGTAATTACTGATATTTTCTATTCTCTCCTAATCTGTTTTGAAAATTCTGTCTATAACCAACCATATTAAGTTCACATCCACTGTCCTGATTTTGCAACCTACTAGTAAGTTGCAATCCACATTGCTAAAATCATAGCTTTAGACAATTCTTCAACCATTACCCTATGAAGGCTGCATTTTTCCAGAATTCTACCTTTAGTTCATTCATTCCTGTTTTTCAATTCTTTCCCTGAAAAATCTCATCAGCATTCTCAGTTGCAAATACCACCTATACCAATGACTTCTAAATGCATAGTCCCAAAATCACTTCCTCCTCAATCCACAGCACTTCACACTACAGTACGTGCATACTGTAATGTAATTTTTGCTTACCTGTCTGTCTCCACAACTAAGCAAGAAGCATTTTTTATCCATCATGGTAACCCATAGTTAGATTTATACTCCCAACACCAACTACTTCTCTGAGATACAGCTCATAGCTCTAAGTGGTTGCTGGGCATCTCATCTGATCAAGTCATTCCCCTACCTTAAAGCCTTCACTAACTTCCTAACACTACCAACATGACTGGCTTCAAGATCAAAATCAAGACACACATGATCTGCAGGACCCTATCAATCCCCACTTACCATAGTTCCTACCAGTTAAATTAAACCATAAGTAGGTTATTCACTCACACTTCCAAGGCTTCATATAAGCAAATATTTCTGCCTGAAATGTTGTCCCCTCTTTCCACCTTCTGCCATCTTGTTAACTCACACAGCAAAACAACATTTGCGTCTCATGAGGCAATTTCACAGGAATTCTTTCCTAACCCTCATCTCTCCTTCTCCCCATTCCCAGCTTCAGCGTCCATTAGGTGATCAAAACTCTCAAGTTCCCCGTCACCAAGCTGTGATCATTTCTATCACAGCATATTTAAATGTGCATTGTAATTATTGCCTTGTCTCTCTTTCCAAGAGTCTGTAAGCCTTTTGAGAATATGTTGTTTCTTATGTCTCTGTTCTTGACACCTAGGCACATAGGGTGATTAATAATTTTCAGGGGAAAGAATGAAAAATATCAATTATTGAAATTCCCAAAAACTTCCCAAATTAACATGCCCAGAAGAGAGATCTTATTCCACTCCAGCTCCCAATTCTATTTCTGTATTCCCCTCCTTAGTTAACAGTATCACCATTCACCCTGCTCCGCAGACTAAAATACTCTTGCGTCAGCCCCATTTTCTTACTCTCCCTTACTCTCATCATCCGACTGTTCCTCTGCCCATAATACCTTTCCCCTACTTGGAAAATTCTACTTATCTCTCAAAGCACAGCTTGGATGGTGACTTCTGTGTGAAGCCTTAAACAAACAAACAAACAAACACCTGCAGTTTCCTTGTAGAAATTAGGAAATTACATCCTGGTGCTCCAAGCCCAAAGACAAAAGAATCCCCATGGACTCAAATCTTGACACTTGGATTCATCTTTCCCTTCGAGGATTACTCATCAACCAGCTTTTCTTTTTTTTTTTTTTTTTTTTTTTTTTAAAGATTTTATTTATTTATCTGAGAGAGAGAATGGGAGACAGAGAGCATGAGAGGGGAAGGGTCAGAGGGAGAAGCAGACCCCCCGCTGAGCAGGGAGCCCGATGCGGGACTCGATCCTGGGACTCCAGAATCATGACCTGAGCCGAAGGCAGTTGCTTAACCAACTGAGCCACCCAGGTGCCCCTCAACCAGCTTTTCTAACTCCAATTGTTAGAACCAAAAGGTAATGAGTTGTAAACAAAAGATCTATGTAGGGAAAAAAATCCCAGAAGGAAGCATGTCTAATTTCTAACAGTAAAATATTAGGATCATCAGTCAACACCTAGAAGACCTCATTTGATTTTATAAAGGAAACAACAGAGTTTTCTTTTACCTTTCCTCTCCTCTACAAGGTTACATTTAATCATTCCCCCATCTGTGCTCCCTTAGCTATTTAGGTTAACTTCAATGATACTTCTTAAAACCTTGTTATAGGTACCTGCCTACACATATAACTTTTTCACTAAAATGTAAGCTTTTCAGCTACAGAAATCATGTCTTACCCATGTTTGTATGCCCAGAAGAAGGGCTGGAAAATAGCATTTCTATACTTTAAAGTTTAAAATATTAAAGGTTTTTAAAAGCATTTTTAAATAAGATGGTTCCTAGGCAATGTACATTATCTAAACAATGTATACATTTCTTTCAGTAAAAACATGTTCTAGGTAATCTAGTAAGAAATCTTTTGTGTTGCATCAAGTTAGGCAATTTAAACACTAGGAATAAAGTTGAACAGTACTTTATTATTATGCATAATGAAATAATGCTAACGTAGTATTCATTATGTGAAATAGAATAAAACAATAAAATTTTCACAACAGAATGAAATTTTTTCTTTACTGTTCATTTATGAATATGAATAAGAAAAATTTTCTTAAATTGGGAAACTGTTCTACAGGACTATAACAACCATAGCTCTTTGTACTTCAATTTAAAAACTTATTAAAAAGAAAAAAGCACTTTAGTTCCTGACTTTCCTAAAACAACTTTGAGAAGAAAAATAATGCACTAACTTCAAAATGAAAAATTTATATGAAAATGAAGAAAATCTCATTCAAATAATGTTATTTCAGAAAAATTAGTAAGTCATGTTATTACTTAGAAATTTTACATCTCACTTTCCCTTGCGGGAATGGCAGTTTATGCTTCAGACAGAGCAAGTAATCTTTTCAAATCAAAGAAGTTATACACATGAAATCTAAATTAAAAGTCATAAACTTTCAGAGACTCATGTAACCGGAGTCTATATTTTCTTGTCATATTGTTACTACCTTAAATCTAGATTCACCAAGACAACAACAAAATTATAACCAACTTAAGACAATCAACTTTGGAAGTAAGAAACCTCAGAGAATATTTAATCTAGGAGTTTCCACCTCCATTTCAAAATGTGTGACTGTGTTAGATGTTCATCCTAGTAGTCAAGGAGATTTCCAATAGTAAGGGGAAAAACACTGATAATCATTGGGATTACAAACCCCATAGCTGTTCTGCCCACTTTTTCTTCAGTGACTTTCATCTTCAAACTCAATCTATTTGTGGGCTTCTACCATCGAGCATTAAGGCTAAAAATCAACAACTTACCCAAAACCAGACAAAGACCCCACCAAAAAGAAGAATTACAGACCAATATCCCTGATGAACATGGATGTAAAAATTCTCACCAAAATATTAGCCAATAGGATCCAACAGTACATTAAAAGTATTATTCACCATGACCAAGTGGGATTTATTCCTGGGCTGCAAGGGTGGTTCAATATCCGCTAATCAATCAGTGTGCTACACTACATTAATAAAAGAAAGGACAAGAACCATGTGATCCTCTCAAAAGATGCAGAAAAAGCATTTGACAAAGTACAGCATCCTTTCTTGATTAAAACTCTTCACGGTGTAGGGATAGAGGGAATATACCTCAATATCATAGAAGTCATATATGAAAAGCCACAGCAAATATTCTCAATGGGGAAAAACTGAGAGCTTTTCTCCTAAGATCAGGAACACAGCAGGCATGTCCACTATCACCACTGCTGTTCAACATAATACTAGAATTCCTAGCCTCAGCAATCAGACAACAAAAAGAAATAAAAAGCATCTGAATCGGCAGAGAAGAAGCCAAACTCTCACTCTTTGCAAATGACCTGATACTCTATGTGGAAAATCCAAAAGACTCCACCTCAAAATTATTAGAACTCATACAGGAATTCAGCAAAGTGGCAGGATATAAAATCAATGCACAGAAATCCATTGCATTTCTATACACTAACAATGAGACAGAAGAAAGAGAAATTAAGGAGTCGATCGCATTTACAATTGCACCAAAAACCATAAGATACCCAGGAATAAACCTAACCAAAGAGGCAAAGCATCTGTACTCGGAAAACTATAGAACGCTCATAAAAGAAATTGAGGAAGACACAAAGAAATGGAAAAACGTTCCATGCTCATGGGTTGGAAGAAGAGATATTGTTAAAATATCTATGCTACCTAGGGCAATCTATACATTCAATGCAATCCCTATCAAAATACCATCAACTTTTTTCACTGAGCTGGAACAAATAATCCTAAAATTTGCATGGAACCAGAAAAGACCCCAAATAGCCAAAGGAACGTTGAAAAGGAAAACCAAAGCTGGTAGCATCACAATTCTGGATTTCAAGCTCTATTACAAAGCTGTAATCATCAAGACAGTACGGTACTATCACAAAAACAGACACATAGATCAATGGAACACAATAGAGAACCCAGAAAGCGACCTTCCACTCTATGGTCAACTAATCTTCAACAAAGCAGGAAAGAATATCCAACGGGAAAAAGACAGTCTCTTCAACAAATAGTGTTGGGAAAATTGGACAGCCACATGCAGAAGAATCAAATTGGATCACTTTCCTATACCATACACAAAAATAGACTCAAAATGGATGAAAGACCTAAATGTGAGATAGGAATCCATCAAAATCTGAGAGGAAAACACAGGTAGCAACCTCTGTGACCTCGGCCACAGCAATTTCTTGCTATACACATCTCCAAAGGCAAGAGAAACAAAGGCAAAAATGAACTCTTGGGACTTCATCAAGATAAAAAGCTTTTGCACAGCAAAGGAAACAGTCAATAAAATGAAAAGGCAACCCACAGAATGGGAGAAGATATTTGCAAATGTTTTATCAGATAAAGGGCCAGTATCCAAAATCTATAAAGAACTTATCAATCTCAACACCCAAAGAACAAATAATCCAATCAAGAAATGGGCAGAAGACATGAACAGACATTTCTGCAAAGACATCCAAATGGCCAACAGACACATGAAAAAATGCTCAACATCACTTGGCATCAGGGAAATACAAATCAAAACCACAATGAGATACCACCTCACACCAGTCAGAATGGCTAAAATTAACAAGTCAGGAAACAACAGATGTTGGTGGGGATCCAGAGAAAGGGGAACCCTCTTACACTTTTGGTGGGAATGCAAGCTGGTGCAGCCACTCGAAAACAGCATGGAGGTTCCTGAAGAAGTTGAAAATAGAGCTTCCCTATCACCCAGCAATTACACTATCAGTTATTTACTCCAAAGATACAAATGTAGTGAACCAAAGGGGCACCTGCACCCCAATATTTATAGCAGCAGTGTCCACAATAGCCAAACTATGGAAAGAGCCCAGATGTCCATCTACAGATGAATGGATAAAGAAGAGGTGGTGTATATATATAAATATATGAATATATATATATATAATACTACTATATATAGTGTGTGTGTGTGTGTATATATATATATATGAATACTACTCAGCCATCAGAAAAATGAAATCTTGCCATTTGCAATTATGTGGATGGAACTAGAGGGTACTATGCTAAGCGAAATAAGTCAATCAGAGAAAGATAATTATCATATGATCTCACTAGTATGTGGAATTTAAGAAACAAAACAGAGGATCATAGGGGAAGGGAGGGAAAAATAAAACAAGATGAAATCAGAGAGGGAGACAAACCATAAGAGACTCTTAATCGTAGGAAACAGACTGAGGGTTGCTGGATGGGAAGGGGGTGGGGGATGGGGTAACTGGGTGATGGACATTAAGGAGGGCACACGATGTGATAAGCACTGGGTATTATATAAGACTGATGAATCACTGAACTCCATCTCTAAAACTAATAATATACTACATGTTAATTAATGGAATTTAAATTTTAAAAAATCAACAACTTAGAGAAGTCTTTTGGATAGCCCTTGCTCCAAAGACAGAGAACTGTGGTCACATCTTGGCACCATTTCCTTACTAGCCAGATTACCTTAAACAAATCATTTAACTTCTCTAAGCCTCATTTCCACATCTATAAAATGGGGATTGCAGTACCACCTACGTCACAGGGTTGCTCTGAGAAATAAAGAGAGGGTCCACAAAGTGTTAACACAGTGCATGATACAGAGTAAATAGTCAACAATTAAGATGATAAAGAGGATGCTAGCAACAACAGAACAAAAGGAAGCAAAATCAAGTATTCTTTCTGTAAGATTCAAGATAAGAATAAGCTTTTAGGGGCGCCTGGGTGGCTCAGTCGTTAAGCGTCTGCCTTCAGCTCAGGTCATGATCTCAGGGTCCTGGGATCGAGCCCCACATCAGGCTCCCTGCTCGGCGGGAAGCCTGCTTCTCCCTCTCCCACTCCCCTTGCTTGTGTTCCCTCTCTCACTGTGCCTCTCTCTGTCAAATAAATAAATAAAATCTTTAAAAAAAAAAAAAAAAGAATAAGCTTTTACATATTGCTCTGAATGTTTTTCCTTTTATACACTAAACTGGAAGTCTTTAGGCTGAAAATTCTACCTCTTATTTCTAAATGCTTGGTAGATTGTTTCTTCATTTCTTTTAAGAAGGTAAAGTTAACATACTTTTTTTTTTTTTTTTTTAGAGAAAGAGAGATGGGGGGGAAGGGCAGAGGGAGAGAGAGAGAGAACCTTAAGCAGGCTCCATGCCTGGCGTGCAGCCTGACCTGGACCTCAATCTCACAACCCTGAGATCACAACCTGAGCCGAAATCAAGAATCAGAAGCCTAACCAACCGAGTCACCCAGGTGCTCCAAGTCAATATACTTTTATTTTGGATCTCAATTGTTCTGCTTTTAGGAATTAATCTTCCCAAAATTTAATATGCACAACCATTTACTTAAAAATATTTTCTATAAAAACATTGTCTATTATGTTTTAAATTACCATTTTTAACATACACGCATATACATACATATATAAAAAGACAGTCATCAAAAATCTGTGTAAGCCCTGAATGAACTTTCTTTATTCAGAAACATTAAACTTTTGGCTTCTTAAAAAAAAAAAAAAATACAAGTCATTAGCTCTGATTGATGAGATTATGGTTTCCTTTTCTTTCCTTTTTTTGGGGGGGGGTGGGGATTCTTGTAACATTAAAAAAGGTTATGGTATGATTTCCTCTGACCTGGGTATTATATCATTCACTCTAAGAAAGACAACATAAGTCAGCAGATTTCAGCAGATGTTAATAAATTATGCTAAGCCTAGAAATAGCAGATTTCAAACCTGCTTTTGGAACAAGTACAACACAGCAGTTGGGCTTTAATGCTATCTCTGATCAAAGACTATGCTGAAGGATTTTTATTCCTTCTACAAACAAATATTATTGTCAAGGTATCCTAAATTCTCAGCTTGCATCTAAGTTCAAACCAAATGACAGTTTTGGGGGAATTTATGTCTTGGTTTAGAAAAATAAAACTCCCCTAGAGAACTGAACAGAGACATGATGGATTTCTTACCTTGTAAAATTTAGCCACAGCCATCAATCAGTAAATGATATTATTCTGATTTTGATTTTTTCCTATAAATTTCTTATTCATGTTTTCACACATTCATTTTTTAATTAAAAAAAAAAGTTCCCAACCTATAATTCACTACCTATCAGTTACCAACAGAGCCTGGTTTTAACCTCACTTCTCTGGGCACAGTGCTTTCAACCCCTTCAGGCCTATAAAGAGCACCACCCACCCTGGCAATATACAATCTAAGAATGTTTGAATATTAAATATTGTGCTTTTCCAGGAAAGAATGTCCAATGGAAAAAAGTCTCTTCAACAAATGGTGTTGGGAAAACTGGACAGCCACATGCAGAAGAATGAAACTGGACCATTTCCTTACACCACACACAAAAATAGACTCAAAATGGATGAAAGACCTAAATGTAAGACAGGAATCCATCAAGGACACAGGCAGCAACTTCTTCCTAGAAACATCGCCAAAGGCACGGGAAGCAAGGGCACAAATGAACTGTTGGGACTTCATCAAGATAAAAAGCTTTTGCACAGCAAAGGAAACAGTTAACAAAACCAAAAGACAACCAACAGAATGGGAGAAGATATTTACAAATGACATCAGATAAAGGGCTAGTATCTAAAATCTATAAAGATTTGGGGCACGTGCACCCCAATGTTTATAGTAGCAATGTCCACAATAGCCAAACTATGGAAAGAGCCAAGATGTCCATTGACAGATGAATGGATAAAGAAGATGTGGTATATATACACAATGGAATATTATGCAGCCATCAAAAAATGAAATCTTGCCATTTGCAACGACGTAGATGGAACTAGAGGATATTATGCTAAGTGAAATAAGTCAATCAGAGAAAGACAAGTATCATATGATCTCACTGATATGAGGAATTTGAGAAACAAGACAGAGGATCATAGGGGAAGGGAGGGAAAAGTGAAACAAGACGAAATCAGAGAGGGAGACAAACCATAAGAGACTCTTAATCTCAGGAAACAAACTGAGGGTTGCTGGAGTGGAGGGGGGTGGGATGGATGGGGTGGCTGGGTGATGGCATTGGGGAAGGTATATGCTATGGTGAGTGCTGTGAATTGTGTAAGACTGATGAATCACAGACCTGTACCCCTGAAACAAATAATGCATTATATGTTAATTTAAAAAAAGAAGAGAAAAAATAATCTATAGTCTGACCTGATATCACTCAGGCAACTACAACCATAGAGATACTAGTGGTCCCAGAGGACAAGCTCCACTGCGCAAGCATCTAACAAGCCTCTGTTTGCATGTTGTTTGCTATAATTCCACTGACCAAAGGGATTAATGTGGCCAAGCCAAGAGTCAAGGTAGGGGACTACACAGAGCTTAAAAAGAGGCCTCTGGGCCCCAGCTTACTATGAACAGAAGCATTTTTTTTTTAAGATTTTATTTATTTATTTGAGAGAGAGAGCACTAGCAGCGGGAGGCATAGAGGGAGAGGGAAAAGCAGAAAGGCATGACTCATAGGAGTTGGTGGTGGAAAAGCGACATTAATGTAACAATGTACCACAGTCCTTTTGCAAAAGGACTAAAGTCCATGGTTGAGGATCCTAGGGTGCAATTCAAGTGCAATTCATCTTGAATCAGAGGCTTATGAAGTAAAAAAGACAAGTTATCTGTCCCCCAAACACCCAACATGCAAAAGAAAGACAGGAACAGGATAACCACAATAGATTTTTGAAAAAGAATAGGAGACACACAGAAGTCATTTGTCCATCATAAGTCTAATATCCACCAGCAGATGTCAGGGCCTCCTACTCCAGGGACATGAATATTCTTTCATTCGGACCCACTTCATTCTCTGGGATGGTTCCCTAATCTATTGTTGTCCATGGCTCTTTGCTCTGCTCTATGGGCTTTTGACTCCAAAAAGAAATGCTTCTGGGGGCACCTGGATGGTTCAGTCGGTTAAGCGTCTGCCTTCTGCTCAGGTCATGATCTCAAGGTCCTGTGACTGAGCCCTGTGTCAGGCTCCCTGCTCAGTGGGGAGTCTGCTTTTCCCTCTCCCTCTATGCCTCCTGCTGCTAGTGCTCTCTCTCTCAAATAAATAAATAAAATCTTAAAAAAAAAATGCTTCTGTTCATAGTAAGCTGGGGCCCAGAGGCCTCTTTTTAAACTGACCATCCCTTTTATTTTTCTTTCTCATTATTTCTTTAAATTTTAATTACAGTACAGTTAACACACAGTGTTATATTAGTTTCAGGTGTTCAATACAGTGATTTAACAATTCTATACATTACTCTGTGCTCATCATGATGAGTGTATTTTTAATCCCCGTCACCTATTTCACCCATCCCCCCACCCATTTCCCCTCTGGTAACCATCAGTTTGTTCTATATAGTTAAGAGTCTGTTCTTTGGTTTATCTCTTTTTTTCCTTTATTCATTTGTTTTGTTTCTTAAATTCCACATGAGTGAATTCATGTGGTATTTGTGTTTCTCTGACTGACTTATTTTGCTTAGCATACTCTCTAGCTCCATCCATGTCATTGCAAATGTCAAGATTTCATTATTTTTTATGGCTGAATAATATTCCAGTGTGTGTGTGTGTGTGTGTGTGTGTGTGTGTGTATACCAGTTCTTTATCCATTCATTTATTGATAGACACTTGGGCTGCTTCCATAATTTAGCTATTGTAAATAATGCTGCAATAAACTTTGGGTTCCTATATTTTTTTGAGTTAGTGTTTTTGTATTCTTTGGGTAGATACCCAATAGTGCAATTGCTGAATCATATAATAATTCTATTTTTAAATTTTTGAGGAACCTCCATACTGTCTTCCAGAGTGGCTGCACCAGTTTGCATTCCTACCAACAATGCATAACGGTTCCTTTTTTTCCACAACACTCACATTGTCTCTTGTGCTTTTGATTTAAGCCACTCTAACAGGTGTGAGGTAATAGCTCATTGTGGTTTTGTTTTGCATTTCCCTGATGATGAGTGATGCTGAGTATGTTTTCATGTGTCTGTTGACCATCTGTATGTCTTCTTTGGAGAAATGTCTGTTCATGTCTTCTGCCCATTTTTTAATTGGATTGTGGAAGTTTTTTTGGTGTTGAGTTGTGTAAGTTCTTCAAATACTTTGGATACTAACCCTTTACTGGATATGTCCTTTGCAAATATCTTCTCCCATTCAGTAGGTTGTCTTTTAGTTTTGATTGTTTCCTTAGCTGTGCAGAAGCTTTTTATTTTGATGTACTCCCAACAGTTTATTTTTGCTTTTGTTTCATTGTCTAAGGAGATATATCTAGAAAAATGTTGTGAGGGCCAGTGTCAGAGAAATTACTGCCTGTGCTCTCTTCTAGGATTTTTATCATTTCAGGTCTCACACTTAGATCTTTAATCTATTTTGAGTTTATCTTTGTGTGTGGTGTAAGAAATTGGTTCAGTTTCATTCTTTTGCATGTAGCTTTCCAGTTTTCCCAACACCATTTGTTGAAGAGAATATCTTTTTCCCATTGCATATTCTTGCCTCCTTTGTTGAAGATTAATTGACCATATAATTGTGGGTTTGCTTCTGGGCTTTCTATTCTGTTCCATTGATCTATGTGTCTATTTTTGGGCCAGTACCATACTGTTTTGATTACTACAGCTTTGTAATACAACTTGAAATCTAGAATTCTGATAACTTCAGCTTTGTTTTTCCTTTTCAAGATTGCCGTGGCTATTCAGGGTCTTCTGTGGTTCCATACAAATTTTGACCATCCTTTTAAGTATACACCAATTCAAGTCCCTTAAAACCCTTTTGACTTCCTATTCATCTAATTAACATGCACTCCATTCCCCATAAAACTATATTAATAACTCTTTGCAAACTAGAGCTCTTTCTACTTTGTGTCAGGCTGCTGTGACACAAAGACCTTAAGATTCCTACACAATTATAATCTCTTCTGTCTGGCTAAAAGGATCTACTAAGTCACACCTTAAATCTTTTTGAGGTCTTACCAAAGAGTCTTCCAGTCAAGATTTGATATCTACCCGGGCGCCTGGATGGCTCAGTTGGTTAAGTGACTGCCTTTGGCTCAGGTCATGATCCTGGAGTCCCAGGATCGAGTCCCACATCAGGCTCCCTGCTTGGCAGAGAGTCTGCTTCTCCCTCTGACCCTCCCCCCTCTCATGCTCTGTCTCTCTCTCATTCTCTCTCTCAAATAAATAAATAAAATCTTTAAAAAAAAAGATTTGATATCTACCCTAGGCTACTTCTTACTTTGAGAATCTTTTGCCTGCCAGAGACTGCTGAAGAAACATTTTTATTTTTTAAAACAGAAATTACTGGACACCTTGTATTTCCTCTAAGTTCTGCCTTAAGTTCATTTCCCTCTTCCTATACCCTATACAAAGCTGTAAGAAGCCAAATGACAATGTCAATATTCTGCTGGAAATCTCCTTAGCCAGATCCATAAATTTGTTATGTACTCCTTCTATATCCCAAGTTCCTGCAGGTGACAGCTTCTCAAACTGTTCTAGTACCATGAAACATGGTCACCACTATTCCAGTCTCCAAATAACAGTTTTCTCACCACTTTGAGGCTTCTAGTAATAGTTGTCTATCATTTGTCCAACTTTTACCAACAATGCCCTACCATTTTTCCAGCCCTCCACTGCCATCCAGTCCCAAAATCAATTCCATCTATTTTAGAATTTTGTTTTGGCAGCATCTCACTAATAATTTGGGTTACCTATTGTTTCATAACAAACCACTCCAAAACTATGAGTCTTAAAAGAACAACCATTTAATTGCTCATAATTTGGCAACATAGGTTTCACTCAGAGGGGTAGATCCTCTGCCGATCTGTCTCTCCTGAGGCGATTCATGTGGCTGCAGTCATCTGTGATTCAAAAAGTGATGGAAAAGCCAAGATGGCTCTACTCACACATCAAGCACTTAACCGGGGCTCCTTGGCCAGGACGCGTCACTTGTCCTCCAGTGTCCCCTCTAGCAGGACAGCCTGAGTTTCTTGCATGTTCCCAGTTCACAAGCACTGACCAAGTTCCTACTTGAGTAACATTTGCTGATGACCAATTGGCTAAAGCAAGTCATATGGCTAGATTCAATGTGGGAGGAAATGTGATTCATTGAGGAGCCATTACTGTAAAAATCTATACATTTCCCATGCTATGTGAATGAGCCATTCTCTCAGCTGACACTCTATGCTTCTTGTTGGTCATTTTTAAAAACTATAGATGGGGTGCCCAGGTGGCTCAGTCATTTAAGCATCTGCCTTCAGCTCAGGTCATGATCTCAGGATCCTGGGATCGAGCCCCACATCAGGCTCCCTGCTCAGTGGTGTGTCCTCTTCTATCTCTTCTTCTGACCACCCCCCGACCCCTGCTCATGCACTCTCTCTCTCTCTGTCTCAAATAAATAATAAAATATTTTTAAAAATAAATAAAAACTACAAAAGTGAAAAATCATTTATATTGTAAAAAAAGAAAGAAGATTAGCAGGCAAAAAAAAAAACTAAACAAAACATTAAAAGATAAACACTCTAAAGCTATAAAGTATAGAATACACACTTAAAAGTTAAAAATATAGTAACAAGATAATATAAAATTAAAACTAGAAAGAAATAAAAACAAAGTTTACAACTAGTAAGAAAAATCAAAAAAAAAAAAAGAAAAATCAAAAATGAAAATTACAAATTGATATAACCACGGATACAAGGGATTAGAAGCAGTAACCTAAAACTAGTATAAATATATGATGAATAATTTAATAGACAAATGAAGAGCGAAAATCTATTTTCTTAATATTTTATTTATTTGAGAGTGAGAAAGTGTGTGTAAGAGAAAGAACATGAGCAGTGGAGAGGGACAGAGGGAGAGGGAGAAGCAGACTCCCCACTGAGCAGGGAGCCTGATGCAGGGCTTCGATCCCAGGCCCTGGGACCATGACCCGAGCCGAAGGCAGACATCTAACTGACTGAGCCACCCAGGCGCCACACGAAAATACAGTTTTAAAAGGTACTAAAAGTTAGAATTCAAGGGACGCCTGAATGGCTCAGTTGGTTAAGCGTCTGTCTGCCTTCGGCTCAGGTCATGATCCCAGCATCCTGGAATCGAGTCCCGCATCAGGCTCTTACTCAGTGGGGAGCCTGCTTCTCCCTCTGCCTGCTGATCCCCCTGCTTGTACACTCTCTCTCTCTATCTCTCTGGCAAATAAATAAATAAAATCTTCTTTAAAAAAGCATTTAAAAAATAAAATAAAATAAAAGAATTCAAAAGCTTAGCAAACCAAGACAATCAGGAGTTCTGAAGCAAAAACAGTTCCCATGTCTGGCAAATGCCCCAATAACTTGCCCTACCCAAGAGTTGGGGCTCTCTACAACAAAAGGTTTCTCAAACACATTTTTTTATTAAAGCATCATTGAGACGTAACATTATATTAGTTTCAGATGTATAACACAGTGATTCAACACTTGTACACATTGCAAAATGATCACCCCAGTAAGTCTAGTTATCATCCATCACCATACATAGTCATGAAATTTTTTTTTTTCAAACTTGAGTATTTACAGAGCTTGTCAAAATGCAGATTCCAAGGTCCTAGTAATAATTCCATTTTCATAGAAGTGGGTTAGGGCTCAGGAACCTCCATGAATAAGGCACCCCCGTTGGTATTAATAAAAGCCTAAGGATGACAGTAACTGTCAAAGGGCTTTCTCAGACCACGGGCCTCCTTATCATTCGCATTGCACTTACTGGTTGGAGTCCTTAGGACAAGCCCACATTTAAAGTTTTGGACTCAAAAGCTAACATCCTCCATTCCGTTAGCTATAGCTCAATTTGAGCAGCTTCACCCTTTCAAGCCTCCCTCCAGCAATAAAGCAGCATTTTTCAAATTATAGGTCATGACCAATGAGTGAGTCATAGAATCAATTTAATGGGATGCAACCAGAATAGAAAATATCAGAGGGCACTGCACATAATGATGGTAATTACAATTTTAGTATTGTTACATGAAACTTCTGTTTCAGTTGTGTGTATATATGTACAATGAAAAACTATATTACTTAATGAGTCATAAGCAAAAAGGTTTGAAAACCTCTGCCATAAAGAATACAATGGATTCATCAAGAAGCTAAAAAGTTTTCAGGTGAAGAGTGCAGAAACACCCTCAAAGTCAAAGAAAAAAATTTTAATGATGATAATTTTATTTTATCATATTTCTGTAGGGTTTAATTATTCAGGCACTTCAATGCTTCAAAGAACAAATTTAATATGCATTTATTCAGCAACCCTCTGAATGGGTAGGTGAGAGGAATATGGTCCTTTTCTTTTAGAAGCTTACAAAGTAGAGTTAGCATTAACCCATGAAATAAATAGAAGACTAGAGGACAATACAAAACATTTATACTTATGAGTTAAATTTACAGTGCTGTAGGATTTCAAATAAGTGAATGATGGAATGAGGGAAAGTTTCATGAAGAAGGTAGGACTTGAGTTTAGCCTTAAAGGGAGCATAAGATAAGAAAAAGCAGAAAGGAAAAGGTATAGTAGTAAGTATTGTTACATAGCCAAACGAGGCTAACTGCCTATAAAAAGAATCTCAAACACTTGGTGTATAATACCATAGTGAGTAGATTTACTATACCCAGTCATTCAGAAACCCAGGTTCTTTTCTATTTTATAGATCTACCACCTCCTGTGGCCCCAGAGTCAGACCAAGCCTGCAAATGGCAACTTACTTTTCATCCTCTTTCCACTGGCCAGAACTCAGTCCCACTTTACTACTAGGGAAGGCAAATCATATAGCCTAGGACAAAAATGGAGTACCTCCATTCATTGCTAGTCCTTTCTCTTACAACTAAAATATCCCAAACATAAGACAAAGAACAAATGGAGGATGACTCTAAAAGGTGGAAAGAAGACGGACTGGAGGCTAGGGACATTAGGACATGAGGAACAACATGGTGGCAAGTTCCCTGGGTTTTCTTTTTGCTTCTCATATATTCTAGATAACACATTGGAGAAGCCTGCAACCAGGAGCTACCAACAGGCAGAACAAAAAAGCTTGAAGAAAAGCCTACTTTCCAGCCATAGGGCCAGGAAAAGTGCCCAAGTGGAAGAGAAAACATTTCTTATAATACCTATCCTAATCCAGCCAAACACCAAAGGAAACTCTGCCCCAACACCAGAGTGTTAATGGGCTGAACAGGGAACCGAGGTTCCAGCCATACACAGCATCAGTGAACTGGGTACTTTCCCTTCACTTCCCCCAGTCCTGTAACAAGAGGAAGAAAGAGAACACACACTATCAGCTACCCCAGGGTTAGTTTGGCAATTTCTTAAAAATGAAACATAAATGTACCATACAACTTTGCAATTCCACTCCTAGCAGCATTATTCATGATAATGAAAATGTGGAAACAACCTAAATGTTCATCAACTGGTAAGCAGAAACAAAATGGGAAAAAAAATCCATACAATGGAATTCTTTTTGGTAATAAAAAAAAAAAAATACTGATCTTTGGTACAACATGGATAAACCTCAAAACACATTATGGTAAGTCAAAGAAGTAAGACATAAAAGACCACATATTGAATGGTTCTAGTTGCAGAGAATGCCCAGAAAAAGCATAAGTTAAAGTAAGAATTAACTTTAAATAGACATGAGGGGGGCGCCTGGGTGGCTCAGTCGGTTGAGCGACTGCCTTCGGCTTGGGTCATGATCCCGGGGTCCTGGGATCGAGTCCCACGTCGGGCTCCCTGCTCTGCGGGGAGCCTGCTTCTCCCTCTCCCACTCCCCCTGCTTGTGTTCCCTCTCTCGCTGTGTCTCTCTCTGTCAAATAAATAAAATCTTTAAAAAAAAAAAAAATAGACATGAGGGATCATTTTGGGGGGTTGGAAATATTCTAAAAGATGATGATTATACAACTCCATAAATTTATTTAAAATTACTAAATCATTCACCATGGATAAATTCAATGGTATATAAGTTATCCCTCAATAAAACTGTTTTTTAAAAAGTAGACAGCATAGTATAATAAACTACCACGTTACCCATCATCTAGGGCCTACAATTATGAACTCATGGCCAGTCTTGTTTCATCTATAACACAACTCCACTCTTCCTCCTCCCATATTACTATAAAGTAAATCTCAGATATTATACATTTCACTGCAAATTTTATGTGATGAATACTAAAGATTTTTCAAACTAAACACAATACAATTTTTATACCTTAAAAAATACATTAAAGCACAAGTGATAAAAATGGTACTTTCACCATTTTAAATAATCTTTCATTGTTTTCTCATATTTTAAGTTTTGTCTTTTATTTCTTTAAACATACCACACTTAACAGCTGATAGTTCTAATACCTAGTCTTTATGGTCTGATTCTGTCAAAGGATGTTACAGACTCTCACTTATAATAGTGCTCATTTCCTTGTGTAATATTTTTACTGTGAGATCCTGTTCATCAAACTTTGTATGTGCCCAGGAGGATCAGTGATAGCTCCCACCAGGTGCCTGAGGCGGTCCTAAACCCAAGTCCAAAGTGAATGAAAATCTCATCTTAGGCTGTTTCAATTGCAGTGAAGGTGAATTCAAACTTCAGTCCCACATTAGGGCTTTTCTCCTCTACTCAGAGCCCAGAAAATTTTTCTTGCAGAACAGATTTGGTTTTAGTGTATACATTCCCTAAAGATGTGTCTCTTCCATGGTCCTGAATTTATTCAGAATTTCTGTTCTACCTCCCTACCCTGTATGAGCCCAGGGCCTTGTCTTCTGATCCCCATGTGGCTATTAAAACCAAAAACTCTGAGTTACCAAAAATTGACAAATGTCCACAGGACAGCTGCAGGCTTTAAAGCATACTTACTACTCTGGAAATGTATTCCCCCTTATTTGTGGTCTCAGATCATTTCCCTCACCTCCCTGCAAGGTCACTATGCATTTTTAAAGATTTTTCATGTTTTATTTATACTTTTTTATGAGTTTTGCATTGGGAATATTTTCTAGATATCTACTCTGCTGTATTTCCAGAAAGTGAAATCTAATTCCTTCTTTTAAGAAGTCTAATAAAGTTTATAATCTTCAGTTTAGAATAGGGCATTTTCCATCAACCTGAGTTTCAAAGTTTGAAATCTTTCATCTACCATAACATTAATTTCTATCTTTGTTTAAAATCCAAATGTACTACAGAGCCACCCCAAAATTAAATAACTTACCAATTACACCACTGCATAAACAAAAATAAAATGGAACAAAATATCTCTGTGAGCAGTATTATAGGGAGGCATTACACAATAGTGATAAAGCATGACTTTTATGAGTTATCATTTAGTAAAATGGAAAGCATTACCAGAGTTAGTTGGAGTCAGTTCTGAAACTTGATGGCTGTGTGAGCTTAGGTAAATTATCTCAAATGTTTGGCCTCAGTTATTTTAAATGTACAGTTTAGAACTCGAGTCAATATACCTTAATGTATCAAAAGTTCTAGCCATGGGAATCTGAATAATGTATTAAATTTAAAATTATGTAAAAGAGATTCTGATTCAGGTGGAAAGATGGTAGAGGAGTAGGGGACCCTATTTCAACTGGTCCCCGGAATTGAGCTGGATATCTACCAGACCACTCTGAGCACCCACAAAACCAGCCTGAGATGTAAGAAGATCTGGATCTCTACAAACAGAATATCGCAAGAGATTGGTTTTGAGGTACAAAGCGGGGAGCCGTGATTCCGTGGGCAGATATCGGAGGATAAACGGCAGCGGGAGGGTGCCTGGATGTGGGGATCCTACACCGCCGGTGAGCAACAGCCTCACGCGCTGCGGTGGGGCACAGACTCACAGACCAGTAGCGGCAGGGAAAGGACTTTAGGGCAGCCCCCAGGATGGAAACCCAGAGCGGTGGGGTCGCGTGCCTGTGAACTGGGAGCGGCTGGTGGTTTTAGAAGCACAAAGGGCAGAGACAGGCCCCGACCTGGAGGCAGGATTGGGGGCACGGCAGAGGGGCGCACAACCCAGGACGCTGCAGTTTATAGCAGCACGGACAGAAACGGAGATGGTGTGGCCTGGAGAGCTCACTGAAGAACAGACTGCGATCTCTCTGCTCTGAGGCAGAGGGTTGGAAACAGTCTCTTCTGCTCTGACTCCCGGAAGAGACGCAGAAAGCCACCAGGGAAAGTTGCCAGAGAACAAAAGCCCCAAAGACTGATTCCCGCTGAGCCCATCCCCCACCATAGGGGGGCAGGGCAACTCCACCGGAACAGGGTTGCCTGAGTAACAGCGTGGCAGGCCCCTCCCGCAGAAGACAGGCTGGGAAAACAAGAGGCCAACAACCCTAAGGTCCCAAGAAAACAGGTGCATCTTGCTTGGGTTCTGGTCAATAATTTGGACTCTATACATTCCCTCAAATACCCATCAACAGAATGACTAGGAGGAGGAGCCCCCAAAATAGAAAAACTCAGAGATTATGAGTTATGCTGCAGATTTACAAATGGATGCAGATATAACCAAGATGTCGGAGATGGAATTCAGGCTAGCAATTGTGAAGACAATGGCTAGAATGGAGAAATCAATTAATGGCAACATAGAGTCTCTAAGGGCAGAAATAAAAGGTGAATTGGCAGAACTTAAAAATGCTATCAATGAGATCCAATCCAATCTAGATAATCTAACAGCTAGAGTAACTGAGGCAGAAGAGCAAATAAGCGACCTGGAAGACAATATAATAGATAAAAAGGGAAAAGAGGAGGCCAGGGAAAAACAACTCAGAATCCATGAAAATAGAATCAGAGAAATAAGTGGCACCATGAAGCGTTCCAATGTCAGAATAATTGGAATCCCGGAGGGAGTGGAGAGAGAGAGAAGGACTAGAAGATGTATTTGAGCAAATACTAGCTGAGAACTTTCCTAATCTGGGGAATGAAACAAACATTCGAGTCCTAGAGGCAGAGAGGACCCCTCCTAAGATCAAGGAAAACAGGCCAACACCCTGGCATGTAACAGTAAAACTTGCAAATCTTAGAACCAAGGAAACCATCTTAAGGGCAGTTACGGGGAAGAGATTTCTTATGTACAGAGGGAGGAACATCAGAATAACGTCAGACCTATCCACAGAGACCTGGCAAGCCAGAAAGGCCTGGCAAGACATATTCAGGGTACTAAATGAGAAGAACATGCAGCCAAGAATACTTTATCCGGCAAGGCTTTCATTTAGAATGGATGGAGAGATGCAGAGCTTCCACAACCGGCAGAAACTTAAAGATTATGTGACCACTAAGCCGGCCCTGCAAGAAATATTAAGGGGGATTCTATAAAAGGAGAAAGACCCCAAGAGTGATATACAACAGAAATTTACAGGGACAATCTATAAAAACAACGTCTTCACAGGCAACATGATAATTAATTCATATCTTTCAATAATCACTCTCAACGTGAATGGCCTAAACGCTCCCATAAAACGGCACAGGGTTGCAGATTGGATAAAAAGACAGGACCCATCCATATGCTGTCTTCAAGAGACTCATTTTGAACCTAAAGCTACATCCAGACTGAAAGTGAAGGGATGGAGATCCATCTTCCATGCCAGCGGACCTCAAAAGAAAGCTGGGGTAGCAATTCTTATATCAGACAAATTAGATTTTAAACTAAAGTCTGTAATAAGTGACACAGAAGGACACTATATCATTCTTAAAGGGTCTATCCAACAAGAAGATCTAACAATTGTAAATATCTATGCCCCCAACATGGGAGCAGTCATCTACATAAGCCAATGTTAACCAAAATAAGGAGTCATATTGATAACAATACGTTAATTGTAGAAGACCTCAATACTCCACTCTCAGCAATGGACAGATCATCTAAGCAGAAAATCAACAAGGAAACAAGAGCTTTGAATGATACATTGGACCAGATGGACCTCATAGATATTTACAGAACATTCCACCCTAAAACAACAGAATACTCATTCTTCTCGAGCGCACATGGAACTTTCTCCAGAATAGACCATATAATGGGTCACAAATCAGGTCTCAACCGATACCAAAAGATTGAGATTACTCCCTGCATATTCTCAGACCACAATGCTCTAAAACTGGAACTCAATCACAAGAAAAAATTTGGCAGAAATTCAAACACTGGGAAGCTAAAGACCACTCTGCTCAAGAATGTTTGGGTCAACCAGGAAACCAAAGAAGAACTTAAACAATTCATGGAAATCAATGAGAATGAAAACACATCAGTCCAAAACCTATGGGATACTGCAAAGGCAGTCCTAAGGGGGAAATACATAGCCATCCAAGCTTCACTCAAAAAAATAGAAAAATCTCGAATTCACCATCTAACTCTACACCTTAAAGAACTAGAGAAAAAGCAACAAACGATGCCTAAGCCACGCATTAGAAGAGAAATAATTAAAATTACAGCAGAAATCAATGAATTAGAAACCAGAAACACAGTAGATCAGATCAACGAAACTAGAAGCTGGTTCTTGGAAAGAGTTAATAAAATCGAAAAACCACTGGCCAGACTTATCCAAAAGAAAAGAGAAAGGACCCAAATTAATAAAATTATGAATGAAAGGGGAGAGATCACAACACCAAGGAAATAGAAACAATTATTAGAAATTATTATCAACAACTATATGCCAATAAACTGAGCAATCTGGATGAAATGGAGGCCTTCCTGGAAACCTATAAGCTGCCAAGACTGAAACAGGAAGAAATTGACAACCTGAATAGGCCAATAACCAGTAACAAGATTGAAGCAGTGATCAAAAACCTCCCAAAATACAAGAGTCCAGGGCCTGATGGATTCCCTGGGGAATTCTACCAAACATTCAAAGAAGAAATAATACCTATTCTACTGAAGCTGTTTCAAAAAATAGAAACAGAAGGAAAACTTCCAAACTCATTCTATGAGGCCAGCATTACCTTAATCCGCAAACCAGGCAAAGACCCCATCAAAAAGGAGAATTTCAGACCGATATCCCTGATGAATATGGATTCCAAAACCCTCAACAAAGTCCTAGCTAATAGGATCCAACAATACATTAAAAGGATCATCCACCACGACCAAGTGGGATTTATCCCCGGGATGCAAGCGTGGTTCAACATTCGCAAATCAATCAATGTGATAGAACACATTAATAAGAGGAGGGAGAAGAACCATATGGTCCTCTCAATTGATGCAGAAAAAGCATTTGACAAAATACAACATCCTTTCCTGATTAAAACTCTTCAGAGTATAGGGATAGAGGGAACATTCCTCAAGTTCATAAAATCCATCTATGAAAAACCCACAGCGAATATCATCCTCAATGGGGAAAAGCTGAGAGCCTTTCCCTTAAGATCAGGAACACGTCAAGGATGCCCACTCTTCGCCACTATTGTTCAACATAGTACTAGAAGTCCTAGCAAGAGCAATCAGACAACAAAAAGAAATAAAAGGTATTCAAATTGGCAAAGAAGAAGTCAAACTCTCTCTTTTCACAGACATGATACTTTATGTTGAAAACCCAAAAGACTCCACCCCCAAATTACTAGAACTCATACAGCAATTCAGTACTGTGGCAGGATACAAAATCAATGCACAGAAATCAGTTGCTTTCTTATACACTAACAACGCAACTGTAGAAAGAGAAATTAGAGAAACGATTCCATTTACAGTAGCACCAAAAACCATAAGATACCTCGGAATAAACCTAACCAAAGAGGTAAAGATCTATACTCTAGGAATTACAAAACACTCATGAAAGAATTTGAAGAAGACACAAAAAGATGGAAAAATATTCCATGCTCATGGATCGAAAGAATAAACATTGTTAAAATGTCTATGCTACACGGAGCAATCTATACCTTCAATGCCATCCTGATCAAAATTCCAATGACATTTTTCGAAGTGCTGGAACAAACAATCCTAAAATTTGTATGGAATCAGAAAAGACCCCGAATCGCCAGGGAAATGTTGAAAAAGAAAAACAAAGCTGGGGGCATCACGTTGACCAATTTCAAGCTATATTACAAAGCTGTGATCACCAAGACAGCATGGTACTGGCACAAAAACAGACATACAGACCAATGGAACAGAATAGAGAACCCAGATATGGACCCTCCACTCTATGGTCAAATAATCTTTGACAAAGCAGGAAAAAACATGCAATGGAAAAAAGACAGTCACTTCAATAAATGGTGCTGGGAAAACTGGACAGCCACATGCAGAAGAATGAAACTCGACCACTCTCTAACACCATTCACAAAGATAAACTCAAAGTGGATGAAAGACCTCAATGTGAGACAGGAATCCATCAAAATCCTAGAGGAGAACATAGGCAGTAACCTCTTTGACATCGCCCACAGCAACTTCTTTCAAGATACATCTCCAAAAGCTAGTGAAACAAAAGCAAAAATGAACTTTTGGGACTTCATCAAGATAAAAAGCTTCTGCACAGCAAAGGAAACAGTCAACAAAACAAAGAGGCAACCCACAGAATGGGAGAAGATATCTGCAAATGACATTACAGATAAAGGGCTGGTATCCAAGATCTATAAAGAACTTCTCAAACTCAACACCCAAAAAACAAATAATCAAGTCAAAAAGTGGGCAGAAGATATGAAAAGACACTTCTCTGAAGAAGACATACAAATGGCTAACAGACACATGAAAAAATGTTCATCATCATTAGCCATCAGGGAAATCCAAATCAAAACCACATTGAGATACCACCTTACACCAGTTAGAATGGCAAAAATGGACAAGAAAAGAAACAACAAATGTTGGAGAGGTTGTGGAGAAAGGGGAACTCTCTTACACTGTTGGTGGGAATGCAAGTTGGTACAGCCACTTTGGAAAACGAAGTGGAGGTTCCTCAAAAATTTAAAAGTAGAGCTATCCTATGACCCAGCAATTGCACTACTGGGTATTTACCCCAAAGACACAGATGTAGTGAAAAGAAAGTCATATGCACCCCAATGTGCATAGCAGCAATTTCCACAATAGCCAAACTGGAAAGAGCCACGATGCCCTTCAACAGATGAATGGATAAAGAAAATGTGGTCCATATATACAATGGAATATTACTCAGCGATCAGAAAGGATGAATACCCAACTTTTACATCAACATGGATGGGACTGGAGGAGATTATGTTAAGTGAAATAAGTCAAGCAGAGAAAGGCAATTATCATATGGTTTCACTTATTTGTGGAACATAAGGAATAGCATGGAGGACATTAGGAGAAGGAAGGGAAAAATGGGGAGGGGGAATTGGAGGGAGAGATGAACGATGAGAGACTATGGACTCTGAGAAACAAACAGGGTTTTAGAGGGGAGGGGGAAGGGGGGATTGGTTAGCCCGGTGATGGGTATTAAGGAGGGCATGTACTGCATGGAGCACTGGGTGTTATACGAAAACAATGGATCGTGGATCACCACATCAAAAACCAATGATGTATTGTATGGTGACTAACATAACATATAAAATTAAAAAATAATAATAATAATAATAAAATTATGTAAAAGAAAATATGCCAATCAGCAACGATCATGACTCAGAAGAGTATACAAAAGTCTTATTAAAGGGGCATGATGTATGCAACTTAAATGGTTCAATAACAATGTTTTTGTGTGTGTATATACACGTATGTATGTATGTGTGTGTATACAAAGAGACATAAATACCTATGTTTGAGAGAGAGGAAAAGAAAGAGAGGGAGAGAGAGAGAGAAGGAGAAGGAGGGGAAAAGAAAAGGGAAGAAAATAAAGGTAGCAAAATATTGAAAACTGATGGATCTGAGTAGAAAACCCATAGAAGTTCTCTGTACTACTCTTACAACTTTTCTGTGAGTCTAAAATTACTTCAACATCTTTTTTAAAAGTGTTATGAAGTCAGCATTTAAATAACAGATATAACCCTGGCTACATAAAACAGAAGCATACTGTTCTTCTGTCATGGGAAGTAAAGGAAATCCATGAAGGGACATTATGAAGTCATCACTCACCAACTGTTTCGGTTTCACATATGTTTGTTGCTATAAATACAAACTGATCTATTTGAATTCTCTATTAATGACAGGTTGCAGAACTACATAAAAATGTATAACATCCTGAGGGGTAAACACCTTAGGTGAGATTTTTGAGCCAAAGGTAATTTGGGAAGAAAGCTCACACATAAGCTGAGAAAGCATTCCAACATTAACTCCTGGCTTCCTCCAAAGTCAGTCCCAGACGACCAAGGCGAGTAAGAACACAGAACATTCAGCATCGCAGGAAATGTGTGCCCAGTGGTTCCCAGCATCTTGGAAGTGCAAATTCAGCAGGTAACGTAAAACTCCCTAACTCTACAATAAATTCTGGTGCATAAATCATAATATATCTCTTTCCTTAAAAGTCTATATTTGTATCTAGCTTCTCAGAGTGTCAAAATAATAGTTATAACGAATGATAACTGTTGAATATTAAGCCCTCTATAGGTTTAAAATTTTTTTAATAAAATAAAATAAATAAATGTGACAAGGAGAGAGTGTAAGCCTCTTTGCTTGCTTTTTTGACAGAATTTTTAATTTTAAACTCAGCAGGAAACTAAGATAATGACTGCAAAGAGCCAAGAAGGAGTCTAAGATGTTTATTACAAACCAGTGTCTTCAGGATCATTTGTAGGTAGCTGAAAGTCAAGACAATTTTGAACCGATGAAAGTGTGTTATTGATTAGTAAGTACCTCTATGCTGATTGAACTCTATTTTCCCTCCCATTCTCTAGCTTTCTAATTTATTCTGCATAACTCTTTCTCTGAAGTCTGAGCTAGAGAGATAGAATTGTGGAGTAATATTTTCAAGTATTTTCCCCTCTGGCTATGCCAACTGGAAAAAAGAAGATGGTAGACTATACAAAAATTCTGTAGCAATTGTAACAAAAACATGATACCTACAATTATTTCTTTCACTTACTTCTTAAAGTCTTAAATCTTAATTTTAAATGTAGAAGGCATACACCTTTTTTTTTAAAGATTTTATTTATTTATTTGACAGAGAGAGACACAGTGAGAGAGGGAACACAAGCAGAGGGAGTGGAAGAGGGAGAAGCAGACTTCCCGCAGAGCAGGGAGCCCGATGCAGGGCTCGAGCCCAGGACCCTGGGATCATGACCTGAGCCGAAGACAAATGCTTAACGACTGAGCCACCCAGGCACCCCGGCATACATCTTTTATAAGAACCAGTGATCCTGCTACAGGCATTCTCACTCAAATAAAATCTAAAACTTTGGTGTGAGGTCATTAAACTATTCCTAGGGCACCTTTTTTACTCTAAAAGCCTCAGTAAGCGATTGAACTTCTAATTTGAATAATTGCATTCCACCAACGTAAATTCCCTCTGTAATTTCAAATGTATGCAGTATCAGTCTTCATTTCCTGAGTTAAATTAATATTGAGTAATGTGGTGCTTCTTTAAAAAAAAAAAAAAAGTGCATCTAATTTCATAGTAACCTTTCAGCAACTAGTAGAAGTGATTCATGTGCACTAGAGGGGACTAGGTCAGTATGAATAATCTTTAACCAACAACTTCTGCCAGCATTCTCTGTATGCAGAGCATTGTAAAAAGTACATATCATCCAATAACATGGATATATCTATACAACTTTATTTTAAAAATCCAATGTTTGATAAACTGAATCCTATTTCCCACCGAATTAGGTCATTATATCATTAATAAAATAAGTTAATAAAATATCATTAATAAAATGAGTTTGGAAGTTTTCCTTCCATTTCTATTCTTTGGAACAGTTTCAGAAGAATAGGTATTAATTCTTCTTTAAATGTTTGGTAGAATTCCCCTGGGAAGCCATCTGGCCCTGGGCTCTTGTTTGTTGGGAGATTTTTGGTTACTACTTTAATTTCCTTAGTGGTTATAGGTCTGTTCAGGTTTTCTGTTTCCTCCTGGTTCAGTTGGGTAGTTCCTTTTATAAAATCTTTTATACTATTCATGTTTACAGTCATATTCTATCTCTTCATCGTATTTACCCTTATTTTTGTACATATATAAGTTTTTCTTTCTTTAAAATTTTAGGAGGCAGTTTCTTCTAACAGACCAAAATACACCCAAAATCTAGTGTGTGGCACTGATCTATTCACCAGCCTGATCATATTTGATCATATTCTTTTTTGTTTTTTTCTTTTTTCGTTCTTTCCCTTTCTGTTCCCCCAGTTTCAGGTCTCTTCTGACTTATTTAGTGTATATTTTTCTGGGGTTGTTGTTACCCTGTTAGCATTTTGTTCTCTCATTCATCTGTTCTCCTCTGGACAAAATGACAAGCAGAAAAACTCACCTCAAAAAAAAAGAACAAGAGGCAGTACCGACTCCCAGGGACCTAATCAATACAGACATTAGTAAGATGTCAGAACTAGAGTTCAGAATGATGATTATAAAGATACTAGCTGGGCTTGAAAAAAGCATAGAAGATACTAGAGAAACCCTTTCTGGAGAAATAAAAGAACTAAAATCTAACCAAGTTGAAATCAAAAAGGCTATTAATGAGGTGCAATCAAAAATGGAGCCTCTAACTGCTAGGATAAATGAGGCAGAAGACAGAATTAGTGATATAGAAGACCAAATGATGGGGAATAAAGAAGCTGAGAAAAAGAGAGATAAACAACTACTGGATCACGAGGGCAGAATTCGAGGTAAGTGATACCATAAGATGAAACAATATTAGAATAATTGGGATCCCAGAAGAAGAAGAGAGAGGGGCAGAAGGTATATTGGAGCAAATTATACCAGACAACTTCCCTAATTTGGGGAAGGAAACAAGCATCAAGATCCAGGAGGCACAGAGAAACCCCCCTCAAAATCAATAAAAATAGGTCAACACCCCGACATCTAATAGTAAAACTTACAAGTCTCAGAGACAAAGAGAAAATCCTGAAAGCAGCTCTGGAGAAGAGATCTGTAACCTGCAATGGTAGAAGCATTAGATTGGCAACAGACCTATCCACAGAGACCTGGCAGGCCAGTCAGGTCTCAACTGGTACCAAAAGATTGGGATCATTCCCTGCATATTTTTAGACCACAATGCTTTGAAACTAGAACTCAATCACAAGAGGAAAGTCAGAAAGAACGCAAATACATGGAGGCTAAAGAGCATCCTACTAAAGAATAAATGGGTCAACCAGGAAATTAAAGAAGAATTTAAAAAATTCATGGAAACAAATGAAAATGAAAACACAACTGTTCTGGGGCACCTGGGTGGCTTAGTTGTTAAGCATCTGCCTTCAGCTCACGTCATGATCCCAGGGTCCTGGGATCGAGCCCCACATCAGGCTCCCTGCTCAGCAGGAAGCCTGCTTCTCCCTGTCCCACTCCCCCTGCTTGGATTCCCTCTCTTGCTGTGTCTTTCTCTGTCAAATAAATAAATAAAATCTTAAAAAAAAAAAAAGAAAACACAACTGTTCAAAATCTTTGGGATGCAGCAAAGGCAGTCCTAAGAGGAAAGTATACAGCAATACAAGCCTTTCTCAAGAAACAAGAAAGGTCTCAAATACACAACAACCTAACCCTACACCTAAAGGAGCTGGAGAAATAACAGCAAATCAAGCCTAAACCCAGCAGGAGAAGAGAAATAATAAAAATCAGAGGAGAAATCAATGAAACAGAAACCAAAAGAACAGCAGAACAGATCAACGAAACTAGGAGCTGGTTCTTTGAAAGAATTAATAAGATTGATAAACCCCTGGCCATACTTATCAAAAAGAAAAGAGAAATGACCCAAATAAATAAAATCATGAATGAAAGAGGAGAGATCATAACCAACACCAAAGAAATACAAACAATTGTAAGAACATATTATGAGCAACTATATGCCAGCAAATTAGATAATCTGGAAGAAATGGATGCATTCCTAGAGATGTATCAACTACCCAACTGAACCAGGAAGAAACAGAAAACCTGAACAGACCTATAACCACTAAGGAAATTAAAGCAGTAACCAAAAATCTCCCAACAAACAAGAGCCCAGGGCCAGATGGCTTCCCAGGGGAATTCTACCAAACATTTAAAGAAGAATTAATACCTATTCTTCTGAAACTGTTCCAAAGAATAGAAATGGAAGGAAAACTTCCAAACTCATTTTATGAGGCCAGCATTACTTGATCCCAAAATCAGACAAAGACCCCATCAAAAAGGAGAATTAACAGACCAATATCCCTCATGAACATGGATGCAAAAATTCTCACCAAAATACTAGCCAAGAGGATACAACAGTACATTAAAAGGATTATTCACCATGACCAAGTGGGATTTATTCCTGGGCTGCAAGGTTGGTTCAACATCCGCAAACCAATCAATGTGATACAATACATTCATAAAAGAAAGAACAAGAACCATATGATCCTCTCAGTAGATGCAGAAAAAGCATTTGGCAAACTACAGCTCCTTTCTTGATTAAAACTCTTCAGAGTGTAGGGATAGAGTGTACATACCTCAATATCATAAAAGCCATCTATGAAAAACCCACAGCGAATATCATTCTCAATGGGGAAAAACTGACAGCTTTCCCCCTAAGGTCAGGAACATGGCAGGGATGTCCACTATCACCACTGCTATTCAACATAGTACTAGAAGTCCTAGCCACAGCAATTAGACAACAAAAAGAAATAAAAGGCATCCGAATCCACAAAGAAGAAGTCAAACTCTCACTCTTTGCAGATGATATGATACTTTATGTGGAAAACCCAAAAGACTCCACCCCAAAACTGCTAGAACTCATACAGGAATTCAGTAAAGTGGCAGGATATAAAATCAATGCACAGAAATCAGTGGCATTTCTATACACCAACAACAAGACAGAAGAAAGAGAAATTAAGGAGTCGATCCCATTTACAACTTCACCCAAAACCATAAGATACCTAGGAATAAATCTAACCAAAGAGGCAAAGAATCTGTACTCAGAAAACTATAAAATACTCATGAAAGAAATTGAGGAAGACACGAAGAAATGGAAAAACGTTCCATGCTCATGGGTTGGAAGAACAAATATTGTGAGGATGTCAATGCTACCTAGAGCAATCTACACATTCAATGCAATCCCCATCAAAATACCATCCACTTTTTTCAAAGAAATGGAACATATAATCCTAAAATTTGTATGGAACCAGAAAAGACCCCCAATAGCCAGAGGAATGTTGAAAAAGAAAAGCAAAGCTGGTGGCATCACAATTCCGGACTTCAAGCTCTATTACAAAGCTGTAATCATCAAGACAGTATGGTACTGGCACAAAAACAGACACATAGATCAATGGAACAGAATAGAGACCCCAGAAATGGACCCTCAACTCTATGGTCAACTAATCTTCAACAAAGCAGGAAAGAATGTCCAATGGAAAAAAGACAGTCTCTTCAACAAATGGTATTGGGAAAATTGGACAGCCACATGCAGAAGAATGAAACTGGACCATTTCCTTACACCACACACAAAAATAAACTCCAAATGGATGAAAGACCTAAATGTGAGACAGGAGTCCATCAAAATCCTAGAGGAGAACACAGGCAGCAACCTCTTCCACCTCAGCCATAGCAACTTTTTCCTAGAAACATTGCCAAAGGCAAGGGAAGCAAGGGCAAAAATGAACTATTGGGATTTCATCAAGATAAAATCTTTTGCACAGCAAAGGAAACAGCCCACAAAACCAAAAGACAACCGACAGAATGGGAGAAGATATTTGCAAATGACATATCAGATAAAGGGCTAGTATCCAAAATCTTTAAAGAACTTATCAAACTCAACACCCAAAGAACAAATAATCCAATCAAGAAATGGGCAGAAGACATGAACAGACATTTTTCCAAAGAAGATATCCAAATGGCCAACAGAAACATGAAAAAGTGCTCAACATCGCTCAGCATCAGGGAAATCCAAATCAAAACCTCAATGAGATACCACCTCACACCAGTCAGAATGGCTAAAATTAACAAGTCAGGAAATGACAGATGTTGGTGGGGATCCAGAGAAAGGGGAACCCTCCTACACTGTTGGTGGGAATGCAAGCTAGTAAAGCCAATCTGGAAAACAGTATGGAGTTCTTCAAAAAGTTGAAAATAGAGCTACCATACAACCCAGCAATTGTACTACTGGGTATTTACCCCAAAGATAAAAATGTAGTGATCCGAAGGGGTACATGCACCCCAATGTTTATGGCAGCAATGTCCACAATAGCCAAACTATGGAAAGAGCCAAGATGTCCATCAACAGATGAATGGATAAAGAAGATGTGCCATATATATATATATATATATATATATATATATATATATATACACACATACATTATGTATGGAATATTAGGCAGCCATCAAAAAAAACAAAAACAAAAAAAACAAAATCTTGCCATTTGCAACGACGTGAATGGAACTAGAAGGTATTACGCTAAGTGAAATAAGTCCATCAGAGAAAGACATGTATCATATGATCTCACTGATACGGAGGAATTCTTAATCTCAAGAAACAAACTGAGGGTTGCTGGTGTGGTGGGGGGTGGGAGGGATGGGGTGGCTGGGTGATGGACATTGGGAAGGGTATATGCTATAGTGAGCGCTGTGAATTGTGTAAGACTGATGAATCACAGACCTGTACCTCTGAAACAAATAATACATTATATGTTAATAAAAAAAAAAAAAAAGATAGTAGAAAGGGAAAAATGAAGGAGGGGAAATCAGAGGGGGAGATGAACCATGAGAGACTATGGACTCTGAGAAACAAATTGAGGGTTCTAGAGGGGAGGGGGCTGGGGGGGTGGATTAGCCTTGTGATGGGTATTAAAGAGGGCACGTAATGAATGGAGCACTGGGTGTTATACACAAACAATGAATCATGGAACACTACATCAAAAACTAATGATGTAATGTATGGTGATTAACATAATAAAATAAAATTTTTTTTAAAAAGTAAAGATTTCTTGTAAGAGGGAATCCTGGAAACAAGCCTCTCCTATTAAACCCCAAGCCAGCAGAATTCTAAAAAGACATAAGAAACAGTTCTCATGCAAAATTTGCTACCAAAGTGAATTTCCAGTGTTGCTATAACAGCGTTTATTCAATACACTCCAAAAGACTGGTATTATATTTCTCTTTAATGAGATTTGATCTTTCAGTCCTTGGATTTTCTTAAGTAACATGTCTACAAGTTGCAGAGTGACCTCTAAGAAAAGCCACTCTAAAGTGATGATCCAAGTGGCCCTGGATGACTCCAACTTAAAGACATCTAAAATGGATCAACCCATTCCAGAATTCAGTGACTCAAAATTTCAATCTATTCCAATTTTGTCAGTCTTTGACTCCAAAGACTAGGGTCATTATAGGTAGACTCAAAGGTGAAAAACAATTTTTTAGATTACCTCTGAAGTCAACCAAGTATCGTTGGAGTCATAGTGGCTGTGGTATGTGTACTCACCTACTCACTATTCTTCCTTCCCTCTTCACTTTGCCATGACTCCCCGATCTCACGGACTTTGGGTTTTGACACGTGACTTACTTTGACCAATGGAACGTGAACAGAAGAGTAGAAGTTCTGAACTGAAGCTTTAAGAGGTTCTGAGTGTTTCTACTCACCCTCTGATATCCTGCTATCACCCGTGAGAACATACCCCAAGCAGCCGTGGCTCCTTCCATGTAGGTCCCACAGTGAAAGATACATGAAGTGGAGTGAACCAAACCCATAGTGCAGAGTGACTACAGTTAATCTACTGACCCATGAGCAAGAAATAATGATCTGAATGCAAGCAATTGAAATCTTAGTGTAGTTTATTGCTATAGTAAAAGTTAATACCATGACCAACAATAAAAAGGCTCAAGGTATTATTCTCTGGTACCACTCTATTCCAAATTAAAACTTCCAGGTCCATGCTCCAAAATAGTATGCTAAAGCAAACCGGTTTTCATTTCAGTACCAGGCACTGGCCAAATATGTCTGACAGCTTGATATCTTCTCGTCTGAAAATGTATCCATTATTGAGTTAATAACTTTGAACCTCTTCTACTAAAGTAAAAGTACATTGAAGACAGAATCCGTACCTCATTTGCCATCCCCCTATAGCACCTAAAAGAGTGTTTCACACTTCGTAGCCATTTGATAAATGATTCCCTATTCCAACTCAAAGTTACCACTGCTTTTCATTATTGTCCATATCTCAAAATGACCTCCTGAGTCACAAAATGATTCATATATTTGAAATGACAGAAATGACTAGATATGATCTTTCCACCTGAATACACGGGAATTCTAAAGCACTACACAATGAATGATTCTCAAGACTGGTAACCTACACCAACATGAATTCCTTCGAAATGGCACAGATTCCTTCAATGAATACTAAGATGTAGAATGACATATCTCACGGTGCTACACACAAACATGCCACAGAGATGTGTCAGCACTCCAGGGTACAGCTCCAAGGGAGGTCTCACAAAGGGGCCTAGCAACGCCTTCTGGGGAGCACATTTCTGTCTTGAGTCTCTTTCACACTGGTCCTCTGTGCCACTCTGCCTCCTGCTCATTGTACCAGTTGTCTCATTTTCTCCATCATCCTCTACTACCCAACCAATCTAGGTTACTTTCTTTCCTCTTCTTCTCCACACTTCATTTTTTGCCACTTGCTTTTTCTACCTTTCTCTCATACTTCTAAACCTGGTACAAGAAGGCATCACCACACATCCAGAGAACTCCCTTCCTTCACAACAAATCAACCAGCTGCCAAATACCAGATATAATTCTCAGGCTTCACAGTCAATAAAAGCAGGTGTGTTCCTTGCAAGATGCTCGGGGACTTCCAGAGATTTCCACACACCCTGCAAGCTATTTAGTACTTGTGTCATTACAGAAAATTGAAGACAAGAATTTTTGTCAAATTTTTGGTCAAAAATTCTGCTGAAGCCCATGGTCTAAACATGTCCAGTTCATCAAAGCTGTACAGTAGCAAAGATGTCTTCAAAAATGCTGCATTAATTAATCACTATATCCCATGATTGCAATTTCTGCTCCTAATTAAGTATGTTTTAGTAATATCTCATGAAATTATAAATAAATTCTCTATTATACTTAGGAGTCAAAAAATCCTAAAATACAGACCCAACTGTAATAAACATACATCTCTATTTTTTTCCCAGAATATCCTTTCCTCTTTTATTCTGAAAATACCATACACTTTCTTTGGGAAATGTCACCCCTAACTTACCCTGAAACCTGAAGGCCCATGGAACAATGTGATTCAAATATATACCGTCATTTTCTTACTGAGCCTACCCACAGGCTAGGGGTGTGTACCTGTCTGAAGCTGGGCATGGCACTCTAACCCATTGGTGAAAGTTGATCTATATTTGTATAGATAATGGCATGTGACTGAAACAATAAATCACAGTCTTTTCCCAAGATCTTTCAAAGTGAAATAAAGGCAAGAGGAGAAATCTCTCTCAATTGGTGATGAAATGAGGCATCTTAAAGCAGCCATGTGCCCTGCATGGTGGAGAAAGCCAGTTTGAGAGAAAGAAGCCAAGATGCAGACAGAAACAGACGGCAGAAACACAGAAGACGGAGCACCCTGCAGTGTCCAAATCCCCGGACCAGTTGTCCCTGATGATTGTCACACTTCTGCCTTCCTCCTGGGTACATAATAAGCCTTCCAATAAACTCTCCTGTATATCTAACTCAATTCAAGCTGTTTTCCTGTAATCAGTAGCCAAGGAAATTCTACATAATATACCAAACAAACTACAAGGTAACAAATTTGACTTCTTGGGAGTAGGGTCCAGGAACACTGTAAGAAATGTATCTGCAGCAAATGTAGCTGCAGCAAAAAATCTGAGTTAACAGACTGGCATTTAAGAATGACACTATTTAACACTTTCTTCACTGCCTTCTTAACTAGGGATAAGCCTTGTCTTTTCATAAGACAATCAATTTCTTATATTTTTTTAATGAATTCCCTCTTAGCACAAACCATGAACATAGATGTTCAGTGGGTGTATACTGGGCTAAAACATGAAGATTAGGATACTATGATTGCCATACGATCCTCTGGAATATCATCAGTTCCAAGGTAAGAAGGCTTTGTGTTCTGGAAAAATCTATCTCGGAATAGTAATGGTTGTATAGCAAAACAGCACTCACTACCAGAACTCAGGAAGAGATCTGATTTTCAATACAAAAATTACATTTAAAAGAGCAAACTCATTCTAACTCCTCAAAGCTGATACCTATGCCCTTAACTAGTTCTGACTAAAAAAAAGGAAAAACAAAATGGTTATTCTTTATATAACTTTAAGCTCTTACAAGCTTATATATTCATTTTACTTATTTGTTTTATACAGCTATTTAGCACAATGTGAACTTAATACGTGCTCATAATGGAAGAAAACAAATCATATCACAAAATGCAAACTCTTCTTAATTATATAAACTTACTCACACGGCTAGGTTCTAGACATCAATTTTAGAACAACAGCCTTCTCTAAGTTATTCCAGAAAACTACTTTAGAACAACAAAGTCTTCTCTAAGTTATTCCAGAAGACTATTTGCATACAAGTTTTGGAAATCTCCACTGCAAAATTCTTCCAATATAAACTGCATTTAATCTTTTCAATTAGCAACATGCTTAGAGAACACACCCAGAATATCTGGGACCAGTGCTCTAGACTTTTCTACCTACTATAAGTGTATATGCTTATACACATATGCATACATACATATGTACACATACATATATATACATGAATACATATGTGTATTTATGTATATATACACACTTGAGTATGTGTATACATATAGTATGTATATTTTTTATCATATATACATATTTTGGGTGTGTGTACATATATATACAACTGATATACATATGGACAATGAGATAGATATAGTAACTATATATATGTGTGTATATATATGTGTATGTATGTATATATATATATATATATATGCACACACACAGTAACTGAATTTGACCCAAACCCATCCTGCAACTAATAATTTGGTCTTAAAAGGATATTTAAGTGTGGATTCAAATATAGATAATTAAAATATCTTAAAATCCCAGGCCATATCCACAGAAAATGGTGTCATTTAGGAAAATTTCCTTAGACTCTCAACTTACAATCCTAAAATAAATAAAATAAAATAAAAACTTAAAAAAACCTATAGATATAGAGAACTATTTGATAATTATGTTTATTCACCTCTACCCTGTTTATAATACGACCACATTAAAAGACCTTTTAAAAAAATTTAGTAAAGTTAAATTTCAGGTCAAGGCCTTTTCTAAAACTTTTCTGGTCCCATCATAGAAATAATATACAGAAATCCCACTGCTAGTACATGAGAAACCATGAAGCATGTGCTATAAAGAACAAAGCCACATTCGTTTTTACCTGCATTGATGCTCCCTCCACTCTTGCCACACAGGCCACCCGGTCCAGGAAAGTCACGGCCACGGGCACCGCCACAAAAAAGCCCTTAAAGAAGGCCTTGGCGTACCTCCTCACCCAGCCTTGTGACTGTGCCATACCTGAAAACAAGTACAAAATTAGCCTCAAAAAAGGTAAAAAAGAAAAAACAAAAACAGCACAGGAAAAGTAAGAGTTAAGGGAAAACAACCTCATCTCTTAATAACTTTCACACTCATCCCTATAAGCAGTGGAATAAATCTGACTTAAATCCCAAAGGCAAATACACTAACTCAGGTTAACTCTTTTCAGTAACTGAAGTCCACTTGATAACTTCAGTGGAAACTTTCTCTTCACAAAGCAGTAAGTTAGAAAACAAATAAGCATTCCAAGAGTAAATCCCTTCAGGTTGCTGACTGTTAGAGTGGAGCTGCTTCTTCCTCTCCTGACATCTGTTCTCGTCCACAGTCACACAAGTTTCAGAGGCACACAGGGCTGCCTGGCCTCCCTTGCAGCTAAGTGTTACCATGTAACTAGGTCTGATGAATGGCGTATGAGTAAAAATGATAAATTTCCACACTGTGCCCTGAAAAGGAGAATGCCCTCCTCTTCATGTTTCCCTTTTTACAATACCATGATAACAAGGTGGTGGTAGAGACAGGAGTAGCCATCTCAAGTTAAAGATGGCAAAGCAGGGGCGCCTGGGTGGCTCAGTCGTTAAGCGTCTGCCTTCAGCTCAGGTCATGATCTCAGGGTCCTGGGATCGAGCCCCGCATCGGGCTCCCTGCTCCGCAGGAAGTCTGCTTCTCCCTCTCCCACTCCCCCTGCTTGTGTTCCCTCTCTCGCTGTGTCTCTCTGTCAAATAAATAAATAAAATCTTTAAAAAAAAAAAAAAAGATGGCAAAGCAACAAAATAGAAGGGTCCTGGGTCCCCAGCACCATGGAGGCACTGTAATTGTGCTGCACTCACTTACCCTGTAACCACCTAATTTTCAGATTTTTCTAGGGATAAGCAATCCTTTAATTGTCTCATGCAATGAAAAACAAAATAGTGAGAGATAAGATATGCTACACTACCAGACCAAAGAGAGCCAAACACAGTCCAAGAGATGAAGAAACTTCATGGTTGGGAAAGATAAATGATCGTTTTGTTCAGTCTTACTTAGACAAGCTCCATGTGCTACCCAAGACTGAAGGAGGAGGTGAAGGGGATGATGAGGTTAGAGGTCTCTTGACCTCTCCTTCTTTGCAGCGTGCAACTAGATCAGAGCAACTGAAAAGTTCCCTAACACAACCACAAGGCTTGTTTAGCCCTAAACCTACAGGTCAGTTTGCTTCCAAGGGATGACCTAAAATTTCTTGTCCTCTGAGAGCAGGTTCAAAAGGGTCCAGAAATGCAATTCACACCAAGCATATATCAGAAAGGCATATACTGGGACAGTGTTTACGCTTTTCATGTTTAAGTTCCCAAAAGTCACACTTCCAATGAGAGCAGTGTTATGATAATATTAATATTATACACATGAAAAGAAACCAAAAATAGATAAGAATATAAGAAGGAAAAGAAAAAGACTAAAAAATATATTCATGAACAATAGAGGGAGAGGGGGCGCCTGGGTGGCTCAGTTGGTTAAGCGACTGCCTTCGGCTCAGGTCATGATCCTGGAGTCCCGGGATCGAGTCCCGCATCGGGCTCCCTGCTGAACAGAGAGCCTGCTTCTCCCTCTGACCCTCCCCCCTCTCATGCTCTCTCTATCTCATTCTCTCTCTCAAATAAATAAATAAAATCTTTAAAAAAAAAAAAAAAAAATAGAGGGAGAGGGAGGGAGAAAATGAGTAAATATAAATACAGAAATAAGTATAATTATTTACTTATTTGCATAAGTGTATATTAAAAAAGCAGAAAAATTACAGTTAAATTCAGTCCAACTACTCATATCTGAAGATTTTACCCAATGACCTATATAACTTAAACTTGAAAGGAGACACAGAGGAACATATAAAGAAAGGGTGGGACCACTTCCAAATAGCTTTATCCAAAAGACTTCACTTCTCACTTTATTTTAAAGGAATTTTTCCTTTAAAGGCACATACAAAAGAGGGTCACATGGTAATGAAGAATAGTCTTCTGATCCTGACAGAGCAAAAGAATTCTCCAGAGTTATCAGTATAGGACAATGGCTTTCAAACTGTTTCGACCATGTCCCACATTAAGAAATACATTCTATAGAGCAACCAAGTACTCAAGTACTAACTCATATACACACACAACTTACACAAATACCCTCACAATGCAGCAAATAAGAACTGAAAACAGTTTCACAAAACTACTTATTCTTATTACATAATAGGCTATCATTTTAGTTTGTTCTGTTTCATTGGATGGGACAAGATGAACGTGGGGAGACCAAATTATTCTAGTGGTCCTGAGCAAGAGATGATGGTAGTAGGCTGGACCACAGTGGTGGTGACAGAGATGGAATAAAATGAGCAGACATGGGGCGTCTGGCTGGCTCAGTCAGTGGAGCAGGCGACTCTTGATCTCGGGGTTGTGAGTTCCAGCCCCCCGTTGCGTGTAGAGCTTACTTAAAAAAAAAAAAATGAGCAGATTATGATATATATTTTGGAGGTTAAAATGACGTGATTGGACATGGACGGGCAATGGCGGGGGAGGGGAGAGGAGCTAAGAGAAGGTGTCAAGAGGCAGTAGTGACCTATGAAAGCACTGTTATTTTGTCATCCCCTTGAATTGCATTCCAAAGTAGTAAAAACATGCCCACAATTCAATTTATCAAACCTTTATTCAGTCCTACTAAGCACAAGGCCATAAGTTAGGCACTAGGAATTTAGGAGTGGAAAAGCAGATATGGTCTTTGCTCTCAAGGGGTTACACTGTACCAGGAAAGATGCCCCTAAATAAATATTTTAAATGGAAATGAGTATTGAAAAGGGCCAAGCCCTGGACCATGGGAATATGGAGCAAGGAATTCCTTCCATCAGAAAATGATCAGCAAAGGTCTCCCAAGGAAACATCAATCGAGGTGGGACCCGAGCATTTCAGGTACAAGGAGCAGCATGTGTGAAGGCCTAGGAGCAAAGTAAAATGTAGCTACTTAAGAAACTAACAGAAGTTCAATTTGGATAAAGTATATACACAATTTATTTGCTAATTTTCAATTTTTACTTTAGTAAACATTTAGTTATTGACGCTAAACACCAATGCTAAGGGAAGAGAATATAAAGATGGCTGGGCATACAATATCATATCATTTAAAAACTCTCACAAACAATACTTTATATTTTCTATGTAAATTTGTATAAGCATATAAAGGTATTTAAAATAGAATATTATTTGTATTATTGCGCTCATTGTTTACTAACCACTCATGTCACTTGTATAATTAGTAAAGTTTAGAGAGAGATGGAAAAAGCAGGCTTATCAGAATGCTGAGTGGTTCATCTTAGATGCTAGAAATGTAGATCATGACTATTTTCTTCTTTGAACTTCCATTGGTTTCTAACATTTAAAAAAGAAAGATGTGCTATGAAGTCACTTTAGTATATGGATACTACAGGATGATGCCAGTCCTGATCTATCTACTATTATGATAAACTACCCTTTCTTAGTCCAGTCTCTCTGCTGTTCTAAGGAGAACAAAAACATACCGAGTAAGATTCTTCCCTATTTATGCAGCAATCAACATATCTGACTGCAATTCTTTTATGTAGCCAAAATAGGCCATGTCGGAATATTATATGCTTTGGAAAACTTCTTGAGAGTTTGAAAAGCCTTAAAAAGTCTTACCTTTCTATTCACCCATAGTAGCATTTGGGTTCAAATAGGAAAATCTTGCTGACAATCTATATTACAACCAACTTGATAACTTGACTACTTTAAGTAATTAATAAACTGGCTTAAAACATGTAAACCTATGCTTGCCTAAATATTAAGCAAATATATACTTTATCAGGTCAAACAGGCTTAGACAACCAGAGGATTTAGACTCCAAAACAAAATGATAGGACAAATGAAAATAGAAAAACATGCTCTTATACATCTGTGGCTCTTAGAATTAAAAAAAGCAAACACATGACAGAATGAGAATATAAGTGTTATCTTTGCTGTTCCTTATTTCCTGCATGCATGGAGCTTCACTAAATGACTAGGGATATGTGCAGAATAGAAACTAGGAAGGCTTTCAAATATGATGATGCTGCAGCTATCCTAGTTATAAGGTAACATGCATGCTTACAATGTAAATTAAGGGGAAAAGAGAACATAAGTTGTATTAGAATTGGAGTCCCAGAATTTTGAGCCTCCCCTCCTTTCCCAATATCCACTCTCTCATATACTGCTACTCCATTTGGTCACTGTGGCCCCCAGGAAGGATCATAGCAATGAGAGTCCGGGGCCCCGAGGTGGCCTATAACTTGCTGCATGTCTCACCAACTCACTTTCAGGCCTCAGTTTCCTGTCTGTAAAAAGAAAGAGGTTAGACTCAATTTCTAAGGTCCTTTCTGTGTCCAACATTCTTATTTCCATAAATTTTTCAATTGTTTCTCCAGGACTTCAGCAGATACTAAAGCTTTAAAAAGTCACTCAGATTACCACTAAGAAGAGACAGGAAGTTGCTTTTAGGTTTGAGACTCTAAGTGTTAAAAAGAAAAAAAAGACTTTGCTTTTATTAAACAGCTAGTTAAAAAAAAGAAAGAAAGAAACAGAGAAGAAACTGGAACAAGTGCAAATCATGTCAAAGAACATTTAATTATAGTGAAAGCCACTGCTCTTTCACTTCCTGTCTACACAAGTCCACTGCTGACCATCTCCTACACAACAAAGTCAAGACAAGTATTTTTCTATTGAGAGACTTTCAAAGGGTATGTGGGAGGAGTGCCAATCTGAAGGTGCACAGATTCTGCCCAAGCCAAGGGAAAAAATGAAGCTACCTTGCAAACAAGTTGTCACTATTTTCAGAGGCTCAAAACAAAAGCCTCAGCGTAGCCCTGTCTTAACCGAATTGCAAAGGACACCTATACCACATAAAAGTCAAACATTTTTAAAAGCTTCTAACTATCACTAAAATAAACCATATGTAAATGAAACAAATATTACATTTCAATGTCAAGTCGTACAAATAAATTGTTTAAAGTTGTATGGCATTCACATTCTGTTAAAGTTTATGTATTTTTTTCTCTATAGAAATTGCCAAAGAATCATTGGAATGATCTGGTCTTTTGTTCACACCCTCAATGTTTAAAACCTCCATACTAATAAGCACCTAGCATCTGTTTCCTCTGAGAAAATTTCCGTTAAGCAATGACAATATGCTACTAAAACCATCACCAGCAAAAAGGGAAGAATTTTTATCAGTAACCTCATTCTCTAGTAACCATGCAAGTCATTTAGGTTCAAAACACTGTTCCTGAAAAAACTGATGCTTAAGTAGTAGGCACACCTGGTTCATTGCTGAACTGAGAATATTTTTAAATAAGCTTTCAGATTCAGTTGAAATCATATTTGCCACCTGCTATACAGCACCTGCAAGGGAAAGTTTCTTGGTGATGCTGACCTCAACCACATAATGACCTATACCATAAATGCCTCTTTTTCCTCTCATGACTTGTAATGACTCGATCATGCATGAATTCATCTAAAATGATTCTTAAACTTGCTTATTATTTAGCCTCTACAAAGTCACCCGTCACTCATCCATAGAAACCAGGTGGATAAATACACCTCAAGTCATCCTAATTACAAATACTATTTAAAAATTGTGTGGGAGGTTTGAAGGTAAGAGAAAATAATAAATTATAAGGCAGTATCTTATATAAAATGTAATCTTTCAATCACAATAATAAGCCTGCACATTTGGATAACCAAATCAAGATTTTACTTCTAAACTCAAACTATATAACAAACTATGAACATCAGAGAATGTAAGAGCAGGGATCCAAGCAAATCAGACACCCAGTTCGCTGCTCACTCAATATATATTCATTGCTCACCTACTATGTATCTGGGAACTGTGCTAAGGGATGAGTACACAATGCACAACAAGGTAGGTGTGGTCCTGGGCCATACAGAGCTTACATTTTCATTCTGGCTACATTGTCTACTTTGCTAGACACTATGCTAAGACACCAAAGGTAAAAAGACAGACCAAAGTCAAGTTCCTTCCAAGGGGGACTTGTTACAAGATCACAGAAAATGAGTAGATGACCATGCATGATCAGACTAACCTCCATGGATCTCTCCAGGAGCTCCTGCTACCAATAACCTCAATCTGCAAACAACCTAAGCATGTGCGAAACCAGGAGGAATTTGGATACATTTGGACTAACTAATGCAAGAGAAAAGTAATAATTAATGAACTAGAACAACTTTTTAAAAGATTTTATTTAAAAGAGAAAGGGAGAGAGAGAGAGAGCCCACGAGTGGGGTAAGGGGGGGAGAGGGGCAGAGGGAGAGGGAGAAGCAGACTCCCCGCTGAGCAGGGAGCCCCAGGCAGGGCTTGACCCCAGGACCCTGGGATCATGACCTGAGCCAAAGGCAGATGCTTAACCGACTGAGCCAACCAGGCACCCCTGAACAAGAACAATTTTGATTCTACTGGAAGCAGATCTGGGAAAGTAATCTATGGAAACCAATTTAAAAAAAATTCAGGGCCACCTTGCTCCTTTCACTTTACAAATAAACAATACCTTATAAAATAGACAATTGGTAATCTTCAGAATGTGAACTCCAGCATCAATTCCTTTATCTTTTAACTCATGTGATTTAGCAGTTCTCACTCAAAAATTCTCAGGACAAAATGGTAAGAAAAAACAAAGAATAAAGAAAAACTAGCCAAGGGGCACCTGGGTGGCTCAGTCGTTAAGTGTCTGCCTTCGGCTCAGGTCATGATCCCAGGGTCCTGGGATTGAGCCCCACATCAGGCTCCCTGCTTGGTGGGAGGCCTGCTTCTCCCTCTCCCACTCCTGCTTGTATTCCCTCTCTCGCTGTCTCTCTCTCTCTGTCAAATAAATAAAATCTTAAAAAAAAAAAAAAAAGAAAGAAAAACTAGCCAAAAATAATAAAGGGGATAAATGTAATGGAGTTAGACATAAATCGAACCATGTTCTGGCAAAGATACCCAATAAAAGTCAACACTAGTAGCCTAGCGAAGATAATAATGGTCCTCTGTCTTGACCTAAAACTGCTTCTTTGATAGAGATAATTGTAATTCCCTATTGGTAAACTGATGAGCATTTGGATACCAAGAGAGTAGAGATTAAAATTGACATATTTAATTTTAAGTCAGGAATGTTTAAACACAAATGAATTCCAGGGTTATGTTCTACTATACCTGGTGTTGAGAGAAAACACAACCAGAAAACAACTAAGATATGCAACTTCATGAGTTTTTGGTAAGGACTCCAATTTGCAAATGTACAGCATTTATGCCCACCTTTCCCTCTGCCTCAGAAAAGGAGTCCCCCCTCTATCCAAGGAGAGGCCAGCAGTGCTCTGCGGAGGGAGCATCAGCAAAGAGGGAAAGTCAGTATAAAGTTGGTGGCCTCTGAATCTAACTGACCTTAGTTCAAATCATGATTCAATCATGTGACTTTGGACAAATTGTTGTTTGGCTTGCTGAGCCACAATTCTTTCACCTGAGAAAACTTGCAGGGTGTTTTGGAGGTATTAAATGTTCACACATGTTGTTCTGCTTAAGCAAGCATTTGTATGAAGAAAAAAAAATAAAGTCCCATAAAGCTAGTATCTGAACACAGTATATGTACATTAGAGAACAATGACTGGATCATCAAATAAAAGGTATTTCTGCAGGTAAAAGCATTAGCCATGTCTAAAAAAAGGAACTCGCAATAACAAATCGAAAAAGAACAATAGACTTAAGGATGTTTGTTACATGCAATAAAACCAGTAAAGCCAATCATCTAGGTAATGGATATCTACTAAACAGAGTGATACTTTTGTTCTGCTTTGAACTTAATCTTGTTCTGGCATTTAACTGGTTAGGGACTATCATATTTAGTGATATTGGCTAATTAACAAAAATTATGGCTTGCCAACATCTCAGCACTATCTTAGGTGATTTGAGGTTTTTTTTAAAGCAGAATAAAGGAAAAATATGACTCAGTGCCAGAACTGGACCACAGGAAGAAGTTATATAATGGCCATTGGAAGGAGGAGGAGGAGGAGAAGAAGAAGAAGGAAGAAGAAGAAGGAGGAGGAGGAGGAGGAGGAGGAAGATAGGTGCTGAAATTCCAAGGAAAAAATTCACGAGAAAGAGTGGAAAGAAAAAAATGAATTTAAATGTAAAAGGTGGGTTTAAGAATGTCTGCTAAAAAATAACTTTTCTATACTTTTAAATATTGCCATTAAAATGTTGGAAATAAAAGAAGGATAAATTATATTTGGTAAATTTCTGAGACAAGAGGAAAATACGATTCTGAAAGTAAAGGTTTATCTGTGGCCTATCTGAGATAGATGCTGGCCAGACCAAGAAACAGGATATATGTTAAGAGAATTGAGGAATAAGACTGTATTTAATACTTATTTTTTATTTTGCTATGTTTCGTCCCTTAGCAATATGGAAACCCTCATGACTCCAATATTTTTGAAAACCATATAAAACTAAATCCATAATACTGTGGTATTATGAGCCTCTCCAAAAGCTGGCTCAGTCCACCCTACTCCCATAAATTATCTTTATCCTTTAACTCCAAATGGACACCATTTGACCACATTTACAACTAAGGCCCAATATCAAATTTCAGTTATTAAAATGCCATAAATTCTGCAAAAAATAGTTTACCATAAAAATTAACAGGCAAGTGAATAGCTTTCTATAGAGTGAGTAAAATCCTACTAAATGATAGCCATTAGCAAGAAGAAGCTTGGTAAGCTTTAACTCTAATAATCACAAAATTTCGGTATCAACACGGCACTCTACTTTTTTTTAGTTTAATAGAAAAGCATAACTGCTGTCATTAAGTGGAAGCTAAAGGCAATGAGGATTTTAAGCTAACAATGTGGCAACTTAAATGTATGTGTAAATGAAACAGACGAGGTACTCATCTACAACCCAAACAAAGTAATTAGAGAATTTTGGACTTTTCACCATAAGCCTATTTATTCCTGAAACAATAACATTTTGAATTAGCAAAAGAACATACTTCCAATACCAGAATACTTACTGAGTAGTTTTAAAAAAAAAAAATTATTTAGCATTTCACTACATGTGAAATTGGCTTTTAAAAAATTAAGATAGCCTATAAAAGAAAAAAGCATCCTCCTCAAAAACAAATCTCAAAACCCTTCAAAAATCAAAACTAAGAAATAGGAGTGAAGGGAAATAATGAGAAGAATATAACATTGAGAACCTAAAAAAAAAGAAGGGCACAAAGTAAATAAGAAGAATATTGGAAAGTAAGCATCAGGCAATAACATGAGTAATGGGAAAATGTCACTGAAAACACCAGGTGACACGCAGTTCCTAGAGCACAATTACCTGAGGTATCAGCTTTGCTGTTCCTTACCTATCTTCACGATCTCAGATTCTGGCCCACTCTCTAATAACTGCTTCATATTCATTTCTCTTGGCCACTATTCACACTAACCCTATTTCTGCCCTATTTTTAAATGGTACAGGGTCTCTAATGGGTTCAACAGTAAGTGCAATAAGCAATTTTTTAAAAGAGCATGATTTCAGGGTCTCATGAAAATCCTATTCCGACCTCTACCCTTCATGCCTCAAATAAACTGCTTTCTTTACTGGGCTACAAATGCCTTTAAGTGAATATAAAACATCAGCTCAAATTCACATTAAGAGATAAGGAGAAAAACATGGCTTTTCCTTTGATCAGGGTTGGGAATGGGAAGTAGGAAGGTTTCTCAAAATAACCAAGGCCAACCAGACCCTAAAGGGGCAAAGATGAAAAACCAAGGTAATAAAAAAAAATAAAAAAAAGTGGGACTGGAAAATACAATGGAACCAGCAAACTTAGGGCCAGACCAGGGACTATTATTACTCTTTACAGAATGATAAAGATAAAAATTAGAAACACAGGCTCCCCCAGCAGGGAAGTATATTAAAGCTCTGATTAGTCTGTCAAAAATAAAACCTGTCCAAATGGTCGCTTTGGAAGGTTGCCCACAGCCCATCTACGGCAGCTGCATGCCCACGGGGAGCTCAAACAAGAGCCGTGCAGGCTCAGTGCTGGATAAATAAGGATGCAAGCCAGATGAGAAGATTTACGCAATGTAAGGTAAAAGCCATAGTAACTGATGCCTTTGGAAGAAGTAGCTATAGTCCTTTAAATTTACAAGTGCAAGCGTAGGGGGCAGGGTGCACACACTTGTTGAAATGGCAACAAAGACCAGGCTGGCAACATAAGTTTAAAAAAAAAAAAAATAGCTGCCAAGAGGTCAGAGTACCAAGAGGCTCATCCTGTGCAGCCTGGAGACTAAGGCAGATGGAGCACAGCACTTCTGGACTCAAGTGTCTGCTGAACAGAAAGTCTAGGGATCATAATGAGTCCCTGGTGAGCATACAGCATATGGAGCTGAGATGTTACTTAGATTGCTCCCCACACATAACTGCCTTATTTTGATTTTACCCACTTGTCAGTATATTATGAGTTACTGTTTAAGATACCTGTGAAGGTGCATCAACATGCAAGGCCCTCTGAAGCTAGGACGTATCTGCCAATCAAAACATTCAAAATCACAGCAGTATGATATAACGTAAAACAAATTTTTAAAAAATACTGTAAGCAGGGTACCTTCAATGAAATACAATGATCCCTACTACATAATTCTAAAGAAGCATGAGAAGTTGGGAAGATAAGGCAACTTAAAATGTCACCAGATTATTATTAATACTATTTTGTATATCTGTTGTTAAGATACTTGATCAGTAAGAGCCGATGGCTGTCAAACGCAGTGGAGCATAGCATTCCGTGCCATTCCATCAGTTTGATACAAATCTCTTCTTAAAAGGTATATATTAATGCAGAGATAATCAAATATATGAATGGAACAAAAGGGAGCCACGGTGGCTTCAAAATATTTCTGCAAATTCCTTGACAGGCCTCTTTCAAAATGATGAGCCTAATTCCTATCTTCTTAAGGGTGGACGGGACTTAGTGACCGGCTTCTAGCGAAGAGGTGGCATAAATGATGTTATGTAATTTGTGAGGCCAGTCATAAAAAGGAATGCTACCTCCTAGCTGTCTCTCATCACTACTTCTAGGCAAGCCAACACCACGTCCCGAGAACAGCCAACCATGGGAGAGGCCCTGTTGGAAAGGAACTGAGGCCTCCCTCTCCCCAGTAGCCAGCACTACTGTGGCCAGCCATGTGGGTGAGCCAACTGCAAGCCTGATTCTCCTGCCTCAGCTAGGCCTTCCCATGACTGTGGCTTGGGTTGAAATCTTAACTTCAACCCTAAGAGAGACCCTGAATCAGAACTGCGGAGGTGAACTGCTCCTAAATCACAGACCCATGGAAACGGTGAGAGATGATACATGCTTTAAGCCACGGCGTTTTGGGGTAAATTGTTTTGCATATATACCTAATAAAATAGTAAACCCAGAAATAGATCCAAAGACACAAAAGAAACATGTTATATGATGAAGATGTTAACACTGAAGGACTTAAGCTAACAAATCATGTTGAAATAACCAGCCACAACTTGAAGAGGGAAAAAAAAAATCAAAGGTGGATATTTATTTAACTCATTATAGGAAAAAAAAAAAATTCCACATAAAGATTAATATAAAAAATAAAAATATAAACATAAAACTAATAAAGGAAAATAAAGGCAAACAGTCTTTAGGGGTGGAAAGAAGCATTTCTGAACATTTTACAAAACCCAGAAAACATTAAAGAAAAATACTGATGAGTCTGACTACATAAAAATCAAAACATACCATAAATAAGGTTAAAAGATAATCAGCATGATATTAAAAGCTGCAATATATATTGATCCTCAAAGTTTAATATATCTAAAATTATACAGTTCTTACAAATTATAAGAAAAAAGACAAATGTTCTGAATGAAAAGTGAGCAAAATACATGAAAGGCATTTCACTGAAAGCAAAAGATGGATAGTTTATAGAGATATAAAAAGATGTTCAGCCACACTAATAATAAAACAAATACAAATAAAAATCACCTTTTTAACCTATCAAGCTGACAAAGATGTAGAGAACTAAAAGCACCCAGGGTGCGAAAATACAACCTCTCATGTTCTCCTGGTAGTGCAAACGGGTAAAACCTTTCTTGAATGTAACATGACGATGTGCACTAATGTGTTACACGAACACACCCTCTGTTCAGGGCACCACTTCTAGGGTACAAAGATATGATCACGGATTTTCAGTACTCCATTACTACTAACAGTGAACCTGAAAACAATCTAAGTGCCCATGAATACATAAATAGACTATGACATGCATGAAGTAGAATCATTTGTAATCATTAAAAAGAATACCTATATTGCTTGACATTCACTTTTGGAAAAAAGTTGGAAAGCTCTAAGTATAATAAGGACTCATTTATTTGAAATTCTATACACACACAGAGCATCATCATCATAATCACGGAAAGAAGTCAGGTGAGAAAGAATATGAACCAAAATGATGACAGTAGTGTTTATTGGCAGTCAAAGGATTTTCACTTTCTTTGTATTTTTCCGTATTATTTAAACTTTCAACAATGGGTACATATTATCTTTACAAACTAAAGCAAATTAACATTAGTCTTTTCTGCTACAACAGATATTTCTTTAGTGTAAATTAGCTCATATGCAGGAAAATGGCGTCAGTTGCGTTGGCTCATAGGTAATTTCACATCAGGAGCAAGTTTTCTCACAATGGGAAAGTTCCATTTAGTGGTTTCAAGACTTCCACTATGTTATGCTACCTGAGAAAGCTGAGAGTACAGATGAAGAAATGCACAATATTTTCCCCTGTCTTTAGAATACAATACCCTGGATCAGACTTTTAACTTTGATGAAATTAGTCTCTGGTAGAAGTGGATGGTTTTAAGGATTTATAACTATCAGGAGGAAAACCAGGGTTTAAGGCTGCCTAAGACTGACTGTGATGCTGGGTGTAAATGCCAGTTGAGATTTAGCCATTTTTATTACAACTGTCATTTTTTTGTGTGTTAGTTATGTTTACAACATTCCACTGGTTTCAAATCATCTGTTCTCATCTGTTCCTAACCCTGTTTTCTCTCTAAGCCCTATCACTTCTAGCACATGACTTCGCAGAATTAAAGATTTTTCAGGAATGCAAAAATGAGCATTAATAGAGAAATGCATATGCTATTCTGAGTAAAATGCAAAAACATAGAGAAACATTCCATAAGTAAAAAAAGAAAGGGAAACAAAACTTTAAACTTTATTTCGCTTCAGCCACAGTTTCTAATGAAAGATGTGAAACACAGGGCAAAACAATTTCAATATTCATGATTTACACCATACATTTTTATTGCAATGTTACACATATAAAGAAAAAGAAATGGTCTTTGCTCCACTATCCACTTAAAATCTAAACAAGACAGAGAATTAAACAGGCATCAACTATGGAAGAGGCAGCGATCCAATTAACCTTTTTTTTTCCCCCCAGTGGCACAAAAAGGAGGGAGATTTCTTTCTTTCTCATATAAAAGAATTCCAGAGGCAGGCAGTTCATTCTGACCCTGCACTGTCCATCAAGGCAGTTCACCCATCATCATTCTTTTTTTTAAAAAACACTTTATTGCAGTTTAACTGACATACAAAAACTGCACATATTTAATGGATACACCTTAACAAGTTTGGAGATAAGTATACATCAGTGAAACCATCACCACAATATATTCCATAAACATATGGGACACCTGCAAAAGTTTCCTCCCACCCTCTTTTAATCCCATTAACTTCTGAATACAGTATTCAATTACATACCCTCAGTGGGGAGGGAAGGAAGGAGAAATGCAAACAAGGAGGGAAGCAGCTCTGAAACTATTTTAGATACATTGTAGCATTAACCAAAGGAATAAAGGAGTTAGTTGGTGCTGTGGAAAAGGGGGAAGTCAAGAAAAAAACTCTCTAGAGACCTAAAAGCAAAGATAACCCAGTAGAGACAAGTATTTCTAGTACCTGGATCTTAGCTTCTAATATGATTCCTCACTATAAGGAACTCAAGCTCTTCAGAGAAAAGGGTTGATTCCAGGGCTGGGCCTGGGAAGGTACAAAATGAGCCTGGAACATTTTGTTACACCACTAAGTAAAAAGGTGCTCAGAAAAATGATGGAAGAACAGCAGGACAGAGGCCTGCTTAAAGAATGGGAAAATCTGATTACTAAATAAGTAACATCAATAATAATTATAAACTATCAAAAAGTACCTTTGGATTTGCTTATTTTCAGAAATTGGCAGTATCACAGAACTAGGTATTTAGCCTCAAAAGATAAATTATGTAATGCGAATTGAACTTAGTATAAGTAATACCATGAAAGTATTTTATAAACTGCTAAGTTTAATAAAATGCAAAATATTATTTTAAAATAAGTTTCCTTTGCAATCACCCTCACATATAGGTTAGAAATGAAGTTAGTTCCCTTGCAGATACAAAGAAAAATTTTCAATTCATAAATTATCCATCTATATAATTTCCAAAGTATAATTATTGAGTTGAGTAAATAAGGCGTTCCACTATTCTTTGATTTTATATCTGCATGTCCAGCTGTTATGTGACTTTGAGATCCAGTGGTAAAATGCAAAGGTGTGAATCTGAACTATTTTAATGTACATTTTATTATCAGTAGTCCTGGTATACAACGGTCAGACCCCTGTGGTTTGTTAAAAAACAGCTGGTGTTGAAATTATCTAAGCCTACAGAGCACTGGGAAGAGCAGAGAAATGATCATCAAAAAGAGAGAGAGAGAGAATGAAGTTGGCATTTCTTCCTTCAGTATTTACTCCTTTTACGTCAATAAACATTTGAGTACCTGCTACATGTGGGACATCATACCACTTTCTATACTGAAAGAATGAAGATATATCTGTGTATCTATATAGATATTGAACATTAAACATTGTTCTTTTGAATTAATCTAGCCTTGTGATAAGGTTACCAGGGCCATAAAACTAAAATGAAGAAAGATAGGTTTTATAAAAGAGATAGGCAATTGGGGATGTTATGGAAAGACAAACTACACAGTATTCTATAATCTCTGGTCCTTCTACTCTCAGAAAAATGACTCTATCATCTGAATGGCTGCCCCAACGTCAACATGGTAGTTAGCCAAAGTGCCCTCTACTAAAAAAAATACAAATCACAACTTCCTCTTGCTTGAAATCCTTCGATAACTCTCCATGTCCTATAGCACAATAGCAAACTCCTTAGATTTAACATACACTTATCTTTCATTAGCACATCATGCTCCAGCCAAACCCAGCTACATGCAATTCCTACAATATGTCATGCTTTTACTTGTCTCTGGGCCCTTATATATGTTCTCCTTTGTCTTTATCTCTCTTCCCACCTTCTTTTGTCTTGACCAACTCTTTCTTTTCTTTTCTTTTTTTTTTTAAGTAAACCCTATGCCCAATGTGGGGCTTGAACTCATAACCCTGAGATCAAGAGTTGCAGGCTCTACCAACTCAGGCCAGCCAGACACTCCTGTCTTGGCCAACTCTTATCCACCCTTCAGGTCTGCTTAGATGTCACCCATCAGGAAGTCCACCCTGACTCTCCATGTCTGAATTAGATGCCCCTCCTATGTGTTCCCATAAAATCCTATGTTTCCTCTACCAAGCATTTATCACACCTGATATTCTCATCCTTACCTCCAATCAGCTATGAGTTCTGTGATGGCTTCTTGTTCACTGCCAGACCTCAGCACCTTGCACTGAAGTGTTCGATGTTCAATACAGTTTTATTGAAGAAATCAATAAATGAGTTCCAATAATTACTAAAAATAATTTTAACATACTTTCCTGTCCATGTAGACTATCTGCACTGTATCCAGAATATGACGGATGTGGTGGAGGCAAAGACTGAGAGAAAGGCATTATATGCAACAAACTGTGTGTGTGTTTGTGTGCTTTGTCTGTGTGCATGGGTGAGCACGTTCACGTCTCTGACTACCCATCTCACATCTGGTAGTTTTACTTGGCAGTTGAAAATACTCATTGAGAAAGTGTTTCTTTTTATATTATGTATATTTATATATGTGTATGTTTATGTATACTGAACTTCAAGAGGTTGATTTGGGTTTTTTTTTTTTCTTCAATAAATCATAGCACATCACTCATGTCTAAAGGCAATAAAGATGGGTAACAAAGAGCAAGTAATTTTTCATAACCTATTCAACTGTAAGACATCAAGAATTCTTTTTTTCAATTGAAAGCTTACTTTTAGGAAGTGTTTAGCTTGTTTTTCCTTAAAAGCAAGGTTTTTCAGTCCACATGCCATGGTGGCCCTAAGGATTCCCTAGAGGCACAAGGGCCGAAGGGAGCAGGCACAAAGTAACCAAAACTCTGAGCCCCAATTCCCTTCTTCAGTCAAAGTCACTCACTTCTATCTTTTGGGTTTTTTAATAATAGAATTTCAAAAAACATTTTCTTTGAAGGGTTCACTACATAAAAAAATAAGAAGAAAAAGAGGTTAAAAACCACCACCTTAAAAAATCAGACATGGATTGAGGCTCAGACTATATAATTTAAGTCCTAATGTTTTTTATATTTCTTGTTTAAATTCATCTCTGTCAGGTTTATAAGCCCTTATTTGTGCTAAAAGGAGAAATAGCATTTGAATGCAGAGATACCCAGGTAGAGTGAAAACATGGGTTTTGAGAAGTGTATTTATTCTCTGATGCAACATAAGATTATTTATCTTATAATGTTTAATGGCATTATTTATGTACCAATCTTCAAGTTAATGATTCATAACATAGAATACCAAAATAATATAATGAACAACAGAAAAGTCCACTGTAAATGCTAGCTGCAGCTATGTTTTATGTATGGTAGATGAATATCCCACCCCACTTTAATAATTTCTTAGTAAAAAGATCACCTTAAATAGGAGAATTCACCAAACTCACACTTAAGTAGCAATTTTAACTACTTTGCCAATAAAGAAAAAAAGGGGGAGCAAGGTAATTGAAACCAGGGGTTGCTCTATATTGCAACATTCAGAAGACCATTCAGAAGACCATTCAGAACACCAGGAGGGAGAATTCGATCTGCTGGTAAACACACTCGGGAGTGATAAGCAGAAATGGGAGTCTCTAAACAGAAACCTTCAGCCATCCTCTACACAATGGCTTTGGAATTGTGGAATGGTATTCAACTGCAAGTCAGGTAAATACCTGAAAACTCCCAGCTCTGAACTTCATAAGTTAGGTGAATCCGAAATCTTTAGAGCTGAACATATATATAATTATGCCTAAGATCTACTGAGCTGAGAAGCAACCAACCTAATTTTCATCTCTTCTGGGAAGTCTTACCTGAGTATTATAAAACCCAGCACTGTCGTCCACCCCCAAATTCCTCTGGCATACACTAGCCATACCCCCATTTGGCACCCAGTATTATTAGTTATCTTTTTATAGTTATGTCCATTTTCCACAACTACACTGTAAGCCCCTAAAGGGTAAGTGACATGTCTCGCTCCTCTATAAACCCTAAAGGTCTTAAAATTTTGCTAAGCATTTGCAGGTGCTAAGTAAATTCTTCTTGACTGTTTGCTTAATTTTAGATATGGTTTATATTACCACCCAGTTATAATGTTGATGGAGAGACACTTTGATATGATTGTGTCAGATACTCCATCCCTTTAAATACCAGTCAGGAGCATAAGAGAAAAACTGGGTGACCAGAGCAGGCTGTTTGGGAGCCACCCAATCCATCTGATACAGTACCTCCCTGCATGTGTTACTTCCAAAGAACCAAGTGCCCATCTTACTCTAGAGCTAAATTGTTACTTCTCTTCCCATGCTCAGTACCAAATTAGAAATCAGAAAACTTGGATTCAGGTCCTAGCCATGCCAATGACACAGCAATTCATTTCATCTATTTGAGTAGACTACCTATAAGGTTCTTTGCTTCAACTATCTGTGATTCTGAGTCTAACTTCAGGCCTTTACCTTCCATATCAGAAATCCATGGAATGGCCCCTTCTCCCCACTACTAAAGTTACCTGTCTTCCATGATACACCCCATCATCATCGCCATCATTGCACCCTACTCCAAGACTTTTTCTGACTTCTGCTGCAAGGTTAACATTGGTCATGAAATCATGTTCACTTCTAATGATGACATGGTTAAATTTCTTGCCTGATCTTTACTTTATACCTGTGCTCATTTAATAAACACATGTCACATGGCTGATTGGGTAATACGAGATAACATACACACTTGGGGAAACTTCTAATACATTCCTGCTTTCAGCAGCAAAGATAAGTATAACCCCATTTGCAAATAAGTACCAGTAATAATAAATAAAATTATTTTCATATGGGTCACCAATAGGTTGTTGTCAACTTAATCAATAGTTCAGTGGCCCTGAGAATAATTCCCTGATCTTTCCAATTTTGTAAGAAATTTATTTTTATTGTTTCATCAACATCAAATGATATTAAGGAACATCACAACAGTTGTTACAGTAAATGGCTCAGAAAGAAAATTTAGTAACAATTTTGATAGATTTTAGGAAGTATATGAGCTAAATAAAAATATATGAGCCATATAGAAATTCAAAGCAATTTAAATTAATATCTATCAGTTTTGAATAATGAGGAAGTTTTTCAGAACCTAATATACCTTTGTTCTGCAAAAAGACTAAGCATATCATCCAAAGACGTTCCCCTTTCCCAAGCCAAGAAATTTGTTATCCAATTAATTACAAAGAAAGGTGGCAATTTTATCTCTTCAGATGTGTCTAGCAAAAAGAGCCATAATAAAATCATAGATGAAAGGTCAGTTTTAGAAGTGAGAGAGACATTAACAGAACCCCCAGGCAATATTTAAAATACTATTTTTCCTTGGCCATAATTATACCAACATTTTGCTATACTTTGGGTGTTAACTTCAGTACAAACATTAAACAGTGACATAAAAATTTTTGGCCAACAGTACTGTGAGATTTTGTTTCATCTTTAATAAGGATGGAGTGATGGCAACCACTCTCAAAATCAGTCAGAAATACTCTTTCACAAATTATTATCAGATCTGTAAACTCTGAAAGAAGCATTAATTGGAAACAGAAAGAAAAACTGTAAGAAACAATTTGACTTTGAAACCAATGAAATAAAAATTTCATTCTAGTAAAGAATATTCATTTGTGTTGTCTAAAATACTGTATCGCTGTAGTAATACTAAAATTAAAATTTTTGTTATTCTATTTTGTTACCTCAATTAATCTCTTACATGAACCTATTTTTATCCCATTTTGAAAGATATAAGCTAATGCTCACAGTATTTGAGTAATCTTCCTCAAGTCACACAGATAGTAAGTAGCAGTGCTAAATCCAGATTATCTGACCGTATGGACTGTGCAATTAAGCACTATACTCCCACTTAGTTGCCACTCCCAGTAAATATTCACCACTCCCAATAAACATAACAAGAGTTATTGATTTCATAACTGCTACTACGGCACTCAGATGCAACAAATATAAGAGTGTCCTGAATACACAATTAGTTCAACCCACTATATAAAAGGTAAATGCTCAAGTCTCATTAATTTCTAATAAATTTTCAAATGGGAAAGGGGTACAAAAAGGAGAAAAGTACACATCTATATACACAACTTCAATTAATAGAAAAATATCACTGGAGTTGTCTTTGGACTTAATAAGTACTGAAAACTCTTATTATACTGCTATCCTTTCAGCCCTCTGAATTGGCTCTCAGAATCTGAAATTTCACTGTTGAAAGAAAAGAAAGCTGGAAGATACGTGCATTCCAAAACACTGTGCCCTTTTGCGATTTCCCTTCTACATTTACTACCCAGATCTTTAAACACTCAACTAGGAGCTAAACCAATTTAACTGTATGTATAAAATGTAAAATTGGAAATGCCACAAAATCAACATGACCTTTAAAGTGTAACATTTTCCACAATCATTTACTTAATAGCAGAAAAACATTTTATAGTGTTTAAAGCATAGTCTTCATGTGTAATATTTTCAGCAAACATAAAAGCAAATACAGAACAAAGTACTTAAAAATCAACTACATTTTTTAAACAAAAACTGCAATTAATTTTAAACCAGCACTTTTTCTGCAGTAGTTACATTATCAAACATTCATAACCTATTGGTATGCTTCACTTTTCAAATACAGACCTGATGTAACCATCACCCAAGCCCAGTCACCTCCTGCAACTGGTAAGGCCTACCAGTATGACTGATTTTCCCCCAATTTAGCCGAATCAGTTTGTTGAGAACTAAAATATACGTCGGAAAAGGGCCAAGATGAGCCCTCTCTGTAAACCAACAGGACCACCTTGATTAATTCCAAGGCACTGATCTCAACATAATGTCTTCTTACCAACCAGACTCCTCAGTCAAAGATACTGAAAGCAAAGATAATAATTAGGTAGTCGATATTATCATAAAATTAAATTTTGTATAAGAGCAAATGTAGTTTTCTATCTTCAGATCCAATCATATATTTCTTAAAAGTAAAAGATATGCAAATAGATGCTAATCGGATGGCAAACTTCCCAAGAGAGAATCACACTGGAGATAAATCACCACTCTCATAATTTTAATTCCATAATCAAGTAGCAATTCTTGAGAATATATCTTTCCCCTTTGACTACTTTGATTAAGTAGTTTCAGTAGAAGCTGATCAGAAAATACTTTTTCTCAGATTTTTTTTTTTTCTGCACTGTTACTAGCAGGAGATTAAAATTAGCAAGACAAATGAAGTCAGAATCCATATCATCCCCATTTATTGCCTTTAACACCTGAAAGTTAGGAAGAAGAAGAGATCAAGGAAACAAACAGAGCAATCTAATGCCTGGCTAAAGGACAAATTCTATCTTTAAAATTGAGTGTGTTTCTATCAACTCTACGAATTCAGTTCCTTAATGAAAAGGTTATAGCATGCAGACAAAACAGTGCCATATCAGCCAAGCAACTAAATTAGATACCTCACCTGTCACAGAGAAAATCAATAAGGCCCAATGAATTTATATTGTACACTGATTTATTTAGGGAAAAATTTTGAAATACGATGTCTTTAGCTTTTTGTGTACTAAACATATTCTGCTCCATTGGCTGGAAGAAATCTAAGATGGCCTCTGTGGGAGAGGGCAAACAGGAGTCAGACTTAGTACAAGAGAGAAGCAGAACAAGATGAAAGAAAAGGAGTTGGGAAGGGGGAATTTTCCATTCAACATACATAAAAATAATGGCTTTTTACAGGTAAAGGAAGGTAAGGGGCTACCCTAAGAAGGAAATAGACACAATCAGCTTTGGTAGAAACAAAACAGCAGAAGGTCTAAAGGAGCCCTGAAAAGAGGTGTACACCCCAAACAAAACAAGAGTGAGACAAACTTAAGTAGGAAAAGTGTGGGTCAACATTCAAAGACGAGAATCTGACCTGATTCTTTTCCAGCACCATCTTGTTCTCTTCTGTGATGGTACCTTTCACCTTCCTTCTCTATACCTTTACTTGTGCTACTCCTTCAGCCTAGCATTTCTTTCCAACTTCTCCACTCATTTAATGCTGCAGTCTCCTAATACAAGCTCAGAATCTCACTCCATTTTGTGAAGTCACAGGCAATCTCCAACCTCTTAGTTACACTCCATCCTATAGCACACCAAAGCTTTGTTTATACCTCATTGTGGACACTTAGATTATATTCTGAATCACAGTCATTTATTTACATATTAATCTTCCCACCACCATACCTAGGGGTTCTTATTTTGGGAGGGGGGAAATATGTTATCTTTTTTTAATTGTGGTAAAATACACACGACCTAAAATTTACCATATTAACCATTCTTTTTTTTAATTTTTTTTTATTTTTTTTTTTAGATTTTATTTATTTGAGAGAGAGAGACAGAGATAGTGAGATAGAGAGCACAAGTGGGGAGGAGAGGGAGAAGCAGGCTCCCCATAGAGCAGGGAGCCCGATGCGGGACTCAATCCCAGGACCCTGGAATCATGACCTGAGCCGAAGGCAGACACTTAACCGACTGAGCCACCATATTAACCATTCTTAAGTGTATGGTTCAATAGTGGTAAGTATATTCACTTTGTTGTGCAACCAATCTCCAGAACTTTTCATCTTACAAAACTGAAACTCTGTACCCATTAAACTCCTTGTTCCTCCCTACCCCCCACTCCTGGTAACCATCATTCTACTTTCTATGAATTTGACTACTCTATGTACCCCGTATAAATGGAATCATACAGTATTTATTTTCTTGTGACTAGCTTATTTCACTTAGCAAATGTCCTCAAGGATCATCCATGTTGTAGCATGTCAGAATTTCCTTCCTTTTTAAGGCTGAATAATATTCCACTATATGTATGTACCACCGTTTGTTTATCCATTCATCCATCCGTGGACACTTGGGTTGCTTCCACCTTTTGGCTATTGTGATTAATGCTGCTATGAACATGGGTCTTAGAGACTCTGCTTTTAATTCTTTTTTTTTAAAAGGATCTATTTATTTATTTATTTGAGAGAGAGAGAGCACAAGCAGGAGAGACAGAGGAGAGGGAGAGAGAGAATCTCAAGCAGACTCTGTGCTGAGAGTGGAGCCCGACCCGGGGCCCGATCCCAGGACCCTGAGATCATGACCTGAGCCAAAACCAAGCGGCAGTCACTTAACTGACTGTGCTACCAGGCACCCCTGCTTTCAATCCTTTTGGTGTAGTGGCAAAAGTGGAACTGCTGGATCATATGAGAGGTCTATTTTCAATTTTTTGAGGAATTGCCATACTGTTTTCCATAGTGGCTATACCATTTTACATTCTCATGAAGAGTGCACAAGGGTTACAATTTCTCCACATCCTCACCAATACTTGTTACTTTCTATTTTTTAATAGTAGCTAGCCTAATGAGTGTGAATTCATAGTATCTCATTGTGGTTTTCACTTGCATTTTCCTAATGATTAGTGACACTGGGCACCTTATCATGTTCTTATCAGCCACTTATATATCTTCTTTGGAGAAATGTCTACTTAAGTCCTTTGCTCATTTTTTAATTGGGTTATTTTGTTGTTGTTGTTGAGTTATAGAAGTTTTTATATACTCTGAATATTAACCCTTTATCAAATATATGAATCATTGAGGTTTTTAATTTACCTTTCTATTCCCTAATTTTCCAGAGTAGATTATATGTAATATAGAAATACATTTTGAGTTGAATGTGTTTCTTTCTTTTGAAAAAAAATTTTGTATAATATAAAATTCAAAACATCCAAAAAGGGTTATATAATAGAAAATAAGACACCCTCCCCTCCCTGTTCTCCTGCCACTCTCTGGAGGCATCCTCCTCTTTCTAATTATTCCCTCCAGAGATATTCTATGCATATACAAGAAAATGTGTATCTTAATTTAGTCTCCTTCAAAATATTAACCGACTATTACCAATGTTCTGCACCTAACCTTTTTGACTTAATAATTATTCCATTTCAGCATATATAAACTGCCTTATTCTTTTTAACAACTACTACATATTCTACTATATGTACCATAATTTATTTATCCAATCTCCCAAGAATGGGCACTTAAGTTGTTTTCGATTCCTGCAAAGAATATCTCTAAATATATATTATTTCGTCCAAGTACAAGATCTGTAGAATAAATTCTAATAAGAACTCAAGTGATATGTGTATTTTAAGTTTTGATAACTATTTCCAAATTGGTCTCAATGAAAACTGCAAAAATCCATACTCCCATTAGCAATGATGACTCTGCCTATTTCTCTATACCCTCAATAACACACTGTGTTTGCAAAATTTTTTGTTTCATTGCCAGTCTGACAGACTACTAAGTCTAATATTTGGGTCATTCACAATCCAACCTCAATCTACATGATGCATACCTCATTTCACTGCACTACTCTTTATCATGCTTCAAAGATACTGCATTTTATTTATTTTTTTTTTTTTTACAGATTGAAGGTTTGTAGCAACCTTGCATCAGGCAAGTGTATCAGCACCATTTTTTCAACAGCATTTGCTCACTTCACATCTCTGTGTCACATTTTGGTAATCCTCACAATATTTCAAACTTTTTCATTATCATTATATTTGTTATGGTGATCTGTGACCAGTGATCCTTGATGTTACCATTCTAATTGTTTTGGAGCACGACAAACCATGCCCAGAAAAGACAGTGAACTTAATCAATAAATGTGTGTGTTCTGACTGCAGATGTGGTGGAAATAGCACTTTGTCATTCCTTTGGCCACATAATATATTTTGAAGATAAAAAAAAAGAACTTTAAATTAGTAGACATAGAAAAATGAGATTGCTATATAATAAAAATGTTAATAAAAAAGGACATGACTATTAGAGTTTTATCTTGAACTAAACAACATTGAGCATTCTCAAACTCAGAAGTGTAGAGTTTTCGGTAACTATAATGCATTAGTATGTCACTGACCATTCCTCTCTCTAAGTATTTTAAACTAGAAGGACACTTTGAAACTAGAATTGTATTTAATAAATCACTTGCCTCAAGATTTCAACTTCACAAGACTATTTGTAGCTTCTTCCCCCAAAATCTTTCTACCTAACTCTGCCTTGCCCTCGTGGCTTCAGTCACAGAGAGATTGGTCACAAGAACTTTAGAATCTAGGCTTTTCTTACCATAAACAGCAGATAACGTGTCTTTGACTCTATGCAGAAGGTGGCAATATAATTTGTGCTTTTGGAGGGGGACTAACATCTCAAGCTAACAACTAGGTAACAAATATGATTAGGAGCCACACACACAAGCTGAATATCCCAAAGTATATACCTTTCATAATAAGATACAAGCAGGCTTAATCAATAAGACATTTTCGGAGAAAAAAGAATGCATTTTTTTCTTAGACACACCCAAATAACCGTCTTTTCAGCAGTATTGCCTTCTTTTTTTTTTTTTTTTTTTAAGATTTTATTTATTTATTTGACAGAGAGACAGAGATTACAAGCAGGGGGAGCAGCAGAGGGACAGGAGAAGCAGGCTCCCTGCTGAGCAAGGAGCCCGATGCGGGACTCCCTGAGCCAAAGGCAGACGCTTAACCAACTGAGCCACCCAGGTGCCCCAGCAGTACTGCCTTCTTAAACCCAAATCATTATTTCCCTTTATTACTTGTCTGCAAAACCAAACAAACAAACAAACAAAAAAAAAGAATTGAAATGTAATAACTAAGTATAACTCATTAAGCGATTAATTCCTCACATTTCTTTATAACAAGTTAAAATTTACATATGATTTTGGGTTGCTTGGGTGGCTCAATCAGTTAAGCATCTGACTCTTGATTTCAGCTCAGGTCATGATCTTGGGGTTGTGAGACTGAGCCCTGTGTCAGGCTCCGCACTAGACACGGAGCCTGTTTAAGATTCTCTCTCTCTCTCTCCCTCTTCCTTTGCCCCTCCCCCCCCTCTCTCTCTCACTCTCTCTAAAAAAATTTACATAGGATTTTAACAAATAGCTCATATAGTGCTCAAAAATAACCTTTAAAGTATATGTTATCTCCACTTTTCCAAAAAAAAATGAAGTTCAGGGGTGCCTGGATGGCTCAGTCAATTAAGTGTCCACCTTCGGCTCAGGTCATGATCCCAGAATCCTGGGATTGAGTCCCACATCAGGCTCTCTGCTCAGCGGGGAATCTGCTTCTCCCTCTCCCTCTGCCACTCCCCCTGCTTGTGCTTGCTCGCTCTCTCTCTCTGCCAAATAACTAAATAAAATCTTTTAAAGAAAATGAAATTCAGAGACAAAAAATTCACTTTCACATTGTTCATAGAGCTAGCACTCAAATAAAACCACATTCTTTTCCCCATACATCACCACTTCAAAGTCTAGAAATTTATATTTAATGTCTATTTTTTTAAGTTTTAAAACAAAGGTTTTAATGAAATATTTAGAATATTAACATCATGCAGTCATACATACCACATGTCTCAAACTATTAATTTCAAACTTAAACTATTACTGTCATAACTCAAGTGTTCAGACTATAGAACTTCTCTTACACGAGAAACAGACTCATAAAAAAGCTAATTAGTTTATGAAGTGCCTCAAACTATCCTTATATAATGATACTAAATAGTTATTATCAAACAAAACTAAATAATAATTACTTAGTATTTGAATCTGACACTAATAAAACTCTCATTAAACAAATAAACTCTTGGAAAAATACCAAAATGCTTTATAAATAATCTGCTACACCAGGCAAACTAAAATTTAAGGAAATAAGGCTACATACTGTTATGATTCCAACTACATGACATTCTGGAAAAGGCAAAACTATAGAGACAGTAAAAAGGTCTATGGTTGTCAGGGGTTAGCTGGAAGAAGACAGATGAATAGGTAGAACACGGTGGACTTTGGGGCAGTGAAACTAATGTATGATACTATAATGGTGGACACATGCTATTACACATTTGTTCAAATATACAATAGAATGTACAATACAAAGAGTGAACTCTCGTGTAAACTATGGACTTTAGGTGATAATGCTGTGTCAATGTAGGCTCATCAGTTGCAATAAATGTACCATTCTGGTAAGTACTGTTGATAATGGGAGAAGCTATACATGTGTGGGGGTGGGGGTATATAGGAAATATCTGTACCTTCCATTCAATTTTGCTGTAAACCTAAAACTGGGCTAAAAAAAAATAAAATCTATTTTTATTTTATTATTATTATTTTTTAAGATTTTATTTATTTATTTGACAGAAAGAGACACAGCGAGAGAAGGAACACAAGCAGGGGGAGTGGGAGAGGGAGAAGCAGGCTTCCCGCAGAGCAGGGAGCCCAATGTGGGGCTCGATCCCAGGACCCTGGGACCATAACCTGAGCTGAAGGCAGATGCTTAATGACTGAGCCACCCAGGCGCCCCTAAAATCTATTTTTAAAAATTAAGACAAATTATCTGTGGCAACTCTAATCTTTTCCTACCACATGTTGCTTTATAGGTCCACTGTTACCTACTCAGCAAAGAACACCTTTGACCATCAACCGTAACCTTCAGCTGAACTCTTCTTTATATACTCAGTGCTCCTCACAATGCCTGTTCTGCCCCTTGTAGCCCACTCATCCTCGAACATGACATTGGTAGAGTAAGTCCAAAGACAGGGAGAAAATTTGGTACAGACAACCAACAGAGAAGGCAGGTAATGGAGAAGGAAGGAAAGAATTCCTAAAGAGGACAATTAGCAGGGAAATCCACATGAGAGAGCAGAAAGGAGAAAAGAACCTGAGATGCTATGAATTTACTGGTCTACATAATATGAAAACCATACGAAATTAAATTATTCTAAAATGTAAAAGATGATATTACAAACATTTCCCTTCTTTAAAAAAAAATCTGTGCTGTACATGATTCTAAAAGTAGAACACTAGAACTTGATAATGTGTTTACAATGTGTCCCCCAGCTACAAGCAAGATGATTTTTCAAAAGCTGACCATAAATGCTACAAACATTTTTCAAAAGAAAGAAATATAAAAGGGTGTGTGTCAAAGTGCCATTACAAAGACCTAGCTCTCAAAATAAACTTTGGATAAAACTGCAAAGATTAAATTTTTATGATTTATTACATGGAAGAAAGATGTACACTTTTATCTTCTGGGCATTCTTAACCTAAGAAGTCAAAAACCTGGTATGAGTTACCAAACTGGGCAGGAGTACAATGAAATTCTGAAACAGCCATACAGGAATGAAAATGGAGTATGTGTGCTTACTGCTTTGGTCATCAATGAGAACAGGCTAAGCACCTGGCAGATCCAAACATCTGAGTCATTTAGGAGAGGCTAAAGGTTATAGTGGCAAATCAGGGACCCGTTGGATAGGGTTAAAAATGGTTCTGGCAGGAGCCACCACTACCATCAATACCACCCGAACAAATAATGACCCTCTGCATCTGAAATTTCAGGGGAGGCATAAAGACTGGAGTTGTGCTCGTGATCCAATTCAGTTCAGCTAATAGCGATTAAACAACAATGAAGTACTAGGCATTAAGTTAAAGGTGCCATAAGACAATGAAGAGTAAGATGTAGCCCCTACTTTTAAAAGTTTCCAGTCCAACATAGGGTGAGACACGTCCACAAATGACTATAATCCAGGCAAAGTAGAACGAACGCCAAGAAAGAGATACAAAAACAGACATTCAGAGATTTCATCAAGGAGATAGACTGTCTAGGATAAAACCTATGGTCACTCAGTTTACCAACAGGGTCTTGTTATGGTTACTGTCCTTGCTTATAATTTTCTCCCACTATATGTACTACTTCTATACTAGAAGATGTGAAAAACTTGACAAATTTATCTGCTGCTTTAATGTTTCACAAATGATTTTCCATAAATTCTTCACTGAAATTCAAAGCTATGCCGTGCCCGGTGGAGACTATCATCCTGTCAGGCAGCCAAGCCCCCGCGATGGTCCCCAACGATACATGCCTCATACCTGTACAGTCGCACTCTGAGTCGGGGCTGGCCCGTGAGACCAGTAAGACAGCAAAAATGGTGGTGTGTGACTTCCAAGGATAGGTCATAAAAGGCACTAGAGTTTCCACCTTGGTATCCTGTACGTCACTCTGAGGAAGCCAGCTCCCATGATGAGGGCAGCCCCTTGGAAAGCCCCTTGTGGAGAGGAACCAAATTGCCAACACCAACTTGCCAGCCATGTGAGTAGGCACTTTGGAAGGGAACCTTTTAGCCCCAGGCATGTCCTCCAATAACTGCACCTCCTGCTGGCATCTGACAGTAACCACATGAGATCCTGAACCAGATCCACCCAAACTGCTAACCCACAGCAAACATGATAAAATAAATGATTATTGTTGCTTTCAGCCACTGAGTTTTTGATTATGTTACAAAGCAACAGAGAACAATGCATGTGAGGCTCAGAGAAACTAACTTATCTACTACCATTTAGGAGTGCGCTGGGAAACCAGGTCTGGAATCCAATCTCTAGGCTTTAGGTTCAGTTTTCTTGCCATTAAACAATACTACTTTTCAAGTAAAATAAGTTATAATACCATAAGGATGATCATTTCTATGTGATTATACCACCAGCATTAATATACCAGGTATCCCACAGTAAAAAAAAAAAAAAGACACAGCACATGTCCCTATATACTTGACAGACATGATGAGACCCACAATATAATTGAATTCATGGTATTCCATGGTATTTTTTACTGTCTTCTGGAAGATTTCTGGTTTTTTTAATGTACAGATTTTAAAAATAAAAACCTATTTAGAACATTTAATATTCAACAATCACATTACTGACATTGAAAATATTTATATACTTTACAATCTTAATCACAATAAACATCTGTATAATTTTAAACAGAATTAATATGTCAGACAAGAAAAGCTCAACAGCTGATTGTTTAAGGACTTGCATTTTTTCTTTAGGTCTTCAACATTTTAGCATTACACAAATGTAGTAAATAGAGCAGCAAAATGTTCATGACGGTGATATCTTAAATTCCAATCCATAAAATTGTTACTACCTTACAGGACAAGGTAGCCAGCTCTTAGCCTATCTACTCCTGGAGAAAGTCAACAGAATATTTCATTGTCACAACCACATCTGCATGTAATGTCCCTTCACATAATCACCTCTTTTGACCCACATGATCCTATAAGGTGGGACAGATTTACTACCACTCCCATTTTCCAAAGGATGATGGGGCTTAGAGAAGTCTAAGTAACTTAACTAAGGACACATGCTATTAAAAAGAATCACAAAAATCCAACCTATAAAAAAAAAAAAAAACCCAACCTATAACTTTTTAGCTCCAAGTCCCAGACTTTTTTTCTGCACTATATTTTAGCCCAGAGGTTCTCTACCCAGGCTGCCATTAGAACACCTGGGGGCACTCTGAAAAATATCAGTACCTGAACATCATCCCCAGAGATTCTGATTTAATTCCTCTGGTCTGTTTTAGGCATCTAGCATATAATAAACCAGTGGTGGTAAATTCACAGAAAGCTTAGACTACAAAAGGAGAAACTGCAGATATCTCTACATGTAAGCGGAAACATCTTTATCCCCCAAAGCTCCCTGAAAGACACAGATATCTTGCAATAAACCAAGAACAAGGAGGAAGAGGAGATGAAAAACTCAAACCCATTCTGCCACTACCATGGGGCCACCAAAGAGTATTTTATTCCCTCGCTCCCACTCCTTGAACCTCATCATCCCATACCTAAACTCTACTGCAAGTTCTAGCTCAAGTGTTGCCTCCTGTGTGAAGTCTTCAGGATCACACAGAAGAAAGAAGGCCATTTTTTTGTATCCATCTTACTTTGAACTTCTATAATAGCATGTATTGCTTAAGTCATTTACTTACACATCCATTTCACTCACTGACCTGAGGAGTCCTTAAGAGCAGGATCCCTATCTCATTCATCCTTCCCATCTTATGTATCTTTCCATCTTCTACAGCCTTGAAGATAGCAGATACTAAGTGTTTGCTAAATCAGATCGTTTTTTATGTTTGGCATGGTTAATTCCCCCTTAGCCTCCTGTACGCACTACTTTGAAATTTTTCAGTTTTTAACAGAAGAAAGGGGACTTTTTTCCCCCACAGGTGGATTAGGTCAGAGAATAATGTATGCAAAAAGGCCAGATGTGGGAAGAGCAAGTTTAGCAGTGGAATTCTGGGCCAGAAAAAAAAGGGTAAATAGTACATTTAGTATGCATTTTTTGTTTGTTTGTTTTAAAGGGAAGATTAGGCAAAGACAGTGACAATCTGATTTTTATCCACAAGAAACATGACAAAGAACCACCTTTTCAACACCTCCCTGTCTATGGGGCCCTTTCCCTCTCAGCATACATACATGCTCTCTCTCCCCTCAAAAAAAGAAGTCTGCCACAGTGGTTCTCATCCTCGGACATGTATTAGAATCCCTTGGAGAGCTCTGAAAATTCTGGACTGGAGATCAATGAAGTCAGAATCTCTGAGGAGGGGCCCAGGCACACCAACTCTCTCCTCACTTCCTCCCCTCCTACTCACTCCTCTACCCATGCAGTGTAATCTCTGCCCCCACGAGTCCAACGGAACCACTGACTTCTAACAGGCACTTTATAATCTTCATTGTACTTGATGATTCCTAGCATTCCATTTTTAATTGGGTTCTACTTCTTGAAACTCTGCAAGTCGGCCTGAAAAGTTTTGCTTTCTCTTTCCTCCCAGCCTCTCTGGCCACTCCCCTTCAGCATCCTTATATCTGTCTTTGTCTTGGTTTGTCCTTAAAATTTCAATATTCTTCAGGACTTACTTTGAGCCCTTTTCTCTTCTCTTTCTATGCAGTTCCTCTGAGCACTTTTGTCCTTACCCACACCTTCAACTACTCTCCATATACTAGGCACTCAGAATTCTGCATCTCCAGCCTCCACATCCCTTGTGATGCTCCAAGACCTCATATCCAACTGCCTCCTAGACAGCCCCAACTCACCCAGGATATGCCCTACAAGCAAAGTAATCACACGTCCCAACCTGAACCCATCAGCTGCCCCTCAGACCTGCTTCCTCTTCACTCTTCCCTCTCACTACCCAAAAACCTGGTAGCTATTCCAGCATCCTCACTCTCCCATTCCTGTTACATTCAAACAGTCGCAAAAACCAGCCAATTTTCCCTCCTCCTAAATATTTTTCCTAAACATTCTTATTTCTAAGTATCCCCACTATTTCCAGCCTTGTCTTGCTCTCAGGTTCCCATTATCCATACTAATGCACTGTCTGCTTGGGCCTCCAGTCTTGCCTCCCCACCCGGCACCTTGCTCCACCCCCAATCTACCCAACACACTGCTTTCACGGTGACCTTTCATGTCACTCACAATGCTGCACATGGCAGAGGAGGTGTGCCCTGACTCAGCTATCCGGTTTCATCACCTTTCACTCTTGACTTTGCCCTTCACACTCCAATATAACTGACCTACATCTAGCTCCCTGAACACACCGGGCCCTCATAATGCCATACAACTATTCATGCTATTACCCCTGTGTGGAAATGCTCTTTGCTGCTTGTCAACCTGCCCACTTCTACTCAGTTTTCAAGATTCAGCTCAAACATAACCACTGCTAAAATCCTCCCCTGGCATTTCCATCAGGGAACAAGAGCTCCTGCTAGCCTTCCTTTGCACTTATATCTTCGTTAGGGCAAATAGCACACAATATTTGAACTGTTGGTCAAGATGTCTATTGTCCTACTAGACTATAAGATCCTTGATCAAGGACAGTGACTTCTTCTGTATATCCTCAGCACAAGTTCAATGCATATAGCATATAGTTCAAAAGAAAAAAGGAATTAATGAACTGTAGGCCAATGAAAGGACAAGAAGATCAACTGGACTTCAAGTATAGAAGAAGTCCAGATCTTAAGGAAGTACGGACATCTATTATTAAGTCCCACCTATTAAAAAAATAGAAATAAATGATTATTCAGGTATTATCAAGGTTAAAAAAAAAAGAACTTATCAATAGACTAATCAGGCAATAAGGAGGTAAGAATCTCCAATAGAGCAGCTGACAAAAGATCAACTGAAAGGTCAGCAATAAAGGTGGTTCTTTCTACCAGTCAAGTTATTAATTCATAGGCCTAAGTCCATGGACTGATCAAAAGATCGGCAACTTCCTCTGTCAGTTCACCACTCCTCCCCTTTGTCATTATTCTCCATAGCCTCTTCCCAGCCCCCACTACTAAATCCCAGATTCCAGGGGTAATTTCCCTCTGCTGGAGCCACAGGTCCTACCAGTGGATTAGTCTGAGATAAAAGGCAGGGACTAGGGGATTGGCAATCTTTATTCTTGTGGCCAGGACCTAGAGGAAAGAAATGAAACTACTATTTACTGAGAGCCAGTTTTATACTAGATATTGTGCTACTTTACAAACACTCACTAAATCTCAGAGTAATCATGAGTAATTATCCCATTTTACAGATGAAGAATCTGTATCCAAGATCACAGCTAAGTAATTAGAGCCTACCTGAAAACCCAGAGATAACAGCCTCTAGAGTATTTCCATACTCCTGACTACCTCAAAATGAAGAGAGATGTGGTCTAGCTATTCTAGGCCAACCTCAGAATATATCACTCTCCAAAACACTATTATAAATGTTGGCTAAAGTCTATAGTGTACCACTAATACATAATGGGCATACAGTGACTTAAAATAACTTTGGTGGGGCACCTGGGTGGCTCAGTCGGTTAAGCATCCGACTCTCGATCTCAGCTCAGGTCCTGATCTCAGGGTAGTTTTTTAAAAAAACAAATAATAATAAGTAAAGAAAAGAAAAGAAAAGAGCTTTGGGGCCCTGATCTGGAAATCTAAATGCTATTTGTTATTTTATTCCTATAAGTACACTGTTCAACATTATAAAAATGGACTTGAAAATGAATTTCTGGAATACCATGGGCTCTTTAGCAAGGCTTTTCCTTAAGAATATTTTTCTTCCACAAAAAGTCACCAAGGATAGAAACTACTTTACCTTGTTAACTTGTAAGAACAATGACACTAGAAGACACCTGTGAGAAGCGTGCTTATCTGACCAGGTGCTCGTTTATAGTGTGCTGTCATTTGAATAAAACATTACACTACACCCTACAGACCAGAGCTTATGACAGAATGCCACAAACTACAGCAGTACAGCTGATATGCCTATAATCTACTGACAAAACGTACTCCTTAGCAAAGTGAAACCAGATGTCTCGGGTAAAAATCTGATGTCTATGGACTTGTCTTTCTTGGCTTCCAAAGCTGTATTAGATACACTAAATACACAGCTTAGCTGTATATTAAACCCACAACTTGGCAAAATCATGACAGTCTGGACATGAAGCATCAGCATTTTTATTGTAATTCCTATAAACCAAAGACATTTCTGAAATAGAAATCCTAAATTTAAGCACTCGGCTAAATGCTGTACTATGTCTTTCCCACGTTAAGAACAGTGTCAGAGCTTTTTAAACACGTTTATAGAAACTCTTTCCCTTCATTTTTCAAGCTGACACTTTTTAGACATGGCTGTGGAATGATTTCATGGTGGGGGGAGGGGATTCAAACCACATCAGGTGTCAGTCTTTGTCCCAGAAATTCTAGGATCAGATTTAACAGGTGATCACTGTGAAAATGCAAACACCCACCTCAGGAACTAAGTATGAGATACCTTGCTTCAGTTGCAAAGAAGATCATTAAGAATGTGATAGGTGACCAGATAAAAAGGGAGGGAAATTAACAGTATCTATATGCCAGATGCTGCTTTTTGCACACTTTTTAATATACTCATTGTTCTGTTTTGACAGGTGAGAAATTAGGGAGCAAAATTTTAAGTGGCACAAAGTGGCAGTTAATGAGGTAAGAGCCAGGACTCGAGCCCATGTTGAAAAGACTCTAAAAGACGTGCCACTTCTACATGAGGACTGGGCGTGGAACAAGGAGTGGTGTTACATAGCCAAGAATATGGAGGTAAAAGACAGAAATTTACAATTTTGCCAAATAGTAACATATAATCATGAAACAAAAAGTTGAAGAAAGAAACACAAATAGTTGAGAGGGTTCCTCTGAGTCAGTTCATAAGAGACTTACTTTCTACCTTTTATATCCCTGCAAGACTCATTTTTAAATAACTTTTTTTAATCCTATATATCCTTTGTAACAAGAAAGTCATCTTAAATAAAAAATGAGGTTAAATGTACAGAAACTCATACAAGTGAACAGTCTAGTATTTATTTTCTTAAGTGCATTATCCTTAACACTCCATGTTTTCTCATCTTATGTCATCTTTATGGAATAATTCAAAATACTATCCTCATCTAATTTTTTATACTGATACATTTCAATACACCGCAAAATGACTATAGCACTATAATAGTGCTCCAACTGGTCCTAAGGGTTAACTTGCCTCAAGCTTATGCACTCCTTGCTTGCTGACCTAAGTCCCTTGGTCTGTAGCCAAACTAACCTACTTTCCTTGAGATTTGCAAACAAGTGGCCTTTTGAGGAGTGAAGGACCAAACTTTCCCAGAAGATAACGCCTAATCACATTTGAAAACAGCTGCCGTTGATGCCAGCAAGTCTATTCAGGATCATGTCGACATACCAATAACCACCTGGGCCCCAGCTTCTCCTGCATGGAGCGCCCCCTGCCCCATTTTTCACACCTTCTCCTTTAAAACTCTCCAGCTTCACCTGGCCTGGGAAGACGGTCTTTGGGACATTAGCCCGCCATCCTCCCCAGGTTGCCGACTTCCTGAATAAAACAATCTTTCCTTTCCCGCTTGTCTCTCACTTGTCTCTCAAGTATTGATTTTCAAGCTGCCAGCAGCCAAACATGAGTTCGGAACTGATTCTCTGTCCAGTAACAACACTATTCTAAAACAGGACACAAATCACCATGGTCAGTAATCCTTGAAAGTTTATCACTGAAAGTACTAGAAGGCAGAAAAATAGCACTGTCCTCCCACAACACTGTATAGACCTGCACATGACTAAGATCAATAGTATAGGGAAGGTCTCGTACAGTAACACTTAAGTATTCCGAAAATCTACAGAAAACTGGTGAAAGGCCTGCTCCAAATGGCCATCTCCAAACCCAGTCTCATCATTTTTACCGTCCTACTTATGTATCAGTGTTCCACACTTTGGTGGGAAAAAATAAATACCTACTGAATCAATGAATGAACCCATCATCAATAAACAACTATTTTCTGGTTTTTCATAAATTATATGGTTATCTATCACTTGAGTCCAAATAAGACTGGTTCAGGGCACAGGCAGCCATTGTCAAGTTGCCACAGAGTGCAATTCTAGCTTTCCTTCATAAGTATCCAAGAATGGTTTGCTACATTCTTGCTTGTGGCTAACCTGAATTTTAGCTAACTTAAAATGTTTTATATGGGACACATGGGATGCATAAGGTATTCCCAACTTTCTGAGAGGGGCTGTGTTTCATTTCACCAGTAAGAAGGTAGACGGAGTGGTATATTGGAGAAGTAATGGAAAATTTGCACTAAAGAACCACTGAAAGAGATCACGCCGAAAAATCACAGCAAACCCCAAGGGTTTCTGTGCGCTGTTTGGCTACTTTTCAGAAGTGAACAGAATATTTGTGAGGGGGTATCAAAGCGAAAGTCAAGAGTAAAAGACCCAGCCTGGTAATGTCACCCCCCACACCAAAAAAACAAAGACAAACACAAAAAAACAAACAAAAAAACTTCCTCCATGAGCTTGTGAGAAGATCCCAAAAGAATTTCAACAGTTACCATATTGCTAATTAACTTTACCCTTTGGCGTCCTAAAGAATTTTTACAGGAGTCTCTTTTTAAAAGGTAAAGATCTGTGGGTGGGGTTCCTGTCAATAATCAAGCAGGACCATGATTCTTCAATACAGTCTCCGGGATTAATCACAGCTTAGAGGAAGACATAGACTGGAGGCAGACAACTGCAACACCCACGTTCCAAAGACGGGAAGAGTAATGACAGTTTTCTGTCAAGTGGCTATAAGGGATCTTTGCCAAGCTGCCAAACTCCCAGCCAGCTCTACAGACTCTAGGCCTGAAAAAACTCTTGGGTTTCGAGCCTGTGACCCTTGAAGGTGGGCCTCAGGTTCCTGATGAAATGGAAGAATCTGGCCCCTAAATCCCCCAGGAGCAGTTCTGGATCTAGATTTTTCTCTCCCTTGCTCTTTCTTACTATAGCCCTAGCTCCTTCCACCCCTGATCATTCCTTACTTACCCTTTCTCCCGTTCTTCCTCGGTGAGAAGGGGTAAGTGGTTATTTTGTGCCCTCGCCCAATTTGGCCAAAACCCTAAAAGTAAAAATGACAGAGACAGACAGGTGCTTTAAAATCCTGATGTTCAAGCCTCAGGAACTCCCACCACATGCCCAACAGTTCAAAGCAGAGGACAGCGCGTCCCCACAGCGCTCCCTCACGGCCAGGGCTTGGAGCCGGAGTTGTCCCCTAAGAGGGGGACGAGGAGAGGACGAGATCTTGGGGTGCCCACTTGGCGGGGAAGAGCGAGCCGCCTCCCGACTAGGTGTCGCCGCGGTTAGGCGCCGGTTTGCAACCACAGTTAGCCGGAGGAGTAGGCGACAGGGCCGGCCGCTGCGCGGGCCCTCAGATAAACACGCGCACGCACACATGCTCGCGACACCGCAGGACTCGCGGCCGAGCAGCCCTCAGCCTCCCAGCAATTCCCGCCCCGCCGGGAGCCGACTCCAACGGAAGGGTCCCAAGCCCAGAGGACCGCCAGGTGTCGGCGGCTGCGCACCCACCCACCCCCTGCAGCCTTTCAGTGCCCCCCGAACCGCCGCCGGGCTCCCGCCCTCCGCACCCGCTGCGCAGCTCAGCCCAGGGGAAGTCCCCCCGCTAGCCCCGCCCTCCGCCAGTGGAAAACTCCGCCTCCACTCCCGGGCGCGCGGGAGCCGCGCGAAGCTCCGCCCACGGCGGAAAGCCGGCACCGCCCCCTCCTTCCCCCCGGCGCCCGCCTGGGTTAGGCCTAAAACCCGTCGTGGATTTGCAACGGATCAAAAGTAACACTCATTCAGCAAGCAATAACTGAGCCCTTACTCTAAGGTCTGCACCGTACTAATGACTGAGAGGACAAGAGAGAGCTGAAACTCTGTGAAACTGTGTCTTCAGCTCCTCCCCTTGTTATAGAGGTCAGGAAACGGAGACCCCAGCAGTTGCTTGGAGTGCGCAATTACAGTGGCAAAGAGCCTTTCCAGTGCTCCCCGCTCTGGACTCCGTTATTGCGTTTTTTCTACTAAAGTGTACACAGGAAAACGATTTCAATTTTGCTTTCTCTAGGCAAGCCAAAAGGAATAATCCAGAACACGGAGTTTACTTTGGAAAAGCTGGGATTTCATACCTAAGCTTTGTCTTCAAATGGTACAAGCTACCTAAAAGTTAATTAACATACAAAAAGTGTTGCTAAATCTGACTGAATTTAGTCACTAAGATTCATCAAATGTGCTTAAGAAACTGAAGTCACCTGAAAAGGCTATAGTATAGTGTCTGATGCCAACTATGTGCCATTCTGGAAAAGGTAAAACTGTGGAGACAGTAAAAAGATCTGGGGTTGCCAATGGTTGAGGGGCTGAGGGGAGGGAAGAATAGGTGGAGCACAGATTTTTACGGCGGTGAAAATATTCTCTATGATACTATCGGGGTGATACATAGCATTATACATTTGTCAGACCCCATAGAATGTACAATACCAAGAGTGAACAGTAACCATACACTATAGACTCTGGGTAACAATGATGTGTCAATGTAGGTTCATCGATTGTAACAAATATACCACTTTGGTGCTGGGATATTGATAGTTGAGGAAACTGTGCAAATGTGGGGTCAGGGAATATATTGGAACTCTATATTCTCTGCTCAATTTTTCTGTAAAACTGCTCTAAAACATAATCTATTAAAAAATGAAGCTGGGGTAAATCCTCAGAACATCCCATTTTCTTCAAATCCATCAATTAAATTCTAACCTGAATATTTGGCTTTATCTGTGGAGTTGAGATATAATGATTTGTCTTCTTATATTCGAACATCCCTCCATGTGGCATTAATGTCACCAGAGAGAAAATGAATCATATATGTATTCCTCACTAAGGAACAAAATTAAAGTATGGCTAGACATGTCTAATATTCAAGGAGATATCTAAGCAAGGCTAACCTGAAATAATTAAATTTACAAATTCTATGAATATATTTGTATTTCAAATCCATTTCTATTCATACATACAATTAGTAAGCAAATAGTCCAAGGTATCATAGAGGTTTTTAAACTTTTTGGTCTCAAGATCTCTTTACATTTTTAAAAATGAGAACTTTAAAGAGCTTTTGTTTATATGGGTTAAATATGTCTATATTTACTGTATTAAAAATTAAGACAGAAAAATTTTAGATACGTGTTTAATTCATTTTCAGAATAATAGACCCATTACATGTTACTATAATGAACATTTTTTGAATAATGACTATATTTTTTTAAAAACTCAGAAAAAAAATAGACTTTTCTACATTTTTTGCAAATCTCTTTACTATCAGGTTTAAGAGAAACAGGTGAATTCCCATATTCTGCTTCTGCATTCAATCTGTTGCAATATGTTGTTACAGCTAGGATATTATGAAGAAAAGCAGCCCTTAGTCAAATTTGTAGTTGAAAAAGGGAAGACCTTGCAAACCCCCTAAAAAGAGTCTCAGTAACCCCTAGGGTCCTCCAACCTTACTTTGAGAATTGCTGCCAAATAGCATTTTGGATTCATTTAATTCAATATTATGCATTCCCACACCAGAGTCCGCTAACACTTGAAATTATAGCCCTTCACTTATTCCAAGCTAAAACTCAAATTTGACAGCTCTTATCAAACCATCACCTTTCTGAAAGTTTTTTCAAAGCTTTTACTATAGCAACTCTGATGAAACTGATATTCTTACTTGAATACATATGAAAACATTTGAGATTTCATTTATATCCTTCATTTCAAACTTTCTGGGAAATTTTGAATATAAATTGTGCCACCTGGAAAAATGAAACATTGCTATACAGTTATTATTCCAATTTTACATATACTTATAATGAAATGTGTGCATTTCCTTTTATATAAATAATTTGAAAGTGAGCTAAAAATATATATAAAACAAGTAATTATAGTTTTATTTATTACCTAAACAAATACTAGGTTCCAAAGTTACCTCCTTGAAGTAAAATTTTAGATATATAAGCTTTCATTTTTACTACAAATAAATAATGTAAGCAACTCATTCTGTGTTTTTAAATATAATTTCCAACTAAAAGAAACTGGAGAAAAAGAAACCACCTGCCCAGGTCTGGGGCAGGATATATAGATGATAAGTATGAGATGTCTTGTGCCACAAAGAAGAAATTCATTTATAACAAATAAGAGTGTCAAAAGGTCACAAACACCAAAACTACAGAATCCCTTTGGCCAAAGATGGGACAATTTGAACACCCAACAAAAATAATGAATGCAATCGTTTGAAACATATTGAATATATAAAAATCCAAGAGCCCTTAATGATACTCCCAACATGAGAAACCAAAACCAAAACAAACAGACAAACAAAAACAATTGGACACTTTTGCAAGCAACTAGGGCGCTAACTCCGTATTCTATAGAAATGAAAACAAAGGAAAAGAATGAGAACGCATATTGCCTTTCCTGTTTGAACTGTATTACAGAAAATCAAATGGCTGTTGAGGGGAAGGTGTTTCTTATAATAAATGTGAAAGAAATAAGAAAATTGGAAAATTTCAATTTAGCAATCCTTTGTGAAGTAAATGATTCAGGCAACAATCGTCAGTGGATGAAACCATTACATGAAAAGGTCAATGATATACTTTACAGTGGAAATAAGGGTGTTCACTACCTCCATCTAATAGTCTAAGTAGTGCTACTGATGAGACTCCAGACACTGTGTGCCTTCTTATCTGACGCCATCTGAAGCACTCAGCACCCCCTTTCTTGCAAACAAAACAAAACGAAATAAAAAATGGAATCTAAGCAAGCCTTAAAACTGACTTCCTACTCACAGTCTTACAGGAAACATGAGGGTTAGACGAACAAGTTAAATGACACCACGAAGAAAGTAACAGATAAATCTAGAGTGTAAGACAGTCTGTAAAATAAATGACATTGTCTTCACAGCAAGTTAATAACGGGGACAAAAAGGAGAGGGAAAGGATGAGGAGAAGCTCTAGATTAAAGATAGGTAGCAACCAAATGTACAGTATGAAACTTGTCTGGGTCCTGATTCAAACATCACTGCAGTAAAAAGACTTGTAAGACAATCATGGACATTTGACGATGGACTGTTGTTAGACAATGTCAAAGAAATACTGTTATTTTATTAGGTATGATAATGGTATTGTGTTTATGTAAGAAAATGTCCAGCATCTTTGCAGAGACGTTCTGAAGTATGGTGAAGTGAAATGACATACTCTCTGGGACTTGCTTTAAAATACTTTTAACAAGAAAAGAAAGAAAAAGAAAGAAAGAAAGAAAGAAAGGAAGAAAGGAAGAAAGGAAGAAGAAGGGATAGATGACATAAATGTGACAAAACTGGGTAATTATTGAATCTGGTGATGAATATATAGGGGTTCATTGGACTTTTTCTCAGCTTTCATATGTTTCAAACGTTTCATAATACAAATTTAAAACTAAATGTGACTGCCTTAGCCCAGATTTCCTAGAAAACAGTGCCTGAGAGAAAGTGTACATACTAAAATTTTATTGGGTGTGGAGGGGCTGGTCCTAGAAAAGCAAGAGTAAGGGGATAGGGTGAGTGAGGCAGGGACAGGAAGAAGGAAAACCTAGGTGATATATTACAAGCTGGTTATAGCTTCACAGTACAGTTGACTATTGACAACTAGGGGGTTGAAGTCACCAACCCCCACTCAGTCAAAACTCCACGTATAATTTTTGACTCTGAAAACTTAACTACTAATAGCCTATTGTTGACCAAAAGCCTTACCAATAAACAGCAGATAAACACGAATTTTGTATATGTATTATATACTGTATTCTCAAAGTAAGCTAGAGAAAAGAAAATATTATTAAGAAAATAATAAGGAAGAGAAAATATATTTACAGCACTGTATTTCTCGAAAAAAATCTGCTTATAAGTGGACCTGCGAAGTTCAAACCCTTGTTGCTCAAGGATCAACTCAGTATACAGTTGACTGATCACAAGGGGCATCTCAAGAAGACTGTATGAAACCACCAGGCACTGTAACCGTCCTTCAGAAGGAGAAAAAACAAGCAATTTTTTCTATTGGATTCTTCCTGCCTTCTGTCTCTCATTCATCAATGTTTGTTCCACAAACCAGGGCAAACATGTGGAGAAGAAGGTTGGGGTGGGAGGCAGGGTGGGATTGGGCAGGAGAATGGAAACGGAGAGGCAAATAACTGGGTCTCATAAAGTGACTGAGATTGATTTCTGATAACAATTTAGAATTAAACCAATCACTGACTTTCAGGTTTAGTGAAGACTCGCCTATTAATGTAACTTCTTTTTACTGGAATAATCACTCTGCTTGATCTTTTTACCTCAGAAATTTTATTCAGGCCAAAGTCATTATTTTTGATTAACAAAATCACAATCACACAAAAGGCTGCAGAAACTAAATGTAGAGGAATGGCTCTACCATGGTGCCCTGGAAACCTTACCCATCTCCACACAGTCTGGGCGAGCAAGGCCTAACCACAGCAGATCGCAGTCTGGGTGGAACCCTTTTGATCCTCCCGTAGCACAAGAACACGAGAGGCTTGTAAGGAGCTGCCACCAGCCACACCCTTCTCATGTGCCTCCCTATCTGTCAGGAAGGCTGTCAGGAGACACTTTCTCCGTGCCTCCTGGGCCCTGATGAGGTAGAAAACTTTCTCCCTCACCCTCTGAGAGCAGGACTGCAGGCTATAAAACTGCTTACCTCAAACGTGGCATTGGCTCTCCAATGAAGACTGTCCAGTCATCCATGTTACAGTCATCTGGGAAGTTTCTTCAGTGTCACCTCATGTAAAATGGCATGGGGGCTGATACCTTCGGGACACTTGCTTTTGTAAGTAAGTCATAACCTGTTTGAATCTAAAAAACGGTTTATTGCTTCCTTACTGCCTGCATCTGTCTGCCTTGCCTTGCCTTGCCTTGCCTTGCCAAATTCTAAGCAGAGAAGTTTTACTTTGTTTAACCCCAAAGAGAGTCTTTACTCTTTGCTGTTTGCTCTTTGGTCAGCCTGCAGCGTGGACGGTCAGCGCCCAGTCCACAAACTGATCAGAAGCTATGAACGACTTAGATTCACATTTTCAGAAACAGTATTTTTTTTCTCTAAGTGTTGTAGGATAATTTTTGATCAATGGTCAAAGAAGACTTCCGTCTCTTTGCCTTTCCTCCAAATTAATTAATGGGATATTTGTACAAGTCAGGTAAAGATTCAGACCTCCTAAAACATAAAAATCGATCAGAAGCATTTTCAACAAAGTCCCTACATTTTCTGCTCATGGTTTGATATTATCCATGTTGGATTTTAAAGGTCTGGTAACCACTAAAATAAGAGAGAAGCATCAAAAATCAAACTCCATGGACAGGCCCTACTTGCTCTTCCACAGATAGATGACCTACCTCCCTTTTTCATACACAAGATGATTAATAATGATGCCATCCAGCTAACACTTGGCCATTCTTACTTGGTACACTGAGGCAGGGTTCTTCTATTCTCTTATAGAGATATAACAAAGCAGCAAACAAGATAAACAGCATAAAACTTAAAGGCTAAAGAAGAGCTCATTCCTTTCGTTCTTTTTTCATTCCTTTCCCTTATCATGACTTGTGTAAAGTATCTCTTGGGAATGGAAAGATCTAAGCCTTACTAAATGATTCTATTTTACCTATTTTACAGCTTACCAAAACCTTAGATCCACAAAGGAAGGAAAAAGTGACACAGAGGACCCTGACCTGCCTCGTATTTTGTCCACAGGTTTCCTGGAACTCTACAGCGGTAGCATTTGCATTCTTTTAATTGGCTTTTGATTGACAATCCTGACATATCTGAAGGAATGGCTTACATTCTCTCATGAATTAGCCAGATAATAATTACAAACCAGCAATCCATAATAACTACTTGTAGGAGAAACGATTCAAAAGAAAACTGCACATAGTAAAAATTTGTTAAAGTGGAAAAAAAAACAAAACTGAGATTCATTCTTGTTGATAACTCTGAAAACTGAAAATACTGTGTTAGTAGATTTAGTAGAAATAATATAAAATAATTTATCAACAGCTTAAACTGCTCATGGATAAAGTATATAATTAACAAATTCTCTGTTTTCTTTCATTTGAGGATGTCTTTATATCTCCCTCATTCCTGAAGGCTATTTTCACCAGATAGAGAATTGCCAATCCTTGTCTTTCAACATTTGAAGAATGTTGGGAAGGAAGAGACCACTTCTTTCTGGCCTTCGTTGTTGCCAGATGAGAAACCTGCTCTCATTCAAATTGCTATAGCTCTGTAAACACTGTAATACCTCTCCCTGACTGCTTGCAAGATTTTTTTTTTTTTAATTTGTCTTTAGTTTGCAGAAGCATTGGAATGTCTTGCCATGGATTTCTTTGTTTTATTTGTTGTTTGTTTTGTTTTGTTTTGTTTTCTATTTAGGGTTTGCTCAACCTCTTAAATCTGCAGGGTTATATCTTTCACCAAGTTTAGGAAGCTATCAGCTCTTATTTCTTCAAATACTGTAAGTCTCACATTCTTTCGCCTCTCCTTCTAGAACTTCAAGGATACAAGTGTTTGCTCTTTTGTTATTGTCCACAGGTTCCTGAGACTCTGTTCATTTTTTGTTGTTGTTGTTTTTCCAATCTATTTTCTCTTTGTTGTTCAGGTTGGGTAAATTCTATTGATCTATCCTCGAGTTCACCAATTCATTTCCACTCTACAATTGAACCCGTCTAGCAGGGTTTTTATTTTGTTATTGTGTTTTTTAGTTCTTCAGTTCCCGTGTGGCTCTTTTTTTATACATAAAATTTTTATTTCTTTGCTGAGATTTTCCATTTTTTCATTTGTATCAAGAGAATTCACAATTGTTAATTGAACCATTTTTATGATGGCTGCTTTAAAATCTATGTCAGTTCATTCCAACATCTAATTCATTTCGGTTTTGGCGTCTGCTGATTTTTTTTCTCATTCAAGTTGTGATTTCCTTGTTCTTGTGTGATGGGTCATGTTCCATTATAGCCTGGATATTGTGGCTATTATAAGACTCTGGATTTCATTTAGTCTCTTTTAAACAAGCAGAGCTCTGTTAAGGTGTAGCAGGAAGGCCAGGGAATTTTGTTTGTTCAACCTCCCACTGGGTCCCACCAATACCACGGAGGCAGAAGTGAGCACTCACTCACACTGCCCCAATGTTGGCAAGTGAGGTGCCTTCCCAAAGGAAGTAAAACACTCACTCACACTGTCTAGACACCTCTAAGAGGAGGTGCTCCTCACCGACAGCGAGGGGAGTAAGCAGAGTTACAACTAGCCCTGCCTCTGAGAGTAGAGGCTTAGCAACCCACTGGGCCCTTGAACAGTAGGTATGGGGGCTCAGGTAGAAAATGGAGCCCTGACTAGACTTGATTCCTACCAACTTGTTCAGTCTTGTTGGTGCTACGTGGGGATGGAGGCTTAGCTCCCTCCTAGGCCCCACTGGCCTGGGGTTGGGTAGGTGGTGAGGTGGGAACCAAGGCATGGTTGCGACAAACTTACATCCTACTGCCTCACCTCATTAAGTCTGGCTGCTGCCAAGTATAGATGTAAGCTCAGCTCAGTGCTGGGCCCTGTTGATACCATACCGGTGGGGAATTAGGGAAGACCTGCTTCTGGCAGATGGGGGTTAGAGGTCAGCTCCTACCCAACCAATCGGCACCTCCCTGTGTGGGAATCAGAGCGTTGCTGCCTGCTTCCAGTGAGTGGGGTGGAAAGTCAGCTTCCTCCTTGGCCTTAATAAAACCTCCAGGAGGGGAGGATGCAGTTTTTCCATTGGTGTTTAACTGGAGTAGGGCAGGTATTACCAAAATGTTGTGGCTAAACAGGCTTTCCTTGGAGGCTTTTTGTTTTGTTTTGTTTTTGTATGTGTCTGTTGGTGCTTCCAGGTTAGAAGTTCCTGCAGGAACTTGTCCAGCACATGGGAGAGGCAACAAGGAAACCCAGGAGACCCATTGCCATGTCAACCCTCAAGTCCCAAGGTGTGCAAATAGTCCACTTCCTTTTGAACCTACAGAGTCTTCCTATGCTTATTTGTTGAACTATGCCTAGGGTTTTTAGTTGTAAGAATTAGGACCTAGAAGGAATGAGGATATTTCAATTTGGCCAGAACCAGAAGTCCTTTTTGTATATACTTTAAGAGAGGAAATGCAAAGAAAATATGAATTGTTGTGAACTATTACAACATGAAATCAGAAACTAATCTAAAATCCAAATTATCAAAAGCAATACCAATTTCCAAAATCAAGGCTAGCAGACAAAATAAATGACCTTAAACGAAATTATGTGTGCTATAATACTAACTTCAAGATGTTTTTGGACCCACTTTTAACAATTCCACAAATGTTAACACAAAATAAAGAAAATTTTCTATGTATAGGTCATTTGTTACAAAACAGAGATCAGGTTTACCAGATAGGGCAATTTATGCTTGTGCATTCTAAAATTTTTATTTTAGAAATGGTAACTTTTAAATATTTGTTACTTTTTTTTTTTGGTAAGTAGGCTCCACACCCAGCATGGAGCCCATCACAGGGCTCAAACTCATGACCGTGAGACCAAGACCTGAGCTGAATCAAGAGTCAGATGCCTAACCAACCAAGCCACCTAGACACCCCAAATATTTGTTACTTTTAAATATTTTTGTTAACATTTTATATTTATTTAGTGCTAATTTTCTTTTAATTTTTTTCTATATCAGATAAAGATCATTTTGACATGTTGTTGAAATATATACTCCTCTAATACGTGTTTATTGTTTTCTCCTTATTCTTACAGAAAACCTCTAAAACTTTTAGTACAACCCTCCCATTGAAAAATGATACACTGCTTATTATTATGGTCACCTATCATTATTAAAAACACTTAAGTACAATAAAAAATACATAATAACTTATGATTTGAAAATTCCTAGAAATTTTTGTTTTTTTCCTGGATCATGAAGATATCTATTAGGAATTTGGAAGCACTATAAAAATGTGATGCTCTTGACTGATTGCCTTAACAAAGACTTTTTTTTCTTGTTCAATGATAAAGACTTAATCAAAATATTTTCTCTTTCCAACTCATGTGTCCAAACCTACTTGGTCATTCTAGGCATTCTGATGCAGGGAAATGATGATATATGCTTAAACAACCTGAAAACGCTCAGCCTATAGCAGAAAAGGCTTAGGTGAGAATTTCATAGCTATCTTCATATACTTCAAGGGCTGTCCTGAACAAGAGAGATTGCATTTATTCTCTGTGACCCAAGAGGATGGAATTAGGATAAATGAGATGGGAAGAAAATTTTTATTCCATATATATATCCATTTTCTAGCAACTAGAGAACTCTGAAAAGAGAACAGATTGCCTCAAGAAATAGTGATTTCCTGTCAAGGAAAAAGGCTGGACAACCACTTATTGGGGATATTATCAAAGGGCCTCTTAAGAGTTTATGATTCTATCTGTCTCTATTATCTCATTTTATTCTTCTAGTGAGATACATAGGGCAAGTATTAAAATTGCCATTTATGGATGAGAATAATGAAATTCAGAGAGTATATTGGTTAGGATTCTTGGTAAATTATAAAAGCAACTTGAGCTAGCCTAAGCAAAAATGAAAGACAAGATAAGATTGAGTGCTATTTCACAGAACCTAAGGCCAGTATAATGCAGCAGGGCTCTGGAATGGGATGGAAGGCATCCGAACCCTGTGTCTTGACTCTGCTTCTTTCTAAATTTGCTCTGTTCTCTTTCTCTACAGATGTATTTTCTGTGCTTCCCAGCCACATGATAGGTAGAAGATATTTACTCCAAGCTCCCTGGTTTACATCTATTATTTAAGAAACAAGCCCAGAATGACTGGCCATCTCAATTATTTTGGACTTTATGGTGCCAATTCATCACATAATTCTCCCTTCTGATTCCTAAGCCAATTGACCTATAACCACAATAAGACTGGTTTGGAGGATGTGACTTGAACTTGGGGCAGAAATGGAATTCTCTACAACCTTCCCTTGAATTGAACACACTCAGTCACAGGCAGATTACCAAGCAACTGCATTTCTTCCATCTCAGAAGCAGGCCTGACCTGGTGAGCTTATCTCATGGGGAAGGCATGCAGGAAGTGAGCACACTCCACTTACATACATACAAGAAGAGAGAAAAGAGCTAGGTCAGAACATGCGCAATGACCCTTTTCCCAAATTCACCAATTAAGCGAAACACTCCACCAACTTCCACAGGGATGGGAGACTGAAAGATGGAGAGAAGGGAAGAAACTTTCTCCATAATATTTTCAAGAGATTGAGAATTTTATATGATGGACTAAGGCATGGAGATGGAAAGAGAATACCCTTCCCACAATTGCCAATTCCTATCTCTGGAAATAGGAAGACCAATTGGCCCATTCTGAAATAGGTATTCATCTAGGTCCAATTATAGCTCTAGCACAGTCACTCAAGGAAAACACATGGCTGGCAGTGGATGACCATTATGGATAGGACAGGCAATTCCTGGAAAAGATGGCTAGGCAGATATCCCAATAAGTAACACTCAGGTCATTGCATGGGGAAGGCATCAGGATATAAGCACTCTCTCCTTGCACACATACAAGAAGTGCACACACTTCTATCTCTACACTACAAAGCTATTCCTGATATTTAGATCCAACTACTCCATGTTCAAGTACAAGCACACACAACAACTCACATATGTTTCCCAGCAGAAACCTACTCAAAGTAACAGATAATCCATTACACCCTAAAATGATGTCTGAGGGCCATTTCTCTTCTTCTATATGATTTCCATGTGATGTCCATTTACTCCTCTAAACCAGTTTTATTTCTGTTCTTATCTTCTTATAATGAGTGGATTGAATTACAAATGTAACCACCCCCAGTACAGCTAAGATATTATACTGGAGGGAAATGCCCATGTAGAGAAATAGAAAACACATAGTGGTTACTGGTTCAGAACATGTGGTTTATTCTGCTAGCCAGTGGCAGTATGAAAAGCAAAGGAACCAATGACTTATAAGGGCATAATTTTGACTTAAATCCTTTGGCAAATTTCTTAGTGATGCAATGGTGAACTTCCAGTTGGTGTTACTATTCCTTTGGATTAGCTTGGAAGATTTCCTGAGAGTTGAGTCTCCATTTTCCTCTGGTTTGAGTCAACTATGGGCCCCTTTTAGCACATTTAGTTTTTTTACTGGCACGGTAACTCCTATAAAGTTTTGTTGGCTGGCTGTCACATTCATCTTAGACTCCACTTGCTAAAATCAAACATCACAAGTCTTGCTAGTTTATGCACTGAAAATTTTCCACCCTCTGAATTGAATAACCAGGACTTGGCTACTCCACTCAGGCCTCTGTGTTTTGTTTGCTTGTTTGTTTTTGAAGCAACTCTAAAGGTTCTGTCATCCATATTGTGCTCCAGGATGTGAGTTAGAACCTGGTCTGAGGTGTGGCAGTCAGAGTGCCAGAATTTCTTCTTTCTGATCAACTATGGTATATTGTCCCTGTTCTATTTTATCTAGCGAGAGGTATGTTGGAAAGATGAGGGTGAGGAGGTAGGGGTAAGATCAGTGTTTCCCAACTTTTCTGATTCCTCCAGAATATCCCCATTCTTTCCAGAATCCCAGTTAGGACATTTTTCTTATCCACAAAAAGGTGAGTCAAATCAGGACTTGATTACAGCAGTTCACACCTCCTTGATTTATTTCTTCATCTGAACCTCAACAATCTGTTTGGAAGCTCAGATTTTCTGTACTTCTTGTCATGCAAAATCAACTTGATGTTTTTTCTTCTACTGCATCTTTTACTGACAGCTAAAAAAATGCGTGTAATGTTTTCTACTAAGGCCCCTGATAGTTTGGTGGACAAAGGTCTCAGTTCTGTGACACAATAAATAAATTTAACTAGTTACTTTAATGCTGCATAAGATTGATAAATTTCTACACCAAGACTGGGGGGGTGGGCGTGAGGGTCCTCCCTGCCTCCCTGCTCCTCCTACCCCATACCCTGCCTTGACTTCACCACTTTTTTCTGATTAAGAATGTCTTATTCAAGGGCACCTGGATGGCTCAGTCGTTAAGCGTCTGCCTTCGACTCAGGTCATGATCCCAGGGTCCTGGGATCAAGCCCCACATCGGGCTCCCTGCTCTGCGGGAAGCCTGCTTCTCCTCCCATTCCCCCTGCTTGTGTTCCCTCTCTCACTGTGTCTCTCTCTGTCAAATAAATAAATAAAATCTTAAAAAAAAAAAGAATGTCTTATTCAAAACTCTGCCCCAGTACCAATTTAAACAGAATTCCTTATTGCCCCTAACCATATGTCACAGGAACTATCTTGAGCCTACCTAAGCAGGAAAATAATTTAACAATACAGAAGAGCAGTCAAGCCTAAGGAAGGAGCTGAAAATTTACCAGGTCTTTCTTCATCTCTCATCTCTTCTTCTGCATGTTTGCTTTATTTTTCTCCCTCTGGAGATAGGCTTTCTCTGCTTTCTCATATACCAGGTAGATTGCGGCCACTCAACAGCTCCCAAGTGTATATCTCTTTCACCTGACAGATGAAGGATGGTATGCTAAAATCAGCACTTTCCATTCAGCAATATCCAAGGAGAAAATCTGATTGGCCTAATTTATCATTGATCAGTGGTATCTGTCCAACATCCAAACATCTTTCTAATTATAGAGCTCTCAAGTGAGGTGGGCAAAAATTCCAGCTCTGAGCTCTTTGGTTCCTAGAACAAAGACAGATGACTTAAGCTCAGCCAATCTGATGTTCTTCCCTGGAACGTTGAATTTGGACCAAGTGATACAAACAATTTGTTTGTTTGTTTATTTTTCTATAGCTGTGATACCAATGGCCTTGGTCTCTAGTTCTTGTGGCAGTAATGCCAGTAGCAGCTTTTGGTTTCTGGTGATACAGTGCTAACTGCTCAGCTATGAGTGTGGTCATGTCCTAGCTGGGGTCTTTCTGCAGCATAACTCTGGCTGTCTTGTCGTATGGCCTCCCTCAGTTTTTGCTCATTGTTTTCCAAGCCCAGTTCTTTAGGTCTTCTCATGGATTCCATGAGCATTCCTAAGTTCTTGCAATAATTATTTTCTCTTTTTAAAAATGAAAGAGTCATTTTGTGTTGTTTACCACTAAGAACTCGCCTGTCTTGCAATCAGCTGTTACAGTTGGTCAGGCTCTTGTAGAGGAAACCTGATTGTCAGAGATCCACCCCTGTGAATAGGAAAAGCAATTCCCATGGAAAAGAGGATGGGTAAATACTCCAAAATTGGTGTCTTTTTGCATAGATATCGAGTGAGTTACACGAGACCATAGAGGAGATTAATACCAGGATTTCAAGAAGAATCTGTATGTCTTAGCAATCAACATTGGGTTTATTCTTTTGTCCTTAGGATTTTAACTTGTGAATTAATAGTTAATGGGGAAACATAAGGTCAGGAATAGAAAGGCCAACATAAGCATTTCATAATATCAATAATTTGCTATTCCACCAAACTTAGAAAACAATTTAGAAGAAGAAAAGTCTAAATTCAATTTCACAACTTGGTTCTTTCAAAATAACTGGCTAGTTCATTAAACTTTACTATTTCTCTATACTTTATAAGCCTAAATACTGTTGTCCTAACGTGAGTCAGAGGAATGAATTACTGAAAAAATTCATAGTTATTTGAATATTCTGTTAAAAATATTTTAGTACTTTCCACCATGTAATATAAAATAAAACTATGTGATTTGAGTTTATCTCCTTGTATTGATCTGTTTAATTTCTGTTAGAGGAGATAATTTTTGAAATTAAGCAAAGGAAAATAGAAAGGGAAATAATGATTGGAATAATCAGTCCCAAGTAAATAAAAGTTGCTATTTGTATTTTACTTGTACACAAAAAAGATTAGATTAAATTTTTTTAAGTAAATCCAATCTGATGCAGACATATTATCCTTGAGCATGAGTAACTAAAATTAACTTGAGTTTTAAATAAACTGAGGAGTTGCAGACTCCTGAAGACATGAATGAAGCTGTTAGAAGTCCATAAAGTTATCTCCTACTCTTCCATTAGCAATGGCAGGAACAGATCATAAGGGATTAATGTTTAAATGCTTAAGGATATATGTTTCAATATTTTTTTGAAACGCCAAGAAGTTCTTTTTGTATTAATTGACAAATTATTGTGAATTTACAATACAAACTTTGGCTTTTTTGTAGTAATAAGCCAGACAATATCTATTCTTCTGAGAGATAGGCTGTGAGAAGCTTATAGAATAAATGGGAAATAGGATTAGTAATCAAGTATGGATTCTTGAGACAGCAATTCTATAACAAATGCAAACTTAGATTAAGTGTCAGTGATGAGAACAGATGCATTTTACTCTTCACTCCATGGTTGGTAAATGTCTGTAATTCAGCTTCCAAATAACAGAGGCAAACAGGTACAATACTCTCCCATGGAATTATAGAATATTAGAACTAAAAGGGCTTAGTACTTTTTTTAAAAGCTGACACTTGTCAAAGGCTTACTGTGTGTCAGACTCTTTACTAAAAACACTAAAACTATTATCTCCTTTACTCCTCATAGAAACACTATGAATTAAGTACTATTGTTATTGTAATTTTATAGAAGGGAGGTTAGAAGAAGCTTTCTCAAGGTCATGAAGTTAGTATATGATGGACCTAGAACACATAAACATGGATCTCCCTGACATCAGGCTTAATGTTCTTAACCACCCTGCTGTATTCCACCTCGTAAAATATACTGTTCCATTTTCAGAGAGCTCTAACTACCAAAAAGTTGCTCTTTTATATTCTGTGAAATTATTTTTCCTATAACTTTCAGTCACTGATCTTAATTTGACCTTGAAACACACATAAGATAAATATAATATTTCATAAATTAGATGATATAGTAAAAGTGCCCCCAAAATAGCATGTGTTCAACAAAGATTAATCTAAGTTCATCCCCACAATGGGCGTAACAGTCATTGGTATAATTTCAATAAGACTGGGCCAGCACAAATTACATCTCATCCAGTTTGTACTTCTCCATTTTATACAGAAAACTATCAGAGAAGGATAAATGCAATGTTTAAGTCCAGATATGCAGATAAACCATTTCTTTCTTTATTTTTTTAAAGATTTTATTTATTTATTTGACAGAGAGAGATCACAAGTAGGCAGAGAGGCAGGCAGAGAGAGAGGGGGAAGCAAGCTCCCTGCTGAGCAGAGAGCCCAATGCAGGGTTCGATCTCAGGACCCTGAGATCATGACCTGAGCTGAAGGCAGACGCTTAACTGACTGAATCACCCAAGCGCCCCAGATAAACCATTTCTTTAATCTACAAGCTGTGTCTCCTTGTCAAAAAAGGAAATGACTCCTAGATTGGTAAGCAAAAATGAGAACCTGGGGAGAGGTAGGGACAGATGAGAAAATGTTAATATTTTTAAAAATTAATAAGCACATATTTTATTAACAGGTAATAGGCAAAACCTAGTAAATGTTGACTTTATAAACAGGAAAAAAAATGTAAATAAATGGAAAAAAATGAATTTGTTCAAAGGTAAAGTGTTGCTTATGCTGAAGATTCAATTAAAGTGACAAAAGAGGGGTGCCTGGGTGGCTCAGCCATTTAGCGTCTGCCTTCGGCTCAGGTCATGATCCCAGGGTCCTGGGATTGAGCCCCACATCGGGTTCCTTGCTTGGCAGGGAAGCCAGCTTCTCCCTCTCCCACTCCCCCTGCTTGTGTTCCCTCTCTCGCTGTCTCTCTCTGTCAAAAAATAAATAAAAATCTTTAAAAAAATAAATAAATAAAGTGACAAAAGAACTAAGTAAATAATCACTATTGAGGATAATAAGGTTGTTAAAAGATGATTTTCAAAATGGTAAAATACAATCATCATACGAACATATGTAAAAGATTTTATTTAGCTCAGTCATTAATGAGGGAACCAGTACGATATTACAACCTATTCAAAAAAGAATCAGAACAAGGGCACCTGGCTGGCTCAGTCGGAAGAGCTAAATCTTGGGGTTGTGAGTTTGAGCCCACGTTGGGTGTAGAGATTACTAAAAAAAATAACTTAAAAAAAAGAATCAGAACAGAGATATGTAAGGTAGTCAGGAGTCTTGAAGTAAATTTGCTAATAAATGCAAAAAGTAGATCCTATAACCACCAAATTATAACACTAATTATAATGTTTGTACAAATTACAATGTTTGGAATCTTTTCTATAGAGAGGAAATCAACTGTATCTCTACAATGACGTTCATTTACATGTCTATGGACAAGAATAATTTGCATTTTACTATTAGTCAGTTTTCTACAATTTCCTGAGTTATAAAATAGCTCAGTCAAGGACGGTTCAAAGAACAAGCCCCAAGAGAATCAGCTAACCCAAAGATTAAGCCAGACAATGTCAGAAATTCCATTGAAAGGACACCCAGTAATTGTGCCCATTTCAAAATCTTTCCCAATTCTTCCCAATGCAGTTTCCTGATAGGACACTCAAGGAAAAAACTAAGAGGGCCTTGTTGGTTAAATGGAAATTATGACATTTGAAATATCTTATAATTTTTTAAAAAGACATTTTATGGGAATCTATAAGAAATGGAATAATCCAGAAAAGTCATGAAATTATTTTCTTAGGTTCTTCTTTGTCACATTCTTCAAGTAAGCTGGTTACGCACTATATACAAAATCAGATGGGAACTAGGAAAAAGAGAAAGATGGGAAAAATTAATAAATTCTGTTCATTCATCTGCCAAAAATTGTATTTAAAAGTAGTTTTAGGGGCACCTGGGTGGCTCAGTTGTTAAGCGTCTGCCTTCAGCTCAGGTCATGATCCTGGGGTCCTGGGATCGAGCCCCACATTGGGCTCCCTGCTCCACAGGAAGCCTGCTTCTCCCTCTCCCACTCCCCCTGCTTGTGTTCCTGCCCTTGCTATCGCTCTCTCTCTCTCTCTGTCAAATAAATAAATAAAATCTTTAAAAAAATAATAAAAGTAGTTTTATATAATTTATGATATTTTCTATGTCTAGATAATCATTGACAAGCTGAAGATATTCCTGATCTTGTATTAAAAAAAAATCACTGGTTAGAATTCAAAAATGGACCAAGAAAATATTAAAAAGGCCAAGAAGCATATGAAAAGATGTTCAACATGCCTAGTTATTAGGGAAATGCAGTTCAAAACCATAATGAGATATCATTTCACTTCCCTTAGGATGGCTATTATCAAAAAACAAAATAACAAGTGTTGGTGAGAATTTAGAGAAATCGGACCCCTGTGCTTTGCTGATAAGAATGGCAAACCACTGCAGATAATGGAATAGTGATTCTTTATAAAGTTAAACATCTGATCTAGCCATTCTACTCCTAAGTATGTGCCCAAAATAATTGGAATCAGGAACTCAAACAGATACTTGTACACCAATGTTCATAGTAACATTATTCACAATAGCCAAAAGATAGAAACAACCCAAGTGTCCATCAATAGATGAAGGCATAAACAGAATGTGGTATTAAAAGAGGGCAGAAAACTTCCTTCTAACTTCTTGGGTTTTGTGGCTCAGCCTAAGAATTAAACTAACATAAGACAGATCAACAGGAGAAAACCAAAATTTATTTAATATTTTTTTTACATACACAAGAATCTTCAAAAAGAAAATGAAGACCCAAAGAAATTTTGGGCCCAAAAGCTCAAGTACCTTTTTAAACAAAGAATGATAGATATGGAGATGTGACAAGTCAAAGGGCTTTAAGTTAGAGGCAGTAAATTGTGAGACAGTGACAAGGAAATATATGGAGGAAACTGATGGTAGTTATTTTAATAGGTTTGTACTAAAATAACTAAAGAGTTATTTTAGTAAGTTCGTTTGCACAGATCCATTTCAATGTAGGCTCCCAGTCTCCAGTGATAAAAATGCTCTTCTCTTCCTGCTGCAGAGAGGGAATCTCTCTCATGAGAAATTTTATGATCTGCTTTTAAGTAGAAAGGAGGTCAGAGATCCCTTTTTGTATCTATTATTTCTCAAGTGCCTTTACCTCAAAATAATCAATACACCAAAGTGGCATATTTGGGGGTGACATGTTCTGAACCCTTTCAGCATATACATACAATAGAATATTATTCAGCCCTAAAAAGGAATGAAATTCTCATACACGCTACAACATGGATGAACCTTGAAAACATTATGCTAAGTGAAATAAGTCAGACACGAAAGAACAAATGTTGCATGATTTGTGATTCCTTATAAAGTTAAACATATGATCTATCCATTCTATTTTTAAGTATGTGTCTAAAAGAATTGGAATCAGGAGCTCAAACAGATACTTGTACACCAATGTTCACAGTAACAAAATTGAACATAGAGCAAATATTGTATGAGGTACCTAGAATTGGCAAATGCATAGAGATAGAAAGAATAGAGGTTTTCAGTGGCTGAGGGAGTGGAGAATGGGGTTATTGTTTAACAGTGATGGGGTTCAGGACACACTACTCCGAAATATGGCAGCTTGGCATATTGAATGTTTCAAACTGAAGGAATTGAGAAATGGCATGTGCAGGAAGGACTTTCTGACCTTCCCTTGAAGCAGGTCATAAAACTTCCCTATACCTGGAGAAAAAGAGCATCCTTATCTCTAAGAAGGAGGGACACCACAGAGAATCTGATGAACAAGCCTTGTTAGGTTTTCTCCAGTTTACTACACTTAGGTCATCTTTGTCCTATCACATCTTTCCATGACTGTCCGCTCTTCATCAAACCTAGCATAAAAACACTCAGGTTGGGCCACCTAGGTGGCTCAGTCGCTTAAGCGTCTGCCTTTGGCTTAGGTCGTGATCCTGGAGTCCCAGGATTGAGCCCCGTGTCTGGCTCCCTGCTCAGCGGAGAGCCTGCTTCTCCCTCAGCCCCTCACCCTGCTCATGCTCTCTCTGTCTCTCTCTGTCTCAGTCTCTCTCTCTCTAAAATAAATAAATAAAATCTTTAAAAGAAGAAACCACTCAGGTTTAACCATTTCTTTGGGTCTCCATTTCCTTATGAAGGTCCCCATGTCAAGTAAAACTTACATTAAAGAGACTTGTATGCTTTTCTGTTAATTTGTCTTTCATTTTAATTTTCAGACCCAGCCAGTTACCCTAAGAAAGTCAAGGAAAACATTTTTCCTCCCCTACAATAGGTACAGAGTTTCTGTTTGGGATGATAAAAAAGTTCTGGAAATAGAGAGCGGTGGTGGTTGCACTACAATGAATGTTCTTAATGCCACTAAAATTGTACACTTAAAAAAAGGTTAAAGTGGTAAAATGTATGTTATGTGTAGTTACCACACATGCATGCACATGCACAAAGATTATGACTTGGAAGTCAAGTAGGTTTCAAAACTCTTTCAGAACACCAAACACTCCAAATTGTCTTTCATTTTTTTCTCTGATGAAGTTAATTAATTAATAAGCATTTGAGAGCTTTTATACTAAACACTGTGCTAGGCACAGTAGAAAATTCAAAATAAGACTTATTTCTTTTCCTGAAATCCATGGTTTAGTTCTTCTCAAACTGAGATTAAGAGAAAGCTGCTTAGCTTTTGTTTCTTTTGCTGGGAAAGTGCTGTTAATAGGTGTGCTGAGGGAAAAAATTCTTCCTCTTTGCGAATAAATCATTAAACAAAGTTAAATGGATTTTTTTTTAAACTGTGGGACTTCTTTAAAATGCTAATATATATTTTGAATCTCCAAAACGGGATTTAGGAACCAGCATTCCTAAATTTGTCGGATCAGGAATTCTTTATTCTCTTGGAGCCCAATTAATTGATATCTGCCCCTTTTCCTGTGACTGCAAAAGTGGAGGATTCTCTTTACACAGAGCTCAATGTACTATGCAATCTGTAATTACAGTATGAATGTGTGGTTTCTCTCACCCCTAAGTGTTCTAGAATGTGTCTGTGATTATTTTTAACATTTTTAAAACATTAAAAATGTAGATCCAACATTAAAAAAAGACAATAAAAGTAATTTTCTAAAGTAATTTCTTACCTCAGTATACAGTTCTCTATCTCTCTTAGATGGCATTTAATATTCTTTTTTAAAAAGTTATTTCCATTTTGAGAAGGACTTACTAATGGGGATTTTGCAAAAAAATTGTGATGATATACTTGTGGTATGTAATGTCTAAACATTTTTAATTAAAAAAATAGAGCATTAATCCTCATTTTTTTCTTAATAAAAGAATTCCTACTAAGCTGTATTCCAATCAACAGCTTTCAGGACCTGTGATTTTCTCTCTGCCTTTGGATAATTGCAATGTATTTTGCAGCGATTGCAATAACTGCAACATATCTTCCACCATTTAAAATATGTCTCCATTTCTCCCATTACTAGACCTGGACTTCAAGTCACAACCTTCAACAATGTACTCCTGTGTTTTCTACATATACTCCAATTTTGTACCATTTCTTCACAATTAAATATGGTGGACCAATTTAAGTACAATTAAGTTGTACTTAATAGTATTTGATTAGATCTAAAGATACAGCAAATTTGAACCCACTCATGATTTTAATGTTCGTCTCAATTATATTTTCATTAGTAGTATCACTTTCATATTTATAAAACACTGAGTAAAATGCATTAGGATAATTAAATAATTGTACAAGCGTTACAAAGGGAGATAATGAAGTTGTCAAGATGAAACATTTGGCAGTCAGAAGCACCTTGTGAAAATGGGAAATGTTTATCAGTGAAGGATAAAAGTCTACATGCAGCATAGGAAAAAGGAGTTAGATGTGTAGATGTGTAGATGTGTACACTGGACTGAGGTGCAAGTTATCTGAAAGTCAAACATTCTAAAGTCTAGGACCACCTGAAATAGAATGTAGGGGCCAAAGGCAGGCTACCCCAAGATGGGTCACTTTACCATGAAGATTATTCTGAGCTAAAGGCAATCAAGACTGTAAGGCTTGGGACACCTGGACGACTCAGTCAGTTGGGTGACTGACTCTTAATTTCAGCTCAGGTCATGATCTTGGGGTTCCCCTCGGGCTCCACACTCAGTTGGGAGTCTGCTTGGGGATTCTTTCCCTCTCCTTCTGCTCCTCCCCCTACTCACATGTGTGCGCACACATGCATGCTCACCCCTCTCTAAAATAAATGGATAAATCTTAAAGAACAAAAAACAAAAAACAAACAAACAAACAAGACTGTATGGGCGCAAGAGAAATGTTTTCCCCTTCCTTAACTGCATAGAAGACTCTAAATTGGGGGTCTTTCCCAGAATAAGGGTTATTAGCGGAGAGAAATTTTATCTTAGTGACCCACCTGTATGACAGAGCAAACATCTAATTACCAAACATCTGCTCTTACTCCTGTTGCCCTGTAAATTGCATTCCTTTCCTCTGAAGCCCTGGACCCCAACCCCTTTCTCCCTGGTTCAGGATGACATATATATTTCATTGTGCCTGACTGTCTTTGGAATTTCCATGTCTGTGTGGATTCTCCATACATATGTTATTAAATTTGATTTTCTCCTGTCAACTGTCTCAAGTCAATTTGATTCTTAGTCCCGCTAGAAGGACCCTTGAAGGGGACAGGAATTATTGTTCCCCAACAAAAAGAACAAACAAGGATGAATTCCATTGGATGACTATAGAGGCCTTCATGAAAGAGGAAACATTTGGCTAGATTCTGAGGGATAAATAAGATTCCCACAATTATTCCCAACTGAGGAGAGAGGCTGAGATACGAATATACTTAGTGTGTCTAGGAAAGTAATTTGGTATGCAAACTATAGAGGGCGTGAAGGATGTAGATATAAATGAGACTAGGAAACAATAGATTGAGGCCAGATCATTAGTGCTAACAAGTTTAGACGTTATTCTCTTAGTAACTGGAGGCTGAGAAAAGTTTTTTAGCAGAGGGCATAATCTGTGTTTCAGAGCAATTACTCTTGGGCCCATAGGGAATAGAGGAGTCTGGAATGAGGCAGGGAGGCTAGGAGGCTAATTAGGATGTTATGATTGTCTAGTGAGAAATGAGGAAGACTTGCTTGAATGGAAAGGAAGTGTCAGAGAGGGAAAATTTTCCTCTTACCCCTCTCAGTCCTTCTGGCTGGTCTAATAATTAAATTGACACAAGACAGATTAACAGGAGAGAAAAAAATTAATTTCATATATATAAGGAAGTCTCATAGATATAGGACCTAAAAAGGAACCAAAGTAGGCTTCTTATATACCTTTTAGACAAAAAAACACAAAAAACAAAAACAATAAATTTGTGAACAACTGACAAGACAATGAAACAGGCTAAGCAGAATTTGTTTACATAGTTTTCTGTCTCTCTTCTCTCTTCTGACTTTTCTATCTCCTTGATAAGGATGTCTCTCTATCTCCTGGCACACATGGGAGATTCATTTCCTGCTTTCGGGGGACAGAAAAGAGGATCAGGGTATCTTTCTTGCACCAGCTGTTTCTCAAGTAATCTTAATTCAAAATAGGGGTGGCCTGCCCTGAGCCCCATCGAAGCAATAAATAGGACAGATATTTCAAAAAAAAATTAACTGAACTTAGTGAGTAAATCAATTAAGAATGCATTTGGATGCAAGATACAGAATTTCTGCTGAACGGAGCTTCACATGTAGGGGCTCATTTTACTTACGTAGATGCAGGTAGGCAGGTGCTGGTATTGGTGCAGAAGTTGGAAAATATTAGGGACATTTCTCAGTTCTCTTGTTTTTGCATCATGCTGTTGAACAACCCACTCCTTCACAGCCGACTTGAGGTGTCATTAGCCAGAGCAGAGTCACATGGCAGCCTCTAGCTGCAGTGGAGGCTGGGAAAGTGGGGAACAGGAGTGTCTTGATTGCCTGAGACTGACCATGGTCCATAACTAGGGACTGATGACATTATCTTTTTTGAAAAAATTATTAGCATGGAATAAATAGGCGTTGGATATTAGGTGGACAATAGTTTGCCACACTGACTAATCGGATATATGGGGTGTAGTGGGTTGAATAGTGTCCCTCTAAAATTTCTGTCCACCCAGAACCTCAAAATAAGACTTCATTTAGAAATAAGATCTTTGCAGATGTAAATAAGGTAAAGATCATGATGAAATCACACCAGATTAGGATGGGGACCCTACATCCAATGAGAGTGTCCTTATAAGTGTCAAAGACAAAGCCAGACACTAGTTAAAATGGTAAGGACAGGTGTTAATCAACAATAAACTATCACATTGGGGCACCTGGGTGGCTCAGTCGTTAAGCGTCTGCCTTCGGCTCAGGTCATGGTCCCAGGGCCCTGAAATCGAGCCCCGCATCAGGCTCCCTGCTCGGCAGGAAGCCTGCTTCTCCCTCTCCCACTCCCCCTGCTTGTGTTCCCTCTCTTGCTGTGTCTCTCTCTGTCAAATAAATAAATAAATAAAATATTTTTAAAAAACCCACAATAAACTATCACAATAGGGAAGAGGATCCATCGTGATCTGATTTCAACCTCTATTTGTGCAGAAGTGACTGGGCATTTTAAAGGAAGAATGAAAGAGTAAGGAGGGAGAAAGGTGGGGGTTTGAGCACTCCGGGAAGTGACCATTTACAAACAGTGGGAAGAGGAGGGAGGCTTGGTCCACGTGAAACCCCTCTGGATTTGCTAATTGGCACTTCTTGAAGTTAATCTCCTACTCTCACACAGAGACTGGGAGACAAGGACCCTGTCTTCAGGTGTTGGCTGGAACAAACAGTAAATCCTTTTGGCTGCCTTGAGCTCTCCCAGGCAGACACTTAAGAGAGCTAGCTAGACTCATCATCCAAGGGATTTGGCCTTGAGCTATTAGAAATGACACTAGTGTTTGTTCAAATCTTTTATTTTAATTTTTAAGATTTTATTTATTTATTTGAGAGAGAGCAAGAGAGTACAAGCAGAGGGAGTGGCAGAGAGAGAGGGAGAAGCAGACTCCCCACTGAGCAGGGAGCCCAACATGGGATGTGGGGCTCAACCCCAAGACCCTGGGATCATGACCTGAGCTAAAGACAGACGCTTAACTGACTGAGCCACCCAGGTGCCCCTGTTCAAATCCTTTAATGTGTTTATGGAGGGGGTGCAGAAGAGGGGAGAATGGACAAAATCATTTGTTCTGAGACTCTACAGTTTTTATAGACGAAGTCAGAGGCCTAGTAGAGAAGACAGCTTAGAGGAGCCTGACTAGGGTTTGGTCAAGAAGAGAATCTTTGTCATAAGAGATAGATGCAAAGTGAAAAGGCCACAAGAAGACAGAGGCAGAGATTGGACTCATGCTGCCAAAACCCAAGGAGAACCAGGACACATCAAAAGCCGAAAGAGGCCATGTAGGACCCTCCCCTGGAAACTTTGGAAGGAGCATTGCTCTGCCAATGCTTTGATTTCAAATTTCTGGCCTCCTGAACTGTGAGAAAATTAATTTCCACTGTTCTAAGCCACTCAGTTTGTCACAGTTTGCTCCAGCAGCCCTAGGAAAATAATACACTGGGTGAAGGAGCATGGGAGCTTGGAACGGTACCATCGCCACGGTAAACGTGCTCACCATGAGACATCTGAGAAATGCTCATATGGCAGGAATGGGATGATGGATTTATGCTAATAGAGTGACATAGACAGGGTGCCTGGGTGGCTCAGTCAGGTAAGCATCTGCCTTCGGCTCAGGTCATGATCTCAGGGTCCTGGGATCGAGTCCCGCATCAGGCTCCCTGCTCTGTGGGGAGCCTGCTTCTCCCTCTGCCTCTGCCTCTCTCTCTCTCTGTCTGTCTCTCATGAATAAATAAATAATTTTTTTTTTTTTTAAAGAGTGATGTAAAGAATAAAGAGACTGCTCGGGTAAGAAAATCAAACACCATCAGACAATAGTTTACAACTTAGAATATAATTGTGGTGCCCACTTCAACACAATAGTTTCCCTCCTGCCCATTTCCAAATTCTATCTCTGTGTGGGAGGGGAAGAAGAGAAAACTAGCATCACTGAGGGTTAGCGAATTTGGTTTACAAGGACCAATGAATTTCCACAAACTAAGTCTGGAAAAAGTCCTTAGCAGAGCTTTGATTTTCTGTTTGCCTTAGTAGCAAATTTAGCAGCACTTTCTAAACTTCACTGTGGGTTACTGTCTCTATTTTTATTTAAAAAATACTGTCTGTATTTTTTTAATAAAAAAAACAATAAATTATATTCTCAGTGCTCCCAATGCACTTTGTTCAGATTTCTAGTATTGCAATTATACCATTATTTTAATTATCATCCCATCTCCCTCTCTAGATTGTGATTTTCTTGAGGGCAATGCACCATTTTTTTAAATATTAATTAATTTATTTTAGAGAGAGGGAGGGAGGGAGCTCAAACGTGGGGAGGGGCAGTGGGAGGGGAGAGAGAAACTTTAGCAGACTCCTCACTGAGCTCAGAGCCCCAACACGGCTCCTAGCACACCCTAGCCACCACCCCGCAGGGCTCGATCTCAAGACCCTGAGATCATGACCTCAGTGAAACCAAGGGTGCGATGCTTAACCTACTCTGCCACGAAGGGGCCCCCAATGCACCATTTTTATTTGCATTTGTATCTCAATTGTCTAGCACAATATTCAGCATTTTAAATAATTTATGTAATAATTGTTGGATAAATTGTAATAATAATTGTAGTTAATGGCACAGTCTCTGGAGCTGGACCATCTGGGATAAATCCTGGCTCTATTACATAATAGCTTTGTGACCTTGAACAAATTACCAAAAAAAAAAAAAAAAATCACTCTGTGCCTCAGTTTCCTCATTATAATATAGAATAATAATAAGATCCTCCTCATGAAACCATTGTGGTGATTAAATAAATTAATACATTTAAAGTACTTAGTACTGAGCATATAGTAAGTGTTCAATACATGATCAATAAGCAACAATATGTTATCAAATTATTAAGTAAAATAAAACCTTCTGACATTCTGTACTACAAAGTAGGCCTTCCTTGTGCTTTTATTTTACATCTTCCTGTTTATTTCCTTCATAATCTGTAGATTAATTTACTTGTCTACTAACAATTAAGTCCCTTGCAGGCAAGAACCTTGTCTGTTTAGTTTTCCAACCATTCTATGCTTAACACCTCATCTTCATCCAGTAGAAATTAATAACAGTTTGTCCAAGGAATAAATTGTTGAATGATCCATTTCATTCAATGACCATTGAATAATTATTGAATAATTTGTAAAGTCTAATTGAAATCTTTCTCATATAGCTAACATCGAAACTCCTAGTTCAAAGTCAAAAGTGAGGTAAGGTGTAGTAATAATCGACTTTCAGGCAGATCCGGGAAAGAAGGACTTGCTATTATTTCTAGGACAAAATGTAAGCAGAAAGAGTTAGGGGTCCCCAGGAAAAGAACGAGAAGTCATTTTAGTCCCCAAGCTATTTCTGTGGTCTTTGCCTGACAGATTCCACTTGTCCTAGCACATTTCTTGTAGAACTTCCTAGGAGGTGTCAAAATCACAAAGAAATGCAAAACATTCAGTAATTAAGAATTTTAAGGGAACAAAGGGAATGCACAAGTGAACGGTCTCTAGCCTAACCACATCAGACACAATCACTCAGTGGTAAAAACTCCCAGTCCTGTTTCAAAAGTAAGCAAGGCCCAGTGTTCCTTACCCAGCTGAGGAGCCAAAGGCCCCATCGAGTTTATAAGGCTCTTGGAGCACATCCAGAGCCCCTTCCCCTCACCCCCGGTTACCTCTGCTTCATTATAATGTTAAAGTCTCCGCCCTAGGAGGAGCATAAGCTTCATTAACATAACATAGGATGCTCCTATAGGCTTGTTTTCAACCTCAAGCCTGCCTTTACTGAGATGAGGAAGCTCCCCTTTCTGAATATTCATCATAACCCTAAATAAAAGGAACCCACTCATCCCTGCTTGGGAAGTAAAGGCTTTGGAAGTTTTCCCCAGCCATCTCCTATTTGTTGCAAATCAAGTCTCCTTTGTGTGACACCTCCACCTGATGGAGTCTCTGTCAGTAACTCACCAGAGCAAACTCGCGTTAGTTCCTTTACATGACTACCTGAAAATAAGATAATACATTAACATACTCGAATTTATCCCATTTCTGCTCTTCAGGGCAGCTTTGACATCGGAATAACATAACAATGTTATCATGCACGTAGAAAAAGACTGATCTACTCACTGGTGACAGGGTTCAGAACAGGTTACCCCAAAATAGGACAACTTGACATCTTAAATATTTTGAGCTGAAGGAATTTGAGAAAAGGCACGTACAGGAGAAACTTTCCAAACTTCCCCTGGAGCAGGCTATACACCCCTCCTGTGAGAGGTGCCCTCCCTCTCGTGCAGGCGGGCCAGGTCTGAGGACCCAGAGGAGGTCCCGCAGGACCAGTCAAGAGGGGCCTTTGCCATGCATGGGATAGGAATCAAACACGAGCCAGGGGTGAGAGCAGAGTTTACTGAAGATATAGAGTTCAGGTACAGACCAAGTGTCTGGGAGACTCAGAAGGGAAAGGAAGGAGAGTCTCATCTTTGCTCAAGGTTGAGGTTTTTATTGAGGACTGTGGTCTGGTGTATGTGTCCTCTTGGGCATCCAGGAACTGGATGGTTAGAACAAGAACGAGGATCCAGGTGTCCTCCATAAGTCACTTATTTCTTGGAGCCATTGGGTCTTGGTACCGGGATGTCTAGCATTAGTTGTCTGGAATAAAGCAAGCATATGACAGCTTTATCCAGTCATTCTTGCCTGGTCCCTCCTTAGATGTTATCTACTGTGCTGAAAGACTCTAAAAGAATCATTAACTCCTTGCCTTTTACAAGAGGACATAACATTACGACGAGGCAAGTGTAAGGTGGGGGTGCAGGTTCTAGCAAGAAGAGAAGCAGGAAAAGGAGCAAAAAGCAGATTTTTATGGAGTCCCTTCAGCTTCCTTATCTCATCTATACCTGGAGGAAAGGAGCATCCTTATCTCCAAAGATGAAGGGACACAGAAAGAAATCTGAATGAATAGGCCTTGCTAGGTACCCCCCTTCTTCCCTAAGGCACTACACTTAGCTTATATTCTTTATCCTGTTTTATCTTTCCATGACTTCCCACTCTTCAGCACACATAGCATAAAAACTCAGATTTAACCATTTCTTTGAGTCTTAATTCCTTTGTGAAGACTCCATGTTACATAAAACTTATATTTAAAAAGTGAGTATGCTTTTCTTTTCTTAGTATGTCTTTTGTTAAAGGGTTCCCAACAGAGAACTTAGAAAGGTAGAAGAAAAAGATATTTTTCCTCCCTACACTGCAGTAAAGTTGAAGTTTATTTCAGGTAAGTTTTCATTTTCTAATATGATCCATATAGAGAATATCAATGTGAGAAATCAGCTATTTTTCAAATTGATCCCTCTATCAGGCTACTAAAAGGATTTGAGAAATGAAAACCTAAGAGAATCTTTGTGGTATTAAAAGTTTCCCAACCAAAATACAAAAGAGCCTTATTTAACATAAAGCTTTTCACGTTGTTTTCTTCTGCCATCCTTCCAGATATACATAGGCTCAGAGCAGACAGCAACAAAGGAGGAATATGTAAACATTTAAATCATCTCTCACTTGCCATCTGTGACAATTCACAGTGCTGGAATCAGAAAGGATGGGATCACTTTTCCATTTCTCTAAGGTCACCAAGGACAGACAAGCTCAGGACATACTGTATTTGTCAGAAGCAAAAGAGATGACTGGAGACCTGGCAGTGACAAATCTGTTCCAGGCTGAGCTCATTTTACTGAAGAATGTGTGTCCCCTTCTGACATTTATCAAAAGAAATTCAATTTTATAAAAAGAAGGATGTCAAATAATAGTACATAGCTAACACTCATCCTGCTGCTGTCAGAAGGCCAGATGGGGGCAAAAGGAAAAGGGTAGATGGAAGAGAAAGTCATGCCTGCAAGAAACAGAAAACCAAAGGGGGTGGAAGGTCAGGGCTAATGTACTTAGAGGCTTGAATACATTTCTCATTAAATCACCTCTTCTTGAGATCCACATTAGTGCCTGGTTCACACTTCGGAATACCGTTTTTTCATCTTCTCTAGATATAAGGAATGACACATAGTGGGTGGTTGTTGGGATTTTGTTTGTTTGTTTTTTAGATTTTGTTATGCTTGTTTGTTTTGTTTGGGGTTTTGTTTTGTTTTTTCTGCTGCATCACAGAAGAAAGCCAATGAAACCTGGTAAAAATCCCACCATATCGGGTACAATGAAGTGCCCCCTGAGGGCAAGCAATCAATATTTCTCATGGTGATGATGATGATTTGTCTCTAGCAGAAAAGGATATGCTAGGTCAAAAAAAAACAAAAACAAAACAAAACAAAAAACAGAAGTTGTGACAGAGGTGGCAGAAAAATAAAAGATTAAGATCAAAGGGAGGAATTCTATTAGGAACTAATGATGAAGCTGACAAAATACTGTAGCAAGTAATAGTGTTTTACCATACTGCATAAAAATATTGGATTAAGGTACAAATTAAATCTCTTTCTCGGTAAGGGGTTTCTGCAGGACATAAGCAATTAGACTGCTGTCTAGAGAAGGCAGAAAACTTGATTAACAGATCCAAAAAGACAGTGTAGGGAAGATGGGTTTAACACCAGGAGGTGAAACACCAACTGTTATGCAAATTGACTTTTCCCAAAATGTTGGAAAATTTCAATCAAGGACCGAAATGTACTTTTTTTTTTTTTTTAAACATCACTGTTTTCTGGGCTTCAACTCTACTCAAAGGAGTTTCTTATTAAATAAATGCTACTCATGCATGTGTCCCAGTCAGTCTCCCAAGGATACTACAGAAGATTTAACCATAACAGGTTTTTGCTTCTTTTCTTTAAATTTCCAAATAGTCAAGGTGTACGAGCTAAGGATGGCTGAGCAGGCAGGTTGTGGGGCCTGGTGAAAGGTGCTTCAGGCCCTCGCTGTGAACTGCATGGCCTCTCCCAGTCCCGTAGCCTCTGTAAGGTACCTATTTGATGCAATCCAAGGCAGTCTTATTTAGAATAGGGACTTGAAGAAGATGTTAAAATTAGTCCATGACAAAACACTTCTGTGTATTTCTCCCACGAATAGGGTGTTAGATGTTAAGCCCAGAGATACTAAACCGGGAATCCAGGAAAAATCATAACTATTAATACTCAGTGCCCAAACTTGTACTTACTGTCTTTGAGATTGTCAAATTCAAGGTCCTAAAAGTTCTGCAGAATATTTTAAAAATGTATCTGTTATCAAGCATCTCTCCTTGAACGAAAATAAATCAAGCCCCAGTAGCATATAAACCAGATCTTTCTGCTCCTTCTTAGAAGATTTCAGAAGAATTAACGTCCTATAGATGATCTCCTACATGGCATTAATATTGTCATTTTGAGAAGTTTTATGACCAGCCTCGCTTTCAAGGTTTGAAAATTTGCCCTGGGCTGGCCACAAACATTTGCATGAATCCTTTGGAATATAGGGAATAAATAATAGATGATCAAATAAACGAAATAAGTTAACATACACATTTCAACCCTTCCTATAATCACTCATAGATTGTTCTCCATGTGCTAGGCACCATGCTTAAAGAAAATGCAGTTTCAGCATTCAATAATTTTTGAATGGCAAACTGGGCGTTCTGTACAGCCTCTCAAAAACTCCTCCGGTCTGCTGTGGGACCCAAAAACAGCCGCACACAGTGCTGAAACAGGCGTGGCTGTGCGCCGATAAAGTGTTCTTTACAGTAACAGGCAGCGGACTTTGACCTGCAAGCCATAGTTGGCTGACCCCCTCTTCATTTCATCATTTTTCTCTTCATCTCTTTCATTCATCCTCTATCACAAAGTCACAGTCTTACCCTCAAAATGCAGCAGAGCTGTGTGCACGGGCCAAACATTGTAAGCAAAGCTGCGGGGGAGAACCTGAGAATCAGTTAAAAGTCCGTGCTAAATCATTAATGAAATAGACACTAGGAAACATTAGAGTTAACAATCCATTTCCCACCCTGCCGCTTGAGTGATTTTTTTAAAATGCAAATTTGATCGTGGAAATCCCTAACTTAAAATGCTTCACCCGCCTGGCGACAGCCCTGGATCTTTGGCTCTTCCCCGGTCGACCCTACTTTCCTCCCCTACCTCATTGGTTGCTGTCCTTCCTTCCCTCTCACATCCCTCTTCCTGCTCTGGCTACACAGGAGGAATTGTCATTTCCAGGATGAAGTCGGCTCTCTTGCTTTCCAACCCATGGCCTTGTTACTCACTTTCCCTGAAACATTCTTCTATCAACATCCTTGACCTTGCTTGCTCCTTGAGGATTGAGCTTAGGTGTCCTAGGTGACTTTGACTCCCAGACTGTGCTCCTAAGACATGCTTTGCATACCTGTATTATAATAAATATTCTCATCACTCTCTATAGATGCTTATTTCCTTGTCTACTGCCCCAGATAAATGTAAAATTATTGAATGCTGAAACTGCATTTTCTTTAAGCATGGTGCCTAGCACATGGAGAACAATCTATGAGTGATTATGGAATCAATCAATCCATTAATTATATGATCTTTGGGCCCCTTCACTTCAGCTTGTAACTTCAATTGTTCCCAACTACAAGCAATTTATTTTCTTTCACATATTATCTATAATGATGCCCAAACAACTAATAGAAAAATGGAAAAAAAAAATCAGTTAAATGGGTAGCTCAATATCACATAAAGGGGAAAAGTATTAATAAAACCACTTTGCATTTACCATATAAGTAGAAATCTTTTCTCAACTGCTAGTTATACGAGAGCCAGGTTTTTTCTGAAGAGCAATTAAACATTTATGGGGTCTACAGGAGACATGAACAGATGCTATATAAAGACGTCCAGAAGAACAGACTGTAGAAAAAAATAAATTTGTGTTTCAGCGGAAAACCGTGCATTATCTACGTACAGCATATATCCTTCTGGGTTATTAGAGTCTAGCCTTTCAGAATCTTTGAACGACTTTACAACTCTTTGTAAAAGTTGATAGACATGCACATTCTGTCTGCTCTGATAGAGCTTCAATTGACTTCCCATCCTCTTGTGTAAACAACAGTTTTGCTTCCATTGGCAATTCCATTTCTTTACTCCATAGAAATTTGTGCCTTCTTACTTCTCCTATGAGCCTATTATAACATCTACCTGGTTCCTTCAGTGAATGAGTAACATAAAATCTTTAACACATGCTCATTTTTATATCCATAGGAGAGTCATGATTTTACCTTTCCCGGGAAATTATCTTTTAACAGTTTCTGAGGTTCCACTGAGGTGCCCAATGGATTTACCTACGAGAGCCAGGAAAACATCATAAGCACACTCATGGGCAGTGTGTGCCCAAGCTGATTTTTTTCTTGGTTCCCAAAAGTGAATCCAAAATGACAATAGGATTTTGTTCACTGCTTTTCTAATTTTAAGTTTCCTCTCTGCCTATTTTATAGTTTGTGTTTGTATTTTGGATTGTTTGTGGTGTAAAAAAGAAAACCACAGGGCCAAAATGCTGTCACTTAGGTTAAGGCCGCGAGTCAGTTAACCTAAACTTAATACCTAACTTGACTGCAGTTTCAGCCCCCCAGAAATGTAACCTTTAACCAGGTTATTTCCTGATCAGCACTAGGAAATTTACTGATAAAACCTTTCTGTTCACCGTGGTAGGGTGACCTGGCCTTTGCTAATAATTTCCTTTTTTCCACACCCTCTGTACCTTTAAAAACCTTTCCTGTAGGGCGCCAGGGTGGCTCAGTCGTTAAGCGTCTGCCTTCGGCTCAGGTCATGATCCCGGGGTACTGGGATCGAGGCCCGCATCGGGCTCCCTCCTCCGCGGGAAGCCTGCTTCTCCCTCTCCCACTCCCCCGGCTTGTGTTCCCTCTCTCACTATCTCTCTCTCTGTCAAATAAATAAATTTTAAAAATCTTTAAAAAAAAAAAAAAAACCTTTCCTGTAGCCCTTTGGAACTTCCCTCTACTTGCCATGCAGGATGCTGCCTGATTCATGAATTGATTAATAAAGCCAATTATATCTTTAAAATTTACTCGGTTGAACTTTTGTTATTCAACGGTGGCCAATACGTTATTTCCCAGTAATTAATGGGAATTTGGTTTTATGATCTGATTATTTGAAGATCTCTGTAAATGGATTAATAGTTTATAGAGATCTCTACTGGAAGAGAGGTGGCAGAGAATCTGGTATTTTAGTCTTTTCTGTTTGTCTATTTTGAGATCAAAGTAATTAAGAATTTTGTGTCCACTGGGAAGGTGATATCTAAACTGATGAGTTTTATATTTTTTTTAAAGATTTTATTTATTTATTTATTTATTTATTTAAAGATTTTATTTATTTATTTGACAGAGAGAGACACAAGCAGGGGGAGGGGAGAGGGAGAAGCAGGCTCCCCGCGGAGCAGGGAGCCCGATGTGGGGCTCGATCCCAGGACCCTGAGATCATGACCTGAGCCGAAGGCAGACGCTTAACGACTGAGCCACCCAGCCGCCCAAAGATTTTATTTATTTATTTGATAGAGGGAGAGAGAGCACAAGCAAGGGGAGGGGCAGAGGGAGAAGCAGACTCCCCGCTGATCAGGGAGCCCGATGTGGGGCTCGATCCCAGGACCTTGGGGAACATGACCTGAGCTGAAGCCAGGCACTTAACCGACTGAGCCACCCAGGCACCCTGAGTTTTATATTTCTGTGTTTACACTTGACCCATGGCTAAAATTTCAGATTGGAAATTATAAGCTTTCTCCCTCCCTCTATGTGTGTATATATGTGACTATAATTCAGAAAAGCCTTTATCTCTCACTGTGTGAGTATGTAATATTTTCTTACTTTCAATAGTGTTGATAAATCAGATTATAAAATCTCTGAAATTAAAGAAATTTTATTTTGATTGGCTTACAAAGTTAAATAAACACATATAATTAAAATAATCCCAAAACTCTCAGAAAATAAGGAAATTGAATTCCTTATATTTTAATGTGTTAGATTTAAAAAGTATTCAGCCCAGGGCACCTGGGTGGCTCAGATGGTTAAGCGTCTGCCTTCGGCTCAGGTCATGATCCCAGGGTCCTAGGATCCAGTCCCGCATTGGGCTCCCTGCTCCGCGGAAGCCTGCTTCTCCCTCTGCCTCTCTCTCTCTCTCTGTCTCTCATGAATAAATAAATAAATAAAACCTTTAAAAAGTATTCAACCCAGGGGCGCCTGGGTGGCTCAGTCCGTTAAACATCTGCCTTCAGCTCAGGTCATGATCCCAGGGTCCTGGGATCAAGTGCCGCATTGGGCTCCCTGCTCAGCGGTGAGCCTGCTTCTCCCTCTCCCTCTCTCTCTGCCTGCTCCTCTACCTACTTGTGACCTCTCTCTCTGTGTCAAATAAATAAATAAAATCTTTAAAAAAAAAAGTGTTCAGCCCAGAAATGTTTTAAGAATTTACTTTCACAGAATTTAGTAAATGAGACAAATTTAATATTACTGGTTTTATTTTAAAAAAATAGCTATGTCTTCTCCGCTTACATATACATATATATGTATATAAAAGAGTAGATTTTTACTTTACTTGGATATATTCTTTCTAATCTTAAACAGACTTACTGATTGAAGTTTATTATGTTACTTCTATTTAATGTTTAAGATTATGAAATATGTAAATTTGTATTTACCCAAATTAAATCATTATTCTGATCAACTCCATTTCAACAGTAATTACATTTTGTCATATGTCAGTTTGAAGACAATTTATAAGATCTATAGTTAACTTAAAACCTTAGGCTAATACTAACTTGAGTTAATTAAGGGACAGTCATTTGATAATTAGTATGATAGCAAGTATCTGAAGATAGTACAGTAGAATACTGAAATACTGATTAGTAATCATAATTTTAAGTTTATATCCATTTGCTTCTCATTTTTATGAGGCTATCTCTTGGGTCTGTAATGAGTATGCTCATTTCTGCCACTTTGAGAAATGTATATAAATGATGACAAGTGGCTGTAGAGAGAGCTGTGTTATGTGTATTCATGAGCTCTTCTAGTGTGCTGCAAAATGCTGATGTGTGACAGGCAGACAATTATCCACTCCCCAGTTTTCTCTGTGAATTAGAAGTTGTTACTTTTATTAAAAGTTAGAATTAACGTGGTTTAGATCATACTTAGGAGTCATAGTTTTAGAGAAATATGGCTGTGTATGTACTTCAGTTTTTTTAAGGAAAAGAGTAGTTTTTTCCTGAGGGAGTAGGTTATCTTTGGTCTCCAAACTCTTTTGTGTTCTTCAAGCTAACTGAGGACCCCAAAGAACTGAAACCATCTTTGAAATTTCTCAGAGGGCTCCTTTGAAATCACAAAGATTTGTTCTTTCACGTCATAGAAAGGGAGGTGCTAGAAAAAAAAAGCAGGTTTATTTGATATGCTATTATTGCTCAGTTGTGTAGGAAGAGTTGTCAAGTCAGAAGAGACTTCAGAAGCAGCCTACCCTAGGGAAAATTATATGAGTAAAATCTTGTTAATACAAACCTTTCAGAAATTGAAGTCAGAATGTGAAGTTGCTAGAGATTTGTTAATGCCTTCACTGTCCAAAATGTGTTTCAATTTATCACAGTCCTGGCGCTGCTTTGCCTGATACCAGACAACAACAGTATAATATTATCAGTCATACTTTCAATTATTATTTTTTACATAATAGCTTCATTGAGATATAATTCATGTACTGTAAAGTTCAACCATTTAAAGTGTACAATTCAATGATTCTTCATGTATTCTGCAACCATCACCACAGTCCATTTTAGAACATTTTTATCACCTCAACAAGAAATCCTGTACCCATCAGCAGTCATTCCCCATTGTTGCAAAAACTCACCAACTTGGATTTGCCTATTTGGGACGTTTCATACAAATGGAATCATATAATATGTGATTTTTTTTGTGATTAGCTTCCTTCTCTTAGCATAATGTTTGAAGATTCATCCATGTTGTGGTATTACTAGTACTTTATTTCTTGCTAGTGTCAAATATTATTCCACCGTATGAATATAACACATTTTATTTATCCACTTCTCAGTTGATGGGACTTGGAGTTGTTTTCCACTTTTTGAAATGCTGCTATAATCACTCATGTACAGGTATTTGTGTGGACATATGTTTTCATTTCTGTTTTGTATGTATCTAGAAGTAGATTTGCTGAGTCATATGGTAATTCTATCTTAACTATTTTTATGGTAACTCTATGTTTAACTGCCAAGCTGTTTTCCAAATGGCTGCACCATTTTACATTCCCACCAGCAGTGTATGAGGGTTCCGATTTCCCTACCTCTTTGCCAACACTTTTTTTTTTTAATATTTTATTTATTTATTCATGAGAGACAGAGAGAGAGAGAGAGGCAGAGGCAGAGGGAGAAGCAGGCTCCCAGCTGAGCAGGGAGTCCGATATGGGACTCGATCCCAGGACCCCGGGATCATGACCCTAGCCGAAGGCAGATGCTTAACCATCTGAGCCAGCCAGGCGCCCCCAACACTTGTTATTATCTGTCCTTTGATTATTGCCATCCTAAAAGGTATAAAGTGGTATCACCTTATGATTCTGATTGACATTTCCCTGATAGGTAATGATGCTGAGCATCTTTTCATGGGTTTACTGGCTATTCATATGTCTTTTTTGGAGAAATACTTACTCAAATCTTTTGCTCATTTTTAAATTGCATTGTTACTTTTTATTATTGAATCATAAGACTTCATTATGTATTCTAGCTACAAGTCCTTCATAAGATAGGTGATTTGCAAATATCTTCTCCCATTCTGTGTGTTGTCTTTTCATTTCTTAATGGTGCCCTTTGAAGTACAATTATGATAAAGTCTGATCAGATTCTTCTTTTGCCATTTGTGTTTTTATTGTCATACCTAAGATGGCTTTGCTTAACCCAAGGTCACAAAGATTTACCTCCAAAGAGTTTTATTATTTCAGCTCTTATATTTAGGTCCATAATCTATTTTGAGTTAATTTTGTGTATAATGTGAGAAAAGGGTTTAACTTTATTCTTTTGTTTATGGACATCCAGTCATTATATTTGAGAATGATGCCCATTTAATCAAATATGACCGTGTACTTTTTTTTTTAAGATTTATTTATTTATTTATTTATGGGGTGGGAGGGGCAGAGGGAGAGAGAGAGAATCCTGAAGCAGACTCTTCACTGAGCATGGAGTCTGACCCACGGCTCGATCCCAGGACCTTGAGATCATGACCTGAGCCAAAATCAAGGGTTGACCGCTTAACCAACTGAGCCACCCAGGCGCCCCATGACCATGTACTTTTAACAAAGAAAGGTTTTAGACTTTATGAACAAGTGCTTACAAAGCCCTGTTGAATAAACCGTCCTGGTACCTGGCTCACAGGGTTCCCAGCCTTCCAAGTGAGTATGTAAGGTCACTCCCCAGTAGGTCCAAGAATCTCAGGGTATTTTGAGGAACTGGAAAAGAGAGGAATTTGCCCAGATTTATAGGTAGTGCAGGTGAAATCTAGTGGTGAATTTTTTCCTCAGTCTCCTAACCTCAGAATAGCAAATAACAAGAGGCTTTTAAAGGTCCATTCTGAGATTCCTATCATAAAAGCTTCCAGCAAAGCAAACTTAAGAATGCCTCTGTGGCCAAGCAGTGTTTTTGCTGCACCTATTTAAATAACCAGGCCAAATTTACTAGCACCAATCTTATTTTGTAATCAAGAATAATCTTTTGCGATTATTTTTGATCAAAAGGGGAGAAACTGTAGAAAAAAATTATGTTTCAGTGTAAAATTACGCAGTATCTACATAGAGCATATCCTTCTGTGTTATCAGACTCTAGCTTTTCATAGTCTTTGAACTATTTTACAACTCTTTAAAAATTGATAAACAGCCACATTCTGTCTTGTCTGATAGAGTTTCAACTGATTTCCTTCCTCCCTTAGGAAAAGACCACTGTGTCCTCCATTTGCAATTCCATTGCTTTACTCCACAGAGATATGTGCCTTTGACTTTTCCTTTGAACTGGTATAACATCTGCCTGCTTCCCTGGTCAAATAACTAAGTAAAATATTTAAAACATGTTCATTTTTACATTGGCATAAGAGCCATGATTTTCTTTCTTTCTTTTTTTTTTTTGGAAATTATCTTTTTACAAGACATTTCAAAATGAGATGGAGATGAAAATCAGGTAGGTGAGAAAGGGACAAAGGAAAAGCAAAGGTTTGGGATGTATTTCATTTGGACAATGTATAGATAATGAACAAAACCTCAGAGAGATTGACTTGTCCAAAGTGATGGAACCAGAAAATAAGGGTGAGATGAAGGTGAAGGGTAAATATTAATTAATGGAAAAATAAATGAAAATGACCAAAAGCATGTGAATGAGTGGTCAATCCCATAATGGTCTTAAGTCCCCAGATAAAAAACAAGAATTATCTTTTCTTATCTAAGAGAGTAGCAAACACATGAAAGAGTGATACTATCCAGTACAAGCAAGCAAGTGTCAGGAATAGGGTCTGCTTTTTGAGTGAGCATACATTATAAACTCTTTAGGAGACTAATCAGTAATATTTATTAAGATTTAAATGTGGGTACTCTTTAACAAGCAACTCTACTCTTGGATATTTAACCAGTGAAAGACTTGCACAAATAAGTGATGATATGTGTCCAAGGATGTTTATTTCCAGTATTGTTATAATAGAAAAGCTTGGGAACAACCTAAATTCCCATAACTAAGGAGTTGCTTCAGAACAGAGTATATAGAATAATATATTTTTTGTTTAAAAGCCATATATATAAAGTGTTTATCTTGGAGGGATGGAACTATGAAAGTCTTTCACTATACATTTTTTTTGTTTTATATGTTTGCATTATTTTTATGACATGCAAAAATAATATAGTGAAGATATAATTATAAGAAGATCAAAACTTGATGCCGCATCTTTTCCACTACTCCATGATGGACCATATCATACAAATTAGCACATTTTTTTCAATGCACCAATGGAAGTTTACCAGTGGGATTAGGGAAAGTTATAGAACAGCATTCTGGATTTGACCTACATGGGGTGGAGAGAGGTCATTACTCTCTGAGAAGACTTTCTATGGATATGCTCAATATCTAGACAAAGATTTAATAAAGATCCATGCATCCTGCTCAAACCATTCATAGCCTTTACCTAACCAACTAACAAATGTCTTTGGGCAAATAACCAGGAGAATTTTACCCAAATGAACAACTTACAGACTGTGGAATGTGTGTGTGTGTGTGTGTGTGTGTGTGTGTGTGTGTGTACATAAGTTTGTATATACACATACATTTTTTTATTTATTTTTTATACGTTTAAAAGATTTTATTTATTTATTTGAGAAAGAGAGAGACAGAAATAACGACAGAGAACATGAGTGGGGAGGAGAGGGAGAAGCAGGCTCCTCGCTGAGCAGGGAGCCTGACATGGGGCTCGATCCCAGGACCCTGGGATCATGGCCTGAGCTGAAGGCAGCCACTTAATGACTGAGCCACCCAGGTGGCCCAACATACATATTTTTTTACTTGGAAATGTCTAGATGTCTTCTGACTATAGTGCCCATCGAAGAATTAAGTTGCTAGATGATGAATTAATGCTAAATGATCTGGATACACATCATGTAAATAATCACTTATGAATGAAAATAATTCAAACGGAATTAACATAAAGTATATTCATTTGTGGAGTTAACTGATTTCAAACTGTTTTTACTTCCAATTTCAAAATAAGCTAATTTGAAGTAGAGCCTTTAGTAGGTGCATAGCATATTACCATTTTAAAAATTTAGATCATAAGTTACAATAAGAGCTATAGGAAATAGATTTGATCAGGCAACCAAACCAATCTCATGGTTCACTCTCCATAAATACCATGGAAAATAATAGTAATTAACTTTTACCACAGGCTTAGTGCATTGGAATTATTTCCATCAGTTGTACCTCCAAGCAATTCAGTCAGGTAGGTTATTTTTTTTTTTAAAGATTTTATTTATTTATTTGAGAGAGAGGATGAGAGGAGAGAGAGAGCACATGAGAGGGGGGAGGGTCAGAGGGAGAAGCAGACTCCCTGCTGAGCAGGGAGCCCGATGCGGGACTCGATCCCGGGACTCCAGGATCATGACCTGAGCCGAAGGCAGTCGCTTAACCAACTGAGCCACCCAGGCGCCCACAGTCAGGTAGGTTATGATTATCCTGGTTTAATAGGGGTAACTTAGGGCACAGAGTAAGAAAAGGATTGACTCCAGATAAGCCAGGGAGTCAAAGCCAGTATGCAGACCAAAATCCTAGAGGACAGCTTCATCATATTATTAGCACTTACAAAGCCATATTTTGGGGTCTTTCACTTATTGAAAATAATTTTGAAAAAATAAATCACACACATGCACATGTGAGTCCCTCAACAAGGCTGTGTGTATAGACAAGGTAACATAATAGTGCTGGACAACTTCCATCCCAAATTCATTCATTGTCCAGTATACATAGTTTCCAACTGCTTTCTATTCAAACTACAGTAAAGCAAGAGGAAATAGGTATATTGTGGAATGGGAAGCACAGAGCGAGACTATTCAAACCTCTTGGCAGTGGTGTTTAGCTTGGTCATCTGCAGTCTAATTCTTCTCTCATTGCTCAGGATTGGGCTCCGAACATAGTAAATAACCAGTGGAGGCTGCTGATGGACTGAGAAGATTAGAGTAAGTCATAAAGCGATATCGGAGACTGTATTTCCCAGGAGGCCCTCAACAAATATTTATCTGTCTAGAGTGAATAATTGGTGTGGAGGCCATTGGGGCTAGATTACTAAGAGATGACACTTTCAGGACTTTAATTCTTGAGAAAAAAAAATTTTTCCCCTTTATGCTTCGTTATCGAAATAGTTAAATAGAACATCTTCTGAGATGGTACTTGTCTGCCACCCTCCCCTTTAGAGAAACTGATTTCTGAATAATTTCTCTTGTACATGCATTTTAAAGGTGTGTAATTAACTGGTAACAGGTTGTTAGGTAGCTGATGAGGTGTGAACCAGCCGCTAATTTGTTTTCTTTATTTACAACTTTCCTTGCACTTGAAGATGACAGCGTGGTGTTTTTCATTCCCTGCTTACTTCACCAGATTAAAAAGTGATTTGTGAAGCCATTTTTAATTCCTCAAATTCCATTAAAAAGGAATATCCAGGGGAGTCCTAATCAAGACATAATAGGCACTAAAATGTGATCACACAACACTACTAATGTGGCCCTATTTCAGCTGTTAATGTCAAAGAATTGCCTCTAGTTAACTGAACTCAGCCCTAACACTGACCTACAACTTCTGAAATAACCTCCATGCAGTTGGCACTGGCTTTTTTGCAAATGTTTGCAGCTAACATACTTTACAGCTTTAGAATTTATCATATAACCCCCAGGGACAATTCGTTACAAAATTGTTATTATTGTATTATCACCAAAATAGCTTGCTTTCCCCTTCAAATTGCCTTGCCTCCTATTTAATAATGCATTTTTAAAAAGTTTGAGAAGAAATTAAAATAGAAATATAATGAAATGAGAATTGCTAAAAACACAAGACTGGAATACTGAAAATGTAGCTGAAACAGAAATGGTTAAGGGTAGATACAGTGTGTAACCAAAGGGGGTCACTTGGAACCTGGGAGAATATTGAGTGATCAGGTGAGTTTGAAAAGACAAATAAGAATAAAAATTCTGTCCTTGCCTTAAAAAAAAAATTAACCAAAGGTTAAGCTATAGAATACCTGAAAAAGTATGCCCAGAACTTCCCATAAGCCTTGGATAGACGGGAAACTAACATGCAACAAAGTACAGACAGGAGGCAAGCAGCAACATTTTCCTTTCTACCTGTGAAAGCTTACATCAGTACTTCCTTCTAAAACACAGTGGCCTCTGGGATACTATTTTTAAATGCAGATATGTCTCAGAGCATCAACTCCAGAAGCTGCTATGGTGATCAATTTTGTATGTGTTTATTGACTTCTTGATTTAGCGGATGCATTGGGTTTTTTTTTTCTTTTTAAAGATTTTATTTATTCATTTTTTAAAAGATTTTATTTATTTATTTGACAGACAGAGAGAGATAGCAAGAGAGGGAACACAAGCAGGGGGAGTGGGAGAGGGAGAAGCAGGCTTCCCGCAGAGCAGGGATCCCGATGTGGGGCTCGATCCCAAGACCCTGGGATCATGACCTGAGCCGAAGGCAGATGCTTAATGTCTGAGCCACCCAGGTGCCCCTAAAGATTTTATTTTTAAGTAATCTCTACCCCCAAAGTTGGGCTTGAACTCACAACCCTGAGATCAAGAGTTGCATGTTCCACTGACTGAGCCTGCCAGGTGCTTCAAGGAGGCATTGTTTGTTTTGAAATTATAGTAACATTTTATTTAACTAAGTATGTCCAAAATATTATCAGTTTAGCATATGGTTAATATAAAAATTGTTGAGATATTTTAAGTTCCTTTTTTTCATCCAAAATCTCCAAAATCCAGTGTGTGCATTTCACTTCAAAATCCAGTGTGAGTATCATATCACAACTCAATTCGGAGTGGCCACATTGCACGTGTATAACAGCCAGTGGCTCCCCACTTAGGGACTGTCCCCTAGCCAGCTACCTTCTACCACATTACTATTTTGTCTTCTTTGCAGCCCTTACCAGTACCTCAAATTATCTTACTTGCTTGCATGATTTTCTTGATTCTTTAAGGCAAGGGCTCTCTTTGAACAGTGACTAGCACAGAGTAGACACTCAATGTATACTGTCTCTGCTTGAATCTGTGTCCAGGGGTGGATGATAGGCCCCTGGGCCTCCTCCATGCCTGGAGCCACTCCCCTGCCACCCCTCAGCTTCCTTTCCCAGGATCCATCCTGGGATGTTAGTTGGAAATGGTGGATATGAGCGGGAGGATTCTGCTTTGCCTCCAAGTTCCTTGGGAGACCCCACACTGCACTCCTTTCTCACCAAAGTGCTGCTCTAGGACCTGGTCCACAACCGGAGATCCCTGTGACTGAGCAGGGGACTTGTCGCAGAAGGCAGGCCAAGGACTTTGCAGCAGGATTGGTTTCAAGTTCTTTTTAGTATTGTAGGAGCCAAGGACAGGCTGCCCCAAGATGGGTCACTTTGGCACAAACATTATTTGGAGTTAAAAGTAATCAAAGCCCAGCAGATTCGGGAAAGATCTTTATCTCCCTCTCAACTGCCCACTTTACCAGGAAGAGAGGTATTAACAGAGATTCCTCTTTACCTAAGAAATGGATCTATATAACAGGGCAATCGTTGTTTTCCAAACATCTCCTTTCACCTTCCTCTAATGGTCTTTCTGTCCTTTGTATCCTTGACCCCCATTCCTCTTCTTAGTTCATATAAGCGTCAAGTTGCCTCATTATTTGGAATTTCCACATCTGTGTGATTTCCCATACCTACACTATTAAATTTTATATTCTCCTATTAATCTGTCTCAGGTCAATTTGATTCTTAGTCCAGCTAGAAGGATCTTGAAGGGCTGAGGAAATTTTTCCTCCCCAACAGTATTCATTCACTGAATCTCCACAGTAACCCCATGAATAGTACCATTAGGATTCTTATTTAATAGACAAGGGAACTGAGGCACTGTTTTAGAGTTGAAAATAACTTGCATAAGGTTACAGTGTTGGGGAAAGATAATGAAAAACAAAACCTGTCAACCCAGAAAAGTCTCTTCACAAAGGTTAGAAGAGAAAGTAAACAGTTTTAATATTGAATAAGCATGAAACCAGAATGTGATGTGCATCATGGGCAATCCACTAAGAGACTGCAAAGACAAAAGAAGTCTCACTTTTCTGTGTAGCCAAGCAGATACAACCCATTACATACATGTTCTTTACATAAATAATAACTTAGTCCTCAAGTAAGGAATGGATAGCACCTTTAATCATAAAGAATTCATCCTAACTTTACCTGGCAAATGGGGTGGCCATCTGTGTTAGCTAATTGGTTTTATTCAGAGGAAACATAAACTTCTCATTTTTTTATGACGAGAGAGTTTTCCAACTGGGAGCAAGGTGCTTACCTAAGTGAGGCTCCTAGTATTCCCTGGAAACTGGAAGACAGAGGCACTCTTTCCCTTAATGTTTGCACTTCAAAGAGATGGCTTTCAGGTCTTTCAGAAGGGCATTCTTGAGTTGTAAAGCTGACAAAAGGCTTATCTAGTTTTCAAAAGGGTTTATATGCATTTCAAAAAGAGGAGAAAGTACTTATGATTAAAAGTTTTCTAAAGTACAGGCTTTAAGGAAAAAGATGGGAGGCAAATCTCTACTCTTATTTTTAACTGGAAGAATTAAGCCTCTTATTTTTAATTTGCATCTGTCCTTACTGTAGCTCACAAATGGTGGAGTTAGAATTCTAGCCCAGGCAGCGTGACATTAAAATCCTCTTTTAAAAAAATCTATGTTATTCTACCTCTGTCAGTTTCCTACTTGGAAGCCAACGGAGGGAGGAGATGCACTGAGGGAATACATACATTCACTCATTGGATACTTACTGAGCATCTACTATGTACTAGGCATTTTGCTAGGGATTAAGGATACACTTATGAATAAAGCAGACAAGTATTTTGCCCTCGTGAAACCTAGGGGCAGGTAGAGAAAGCTAACTACACAAGTAGCTTTTCAAATCAAGCAAAATTATGGAAATTGAGAAGAATAAAAAGTACAGGGTTTTTTGAGAGCACATTACAGAAAGAACTTGAGCCAGTCTATTTGCTCTGAAAAGTTGTTTAAGCTGAAAATGGAGTTTGTTGGAGAGGAAAGAAGACAATAGATTATTTGAAGTTTGGGGTATTAAGTCCTTTGGGAAGCATAACATGGAAAAGTAAGTGTGCCACAACCTTTGAATGCTTATTCTGCCAGATTAAAATAGTAACTTTTGATATAAAATATTGTATCTTTGTCCTTCGTTGGTTAGACCATCTTACAACCTATAGAGAAAGCAGTTACGTTACAGGAACTGGGTGACAATGCAAATGTTTCTTATCCATAAGAATGCAAATGTTTATTTTTTATAAAAATCCAAACAAATGTTGTCTGCCAGAGTTACAGTTGATTTCCACCTTTTAGAAAAGACGATCCCCAAATATTACATCTTACTGCTCTATAGAATATTAGCCAATTTGCATCTATTAACAAGTTCATGAAATCGTTCTGGTAGCCTATATAGATGTTTGTTCTTCACATTTTTTTGAACTAGTTTTAACATCTTACCAGTTCCCTTATTCATAAATGAGTTAAAAAAATATTTGACATGTGTTCATTTTATATTTGTGTAAGAGTCATAATTATACATTTTGAAAATTATAAGTTAGCAAGTGTGGGGTAAGGTCTGACATCATGTATTCAGGCAAGGGTTCTTCCTGGTTCAATAATAAAAACAAACCTGTGGCTGTATTTCCATGTAGAGAAGTGTAAATGTCACATGAAATGCTCATCAATCCTTTAAACTCTTCAAAAATTCTACTCCAAGGACTTTTATTAGGCTTATTTTGTTTTATTTTTTTAATTTTTTTTTTTTTAAAGATTTTGTTTATTTATTTGACAGAGAGAGATACACAGCGAGAGAGAGAACACAAGCAGGGGGAGTGGGAGAGGGAGAAGCAGGCTTCCCGCAGAGCAGGGAGCCCGATGCGGGGCTCGATCCCAGGACTCCGGGATCATGACCTGAGCCGAAGGCAGACGCTTAACGACTGAGCCACCCAGGGGCCACCTATTAGGCTTATTTTAATCCTTAAGAAACTCTAAAGTGAACATACTTCAAGAGGGGAAAAACATACACAAAAAGAAAAAAAAAAACTGCACAAAAACATGGAGCAGCCATAGAGAACTCTCGAGGTCCATAAATCACAATCAAATTTTAGTCAGCTGTGAGAAAAATTACTATTTGGCTCACATCCCTTTATTTCTTCTTACTCTCCAGGCAACCTCTCTTTTAAAACTGTAACACAAATCAGGGCGTGCCTGCCCTCCCCAGCTCCACTTAGCTAATTCTTCCACCCTTACCCCTGACCCGTTGCTTTTCTCTGGTGCTGCTGAATTCCTGAGTTGCCCCCCGCCCCAGCATTTAAACAAAACAAAACAAAACGGAGCACTGAGGCTCCAGTCCCACCTCTTCCAGTTTGAATTCACTGCTTATTGGGGGAGAAACCATCTCAGTTTGCTGGTTTGTACTGCTCCGGGAGCAGTGCACGTTTTCTGAATAACATTTGTATTTAAGATATAAACAAAGGCATATGAATATTTTGAACATTTGGAATCACAGTGATGTTTCTGAAGAGTGTAGACAAAAAGAAAGAACATATCACTAAGAACTACTTGTGTAAATAAGAAATGAAATGAAGTATTCAAGAATAAAATAGAAAAATAATACGAATGAGTAAGAATTTAAGATTTTCATCAGCAGTGCCCAACTATAACAGGATTTTAATTTGTGTGGTTAGCACTGGAATGTTAAATATCTTACTTTAAAGTGATTTTTCTCTAAAATTTGAATTTGATACCATCCCCATAGTTTGGAATCCTTCAAATAGCTTCCCATCATATTTTAGAAAAATAATAAAAAAAATTTTAATGGAGTCAGCCTATTTTTCTAGTTTCATCTTGCACCCATGATCCTTGTTCAGGATTTGAAGAGTGGAAGCAGGGGTGGGCAAGTAGGGCAAAGACACATCAGTAGCAAACGGCATCACTTCATTGTCCCATCCCGTCTAAAACAGGTGAATATCAATGTAATGGCTAGCACTCTTCAAATTCAACTTCTAGTCCCTTCTGAGAAGGGAGAACCTCAGCCCTATAATCCAGAGCTTACTGTGTGGGTTGTGGCAGGGTTTGTGTGTGTGCGTGTGTGTGTGTCTTTAGGGAAGCCTCATGCCATTGTGTGAATCCATATTCAATGGCTAACTCCACACACCAGGTTTATGTGAGGGAGGAGGCATTTGTCTCTTATGAAATAGAAAGAGTGCCTCAAAATGTTGCCCTGTCCAACCTATTCTAATGCTCAATGTTGAAATCAGTTCTATTTTTAAAGGGTTACACTGTTTTAGATAAAATGGATTTCACTTTGGACATAGTTTAGTATACATTCATTGATTCATTAACAAGCCCTAGTTACTTTGTTAATGCCACAGGCTATGTTTCTGCCTCCACATCATTCCCGCTCACAAGACAATTTTCTTAACTATTACTCCACATTATTTTCAGTGGGGACCAGGAGCGGAAGCCAAGAATACCTTTCCCCCACCATTCCCACAGTGATATATCTTGTGTGTGTGTGTGTGTGTGTGTGTGTGTGTGTGTGTGTGATAGAGAGAGAGAGAAAGAGGTAAGTGATTCAAAAACCTGCTGGCCCCCATCTGATATGCTTTGCTAGAAAATGAATCACACTCTTAAGAATTTTTTTAAAAAGATTTATTTATTTATTTATTTATTTATTTATTTATTTGGGAGAGCCAGTGCAAGTGGGGAGAGGAGCAGAGGGAAAGGGAGAGGGAGAGGGAGAGAATCTCAAGCAGACTCCTCGCTGAGCACAGAGTCTGATATGGGGCTCATCGCAGGGCTTGATCACATGGCCCTGAGATCATGACTTGAGCTGAAATCAAGAGTCAAAATCTTAACCAACTGAGCCACCCAGGTGCCTCTTACGAATTTCTCATCTATGAGAATAAAACCTGAGAGAAGGGCATATTGAATTGCGGGTGGGATAAGGTTGGTGAGAACAGAGGAAAGGGTTTAAATATGGATGGAGTGTTGCTCAAAGACAGGACACCAGCACTAGGGGGCTCCATGGGCACTTGAACTTGGGACAGGGAGGCAGTTAGAGAAGGAGGTGCATGCAGAAGGAGAGGTACCCCAAACAAGCTTGGCCCACTTTGTCCTTCCAACCAGAGCTAGTGAGAACTTCTCTCGGGATTCTCAGCTTGGGGAGAGCAGTTCTGTGAACTTAGGTGGAAGAGAAAGCTATATTGGACCAGTGGCTCAAAAAATAGTTTAAGAACCCAAGTCTTAGCCATTTTCTCATTACTATGTTCTTCCAATGCCATTTTTTAAAAAAAAAAAATTCAACTTCCACGCTAAAAACTTTTCCAATTTACTCTTTTGAGAAAACTTTATATCCTTATGGATCTCTGATACTGTCCTTAGATGCACTTCTTAGAAAATCTGTCCTGGTTTGTGAGGACTTCGAAACAACGAGAAGTAACGCACTACCTGGAGAAAAATATCCACAGGCTAAGGTACGTCTAAGGACAAGAGCTTGACTTTGGAACAGTGTGTGGACTTGTTGAGAATATTTATGGTGCATCTAAAATCTGCAGTATTTTACCAACACACCCACTGGCTTTTTGCTCAAATGCCAAGGAAGAAAGGGAAAGAACAGACGACGGCATGATAAACATGATGCTGTGTGGCCCTGTTGCATTTGTCTGAGGCTGCTCAACGCCAACCTCAGTTCATCATCTCCCAGGAAGGAGTGTTTGTAAATTGTATCAAAATGATTCTGGACTCTCAGGCAGGCTGGTTGGTCTGGACTCCTGGAAGCAGTTAGAGAAGCTCTCATTAGTAATGTCATGTTGGTTCCTTATTATTTAATATGTCAGCCAAGGGTGAAAATGCCCAGATATTTGTGCTCACAGCAGCGCATGATCTCTTCTTGTGTGAAGGATTTTAAGAGGGAGATGATTACTTTGAAGTGCTTGATTAGAAAAAAGAGGTGTATATCTGTTATCAGTGGTTCATAACTATGTTTTTGATTAACTTTCTGCTGATGTTTTTAAGCATTCTATTCCATATTATTCCAACTGTGTAGCTTCAGATTTTAATGGAAACAACACAGCTCAAAACACATTCAAAATATATTAGTGATTAGAGAGCAACTTTAAATTCTGTTTACCCATGCATTTTAGAAATGCTAGAAAAAAATACCATTTATTCTCGGCAATCCTGTTTCACACTCTGTCAAGAATGTGCAAGTAGAAAGAGTACAGTTTCTTTCCATTTGTTTCTAAATGATCAAATAATGACCATTCATTTATTTTGTTGTTTAATATAAAATATATATACTAAGCTAAAGAATGCCAGTGCTTTTAGGTCTAGCTACCATTTTTCAGATTTCCCTAAACATTTTCATATTTAGTTAACAATACATATCTTAAGACATAAATCTTACTTGAGAATGTAACAAATCTCCATTACACAGGTTCTTTTATTCTCTGCTATCCTTGTCCTATATATTGACAGGTTACTAAAATTGGAAGAATGTTTAAGAATTTAAAACACCTATAGATGAGAGGCAATTACACTTCTCCTCTGTAGTATTGTATTAACTCTTTCAGACTAAGAGAACCCTATTTTCTAGATTATTTTTTCTAATAGGCTTCCCAGCACCCCAGAACCAAGGTCAGTGACATTTCAGTGAGTGGGAACTCTGAAGAGCATTGTTAGAAGTCTAAAAATCAATGAAGAACTCACTCACTAACAAGTTGCCAGGTTCAAAAGACATTTGAGTTCAGCTCAAGTTTGCTGGTAAGAAGCCAGTAGATTGCTCTCTTTTGAGAGGGTATGATCTTTTTCCAGGACAATTTAGTAGGGTATATTAAATTACCTTATTAAAAAGAGTAGAACTCCTCAGCAAAATTTCCTTTGAGTAACTTTTTTTTTATTATGTTATGTTAATCACCATGCATTACATCATTAGTTTTTGATGACTAACATTTTAACAGAATGCTTTGTATCAGATAGTATTCTTAGTAAAAAGGGTATATAAATATAATATCCCAAAGTTTCAAGGTTATTGGGATTGGGGTGAAGGGTAAGCCCAGGACATGCCAATAGTTGCCATTTACACTAACCAGGCTGGGCCTGGTGAGTCAGTTGAAGAACTGCCTTTTATATATTTTCAGGGGCCAGAGATTAGAAGAGAAGACAGAGAAATATCAGTGGACACGCCCAGCCACCTAGCTCAACACACAGACTAATTAGAGTAGTGAAATGTTGCTAACCTCTTCAATTCATGTGCTCTTTGAAAATTATTAAAGACTTCCACCCACCCTGATGAAAACTATTTGTCATCGGGGGAGGCTTCCACCTCCCTCAATCAGAATCTCTTAAATGAAGAACATAAAGTTTTTTCTTTGAATCCTTTCTGAGAGGAGGACTTTATTTTCTATGGTTTACATTTTTTAAAAATGATGGAGTTTTTTGTTTTTTAAATATAAAATTATAATGTTAAAGATAAAATATGTTTTTTTTTAAGTCCCAGCACCACATAAAACAAAAGACAAGCATTTCTCTACTCACTGACTTTAGAGCCCCAAATTTCCACATTAGTTCAATCTTTGGATTTAGGTAGCACAGGGATCCTGTTACCATGTAATCTGTCTATGGCTACTTTTATAGATATAGTTTACCAAATTGGTTCAAATCCTTAGTAGGGTTAATATTTGATGAGGAAGCCAAGATATGTCCCAGGTAAAGCGCTTGTGGAGGGCAGCTTCAGATAAAACTGCCACTAACTGGGATCCCAGGTGGCCATGGAAAGATCCCTGAAATGGGGAGCCCTGAAAAAGGCTATGGCTGGACCCCTTTTTCCTTTACAGTAATAACATTTGTGCAATGTCTTGAAGGATTAAATGAGTTATATGTGACAGACTTCTCTGCTTGTCCTTGGAACTTCAAGAGATGTCATCAGAGACAGAGTAAGTGGAGCTAGTTGATCGAGATTTACAACTGGCTACAAATCCACTGGCTCTTTTTTGTGCTCTTGGCTGTGTTTCACTGTCCGTTTTCTGGTGGATACGTAGCATGAGAGGTTGACTACGATGTTTGCCAGGATATTTGCTATCTTTCTTTTAACCACAGGACTTACAAACAAACACCCTTTAGGCCAGGATAGAGGAGGAAACATTTTTCCTCTACCTTTCTAGATTCTTTTGGCTGGTCTACTAAATGGACCTAAGATAGATTTACAGGAGAAAAACAAATTTAATTACATATGTTCAGGAGCCCCATAAAAAATATGAGACCCAAGGATGAGTCAGGCAGTTGAGGCTAATATGCCATCTTGAGCTAAGGAATAGGTTAGGGACCTGGGACTTCAAAGGGGAAGAGGGTGATTCACAAGATGATAAGAAGAGCAGATGTTTGATAATTAGAAGTTTGTCCTGCCATGCAGAGACAATTGGATACTGAGAGGAATCTGAACAAACCTGCCCCAACAAACTCCACCCTCACCACCACTACGCCTACCCCATATTCTTTATAGTATCCCTGGTGATAGCTCTCTTCCTAGACTGGGCTCTCTATCTAAATTCTTTTAGTTAGTTAAGGAGGATACAAAAAGCTCTTCCTGAGTCTTTTGGGGTTTGATTGTCTTCAGCTCAAAATAATTCATACGCCAAAGGGAGGGGGGGCTCGTTCTGAACCTCTTCACCAGAGAAATGGCAAATAGAGTATGAATCATAATGCATAGAATCAATTGCAGGTCTCCCTATATTTTTGTGTCTCTCAGCTTATAATAATAATACATTTTGAAAAGTTTGAACAAGACCACACTCTTGTAAATCAAATAATATTCTGCCACTGACCTTTTTTTGACGTTTTGTTTTTTAAGATATATATCTCCACACAAGATAAATCTTGACTCTGAAGCATCATGAAAATTCATATATGTGATGGAAAAACAAAACTTTACAATAAAATAATAGCATCAAATAGTTAAATATGATTTTATATGTAACTGCCTTTCCAAATGAAAAAGTGCCTATTTTCAGTGAAGAATAGGAAAGAACACTAAACATTTTTTAAAGGTTCTCAAAGAACAATTTTTCTCAATGTAAAATTTCTTGTCTCAGTTTATTTAAATAATTGGTATCCTTTCAGGAACCTTTAAACTAAAAGTAGAAATGGCCAACATCAATGACAAAAATACCAAACTAAACCAAACAACAGAGAGTCCCCACTCCCCCAGTAGCATTTGCTCTGCACAAAGCACCGTGCTAAGTGATCTACATGGGTTATCTAATTTTATTCTCACAACAACTTACTATTATTATTATTGCTGGTGAAGGTGTCCTAAACATACAGAAGTATGAATTAGAAGTATCAGTTAGTTGCTCTGCAGTATTTCTCAAGGCATATTGCTCATATCACCTGTGCCAGAATGACCTGAGATCCTTGTTAAATTCATCTTCTTAGGCCGCTAACACAGAGATTCTAATACAGAGGTTTGAGGTAGGAATCTGGAATTTGCTTTTTAAAAAGCACTTCAGGTAATTCTGGCACACAATAAAGTTTGAGAATCACTTGTGAATATTCATTTTTAATATAAATTTTATATGTTTTTTTAATACAGGAAAGTATAAGAAAGTTAAATGGTCCGTAATTCTACTCTTGTCATAAAAATAAAAATGTGTACTCAAGTAAAACAGAAAGTTAGTGGTAAAACCTCCCTCACCATACTCATCACCAACACACACACACACATGCACACAAACTTCCTCTCCCCTAAATAACCACTATAAATTTCTTGTTATCCCCCAGAAAAATGTTAGCATGTATAAGCATAAACTTTGTATTATGCACAGAAAGTGAATTATACTATGTTTACTGTTCTTCATCTTTTTAACTTAATGTAACCCAGCATCTCTATAGAACTTATAGAGCTCTACCTCTTCTTTTAAACTGCTGCAAAGTACTTCATTAAGTATATTTAATTAATTCATTTCTTCTCTATCCAGTTGTTTACTATGATAAACAATATTGCCACGAATGCTATATATGTAATATATATATATTATATATTGACTGTGCTGTCTTTTTCAAATTGTAAATCTGGTATTAAAATTACCCAGGTAGAGATTTCTATTTTCTAAAAGCCTGAGACCCTCTTTTAAACTTATTTCTGCTAAAATGGAAGGAAAGATTTTTAGCATGGGTGGTTCATATAAAAGCAGGTTTTAGTGTTTTACATGAGTTAAACTTTTTATCATTTTTTTTATTAACATATAATGTATTATTTGTTTCAGGGGTACAGGTCTGTGATTCATCAGTCTTACACAATTCACAGCGCTCACCAGAGCACATACCCTCCCCAATGTCCATCAACTTAACTGTAGAAACATAAAACCCAGTCATTTATTAACTTAACAAGACCACACATGCAAAAGGGAAAATAACATAAATGGGAAGATGGCAAAATGGAAGAAAACAGGACAAACTTAGTGAAACTGTAAGAAGAGCAGAATTAGAAAAAACTCAGAAAGTTAAGATCTAACTGGGTAGCAGGGTTACTAGAATAAAGATTATTCAGAAAACAGTGATTATTTCAAACATACATAATAAGATATTCCAGTAAAGTGAAAGTAAAAATGTGTTCATTTGTTCATTTGTTCAATAAACATTTATGGATAGGCACTGTGCTAAATTTGAGGTCACATGGAAGGCAAGATACTCCTACCCTTTTTTTTTTTTAAAGATTTTATTTATTTATTTGACAGAGAGAGACACAGCGAGAGAGGGAACACAAGCAGGGGGAGTGGGAGAGGGAGAAGCAGGCCTCCTGCAGAGCAGGGAGCCTGATGCGGGGCTCGATCCCAGGACTCTGGGATCATGACCTGAGCCGAAGGCAGACGCTTAATGACTGAGCCACCCAGGCGCCCCAAGATACTCCTACCCTTAATGAGCTTCCTGTCTATGGAAGTACAGGTACAAAAAAGTCTATTGCATTTAAAAAAAAAAACAAAGATATAAAGAAGAGTGTTCCTTAGGAAGTCAGGGATGTTTTTAGAGGAGAGTTTTCCAGGTGACATCTAAAATAGAGGAAGTAAGTAGCATGTGCAAAGTCATTGAGGGTTATAAGAGCAAGGTAGGTTAGAAATTAAAGTGTAGTTTATGTTGCTGGAGTGGAAAGTGCAAGGTGAGAACTGTTAAGAGTGAGAGGATGTTAGACTAGACAGGAGGTGACGCTAGATAGGCATGTGGGTCCAGATCATAAAAGGTCTTATTTGTCATGTTAAGAAGCTATTTATTCTGTATGCAATAGGGAGTAGACAACAATTTTGAATGCAAATAATAGCAAAACTAGATTTACATGTTTTCTACCCAGACAACTGGGTAGAGTTGAAATAATCTGGATCATAGATTATAAGACTCTGATGAGCCATAGCAGTTGTGGTTGTAGGCCTGGAAATGACAGGACTCTTCGTAGGTAGAACCAACAAGTCTTAGTAATTATTTAGATGAGGGAGGAGGTGGAAGGAAGAATTTATGATGTTGCTAAAATTGCTGGCTTTGGCAAATGGTTCTTTGGTAGTATCCTTCTCTGAAATAGAAATTAATGAAAGGGGAACAGATCTTTCCATAATCTCTTTCAGATATTCTTAACCCTATCAAATATAACACGTTCTTTTTACATAAAAAATTTGTAACGTCCTCTGACTATACTGAAAATTCACGGACAATTTAACCTACATATATACATATTTTTTAAACTTTAACACAATGGCCCAACAGTAAGATAAAGAATAAAGAAAAGAAAAGTAATTGAGGAGAAAATATCTACATCAATTTGTCATTGTTCAGACATGATTACATAAAAGCATAATGAAGTAGTCAGATTTTTGGGACCTATATGTGAAGTCCCTGTCAGTGACTCAGCCACACAAGTAGTCCAACGTACCAACGTACCACATACTGTCGTGTCCCAGAATGTTGGAAGAGAGTTCATCTTGGTTGCAGTATTGGAGAAGTCTTCACAGTGCTGGTGATGTTTCAGTTTGGCTTTTAAAGGAGGAATTGGATTTTGACAGCTAGAACTAGAGGAAGAAGACAAGGGCATTCCCAAGAGAGGACAGTGCGTGTAGGGCATAAAAAAGGGAAAACACAGGGTGATCTTCACCTTTGGCTATGGCAGTAGCTACATGGAGTTGGGGCATGAAGCTGGAGAAGTATGTTCTGGCTAGTTCAGAGAGGGCCTTGAGAGCCTACTGACGAGTATAGACTTTAATAATCTCAGTTGAACTTCTGGCTTGCTTTGGTAGGTTATTTGCATTAATCATCAGCATGAATAATTTTATTTTCCCATAAATATTGAACAGATCATCTTCAGGCTAGCCCTGCCCAAATTATCTCAAATTCCAAAGTGATGGAGTACAAATTAATGAGATTTTATTGTCCAAATTGATAAAGCTGCATTAAAAGAGTTTGAGGGTAATGAGTGGATATAAAAATAGATTTCTTGTCTTTTCACATGATTTGAAAGGATCAAATGAAGTATTTTGTGCTTTTTCTTCTGGATAATAATCTGAGAAGAGGACATTTATGATCTCTGCTGGAAGCAGTGGCAGGAGAAGAATAAAATGCACATTGATGATAAGCGCCAGCCTGAGAGAAGAGAATGAGTTCCATTAAACAACTTGTTAAGAGAGGGCCCATGTTAACATCCTATCATTTAAATCATAGAAGTTTTCTTTTTAAAATATAAAGGTATATTATGTAATAATATTTGACAGGTCTAAGAGGTTTGTTAACTCTCCTTGTTAAAAGACAATAAGAGACATTTCATTCAAGCAATACTCTTCTGAGAAAAATTAGTCTCTCTCATTTTATTTTATTTTTATCTTTATTTATTTATTTATTTTTTAAAGAGCTTATTTATTTGACAGAGAAAGAGTAGCAGAGGAAGAGGGAGAAGCAGACTCCCTGCTGAGCAAGGAGCCCAACAAGGGACTCAATCCCAGGACCCCAGGATCATGACTTGAGCTGAAGGCAGATGTTTAACCAACTGAGCTACCCAGGCACCCATATTTTATTTTATTTTTTGCCTAAAATGCCCCTTTAGGTTTTCAAAGCTCTATCTATCTACCTTCACTTCAGTGGTCCATTTGGCTAAAGAGCCCACAAGAATCAGGAATAGGATAGTTTAATCTACTCCTGCGCATTTTAAGTCTCATAAATAATTGAGATAAATTTGTGGTTGCTAGGCTGCTGTTGAATTCCATTTCACCCTATCCCATTAAAATGTAATTTAGATTTCTTTGGTTGTTGTTTTGCTTCTTTTTAATCCAATGGGGTTGGGGGGGGACTTTTGGTGATCAAAGTGCTATACATAATAGTACCCATTCTAAGGCAATAACGGAGGTATTTCACGTCAATTTTTTTTTTTTGCATGTTTTGAAAATGAATGTATAGAATTTCCATGCTAGCCCAACCACTGACAAAGTCGAAGAGAATGAAAATGGGTGTGGTTGAAACTTGTTTTCCTTGGTCCCAGAGTGACTTTTCCCTTCAAGACACCCAGAGCAGAGGGTCCAAAACTTGGTTACATCAGTTCCTTGGGTGGAAGTCACCAGGTTAACAGAGTCAACACTGAAGGCTTGTAGCATCTGGTATTTCAGCCCAAGAAGGTTCCAACTTCAGATGGCAACTTTGGTTGGTGGTAGAGCAAAGACCTGCAAACTATAGCTGGCAAACTGTAGACAACAGTCCATGGGCTAAAGCAAGCTAGCCCCCTCCTTTGGTAAATAACATTTTGTTGAAACACAGCCATGCTCATTCATTCTGAAGCAGGAGAGCTAGGTTCTTGTCTCACGGAATCGAAGAATCAATCTCGCGGACAAAGGAGAGTGAGTAAAGCCATGGAAGTTTATTAAACAAGGATAAAGAAAAAGCTCTCAGGAGTGAGAGGGGTCCCAACAGGGTTGCCACTGAGGACTTTTAAGGTTGGTCTTTTATAGAAAGCTAACCAGGGAACTTAATCTTTTTTACTTTTCTCCTGGCAGCACCATTGATAACGTCTTTAATGGCTTACTTCTTTTTAGGGTCTGGTTATTTTCTGTTGACCACAGGAGACTGTCATAAATAAGACTCTCCCCTCAGACACCTAGTGCAGGGTGGTCTGGAGTGTTCCCTTATTTCTAGTTTCCTTACACCTCCACATTTTTGGGGATTTCTGGGAGCCTGATCACAGAGCCCCCTATTTCTCCCTACCTAGCCCTGCCTGTCCCTTTCTCAATTCCATATTATCTGTGTCTGTTTTCACCCTACAATGGCAGAGTTGAGTGGTTGCAACAAAGACTGTATGGCCCACAAAACCTAACCTATTTATTGTCTGGTCTTTTTCAGAAACGTTTGCTGATCCCTGGTCTAGGGTATTATGTTGGGAAGACTCCTGAGCTAGTCTCAGGAAGAAAGAATGCCGTGACTGATTTTTTTTTTTAATGTCTGCTATATTCCTGGAGGAGGAGCACAATATATTTATCAGCCATGCTCTATCCCCTTCCCAGAAGTAAGAACAGCATGATGAGAAATATGAGCTATGAAAGGATAGGTTCAGTATCAAACCCAAAGCCTAATCATCTCCACCAGGAATGGGAGGACACTGATTAGTACACGTCTGATTAGTACATCAAAAGAGATGGTGGCAAGGACGTGGGAAGTGATGTCAGGGAAAAGAGGTGACTTGTCACTGGGAATGACAGGCAACTATAAAACTAAATCTATCATTCAAATTGTAAGTGCATTAAGTTTAGTTTTCTATTCTATGGATTGAATTGCACTCATTAGCAATGTAGAAAATTTGGAGGAAAATTCTCTATGAGTTTATTTAAGGGAAGGAAAGAAGGCAGAGTAGTAGGAAAGAATTCACTTTTCCTTGAAAGAGCCTGGCTCCTTCTCCCTCTGCATCATCCTTCACAGGCATTCACATACACTTGCACCTCCCTCCTCCCCATCTCATAGAGTTGGCTGATTGCCGGCAAAAAATAACACCTCTTTATTGCAGTCAGAACTGGAATATAAAGACAACCCTATCCAGTGGCTAGTAGTTATTTGTTTGAAGTGAGCTTAAATAGAACACCTGTGAATGGACAAAGGGGATATTTTCACCACTCCCTGGATCCTAAAAAGCTTATTCCTATGCCTTACAGAGTCAGAATAGAATCTAAGGAAAGACAGTCTAAAAGTATCTGAAGGTTTTTAGAATGTGGTGTTAAGAATGCTTGTTCTTTGAAATGCAAAAACCTCAACTTGGGCAAGACACAAAGAATCCATTGATTGGCAAATTTGCAAAATAAGAGTGGTCAGGTAGTCACCAACATATCTTTAGAAAGAAACCAGCAAGTAAGTTTAATTTCTTTGACACACCGACAAAGGAGAAGTGATAGATGATATATACCCAGACTTCAGTCAGGCTTTGATACCATTTCACATGACATTTTTTTTTTCCAACAAGTTGGTAATACATAGCTTGGATCACAGTGCTGTCAAGTGGCTGAAGAGTCGCAATCAAAGAATAGCTATCAATGCCTTCTTCTCATCCTGAGGACATTTGTCAAGTGGTGTCCATCCGTAAGGGCTAGTTTGTGGGCCAGAGTTATCCACAGAGTGATGGCAGTGAGCCTAAGTTCAATAAATTTGCTGATAACATCAATCTGGAGCAGCTTCTTATACTGGCAAGACAGGAACAGTTTTCAATGACCTTGATTAAGTCGGGCTAGTAGAGGGGGACTATCTCAAAGCCAGGATGCCAGGCCAAGACACAGTGGGCAGATTTTCTATGCAAGAGAGCTTATGGCATATTGCAGCAAAATTCAGCAGTATTGTATTTCCAAAATGTTCTGAGGCACTATAATTAAGTAACAACTCTCTACGATGCCAAGTGGTTTGGAGCTAATTTTATTATACTCGTTTCCTAATTTGCAAAATGGAGACTCAGAGATCTGCTTTGTGATATTCTTTTAAAATTTAAATAACCCCTGGAAAGTACAGGGCAGATAGTGAATGCTGAGTGTTAGTTTTCTTCTTCCTCCCTCTTTCTCACTCTTGTTGTAGTAGGGCTAGCACTGGGAAGGAAAAGCCCTGAATTCAATACGGAAATTCAAAAGGAAAAAAGAATCTTCTAAGAAACAAAAATAGTAGCCTTGAACCTTAAAGCACCCTCTGTCAGATCAAAACATTATCCCTTAATAATATTTTAATCATCAAGTGGAATATTTTTGCAAGGATGTTTTAAAATTAATTAGCTAATGGAAGGTTATAAAAATTTTAAGAAAATGACCTTCAGCCATTGTGAGAGTCTAATGGTGAATTACTGTTTCTTTTACTTCATGAATCTTAGAAAAGATTAGTCCCATGCTGCACCCTCGTGCACTGTTGGTGGGAATGTAAATTGGCCCAAGCATTGTATGTTGGAAAACAGTATGGAAGATATCTCAAAATATTAAAAATAGAAATACCATATGATCCATTAATTCCACTACTGGGAATTTAGCCAAAGAAAACAAAAGCCCTAATTCAAATAGATATTTGATGCACCCCCATGTTTATCACAGCATTATATACATTAGCCAGGATATGGAAACAACACAAGAGTCCACCCAGAGATGAGTGGATAAAGATGTGGTATATATACATAATGGAATATTACTCCATCATAAAAAAGAATAAGATCTTGCCATTTTCGACAGCATGGATGGACCTCGAAGGTATTATGCCAAGCAAAATAAGTGAGAAAGACAAATACCATATGATTTCACTTATGTGTGGAATCTAAAAAACAAAACAAATGAACAAACAAAGAAACAAGCAGACTCAAATACAAAGAACAAACTGGTGGTTGCCAGAGGACAGGGAGTGGGAGGGGGATGGACGAAATAGGTGAAAGGGATTAAGATATACAAAGTTGCAGTTATAAAATAAATAAATCACAGAGATGACAAGTACAGAATATTGTCAATATTATTGTCAATAATACTGTAATAACATTGTATGGTGACAGATGGTGACTACACTTATTGTGGTGAGCACTGCATAATGTATAGAATAGCTGAATCAGAATGAAGGGGGGGAAATCGGAGGGGGAGAAGAACCATGAGAGACAATGGACTCTGAAAAACAAACTGAGGGTTCTAGAGGGGAGGGGGTTGGGAGGATGGGTTAGCCTGGTGATGGGTATTGAGGAGGGCACATTCTGCATGGAGCACTGGGTGTTATGCACAGACAATGAATCATGGAACACTATATCAAAACTAATGATGTAATGTATGGGGATTAACATAACAATAAAAAATTAAAAAAAAAAAAAAAAGAATAGCTGAATCACTATGTTGTACATCTGAAACTAATGTAACATTGTACATCAACTATAATTAAAAAAAAAAAGGATTAGTCCCAGGCACGTGGTGGGTACTTAGTAGAAGCTTGTTGTATTTGCCTTGTAAGTTGTCAGAAGAAATGAATTTTTTATTGTAGTGTAATTGATATCCAATGTTCTATTATTTTCATATGTACAACATAGTGATTTGACATTTGTATCCATTGCAAACTGATCACCACAGTAAGTCCAGTTATCATCTGCCACAATACAAAATTAATACAATATGATCGACTGCATTTCCCCTTCTGTATATTACAGCCCCCATGACTTATTTATTTTATAACTGGAAGTTTATATTTCTTGGTCCCCTTTCCCCATTTCACCCACCCCCATTCCCAGGAATGAGTGTTTGTTTGTTTTTTTAAGATTTTATTTATTTATTTGACAGAGAGACACAGCGAGAGAGGGAACACAAGCAGGGAGAGTGGGGGAGGGAGAAGCAGGCCTCCCGTCGAGCAGGGAGGCCAATGTGGGGCTCGATCCCAGGACCCCGGGATCATGACCTGATCCGAAGGCAGACGCTTAACCAACTGATCCACCTAGGCGCCCCCCAGGAATGAGTTTTTAATAATAATTCTGAAGCAGGTGTTCTTAACTCCCTTAGGATTAGATCCTCCTCTGAGAACAAGGAAGGAGTAATAAGAGCCAGTACGATATCTAAAACACAGTTTTATTTATAAGTTCTTATCTAAGCCTATGTAGAAGAAGTCAAGATCAGTTTTAAGTGTTATTCCCATTAGTAGCATCACTGAACGGTCCCTGGCACCTGGAGCAGTGGAGTTGCAGGTTGAGCAATGAGGTACCTGGCAGGTGTTCTTGGTCAATCACTTTCAAAAACGCAAAGATGTCCTCAGTTTTAAATATCCTCTGCTTGCAGAGGATAAGATCGAAAGTCTCCCACTTGTAATTCCTTAAACTCAACTGAGGAAAATAGAGAACCACTGTCAGGAAAGAAAGTTTCTGGCATTTAACATCTCTTTCCCTATCTTCACTCCTGGCTTTTATTTCATTGTAATAAATTGGCCAGTTAAAAGAGAGCTTCTCCACATTCCCATCACTAAATCTACAAACCTATTTGCATCCTATATCCCAGACTTTGCCCTTTTTCCTATGCATCCAACTCTGTGCACTGATTCTGTTCCCTCCCACCCTGCCTTACCAATTAACACCTCTCCTCCCCCTTCCATGGGTCCTTCCCATTAGGGTATATGCATGTCAGGAAATCTCTAACCTAATGCAAATTAAAAACCCCCAAAATATTTTTAAAACCCCTCCCTCTGTCCCTTTCTAGCAAACACTGCCAGAACTTCATTCTTGTCCCCTTTTGCCTCCAACTGTGAAAAGAATTGCCAATATTTTTGTCTACACTTCCTCTCCTATAAGTCATTCTTGAACAGACTCTAATTAGGCTTTCATTTCCTCTATTGTACTCAAATTCCTATTAGCAAGATCATAATAAACCTCCACATTGGATAGATCCAATGATTAATGCCCAGTCTTCATTTTACTTGACCTGTCTTGACCGCTCCTCCTTATCTAAAACACTTCCTTTAAGACCCCACTTTGTCTGGGTTTTTCTTCTACCTCTCTGGCTCCTCCTCAGTCTCCTTGACTCCATGCAACTCCTTTCCTGACCTCTAAACACTGGAGTGTCCCAAGACTATGTCCTCAGACTTCTTTTCAATTTTTGTTGGGGGTCTATACAGTCAAGTCTTGGAAACTTCTCTGGCTTCATCTCCTACTCTTCTCTAGACATACTGCCCTCCTGTGTTTCTCTAGCACCCTGAACTCATTTCTGCCCCACAGCTTTTGCCCTTGCTGTTCTCAGTGCCTGGAACCCTTCCTACTCATAAATCTGCATGACTCTCTCTTTCATTACATTTCGGTCTTTGCTGAAATGTCACTTACTCCAAACACCCTATATGAAATCACAGGAACACAATGACCTCATCACTCTCCACCTTAAAGCAAGGTTACTATTTTAGTTTCTTTGCACTCATCACCATCTGACTAATATAAATTTATTTGTTTTCTATCCCCTTCCACTAGGATACAAACTCTATGAAAACAGGGATGTTTAATTCACTGCTTTCCTCAGCACTTAGAATAGTGTTTTGCATAAAATAGCTACCCACCCCCACCCCCCAGTATTTGTTGCATAAGTACTGCCTGGTGCAATTGCTCAAAGCTGCAACCTTTGGTTCAGGAGATTGAGCTGAAACTAGGATTACCAGGAATACTGTAAAAATCAATCTACAACACCCACATTTTTCTCTAGGACAATCCTGCAAGTGTGAATACTTGGCCAAGACTTTTTGTTATGGATGTTACTTCTACTAAATTATAAAAAATGGCTTTGGTCGTATATTAGTTAGGATTCTCTGAAGAAACAGAACCAACAGGATATATATAGAGAGAGACAGACAGACAGACAGAGAGAGACAGAGACAGAGACAGAGAGATAATTTATTTTAAAGAATTGGCTCATGTGATTGTAAGGGCTTGGCAAGACCAAAATCTGCTCGTAAAGTATGTAGGCTGAAGAATCAGGGAAAAGTTGTAGTTTGAGTACAAAGGCAGAATTCCTTCTTGCTAGGGTGAGAGGTCAGTCTTTGTTCTATTAAGGTTTTCATCTGATTGCATGAGGCTCTCCCACAGCATGGAGGGTAATGTGCTTTACTCAAAGTCTACAAGTTTAAATGTTAGTCTCATCCAAAAGACACCTTCACAGAAACATGCAGAATAATGTTTAACCAAAATGTAGGGACTGTGGCCTAGTAAAGCTGACACATAAAATTAGACATCACTAGTAGGTTATTCCAAATATATATTTTTTGAATTTGCTTGCTTTTTCTCTGTACTTGTCTATAAACTCCCTAGGCATGCTGGTTTCCAGGAAAGTAGGTGATTGATAAATATTTTGTTGTTGTTGTTGTTATGTTGTTATTTGTTTGTTTGTTTTTAAGTAGGCTCCATGCCCAGTGTGGAGCCCAATGCGGGGCCTGAGCTCACGACCCTGAGATCAAGACCCTATCCAAGATCGAGAGTCAGATGCTTAACCCACTGAGCCACCCAGGTGCCATGTGATTGATCAATATGAGGTGACTTTCATATAATGAAGTGAAGGGAACATAGTGAATGAAAATCAAGAATTCACTTTCACCATTAAAGGTTTCCATTATTTGGAGGACTGTCCTGTTAAATTGCTCAGTCCCTTACTTTTCTGAAAAAGGTCATATTCGGTTTTTTATGTCCTTTACACAAGCTAAGAGATAAGTAAGGAAAGTCTTCCAAACAGCCACTTCCACTGGAGGTGGCCGAACAGAATCTGGGTTCTTTGATGGACAATTACCTAGAATATCAATGTTACATAATGCTTTTCTTGGCTTGGAGAAACGTGTGAAGCCATAAGCCCTGGGCAAAAGTCTTAAGCCCCACAAGAAGTCTGCAAAGAGACTATAATCATTACAAATTGTAAAAGTTTAGCAACCGTTGTGGTCAGTGCAAACTACGTGGGTTTAGAGATCATTCTAAAACCTGTAGATTCCCAAAATAAGAGGGTATGTGTGGGTCTGTATGTGTGTACGGTGGGCACATGTCTTTCCATTTTTTTGAAAACAGTGCTCTTGAGTAGTGATATCATCTAGTATTTTGTAGTTAACCCCTAAATGGTGAGATAGCACAGGATAAGAATGGTTTGTAGTCATTTAATGTGCCAGCATAGATTTGGAACTCAATAAATGCTTGACCGTAAATGACTAACTAACCAAATAAGACATTTTAAAGTCTTCGTGTGGTTTTAAGTCCAAGGCCGTGAACCGCATTTTCTCAGCGGTTGATACAGGGTTTTAGCAATGACTGTCTTTTATCAAGGAAAAAAATTTGACTAACCTTTTAATGGACTTGAAGCTCTTATTCTGTTTTTTGCACAGATTCAGCAAGAACTACTGATATATGGGGTCAAGAAAATACTAGCAGTAAAAATATAGCTATCCTAACAGATTGACACCAGTAGCTCTAATTTCATATTTCTATTCTTTTCACTTGGATCCCTGACAAATTGTAATTCAGATATCGGCTGAGGTCATCCTGCCCTTTCAGATTTAAATAAAGTGGGTTTAAATTCTTCGTTCTTTGTCCTATGGTAAGTCTAATGCTCTTCCTGATACTTTCACAAAGGTCTTAGCGCTCACGTTTCTATAGATATATCTGCTCTGAGTTCCCACTTCTGCCGACATTGTAGTGTCCTTTGTCTGACCTCCCCACCCGCACTCCTATTTTCTCTGACGTGTACTGACCCAGATGTGGTCTAGAGCCCCATTTCCTTCTTGAGAAAATCACACAGATGAGGCATTTGTGTGTGTAGCGGGCTTCACCAAAGATATTGGGAAACAGAGTAGTTAAATCACAGCAAGGCAAACAACTTAAATTTTATATACCTCTAGTCCCCCATTGTGGATTTTCCTCTTGTATCTCCCACCCACACCTTTGCTCCCTTCTATTCTCTTGCTTTCTCTCACCACCAAATTTCTGTTACTTTTTATTCAGAGCAGTTCATATACATCATACCTTCAGGGCCTCATTTTCCCTCTGCAAGTGACCTTTCTGAAGATCTAGTCTGAAACCAACAACAGCAACACTGCCTAAAGAATCCAATGCCAGGGGCGCCTGGGGGCTCAGTCAGTGAAGCGTCTGCCTTCAGCTCAGGTCATGCTCCTGGAGTCTGCTTCTCCTTCTCGTGCTCTCTTTCTCTCACTGTCTCTCAAATAAATAAATAAAATCTTAAAAAGAAAAAAAAGAGTCTGATGCTAGCTGTTAAAAGTTTTTTCATCCATATCTGGAAAGGTGACATGGGAAGTTCCAATTCTAGATCTCTCTCTGTCTCTGTCTCTTTCAACTTGGATCTGCATGTACCAAAATACTGAAGGACTTCTTGTAGTTTTTTGCTGTTTCATCCTTTTCCTGATTCCATGATAAGCATCACCTTTTAAAAGTTGAAAGTCCTCTTAAAAATTCTATATTTATATTCTTATAGCTCTAAGTAGATTACAGTGTAAACTTTTTGTAAGCCGAGAAGCAGTGAGTCTGAACTGATTTATAGACAGACTTATTTCCTAAATATTATCTATTCTACTATAACAGTTCTCTGCTTACATTATTTAAATTGTTCCATATCCAGAAAACTAGAAAGCAGAGACTTGGTGTCTGGAAAATTCCAGAAACATCAAATTATAAAATAAATATACTTGAATTTGTACACCCATCAGTACGTGAGGACTGTTTGAGTGATACGTTGAGCAGCATCATTAACAGTTAGTTATTGGTAAATCCAAAGACCTTAGTTTAATAGTTGCTCAAAATAATACTTTTTCATTGGAGCCGAAAGTACATTTTAAGAAATGATGTGGTGGAACATTTGGATCCAGATGGAGCTTTCAGTTCCTCAGAGAATTCATTTCCTTTATTTTGACAAAAATACACTTAAATGTTCACTGTGTGCCAAACACTGTGTTAAGTTAAGCTGCACATGAATTAAATAATTTAGTTGTCGCCACCATCACAGGGGTAGCTATTTTTATCTCCATCTTACATAGGAGAATACTGAGGTTCGAGAAGGTTGAGTAACTTGGCCAAGATCACAAGATGCTGACACATCCAGGTGTATCAGACAGGGCATTGGCAAGAGATGGTTGGCACATAAACAAGATAATTGAGGAGAGTTTAATAAAGGAAGTGTTTGTCACGGTGTGGGGAAGAATAAGCAGGATCAGCAAGGAATGGTGAAGCACACACGGGCTAGCAACAGTGGGTCCATTACAACCTCTGGACCTCAGGACAAAGGGAAAGGAGGGCTCCCAGAAACCCAGAAAGACCTGTAGCCAAGGGAGAGGTGATAGCCAGTAGAAGCTCTAATCTCAGGTACAGGAAAACAGCTACTGCCAAACTGGGGCCCAAAGGGATGGGGGTTGACAACAAATTCCTCAAGTTCTCATCATACCCCCCTGATCTGCTGGGGCAGACCTTTGACCAAAGTCAACTTTTAGGCAGAGGGCAAAGGCACCTGTGTAATGCCATTCATAAAGATGTCTTCTTGAGGAGTAGAAACTTAATAAATGTCAGCTCTTGTTCCCCTCAGATGGTACGTCATGAGCTTCTCATCACATGATCTAAAACTTCCCAGGTTGTAATGAGAGAACGGCCACAGCCCTGTCATCAAAGCAACAGGGCTGTGCATGATTTGAAATGTAAATCTCTGAGTAGTAACAGCTGATGAGAGTCGACTTCAGTAACCTCCTAAGCTCTCCATTATCTGTGTTTTGGTAAAACAGGAGCACCAGGAGATGGTACTATGGAGATATGGACTGGATGTTTGTGTCCCCCAAAATTCATACATTGAAATCCTAACCCCCAGTGTGAGGGTATTAAGAGGTGGGCCTTTGGGAGGTAATTAGGTCATGAGAGTGGAGCCTTCAAGAATGGGTTGGGTGCCCTTATTAAAAAAACATGAAAGCACTTGCTTCCTCTCATTCTGCTCTTCATCAGGTGAGGATTCAGTAAGAAATTGACAGTCTGAACAAAAAAAAAAAAGAAAGAAAAAGAAAGAAATTGACAGCCTACAACTTGGAAGAAGGCCTTCACTAGAACCTGATCAGGCTGCCAACGTTCTCTTAGACTTCCAGCTTCCAGAACTGTGAGAAATCAATTTCTGCTATTTGTAAGCCGCTCAGTCTCTGGTACTCTGTTACAGTAGCCCAAACCGACTGAGACATACTGTGTACACCATGAGCCTGGCACACTTCTGTGTAGAGGCCTGTGGTGGTAAAATAACAGCCCATATTCTAATCCCCAGAACTTGTGAATGTATATTGCATGGCAATAGGGACTTTGCAGATGTGATTCAAAGTCAGGACCTTGAGATGGGGAGATTAGTCTGGATTATCTGGGTGAATCCAATCTATTCACAGGAGTGCTTGAAAGCAGAAAAGCATCCTTGGCTGCAGAAAAGCAGCGACATGGTGGCATTAAAGGAACTAGAATTCCTCTTGCTGGCTTTGAAAATGGAGGAAGGAGGCCACGAGCTGAGGGACATGAACAATCTCTAAGAGCCGGAAAAGATAAGGAAACAGATTCTACCCTGGAGCCTCCAAAAAGAAATGCAGCCCTGCCAACACCTTGACTCCAGCCCAGTAACTCTATCGGATTTCTGACCAGCAGAACTGTAAGAGAGTAAGTTTGGATTGTTTTAAGTTGCTGACTTACTTGTTAGATCAGAAAGGCCATGATCTTTTTAGTTCAGGATAGAAAGAGTGCCTCTCAGTATATGCGTTTTTGGATGTTTGACGACTGATATCAAGTGTTCAAAGGCTGCAAACATCCCTCGGTAAGCACCACATCTCTTCCGGTTCTGGGCTCAAAGCCGTTTTCAGTTGCATGGTAGTGTTACTTGAGAGGAGGCTGATGCTTCACACTGTTGTTGTTTTTTCACACTGTTATTTTATTTTTGGGGGGGTAGAGGGAGAGGGGGAGACAGAATCTTAAGCAGTTTCCGGGCACGGGGCTCAATCCCACAACTCCGAGATCATGACCTGAGCCGAAATCAAGAGTCGGATGCTTAACCGACTGAACTACATGGGCGCCCCTTCACACTGTTGTTTTAAAGGATCTCTCTGCCTCATCATTAGAAAAATCTTTGTTTTGGATAGTTGTGAAACAGGGCAGTGTGGCCTTTGAAAAATGGTCCTAGGGCTAGTAGCCTAACTCTCGGCCATGTGTACGTGGAAGAAGGAAAACTTTTTAAAAATCCACCGAATCCACCCCAGGGCCTTCAGTACACCAGACACCATTTCTGCAGCAAAGTCCTTGCTTTTGTTGCATGCACAGATGTTTGTGAAGTTCGTGATTTGTATTCACCAGGGAAGTAATAAACCGCTCATGCTCCTCGAGTACCAGATGACTCGAATGACTTTATGTAGCCTTCCCTGAGCGCAAACTGAGTTGTGTGAATCCAAGCCACCTGTCCCCGACGGGTCACAATAACAAGAGAGGGGGTTTAGGGAAGACCTGAGCTGTCCAGGTATTCACCTGAATTCTCTGTGAATGTAGCCCTCGGGCCCTCAAGCGTGCTGAGCGGTAACAGCCACAGGAAAGACATTCTGGTGCTTTGGCAACTGCAGAACCTTCAAAGCCTGATTCGCTTCACAGAACAAAGCTGATTTTCCAGATCCTTCCACGATTTTGTAAGTGGCACCACCTAAGGAGCATGAGAATCTGCCTTTATATGAAGTTTCCTTTGTTATTTTTGCTTCAGACATGATTTCTGAGTTTGAAGTCCCAGGATTTTTAGATGAAAAGAATTTTAGAGTTAGTTAAGAGAGGTCACTATGTGAGAATGTCCGTTTGGAATCTCACCGAGGGCCCACATGCCGAGTGGCTGATTAGACAAAGGCCACGGAAAGAAAACAAGAAAATGAGCTGCACCGGGTTGGGGGATTTGAGTTTCACCGCCATTGACACCTATTTATTTTTTGTGATGAGTTTCCCAAGAGAGAGGAAATGTGTCTCTCCCCTCGCCCCCAGCACTGTAGCACCCCGAGCAGGTCAAAGTGGGGGAGTAGCCCACAGAGGAGCCTAGCAGGGAAACCTAGCAGCTACTGCTGATTTTCTCTGCAAACGAGGCTATGCTGATATTTCATCTCTTCATCCTTTCAAAAAGTTTTGGCCATAAGTATCCTTTTTTACAACTTGGGCAGGTAAACTGGAGACCAGCTAGTGCTCATGGCAAATATTTCTGTTCTAGCTCTAAAGGATGGATTTTGTTAACATCTCTGAGAAAGTTTATTTACACAGGTTCACACCTGTGTAAATCACATATGTCATGTCTCTGGTCTTAAAAATAATCAGTGTTTCTGGAAGTGTACTTTAAAAAAAAAAAACTACTTACTTCGAAATAGTTTCAGAAGACTCAAAGGAAGTTATAAAAATGGTAGAATCTTGTAGATCCTTTCACCAGTGATGACTTCTTACATAGCTGTACTGTAATACCAAAACTGGGAAAGAACATTGGTGGAATACTGTTAACTAGACTATAGATGTTACTCAGTTTCATTCTGTGAACTAAGAAAAAAATGTGTCGGTCTCTGTCCCCAGTTCCTGACCCAGATCTCCTAAAACCCTTGTCATTTCCTGATAACAAGAAAGTAAAAGAGGTGCTGGCAACATCCTTTGTTCCAATATTTGGTGTTTGATCCTATTTCCTGGCACAGAGCTCCTAAATCCTTGGCATGCCCTGGGTAATAGGAGCATCTTTTGTTTTAATGAGGTGACTCCCAGTGGGCTCCTGGATGAGGGCTGGCCAACAGAAAGACCAAGCCATGATTTGAAGCTTGGAACTTTCAACCCCACTCCTCATCCTCTGGAGAAAGGAGGGGAACCAGAGATTGAGATGAGAAACAGGACTACATTACGAAGTCTCCATATACTTGGGAGTAGGAGAGTTTCTGGGTCGGTGAACATAACCACGAGCTGGGAAGGTAGCACAGAATACCCTGGGCACAGAAGCTTCTGAACCCCAGACCCTTCTTTGTTCTACTCTGTGTACCTCTTCATCTGGCTATTCAACTGTGTCTGTTGTCATATCTTTTGGAATAAACCAGCGAATGTAAGTATTTCCTGGAGTTCTGTGAGTCATTACAGCAAATTATTGAACCTGAGGAGGGGGTCATGGGAACCACCAATGTGTAGCCAAGTTGGACAGACGTATAGGAATCTGGGGACTGACTACTGGCTTTTGGCACCTGAAGTGGGAGGCAGTTTTGGGGAACTGAGCCTTTAACCTGTGGGTTCTGTGCTAACTCCAGGTAGTTAGTGTCAGAATTGAATTGTAGGACACCTACTTGGTATCCAGAGAGTTGGAATCGGTTGGGGTGGGGAAAACCCCCATATATCTTGTTGCAAATGACAGAATTTCCTTCTTTTTACAGCTGAATTATATATATATATATATTAATACATGTATATTAGAGAATATATATGCCACACTCTCTTTAACCATTTGTTCATGGACACCCAGGTGGTTTTCGTACCTTGGCGATAGTGGATGATAGTGCTGCTATGCACACAGAGGTACAGATAGCCTTCCAAGATAATGATTTAATTCCCTTTGGATATATAACCAGAAGTGGAATTGCTGGATCATATGGTAGTTCTATATATAAGTTCTTGAGGAAACGCCATACTGGTTTCCATAGTGGCTGTACCAGTTTACATTCCCACCCACAGCGAACAGGTTCCCTTTTCTCCACATCCTTACCTTATTACTTGTCATTTTTGATAATTGACAACCTAACAGGGTGAGGCGATATCTTGTGGTTTTAATCTGCATTTCTCTGATGATGAGTGATGTTAAGCACCTTCTCATGTACCTGTTGGCCATTTGTATGTCTTTTTTGGACAAATGTCCGTTTAGATTCTCTGCCCATTTTAAAATTGAGTTGGCTTTTATTTTGCTACTGAGTTATATAAATTCTTTGTTTATTTTGAATGTTAATTCCTTATCAGATACATGGTTTGCAAATATTTTCTCCCATTCCTTGGTTGCCTTTTCATTTTGTTGATGGTTTCCTTTGCTATATAGAAGCTTTTTAGTTTGATGTGGTCCCACTTGGTTATTTTACTTTTGTTTCCTTTGCTTTTGATGTCAGTCCCCCAAAAAATCATTGCCAAGGCCAATGTCAAGGAGTTTACTCTTTGTTTTTTTTCTAGGAGTTTTAGGGTTTCAAGCCTTATCTTCAAGTGTTTAATCCATTTGAGTTGATTTTTTTAAAGATTTTATTTATTTATTTGAGAGAGAGAAGAGAGAGAGAGAGCACGGGGGGAGGAGGGTCAGAGGGAGAAGCCGACTCCCTGCTGAGCAGGGAGCCTGATGCAGGACTTGATCCCACGACTCCAGGGTCATGACCTGAGCCGAAGGCAGTCACTTAACCAACTGAGCCACCCAGGCACCCTGAGTTGATTTTTTTTTTTTTGTATTGTCCATTTTTATTCTTTGGCATGTGGCTGTCCAGTTTTCCCAACTCAATTTATATGTATATTGTATGTATATTTTTGCCTCCTTTATTGTAAATTAATTGACCATATATGTGTGGGTTTATCTCTGGGCTTTCTATTCTGTTCCACTTGTTTATGTGTCTGTTTTTATGGCAGTACCATACTGTTTTGATTACTATAACTTTGTAATGTAGTTTGAAATCAGGAAGTGTGTTTCCTCAGCTTTGTTTTCCTTCTCAGGATTGCTTTGGCTATTCAGGGTCTTTTGTGGTTCCATAGAAATTTTAGGATTGTTTTATTTCTGTGACAAATTACATCGGAATTTTGGTAGGGGTTGTATCGACTCTGTAGATGGCTTTGAGTAGTATGGATATTTTAGCAATATTCTTCTAATCCATCAACACAGAATATCTTTTCATTTATGTGTGTCTTCAGTTTCTTTCATCAATATTTTAGTTTTCAGTGCGCAGATATTTTACCTCGTTGGTTAAATTTATTCCTATGTTTTTTCTTGTTTTTGATGCCATTGTAAATGGTATTATTTTAATTTCTCTTTCTGCTAGTTGGCAAATAGAAATGCAAATGATTGTTTATATTAATTTTGTATCCTGCATCTTTACTGAATTCATTAATTCTAGCAGTTTTTTGTTATTGTCTCCAGGGTTTCCTATATTAAATATCATGTCATCTACATTTAGAGACAACTTTACTTCTTCCTTTCTGATTTGGGTACCTTTCATTTCCTCGCCTAATTGCTCTGGCTAGGATGTCCAGTAAGGACTATGTTGAATAAAAGTAGTGAGAGTGGTCACCCTTGTCTTGTTACTGATCTTAGAGGAAAAGCTTTCAGTGTTTCACAGTTGAGTATATTAGCCGGGGGTTTGTCATATAGAGCCTTTACTGTGTTGTGGTACATTTCCTCTATACCCAGTGTGTTGAGTTTTTTATCATGAGCATGAATGGGTGTTGAATTTTGTCAAAGGTTTTCTGCATCTGTTGAGAAGATCAAAAAACTTTTATCCTTAATTTTGTTAATGAGGTACATCTCATTTATTTGTGGATGTTGAATCATTCTTGTATTGCTGGAATAAATACCTCCTGATCATGGTGTATGAACCTTTTAATATATTGTTGAATTTGGTTTGCCAACATTCTGGTGAGGATTTTTGCATCTGTGTTCATCATTGAACTGAATAGCTGTTTACCTTTAGAAAACATATTTTGAGGCTTTCAAAAGCAGTTCCAGTGTGGGTACTAAAAACAAGTTGAAATTATGGATAATAACCCAAGTGGTTAAATATGACACTATTAAGGGCTTCCCCTTGAAAACTAAGGTAGGGATAGTTGTGCATGATCTATCTGAGGTGCATTTAAATTTAAAGTATTAATTACTTCATTTAAAAAAATGAGGCATTGCTTTGCCTTCTGATCAAGTTGGCAATGAGATTGGTTTTAAAAACACATTCACCTCTGGGGTGCCTGGGTGGCTTAGTCGGTTAAGCGGCTGCCTTCGGTTCAGGTCATGATCCTGGGGTCCTGGTATCGAGCCCCACATCTGGCTCCCCGCTCAGCAGAGAGCCTGCTTCTCCCTCTCCCTCTGCCTGCCACTCTGCCTATTTGTGCTCTCTCTCTGTCAAATAAATAAAATCTTTAAAAAAACAAAACAAAACAAAACACGTTCACCTCCAAGAAAGGGGTGGTAGAATAATTTTCAAGTAAACTAATGGATCCCCTTCACAATTTTTGCTATGTATGTGCACCACCTGGTTATTATCTCTTTAAATCAACTCCTATTTCTTTAATTGTGATTTATAAAGAAGCTCTAAATCACTATCCCAAACTGAAAAACATTATTGCTTGTAACGAATAAAAGATAACCCATAAATACAAATGAAAACCATTCTAAATTCCAGCTGGTTACCATTTTTCCCTAAATTCTTCGTGAAAAAGAGATATTATCAGTACCAGAAAGATGTTAAAAACTTACGCCAAACTGAGACTATTACCTTGGTATAATCAGAAGGTAGAATTTAAAAATAATTTTAAATCTTTCTTAAACCTTGAATAGAACAAAAATCATTTTCTCACTGTGATGCAACATATACATACCTGATGAAGTTTCTGAGGCGCCACCTAAAACCATGAGAAGTATCAAACACTGCTGTGATGCATAACTTCCCCCCTTTCCCAAATAATTAATACTGCAGATCTTCCTCCATTAAGATCCATGTAGAAAATGTCTTACCACAGATTTACCTAGACGATAATGTCTGACTTGACTAAATGATAACCTAGGTAATGTCTTTGGTATCATTCCAGCTGATCTGTTTTGCAATACTTCCTCTGCAAACTTTCTAGCATGTATTCCTTGATGCTTTGGGCTATATGTTGCCATGGTACCTGCCGTCTGTTCTTTAAAGCTATCCCCCTCTGTAATACTTTGGCACCCAAGCCTAGAATTGTTATCATGGGAGTAGCCAGGAAAGCCCAAAATGGACAGTAGGCAATATACCAAGGATAACACCCCAGCAGACACCCACTGACCTTGTTAACCTTAAGCATAAAACCGTCAGTTATTGGGGTGCCTGGGTGGCTCAGATGGTTAAGCATCTGCCTTTGGCTTGGGTCGTGATTCCAGGGTCCTAGGATCGAGCCCCACGTCTGGCTCCTGGCTCAGTGGGGAGTCTGCTTCTCCCTCTGCCTCTCCCCCTGCTCGTGCTCTCTCTCTCTCTCTCTGTATCTCTCTGTCTCGAATGAATAAATAAAATCTTAAAAAAAAAAGTCAGTTATTTTACCAGCAAAAATGGGTTTATTTGGGAATAGCAGAGAATTGCAATTCGGTACACACAAGCTATTGCAAAACCACAGGCAAGTGTGGTTGAGAGAGAACAAAGAGAGAACAAAGTGGAGGAATGCTCTTTTACAGAGAAAGGGGCAGGAGAAGGGTAGTCGGGAGAGGTTCTTATAAACAAAAAGTCCATTGGAACAAACTGGGAGTTCAAAGGGCAGTGGTTTTTCATTGACGGAATTGTGATGGTCTCTCATTGGCTGGGCTTTTTCCAGGCAAAGAGAAAACCTTTCTTCCTCCTGTTGGGGTAAAAGTAGTATCAATTTACAAAGTACCACTCCTCTCGTTGGTTTTACAATTGACTGAAGTGATAGGGCATGAGAGCTTCCCTTTGTGGCCTCTGGACTACATTAGTAAGGTTTCCCTTTATTAATTTTCACAACCTCACCGGTGAGAACAGATTCAGCACAGGCAGTCCCTCTCTATTGCTGGACAATGTTTCAAGCCAGCAACCAGGTACTTAGGAGAAAACTGGAAATCATAAAAAGCCATGTGACAAGTTCAAAAAACTTAGAAGATTTTTGCAAAGGACATTTCTTAGAACTGGAGGTCACACAGCCTGCAGGAAAGGCTTAGGCGCTTCACCTGACTCCCCAAAGCTCTGCAGCTGCTCCTCAAGAGATATTAACCAGGGCTGCTGGTGTAGCAATAACCCGGGGAAATGCCTGGGTTATTGCTACACCAGAAATGCCTAGAAAATGCCTCACCCAGCCTCTTCCCCAGAGACTGTTTTAATTGCTGTGAGGTAGCTTCAGAAGTATTTTTAAATAGCTCCTCACATGGTTATGAGGTGCAGTCAGGACTGAGAGCCAAGGAGGCATCATACTCCGCAGACCGTGTCTCCCACCGTGACAGCACTAAGGGCAGTCGAGGAGCTGAGGTTCCATATGCAGGTTTAGCAGGTGGGATGAGATCCATGTGTGTCTAGAAGTGGACACTTCTCCAGCTAGGTTCTGTGTGCTCGTTTCCCACCTTCCAGTGGTTTGCTATATCAAGTTTAAAGCTACGCTAGTAAATCAAGGGTTATAAATAGAACAGGATAGCTAGAACATTGACTTTAAGCTGATTTCAAAACATTAAAAAATTGGATCAGTTATTCAGAAGGATGGATAAAAATAAGTATCTTCACATACTGGATGAGTGCAGTTACTTGACAGGAGAAGTCACCCCATCTTTCTTTGTTAGAGCAAGCAGAGCGTCGTGGTGTCACTTGTGATTCTGGCAGAATCAGCACATCTCCTCCCACAGGTTAGAACTCCATATGCTGATTGTGAGTGATAGGAACAAATGTCATTCCGACCACTGTCTCAGCACGGGGAGGACTCCCGGGTAGAATGCTGGTCTTGGCCCTTGCTGGGGTATCACAAAGCTTAATTAATGTTGGTAAAACACTTGGAGGACCTTAGATAGAAATTGGTGTGCACCTGCAGAAGGTGACTGCGAGGGGAAATGCTAGCAGAATTTACTGGGAGAGAGGATTTAATTGGTAAACCTTATGCTTTACTTTGAAAATTGTATCAGGCAGAAGCAAATGGACTTGATAAATACACAAGAATAAAGGGAGCTATCTTAAGAATAGTGATCTATAGGGGCGCCTGGGTGGCTCAGTTGGTTAAGTGTCTGCCTTTGGCTAAGGTCATGATCCCAGGGTCCTGGGATCGAGCCCTGCACTGGGATCCCTGTGGGGAGCCTGCTTCTCCTGCTCCCCCTGCTTATGTGCTCTCTCTGTCAAATAAACAAAACCTTTAAAAAATATTAAAAAACAGTGATCTATATATCAAAGTTATTAAGTTCCATGGCTCAATTTAATTTTGCTTAAATTCATAATAGCACAAACTTAACCACTTATATTAAAACCATTTGTTATAGAAATATAAATCTGTTTATATGATAGCTGTCTTCAAAAAAAAAAAAAAGAAGAAGAAGAAGAAGAAGAAGAAGAAACCTTAGTGCATAAGCATTCTTTTTTTCTGTGAAGTTCAACCAGGAAACATACTCCAGCCACCAAGATGGTAATTGGGTTTACTTAGAGGTCTTTCCATTTCTAGAAAGCTTTTGGGATGCCTGTTGAAGCTGTGTATTATATTTGTTGGATTACATCTTGTGAAACTTGAGTAAACATCAATAATGTCTTGCAGTTTATTAGTTTTCATTTTTTGTTTTTCCTGAAGCAGAACATTGGAGCTGGACTTATCAGATGACACAATTTACACCCATGTGACTTGTAGTGTTCCTCCCCTCCCCCCCCCCCTTTTCCCCAGTCCATCTTGTGGTACAATGTTAATATTATCTGTGGTGGTCACTTATGGGCTAACAGATTAAGTAGAATCATTATCCTAGGGAATTCATAGGAGCCCAGGTTTGCAAACCAATTATTGCTTGGCTCAGGGCTTGAATGGCTGGGAGTTGAGCAGCTCAACTCAGGACTGAGCTTGCTCACGCATCCAAAGCCACAGCTGCCTACACCCCCAAGCTGTAGGAAGTGGAATCTAGATCACCAGGGCCAGCCCTTGTCCAGCTTGTGGAACAACAGCCTGACTACAGTAGGGAGAATAGCTAGGTTGGTGCAGCAATCCAGGATTTGCCAATAATTTTCTTTACCCAGGAAGTGCTATTTAACCAAGATATTCCCAGGCTGGTTTAGGAACTGTGGGCTGGTGTGATCAAAGGAGTCAGTGGGAGGGGAGGAAAGAGATAAGGTTCTCTAAGAAAATGGGTTAAAATCTGGTGTAAGCCTTGTGAGGAATTGTGATCTTGGGTATGTGCAAGCCTCAGGGCAAGAGGTAGGAACTAGAGACCCCTGGTCATGATGTTTGAACTGAGATCCGGGGGGCCTGGGGTTGGTGTTAAAGACAAAAGTGAGGAACAGGACAGGGGCATATGAGAGGCAGGCCAGAGGCATGTGAAAGGGGAAATGAAAATGGGGTTACTTATGTCAAGGAGTTTTTAAATGGAGCTGGGAAGCCATTAAGGAGATGGGTCTTACACATGTCCTCACTGGTAGAACCATGAAATTTTGAACATACCACAAGTAATCCAAAGACTCAGCCCAAAAACCTACAACTTGCTACATACAACAACAGACTTTCTAGACACAGCCTTAGCAGCCAATTATATTCAGTCTAGATTAGATTTCCTACTGCCAACACCAGTAAAAAAAATTCTTTGTAGATAACGTGTACAAGCCTTCCCTTTCTGCTTAAAAAAAAACCCTGACTTTTGCTCCTTCATGGGGCACTATTTGGGTTGCTACCGAATCTTGTACCCTGAATTGCAATTCTTGGATCCCCAATTTTAGGTTGGCAGGCAAGTGGTGGCTGCTGGGGGCGGTGGGGGGGGGGGGCTGTGCCTTGCTCTAGAGCACTCATCGGATCAGGTGTCGCTCCTGCTTCCAAACCTTGAGTGCCTTGACTATCTTTGGGATGACCAGGACAAAGTCTGGTAACTTTGAACTGAATCTGGGTCTTGTACTGCAGGAGGCAGCAGCGGTGGAGAAACCACGCCACCCCCCTTGTGATCCCTCTGTGTTCTGAGAAAATGAGTGCAGAGAAGGATCAGCCTGCCCTTGCGTGTTCCAGATAAAACCCACTGACTTGCTTGTTTTATAAAATCTCCAATTTCCTCCCTCTCTGCAACTGTCCTCACTGACAAAAGCTCTCCCTATTACAACAGCCCGAATAAAATCATCTCCTTAATTGTCTGATGCATTTTGTCTTTCACAAATCCAGACTCATTAGCATTTCACAGAAGGCCCTTCAGGGGTCTGACTCCTTCATGGTCTAACTCCACACTCCCTTCCCTCTTGCCACTCAAACAAATCTCGCACTCCAGCCTCACAGGCTACTTGAATGTTGCCATTAGCACCACATTTCCCTGGGTCTCTCTGTCTCTGCACATGCTATCCCAACTGGACAGAACTTCTTGCCCACTTTCTCTTCCCACCTAGTCCCGACTCATCCTTTAAGATGAAACTGAGCTTTCCCCTTTCTGTGGAAGCCGTTCTCAACCCCCTCCATAACGCATGGTATTTTATTGACCTGTGTCAGAGTGTTCACCATGCTAGTTTGGGCATACTGTATCCTAACTCTCCCATTTACTTACCCTAAACAGATAAAACCCTATTAGACTCTGAGCTACACAGGGCCTGGGGAGAAGTCACTTAAATGCTGGAAAAAAATTTGTTTGATGAATGCTCATTGGTTCAGAGTGGACTGTCTATGATGATAACCACCTCTGTGCTGTTAATGTGCAAACAAGCGTTACTGCTCTTCTGATTTGATTGATAGCACTCCTCCTTGCAGGCTGGAAGCCCTAATTAAACGTCAAAAGGGACTAAATTGCCAAGCATGAATTGTTTCTTAATTAAAGAGAGAGCAATTGAATTAAGTGATCTGGTAATTTTTTAAAATGACCATGCTGAATCCTTAGAATTATCCTCAGGTTCTTTCTTATCTAGGTTACAAATGAGAGCTGAGGGGTGGGCATTATACTGGCAAAAGCAGAGCCTGGAGAAGGAAACATTGGCACTGCCTAAATGAGCGAATCCCTCTCTGCATTTTTGGCCCTTACTACTTTTCTCTTTCACACTTCAGTTTACTCTTTCCAACTTTGAGTTATTACTACACAAGATATTCTTCTTTTTAATAATTCCTGCCATATCGATGTCCCATAATATCTTCATGTGGTTCATGTTTTGTTAATGCACACTAATGGCAAAGCGGATAGGACTTCCTTAACCAGTAATCAGTCTAAATTGTCATGAGCCAAGGATCACCTTGAAAATATATAACAAATTCTAGGGGCATCTGGCAGGCTGAGTTGGAGGAGCGTGATATTCTTGATCGCGGCATCGTGAGTCCGAGCCCCACATTGGGTGTAGAGATTACTTAAATAAACAGAAACTTAAAATATTCTAGCGTGCCGAGAAACCAGATCCACACTGAAGGAGCAGAAGAACTCAGAAAGGGCTCCTCTTTTGGATGCTAAAAATGGTCTTCCCCCTTGATTATCTGCTTTGTCTGAGCTGAAAAGCTTTATTTGAAGTGACAGTTCAGGTCCTATCTAAAGCCAAGCAACTAGTCAGTTGCCGGGGGTGAACAGCGTGGCCCACCGCGGTACCGGTACCGGACTTCGGTGACACTGCGGGAGTTTCCAGTCTCAAGAGATGAAGAGCTTGTGACTATCCTGATCATTTCTGTGTTGAGTAGGAATTCCTGATTTTTCCCCCATATGTGCCTTAAACACTTCTGATTACTTGAACATCTTCCCTATTTTACTCTCCAACCATGTTACCCACTTCAGATGCACTGCTCTCGGGTCCTCCGTACGTCCCTTTACAAATAATGCAGCTAGAATTTGGAACTGACGTTTAGCAAGCACCTATTTTAAGGTAATTTATATGGCCTATCTCCATTAATCTTCATATCAACCTTGAGAGGTGGGTATCATGATCTCTATTTCACAGACGTGAAAACTTTGCTGAACGTTACAGAGCTAGAGATTTCAACAGCCTGTTTGTTCACCCCTGCCCCATGGGGTCTCCGTGAATGTGCTGGAGTTTTTTTTAGCAGTCCCATCACGGCTGAGTATCATGGCAGCTTTGTCTCGAGATCCCTATTGCTATATTCCTAGGGATAAAATCAGCTCAGCTATGCCCATGACTTCTTTTCAGTTTGGAATCACTATGACCATTGCATCCAGAGATGGCAAATAGGATTCATCTGAATGTCAGTGCCAGACACAAGGCAGAAGCTGCCCGAAGCTCTGCATTGGGAGACAGTGGGAGGGCTTGGCAGGAAAGGATGATTAATTAGAAAGGTCTCCCCTGGGCTCTGGAGCAGGGAGTAGCGTGATGAGTGCCATGAGTTTGCCATGCTTGTTGTAATCTTTTCTGGAAGTACTTAGGTGCTCATCATTTCCCAGTGAGCATTTACATGCTCTCTATTTTTTCCTTTTATTCATAACATAGCAGCATTGGGTTTCATATTACTACTTTGGTGACCCAAGTTTTAAATTTAAGTCCAATGTTGTGAAGGTGGTGGGGAAACTTTGTTATTTCTCTTCTTTACATAACCCAATCTTATCTACCTACTTAAGGTGATAGCAGATAAACCAATACAGGTACTTCACAGAAACAGCCCCTAGGACTAGTGCCTCCCTGACATTTTATAATCTGTTAAAAAAAAAAATAAAATTCACAAAATATACAATAAGGCTTTGCCAATTTTTATACTTGTGATTGCTAAATCCAAAATAGTTTGTCTCTATCTCAACAAGTCTGATGTTAGATGGATCACATAATCCATTTGCAGTTTTAGAGATAAAATTTTTCTGAGTATGAAGACCAGCTTGAGGGTTTAAAAACAACCTGGTTTGTCTTAAGAATTTCACTGTTTAACTTGTTGTCTAGATCTCAGTAAAAGTGATTTTAAAAATTTACCTATGTTTTTTAAAGCACCAAATAATCCTTTTTCTTCCTTCTCAAACTTATGTAGGTCCCGGATACCAGTTTGCATATAGACTTCTAACCAATATTTGGGGTCATATTTTCTAATAGCCATAAAAAGAAAATGAAATCCTTTGCCCTGAAATGATTTTGTGTGTGTGTGTGTGTGTGTGTGTGTGTGTGTATGTGTGTGTGTGTGTAAGTATAGAATATGTTTGGCAGGAAGGAAGTGAAAACATATGTATGAGGTTACAATTAAAATTCTTGTGTTTCTAGAGTATGGAAAGCAAAGTAATTTCTTTCCTACAAAAACTCTTACACTTAAGAGGATGAACTTCTATTTCAGTTTCAGTGGTCATTCATAATTACAATATGCTCTGCTTAGTATTTGCATACTGATTCTTGGTTTAAAAAAAAAAGTTGGTTCTAAAAACTAAAATTATCTGCTCCAAATTACGGTATTTTCTTTGAAAGTTTTGTCTTTTCTCAAGTACCCCAAGCAAAGGCAAATGAAATGAGAGCACAAGTCCTATGGCAGCCTCAAGAGAAAATTCATTTTAATTGCATTGATCTTCCTTCATAAGGTTAAATACAATTGTTCCCCAAGTTATATATCATTTTTATTGAGGTTAATGTTGAGTCAAGATCTAATTTCAGCAGCTTCTTAAAGTTATTTGAACTGTTTCTGCCAGCTACATGATGATACTTATTGTTCATTTGAAATTTCAATTCACAATGTCTTATTCTACTCATAAATAGTTCAATGTGCTTTTAATAAATTATGGTTCAAAATAGGAGTATGTGCTAGTTATGTAAAGAAACATCAAAAGACTTCCATTTCTGAACTTGGCAAAATTGATAGCATTACAACAAAACAAAACAAAAACTTGTAGCCCTGTAAGTTTGGAAAACATGGCCTCACATTCTTTAACCCGTTGAGAGGTGAAGTCAGTACCCCTCCCATTGGATTTGGGCAGGTTTGGAAAGCTGCAACCATAGAGCTCAGTGGAAGTGACATGAGATGATCTATGATGCTGGAACACAAAAGACCATGAAGATTTTTCGCAGGAAAACTTGACCTGGGTGCCCTAAGCCACACGTAAGGAGCTCAGCCACTTGGAGGGCACCGTGCTGGAGAGGCCCCATGTAAGTTTTCTAGCTGATAGCTCCAGTTGAGTCCAGCCTTGCTGCCCTCCTCATAGAGGTGTCAGATCTGAGTAAAGAAGCCTCCAGATGATTCTGGCTCCCAGTCCTTTAAGTTACCTCCAGCTATTCAAGCCTCCTCAACTGAGGACCCTGACCTCCTGGAACAGACAATCCATCCTCCCCGTGTCCTGACGTCCTCACTAACAGAACCCATCAGCACAATAAAACTGTGGCTATTTTATGCCCCTAAGTTTTGGAGTGGTTATTCAGCAATAGGTAAGTGAAGCATAACTTGGTACCCGAAAAAGGGATGCAATCATAATAAAATCAAAAACGTGGTATTTGGGGGCCAGGTAGCGGATGGAAGCCTCATGGACTTGGAGGACATGGGGTGAAATATGGAGGGAGATTGAGATGCTTTAGGGGAAGTTGGAGGAAAAGAAGGTCCTTATTAGTGGGAAGTTTGGTAACATTGTCACCTGTGATAACAGGGAAATGGAAGATACACCTAATGAACTCAGTGATCTAGCTGAAGCGGTTTCTGTGCAGAATATCAAAGGTCTCTCCTGGCTTCATTTCTGCCCATAATGAAATGTGAGAGAAGAAGCATGCATTAAAGAGTTTGGAAAAAGTGAAAAAGGCACAAGTGAGTTTTCCCAGCTAGTAAGGGGTTCTCAAACTAAGAAAAAAATCTCAGAGAATGGACCACATGCTAGTTGGTGTCAGGATAATGTGGTCTCAAGGAAAAGATGAAGCTTGGAGGTAGGACTTTTAAACTTGTGTTTAGGCCTCACAGACCTTTTTCAAACAAACAAAAATTTTCTAGGGTTCTTAAGTGTGTGCCTGACAGACATTCCCATTAAATGGAGACTTTGTGAGAGAGACAGATGAACGTAACTTGGTGTAACAGACAAAGAACCTCAAGGTCATTGTTCCTTTGCAGCCTCAGAGGAGGCCCATAATAGAGAAAGACTTCCCAGGAGAGATTTCTGTGTATGTCTAATGAAATATATTATGAATGAATCAACAAGAAACATACTTTTTAAAGAAATTGTATCAACTTCGAACAAAAGGGAGAGAAATAGTATAAAATGAAATGAGGTCTTTGGACCCCTGGACTTCTAGGGGCAAGAAGCAAACTGAGAATACTTTTCAGATGCAGAAATGAGTTACTTATTTTGGGAAAGGAAGGGTGACGCCTAGGGTAAACCCAAGAACCCAGAGTGCGGAGTCTAGAGTCCTGGTGAGCTTTTTCCAGGAAGGCCCTGATCCAGAACGCAAAACCTCGGGCTGACTCATGTTAGAATTCCTAAGGACTGGCGACTGCTGTGTGCCTTCATGTTACCCCAACCCCTTTTTTAAAGATCTTTTATTTATTTAGAGGTGTGCATGTGTGCTTGGGGAGAGAGAGGGGCGGGGAGGGGGGAGGGACAAGCCGGCTCCAGGTTGAGCACAGAGCCTGACACAGGGCAGCTCATCTCACGACCCTGATATCATGATCTGAGCAGAAATCAAGAGTTGGCCGACTGAGCCACCCAGGCGCCCTATTCTCTTTTTGATCTTGAGTATCTATTGCGGTAATTCTATGCCTGTGCTGGCCCTGAGCGTTGATATAGAGGGGTACATTACTGGTCTCTTTAGTTCACTGGTCTTTCAATCCACTGAAATCCTATCTGAGCAACTTTACCCCGGGAGTCTCATCCACATCTGGACCTGATTTGGTTAACAAGATCCCAGTCCTCAAACCTGAACTTGATATTGTAGAAGGATGGGACTTTTGTGATTTTTTTTTTTTCCCCCACAAAGTGAGTATATTTTGTGTGTGGGAGAAACGTAAATACTTGGGACCATTGAACCAATTGTGGTAGTTTTAAAACTGGACCATAAATTCTTTGACACTCCTAATCAAGAGGTGAGGTTCTATAGATTTCTATTCCCTGATACTACCCACTTATTTGTGTCTTTCTTCAGTTTCTTTCATCTATATCCTCTAGTTTCCAGTGCACAGATCTTTTACCTTATTGGTTAAAAAATTTATTCTAAGTATTTTATTGTTTTTGATGCTATTATAAATGAGATGGTTTTCTTTTTTCTTTTTCTGTTAATCTGTCAAGGTAAAAAAGACTGATTTTTGTATATGGATTTTGTATCATGTAACTTTTAAAAAACATTTTAATTTAAATTAAATTAATTAACATATAATGTATTATTAGTTTCAGAAGTAGAGTTCAATGATTCATCAGTCTTATATAATACCCAGTGCTTACACCCAGCCACCCCATTCCCCCACCCCCACCCCCTCCAGCAACTCTCAGTCTGTTTCCTATGATTAAGAGTCTCTTATGGTTTATCTCCCTCTCTGGTTTCATCTTGTTTGATTTTTTTTCCTCTCTTCCCCTATGATCCTCTGCCTTGTTTCTTAAGTTCCACATATCAGTGAGATCAAATGATAATTGTCTTTCTCTGACTGACATTTCACTTAGCATAATACCCTCTAGTTCCAACCACATCACTGCAAATGGCAAGATTTCGTTTTTGATGGTTGTGTAATATTCCATTGTGTATATATACCACATTGTCTTTGTCCATATTTATTGTGAGAGCGTGTGCATGCAAGCATAAGCATGTGCACAGGAAGGAGGCGCAGAGGGAGAGGGAGATAGAGAATCTTAAGAAGACCCCATGCTGAGCAAGCAGACCCTGTGCTGAGTGAGAAGCCCGAAATGGGGCTTGATCTCACAACCCCAAGATCATAACCCTGAGATCACAAACTGAGCCAAAATGAAGAATTGGATGCTTTAACTGACTGGGCAACCAGGTGCTCCATGGATCATGTAACTCTACTGAATTTGTTTATTCTAAGAGTTTTTTTGGCGGTCTTTAGGATTTTTTATTTATAAAATTATGTCATATGCAAATACAGATAATTTTAGTTCTTCCTTTCTGATTTGGATGCCTGTTATTTTTTCTTGATTGGTCTAGCTAGGGCTTCCACTACTATATTGAATGGGAGTGGTAGGAGAGAGCATCCTTTGTCTTGTTCTGATCTTAGAGGAAAAGCTTTTAACCTTTCACTGTTGCTATGTATGCTAGTATTATGCTAGCTGTGAGCTGGTCATGTATGGATGGAATCTCACTTAGGTTCACAGCTAGCATGGAATGAACCATGCAAGGTTCATTCCTTGCATACCCAATATGTTGAGAATTTTTATCATGAGTAGATGTTCAATATTGTCAAATGATTTTTCTGTATCTATTGAGTTGATTATGTGATTTTTATCTTTAATTCTATTAATGTGATGTATCACATTTATTGATTTGTGCATGTTGAACCATCTTTGTATCCCAGGGATGAATCCCACCTGATCATGGGGTATGATCCTTTTAATGTGCTATTAAATTTCATTTGCTAGTCTTCAGTTGAGACTTTCTACAGCAGTATTCATCAGATATACCTGTAATGTTTTCTTCTTGTAGTGTCCTTATCTCGTTTTGGCAGGAAAATGCAGGCCTCATAGGAGTGCTCCCTTTCTTTGATTTTTTGGTAAGACTTTGGGAAATACTGGAGTTAATTCTATAAATATTTGGTAGAATTCACCAGTGAAACAGTCTGTTCCTGGGTATCCTTCAATGATTGGCTTATTTCACTTAACGTCCTCAAGGTCACCTATATGATATGACAGGATTTCCTTCTTTTTTTATAGCTGAATAATATCCCATTGTGTGTATATACCACACGATTCCACTTAGGAGTTTTCTAAAATAGTCAAACTCAGAGAAACAAAGTAGAATGGTGGTTGCAAGGGGCCAGGAGGAGGAAGAAATGGGGATTTGCTGTTCAATGGGTATGGAGTTGGAGCCACATAAGATTAAAAGTTCTAGAGCTCTGCTATACAACATTAGGTTTATATATTGTCCTGTACACTTAAAAATTTGTTAAGAGGGTAGATCTCCTGTTATGTATATTTTACCACAATAAAAATAAACACGTAACTAAATAAAATCACTACCTTAAAAAAAAAAATACAGGGCACCTGGGTGGTGCAGTCAGGTAAGCGTCTGACTCTTGGTTTCGGCTCAGGTCCTGATCTCAGGGTCTTGAGATTGATCCCCACATTGGGCTTTGTGCTCAGTGCCCAGTCTGCTTAAGATGGTCTCTCCCCCTGCCCCTCCACTCTGTGTGTGCACTCTCTCTAATAAATAAATAAATAAATCTTTAAAACAAAGCATGGTTAAGGCACTCTAAGCTGCATATATGTCTGGAATTGAGATCATTGTAAGTAGTAGTATCTCCTTTAAGATGTGCTCAATTGTCGAGGATACTCTGATCCGCTCAGAGCACGCTGGAATCTCGCTTAGGTTCTGAGCACACTGCAGAGGAGAATGCTATGGCCAGCCTCGGAGTAGTAAGGGATCCTGAAGGCATGAGTCACAGAAGGTTGGGAGGAATGTGTAGTCTGGTACAGAACAGATTAAGCTGTATTCAAACACATGAAACGTCCTTGAGCAGGGAGACTTGTTTTCCAAAGACTTAGCCTTCAGAGGGCCAATGTTGCAGTAAGAAAGTATTTGGCTTTGCCAAGGGGCCCCAGAGCTCCTCAGCAAGACCATACAGTGTCTCCTAGGGGGTGAGGCAAGTCAGGTAGCTGTTGGGCGGCCATCTGCTTGGGGAAGTCAGAGGACAGCCCCTTCCAGCTCTGAAACTCATTGACTCAATGACAGTACTTATCAGTTAAATTAACAAATGCTTCTGGTAGGCACTGAAGTTTCAACAAGGACTCCCTCTATTTATTTTCTGCTACATGATAAATATTAGCTATGACTCAGAACTTGGGAAAAACATTTAAACCTTCTTCAGAGACCTCTGTGTGAGCACTGACATGGTGTCCTAACACTCTGGCTTTCTGGCCTCGGCGGCAGGGGCCATGTCACCTCCTGCTTGGAGAACCAGGTTCTTGCGTCTGTGAATCACGGAAGTCCTCTTCAAACCAGCATAAGAAAAATGTGCAATTTATCTTAAGTTTCAACAGAGCTATTCCATAACAGCCAAGGGCAAGAAGTATAGTCGAGTGTGAAGGAATTCATCCTGGGAAAGCCATCAGGCAGCCACTGTTTCTCCCTATGTCTTTGTTTCTCTCAGTCTCCGTGGCCACGTGGTCTTTTTACACCCTTAGTCCATTAGCTTCATTTTCCTCTCTGTAGATGAGCATTCTCAGCTTTTCCCCCATGCAAAGCTGTCTCACAGGTCTACCTGCAGGCTTAGAGACCTTTTCAAATTCCTGGCACAGTCTTGGTCTTGATTGGCTGGTTTGGATCAGGTGTCCACACCTGCCCTGGGTGGTTGTTGGTCAGTGACAGGTGTTAGAAATGGGAGATTTCTCTCTCTTTAGAGAGGGCAAATCTCAGAGAGAGGGAGCAGTTACTTCAAGGCATTACTGAGGTGACCAAGTGATAGAAAGTTTTATCACAGTACTTGGTACAGAGGAATTTATAAATAAATATTGGATTTAGCTGAACTACAAATACAGAGAACAAAAAAGTTGAGATAGAATTTTGCATGGGAGTGAATTATAGGTTCATATACTTGCTCACAGAGTTCAAATTTGTCTCAACAGAGTTGCAATTCATAATATCACAAACCTCCAAGATCACTATTAATAAGCCAAGATAGTTATTTCTAAACTCAGTAGTGTCAGAAATCTATTATAATTATATGTCTCTTTGAAACATCCCACTACTAAAAATTGCAAAGAAAAACAAAAAGGCCAAGAGTTCAGTATTTAATTCCTAAGATATAATATTGATCGTGGCCAAATAAGACAGACCTATGCCACTTGGACATTTCAAATTTGTTTCCACATAATGACCAAACTAATAATTTAAAAGCGGCAGGAAGAATTGTTGGATATATTACATCTTTGAAGTGCTTTTTGGAAAGTATTAGGTAAACTTTGATATTTTACTTAAAATCATCCGTCACTTCTAGTGAAACTTCCATTGGGAATATCAAAACTATCCCAATGGGGTTAAAATAGGCTCAAAGACTGAGAAAATTGCTTTACGAGAAAATATAATCTATGGAGTTGTAAGCTCTGAGTTGGTGTGATTTTATATGACAAAGCCAATTATAGGCATATCCACTCTCTACTTACTGAGAGCTAATTTAAGCTAACATTATTTCATATAATATTCCTTGGGAACTAAATCCTTTGCTTCTTAGATACATAAAACTCTTTCTGACTTCAAAGGTAGTTTTGCCTACCTTAGAAACTAGATCATGTTTCTAGACATATTACCCTTATATGATCTCCCTTTTGTCTTGACTTCTTTTTAGTACCTTGATGCCTGGAAATTTTGATGGACTATATATTCATGGATGGGTGCAGCTCCCATGTTAGTCTGCATTAATGTCTCTCCCATTTGCCTCAATGGCCTAAATAGCATTTAAGAAAAGTTCTGTTGGCATACTCCTGAGAAATGGCACATTTTTAATAGACATAATTTAAAAAATATATCCACATGTACTTAAAACACTAAAGGATGTGCTGTATAAGAAAATAAATAGTCCACAGCAGTGGCAGGATGAACAGACATGTGTTCTGTTTTCGCTCTATTGCACCAGTAAAGCTCTTTGAAATGCATGTATGGGTCAGGTAAGGGGGCAGAGATACTATAGTAAGGGGTTGAATCTCACCAATTATTTGATACTTTAAAAAAATGAATGAAATACAGCCCATTGGCTCTTGAAATTCTTTTCAAATGGAAATGTATCATTAGTCTTCTTTACTTCTGTGAAGTAAAAAAAAAAAACTGGCTTTGTCAAGTCAAGGCTTTCATTCATTCAACAGATATATGCAAATTGATATTTTAGATGAAGATGTCTCAACTAAAGGTCAAGACAATGTCCCAAACTAAAATTTGTTTCAAAGGGCAAAGAGGAACTCCAGACTCATTTGTTTTTATCAATATTTTGCTGCCCCCGCAGTGCACACGTCCTAATCAGATTCAGTCCAAGCAGAGAAGCCTGACAACAGCTCCCTGATGTGTAATGGTCCCCAGTTCTAGAGTCAAGATAGATTCATGTGACAAACATGGTCTGTTTCCCTCCTTGCTGTCAGTCATCATTTTATTCCAGTTTGGGAAAGTAATGCCAAACTCAGTTATTTGTTTCCTTAATTAATTGAGATTATGTGATCATAACTAAGATTTTGGCAGCAGCGGCTAGAACAGACTTATTAATGATGATCAATTATGACCAGGTGGACTTTCTGACAGCTGATTTTTACCTGACAATATGTGTAAAGCCTTTAATTAGATAAATATAGCTAACAAGCTGACCTCACCATCTGCTGTCATTTCTCTTCCTGGGTAGAACATTTCATTCATTGCATATGAAATATTCACCCTGTTCTGTGCAGGCTCGCACAGCCCGCCCTGCCCAGAGCCTACAGTCCATCCATCAGTATAGGCAGTGGTTGAGTGCCTCTCAACCTATTTGTAGCCTCATGACCAGGAAACGATTTTCCAAAGCTCGTTGGTGAGGATGTAAACGATTCTATTCTTGCTCCAAACCAAAGTGGGTAAGTTAGGCCCCTTTCCCTTTTGTGCAGTTAATAGACAGCTTCACGTCCAAGCGTCCTCAGGCTGGAAGGCTGGCTTTGCTGGGACGGCTGGTGGCAGGCAGCGGTGGTGACATGGTCTAATAATGGCAGAAGTACGAGTGCACACAGCAGAGCTGCCATACCCCACTCCAGTCCTCTTCTGGCCTGAGGTGTTCCTTTCCGCAGCAGTGGGGTGTATGGGTGGGACCGGCTCACAGGTGAGCACTTCTCCCCTCTGCCCCGGAGTCGCCTACTCTCCCGTACGCGAGCTTGCTCAGAGCTCCTGCAGGATCAGCTGAGGCTCTTTGGCAAGACATGGAAGTTCCCCTTCTCCCTCTGCCTCATCTTGCTTCCCTCCCTCCTCACGGTGTTGTTCCTATGCTCCCCGAGAAAAGCCCTGCACCCAGATCTCTTTCCCACAGTGTGCTCCCGGACACCAGGCTATACCATACACTTATGTCACAAGAGCTTGCTTGCAGACAAATATCGGACTTGGTCCAGGCTGAATTTTTGCCTTAAAACTTCACATATCTTTGTGTCTTCCCCAGGGGTAAGAGAGATGGTGGCTTTATCATGCACTTTAGTACGGAAGACCATATACTGCTGGCTGTACCTTATCTGGGTTATTCACCTATATTCTCTCAATGCATACTGTCATATCAGATACAATTAAAACACTCATGCATTCAGTCAAGGATTTTATAAGCTTAAATTGACCTTGGAATGCCTTCTGTCCACATCTTGTCCATTCCTATGGAGTATCCCTCTGTTTTCCCTCTCCTATGATCACCTACTCTAACTCCTAGAAATGCCACTAAGCTATAGTTTTGTTCCTAATATAGTTTGTGTACATATAGTTTGTACAAATAGTGTGCTTTAAGAGTTTGGTTTTGGACAAGCTAAATCTGAGATATTTAATAAATAATCAGAGATAATAAGTAGTCTATTTGACAGAGCAATCTTGGGATGCCTGGGTGGCTCAGTTGGTAGTGTCCTACTCTTGATTTCAGCTCAAGTCATGATCTCAGGGTTGTGAGATTGAGCCCTGCGTCGGGCTCCATACTGGGTGTGGAGCTGCCTTAAGATTTTCTCTCTCCCTCTCTCTCTGCCCCTTGCCCCCCCCAACCCCCACCACTGCTCGTGCTCTCTCTCTCTCTCTCTCTCTCCCCCCCTTAAAAAAAAATGATAGAACAATCTTGAACTCAGGAGAAATGTGGGGGTTAGCATAAAACTCCCATATAAAACCATGGGAAAGGAGTGAGGTTATGAGGAGTGAGGGAGAATGGGAAGAGAGAGAAGAGGGTTTAGGATGAGCTTGGAAATTCATTCTAGAGGTGTGGCAGAGGATGCAAGGTCTGCAAAGGAGACTAAGAAAGAGCAGCCAGCATGAGAACAAACAAGGAGAGTGTTATATTCTGGGTGCCAAAGTGCATCAAGAGGGACAGAGTGGTCAATTAGGGCTTTTTAAAAAATAATAGCTTTTTTGAGATATAAGTCACATACCATAAACTTTGCCCTTTTAAAATAAACAGTTCAGAGACTTGAGCATCCATTACTACTATCTCATTCCAAAATATTTTTATCTTCCCAAAATAGAAACCCCATGTCCACTATCAGTCACTCTTTATTTTTCCTTCCCCCAGCCTCTGACAACCACTGATCTCATTTTACCTCTATGAATTTGTGTATTCTGGATATTTCACATAAATAGAATCCTATAATATGTGGTCCTTTGTGAATGACTTCTTTCATTTATGCTTTCAAAATTTATCATATTGTAGCATTATAATTACTTTATTCCTAAATAATAATCTATCACATAGATATACTACATTGTTTCTGTTATTCATCAGTTGATGAACACTTGGGCTGCTTTGCTTTTTGGATATTATGAATAATGCTGCTATGAACGTTGATATATAAGTTTCTGTTGGATGTATGTTTTCAGTTCTCTTGGGTATATACCTGGGAGTAGAATTGTTGGGTCATCATGTAATTGTATTAAGTGTCTGAGGAGCTATCAGACTATTTTCAAGGTGGTTTCACTATTTCACATTCCCACTAGCAGCAATGAGTGAGGGTTCCATTTTCTCCACATCTTCACCAACATTTGATATTATCCATCTTTTTTGATTATGGTTATCCTAGGTGGTATCCAGTGGTATTCCATTGTGGTTTGATTTGCATTTCTCTGAAAACTAATGATATTGGGTATCTTTTCCTGTGCTTATTGGCCATTTTTAAATTTTCTTTGGAGAACTGTCTGTTGAAATCCTCTGCCAGTTCAACTGGATTATTTGTCTTTTATTATTGAGTCGTAGCAGTTCTTTATATGTTCTGGTTATAAGTCTCTTACCAGATGATTTGCAAATATTTTCTCTCATTCTGTGTCTTTCTGCTTTCTTAGTTGTGCCCTTGGAAGCACTAAAGTGTTAAATTTTAGTGAAGGCCATGTAACCTATGTTTAGTTTTGTTGCTTGTTCTTTTGTTATCACGGTCAACTGTGCTTTGAGTGCTGGGAGAGATGGGATAAAGTGAAGACAGAGAAATACCCACAGGCTTGGCAACAAGGAAGTCATTTGTGACCTTGGAAGAAGGTTTATAAAATGTTGGGGTTGGACTCCTGCTGCTGGAGTAAATTGTGAGGGACTAAGAAGACCACCTAAGGCACCTCCTGGTCCTGAGGCACATGGGGTATATAAGAAAGAAAACATCCTCTAGTTGAGAGGGCAGCAACTTGTAGGGGAGGGGTCCTCAGAGGTGTCAGATTTTAGTTAAGGGAGTCAAGGGGCTGTTCAGGAAAGGGGTTAAAGTCATAGAATTGTTGTTGATCAGTATTTGATATTTAGAGAACGCACAGAGGAGGGTTAGGAGGCTGACGTATGATTAGTATATTGGACCACTTTGGGGGGAATTCCGGAGTGAATTCTAATTGATCCTTTGTCTTCACACCACTAGAACAAGACTCAAAATCCTGAGGTGATGTATCCAGCTAGAGACCTCTGGCTGCCAGGCAGCAGAGGAAGATGCTAGCGCTCTTGGCCTCTACAGTGGGAGACTGAGTCCTGCCTCCCACCAAAACTACCCACTGTGGAGGCTTCCCCTAACTGAAAATGGGGGTTAAATTCTGGGTTTTTATTCCTCTCAAAAGACAAAAGTCTGCTACATAGACTATTTGTTAAATTTTTGTGTCTTTTTTAAAAGAATGTTTCAGATAAAATCCTCTGGGCTAGGTGACAGAGATTCAATAGCAAGTCAAATTCACATATAAATATCTGATTTGCTGTCACTTTTAACTGTATGTTTGGTCTAGATGGTTTGAGGTATGAATTCTATCAGCCTAGATTTTTTTTTTTGAAAGAACTATTTTTAAGGCATCCTATATTCCTAGAGCTAAAGTATTCTCAACACATGCACATCCACACACACAAAGAAGACTCATTGAAAATAATCTTTCCGGTATATGTAAAAATATGCTAAGTGTCTGCTTTGATTTATCCTATTCACTTATGGCTGCTTAGTGCAGTACAAATATCCAACAAGGAGCCCCTGGCAAACATGGCTTAATTTTACTTGCATCAATCTCTAAATTCCACATGTGTTGGTTGGGGTTCAGTTTAAGTTGCTTAAGTACCATGGATGAAATTTGATAGAAGTTTTATTTTTTCTCCCCACATAATAATCCACGTTCCAGGATAGGTCAATGGCTCGGATCCATGACCAGTAATCTTTGCTCTGAATGTGTGGATTCCATTCCTAGACCCAAGGCCACTGCTACGGTGCTTCCCATTTCCAACTGGCAGTGAAGGGAAAAGGCTGTGGTCCAGGGTAAGCAGCTTGTCTTTTTATTAGAGCTGCCCCAGATTTTGCATACGTCACTTAGGATCACATCCCATTGGCCTGACTATAGTCACATGGCCACTCTTAGCTACAAGGGGAGTCAAGGAAATGTCTTTGCTCTGAGCCCAGCTAAAATAAATGAGTTCTAGTACTAAAGGAAGGAAATAATGGATCCTAGGGGTGAAGCACTGTCCACCAAATTAGGGAACAGCTAATGTGTGAAAGTCTTAGAGTTTTTCCATGATGACTTCTGTTCTTGTTGCAATGCAGTTTGAAGAGGGATGTCCTATTTAACAAGGACTCTCTTCCTGTTACGCAGCACATGGGAGGAAAGAGTGTGGGAACTATGTGAGCTGCTAACTCAAGCCTAGCCATGCCCTGGTCTGTGACTTTGAGTAAATGACTTGACTTTTCTGTGCTTTCATTTCTCCATAAAGATGAGAGGGATGAAAAGTGTCTGTGTTACAGCAAGCACTCACTTATGTTAGTTTGTATTCTAGCAGCCATGGAGGGTAATTAACGGCTTTTGGCCAGTATTTTTTTTTTAAGATTTTATTTATTCATCTTTCAGAGAGAGAGCGCAAGCAGGGGGAGCGGCAGGCAGAGGGAGAAGCAGGCTCCCTGCTGAGCAAGGAGCCTGATGTGGGACTTGATCCCAGGACCCTGGGATCATGACCCGAGCTGAAGGCAGAAGCTTAATTGACTGAGCCACCCAGGTGTCCCTTGACCAATATTTTTAATAGTGAAAATATCCTGAAATTGTTTGTATTGTTCTAATATGGATTGTACTTTTTTTTTCAAAGAGCAACCATGACCCAGCTTGATTGGCTTCATCTTCTGTCATGTTTCCAACGTCATCCCTTACTCCTCCCCAAAGTTCCCTTCTGTTCCCAACTCTTTGCTGTTTCCTGTTTTGGCTCATTCTGCTTCTTCCTTCCAAAGCCCTAACACACAATTCATGTTCAGAATTTCCTTAAACATTTATCCCAAATCCTGCGTGCCGCCCCCCCACCCCACCCCAGGCAACTCTTGTCCACTCCTACTGCTCCCATGCTTTGAGCCTCCTGTATTTCTGGATGCTTGTTCTGTCAGCCAGTTGAGGGGACACTCTAGTCTCTCTGGCAGACACTTAATTGCCTCTTGACCGACCATTGCCCTTTTTTGCTTGCTGTTAGAAATCCAGTTGTATTCAAGTCAGCAATATGCTTAGCCCCAGGTAAATATGTTTCCTTTTCCTGCCTACATTGCAGCTAGGAAGAGCTATGCGATATGGCTCTGGCTAGTAGAGATGTACTGGTGTCTCTGTAGGACTTCAGGAAAGCTTTTTCTTGTACTAATAAAAGAGGAAGAAATGTTAGTGCCCCTTTTTCTTCCTTTTTTTTTTCTTCCTTTTTTACCATCTGTGTATGTGATGTTTGAAGCTATAGCAGTCATCTTGTGCCCATGAGGCAACACTCAGGAAAAAGAAACCAACTCTACTAAGGAGGATGCTGTAATAGAAATATAGAAAGAGCCCAAGTCCCAATCAGTATCATCAGAAAGCTGAACCCTTATCCCCAACCACCTTACTCTACTTTTCTTATTTTTGCCTTCTCCCCCTACATTTGATAAATCCACCAATGCTACATATATTTCCCACGCTCCCTTCCTATCTCAGGTAAAACTGTGTCCTCTTCAGTTCCACAGTTAATAATATTGGAAGCAGAAAATAATTATTAAAATTTACATCTGCTCTACCTCTCCCCTCCAGACATCAGACTTTACCAATTAACCTGGCCTGGTCTGGGGCAGCCCGGAACTCTGCATGGGGCTCTGGAATTGTGTCCTCAATGTACCAGCTTCTTGCTCATCTGAGATGTGGTATCCCATAGATGGCATGGGCTTCGGAATTGCTCTCCGATACAGATCACTTGTCCTCTTACCTGTTCTAGTCTATTAAAGGGCTCCTAAGCCCAAGTCCTCCATGTAAATGTCAGTTGACAGAATTAAGCTTCTCTCTGCTCCCTACCTTAACTCAACGGTAGGATTCTGCTGGGCATTTGCTGCCCCGACCTTAGTCTAGAGGCTGGCATTCTGCTCTTCTTGAGAAGACTTCGGAGACACCAGCGGAACTGCCTGCTAGGCTCCTGAGCCTTCCTTACCCTCTGGTTGCCCCTTAGAGTTCCCTTGCCCTCCTGTGATGACCCTTTTCTGCTCACCCTGAGCTTGCTGCATGGATATATCATGCCTAAGCCATGATTGGAGATGCCTAGAAGATTTGGGCCTGGTGTTCTTCTTGGTCCAGATTATGCTCAGCTGTTAGTCCCTACTGGCAATCAGCAACTCCAGCCGCAGGTCTGACCTGGTAGGTGGGTCCAGTGCCATGCCAGTCCTGCTTGCCTGGTCTCCTTACCAGAAAGCTGTCACATCTCAGCCATAAACCCTTCGGTAACTTGATAACAGTTCTAGTTACTTGGGGTTTGGGATTTGTCCTTTTCACAATACAATTGAAGCCCTGAGGGTTAGCGAGTTCTCCTTTTAAAATTAAAAAAAAAAAAAAAAAAAAGAACTCTGAAAGGGTATTTATGAACATATAATAGGTGCATAATAATGGTGAATGAATGGATAATGAGTCACTGAGGCCAGGGAAACCCATAGGTCAGAATAACAATAGTGCTTTCTTTTCATAGTCTGTCTTCTGAGCAGCTTCAGGGAGTTTGGCCTGGTTGTAATTGATAAGGAAAATAGGAGTCTTTAATTCTTTCCAGTGCTGTCTTGTCTAATTAACACTACAATTTATAGCCAGTGGTTACATGAAAAAAAAAATGTTATCTTGGCATTTATGCTAGTAATTCCAAATGTGACACAAATGACCCAGACACTGCTCATGGTAGAAAGTACGAAAAAGGCTTAATGTAAAACCCAACCTTTCAGGCCTTTGGTGACTACCTCTGCCCCTCAGGATCCACTCACACCTGACCGGCACCACAACCTACTTTTAACCCATGGGTCTGGTTCACCAGCTGTTGCTTGGATCATTATATTTGATGCGGTTCCCAAGGCCATGGAACTAAGCTTCTCTGGACTTTTTTTTTTTTTTTTTTAACTAGGGAGAGGCAACATTTCCATCTTCTCATTGATGTTTTTAATGGGATGCCAACATTTTGGGTGGTCATATTTGAAGTGATGACTCGTCAATGAAAAAATGCTATATCATGAAGAAAAGCATGAGAAAAGGTACCAAAAAATGACAAACGGCCATGTTTATAGTGTGGGTCAGTGAGTGAGCCATAGTAATTACATATATGTTAGTCTACAAATAATGTAACAGCTTAAATAATAAAATGTATGTATGTGTGTGTATATGTACATGTGCATTTCTCTCTCTCTCTCTCTCTCACGCACACACACATGCCAGGGAAGACTGCGTCGAGGCCAGTACAGCTATCTACATTACAGTGAACATAGGATTATATACAGCCCTCTGTTTTGATTTCTGACTTTCACTTCCCCTCGACACAAACCACCCACTTCCACTGCAGCCTCTAAACTGCTCATCCCTTAAAACTGCTCAGAAATGACAATCACTAATACCCAACTCTTGGCCCACCATCCTCTCTTTCCAGTTCTCATGCTTCCCACATCCCCTTTGGCTTTGTCCAAACCTCCAGTCACCTTCCAAGTCTATCAGAAACCCACAAGTTTTGACTTGCCTTCCTGCCTGACCTAGCCCAGTGGCCTGTCACTTTCCATGTGTCTTTGGGCCCTGGTCCTTCATGCCCTGCTAGTCCTCAACTCGAATGAACCAGGATGAAGGCAACTTTCCCCTGCCTTCCTGGGAGCTCACCCTTGGCCACTGAATGCTCTTGGAGAAAGTCATAAAGCTGCACCAATTGATGTCATCACAAATTTGTGATCTCCACACTGCCCACTAATACTTAAATGTGTTGAGACATCACCAACTCCAACAAATTTGGCCAAAACTTGAGAGCTATCCTCAGGCCTACTTTACCAGCTCACTGTCCTTACTCTCAGAAAATAATTCTTCTTCCACTACATGAGTAAAACAGGGCACTGGGAGTGAACTCCTTAAAATCCCACTACATCCCTAAAAATGCTGGTTTATATTCAACCCCAGGAGCCCTGGAGGCATAGGCATCCTTCTTCCTGTTCAAGGAAAAATCCCTCTTCTGTCCACTGGATCCCGTTCCCATGCTCAGGAACATCTTCCTCTACCCCATAGACCAACTCTTTTTCTCACAGATGCATTCTATTATTTCTAGTGCAGATAGATCTCTTATATTTGTCCTTCCTCTTTCTCTGTATCTCTGCCTTTCTTCAGGTTGCCTTTAGTGCAAACCCATAGGAACGCCTGGCTGATTCTTCTAGTCCATCCTCCTCACCACTGTCAGTAATCTTATAGCAATCTTTCTAAAATGTAAGTCTTGAACATGCCTTCCTTCCACTTTAAATCCTTTAGAGGTTTCTTACCACGACTAGGAAAAAGTTCCAACTCCCTGGCGTGGTAAATTGTGCACTTCATAACCTGCCTGCCGCCTCAGCAATGTGTCTCTACTGTCTGCCATCTAATGTTCCTGCAGTCAGAGCCCTCTTACCATCCCCTAAACATCACTGGCTCCTGGGTCCGGCTTGTGGAGGTCTCTCTGCCTGGAATGTCTTGTCCCTGTCATTCTTGGTTCTTCCTCAAGTCCTTGATCAAGGGCTACCACTTCTGTGGACCTTCTCTACCCACTTCACCCCATTACCCCTCATCCGAGGTTAAATGCCTTAGCACCACCATAGTATGCTCCTCATGATTCTTTTATACTCCTTATCATGCCTTATTATTTATTTGGCTATTTATCTCTTTACTTACAGAAATAAATTAATCATAAGAAAAATCGAAAATAACACATAAGCAAACCGCCCCCCAAACCAAACCTATAATCCCCCAGATTTAATCAATACTAACCTTCTGGCATATATTCTAGAATATCTTTCTAAGTATATATATATATGAGTATATAATTATTTGATAATGAGTTTATACTATACATGCTATTTTATACCATAAAATGTTTTAGCAGTGTTGTAAATATCTTTCCATGTCAATAAATAGGCATATACATCAAACCTTTTAAAAGCCATTGAGGGTTACAATGTATGGATATTTTATTCCATTCCCTGCTCGTGGCCATTCAGAATATTTTAAACTTTGCATTATTAGAAACAATGTTAAAATGATTATACATAAATGTGCACATTTCTATTAGGGATAGTTTTTGGAATAAGTTTTTATTTTTCTTAAGATTTTATTATTTGAGAGTGCATGAGTCGGGGAAGGGGCAGAGGGAGAAGCAGACTCCCTGCTGAGCAGGGAGCCCAACAAAGGGCTTGATCCCTGGACCCTGAGATCTTGACCTGAGCCAAAGATAGACACTTAACCAACTGAGCCACCCACGTGCCCCTTTATTTTTATTTTTTAAAGATTTATTTATTTGAGAGAGAGAGCTGGGGAAGTGGCAGAGGGAGAGAACCTTTCAAGCAGACTCCCCACTGAGCAAGGAGCCCAACACAGGGCTTGATCCCACAACCCATGAGATCATGACCTGAGCAGAAATCAAGGCAGACACTTAACTGACTAAGCCACCCAGGTACCCCTGGAATAAGTTTTTAGAAGTACAACTTCTGGGTCAAGAGGAGTGTTGAGACATACTTTGCCCAATAGCAGAATCACCTGTGTTTAAATGCTTGTCTATTTCTCTTTCTTCCCATATTAGTCTGGAGCCTCTTTCAAGGTAGAAACATTGTCCTGTTAGTTTCTATGTCCCCAGGACCACATTTGGAGTATTACCCCCTCATATCATAGTCAAGCATGTCATAGATTTCATGCCATTTACCTGATTGCTATTTTCCAAAAATAAGGAAACCCAAAACAGGGCTTCAGGATCGTCAGTCCCAGACAAACTTAGTTCCAGTGTTTTCAGGAAAGTCAACCTAACAGCATGATAAGCACAGTGTCTGAACCTATGTGTTGAATGGGATATATACCATAGGAAGTCAGCATTTATGGGCTATGCCACTAATTTCGTGATGAATCACTTATTCATGTCCATAATGGCATTTCTTGTGATGTTATTCACCAGCTAATATACATATCTTCATTTTTTCTCAATTAAGAACAAATTCCTGGAACATAGGGACAATTACATTTCTTTACCTATAAATTTGTGTTCTAAGTAGGCCCTAAATAAATGTTTTTTAATGACCCAAATAAATCTAGTCTTGGTAAACTACGAAAGGGAGGGACAGGGACTTGTTCTGCTAATGTTATCAGCCCCTGATAAAGGGCCAGATAAGAGAATTAGCCACCTCTGCACACTGCTTACAGACAGTTGAAGGTGACGGCTCCGTGTCCTGTGTCACTCACGGGTGACCGACCGGATAGTCTTGGCTGAGGCAGCCAGTGGGCGTAGCTAACCGGTAAGAGGCCAAAGATGATTTCAGCGCCTCAACTAAATGCCCTTTTGCTGTTGCCACCCAGCCCCCACCCTTCACCCGTGCGTTCCTTTCCTCACTGTGTTTCTAATATTTTATGTATCTAACTTGAACAAATTGTCTGAATAACATGCAGCCTTCTACCTGGTTAAAGAATGTAGGAATATTCTTTAAAAGCCAGTAACAGGAATATGGAAGAAAAGAAAATGAGTTTCTGGGAGCCATTACCCACTCCTCAGCTTGTTCAGGTTCTGTCGACTTGAATTCTACAGCAATCAAACACTCAAGGCTCAAGGTTCAAAATGAACTCCAGGACTTTAGCCTTAAAAAGTTTGTGAAATCACAGCTAAGCATGGTGGAGGTAGAGAAGGAGGAGTAAAACAGGTTGAAATGTACTAAATTACAAAAGATGATTAAGTAATTGCATCCTACTAAATACTGGAGGCCAGGGTGGTAACTGCTCCACTCATTCCTCTAAAATGGTTTGACTCTTGCATCGAAGAGTATCACTCTAGTTTCTGTAATTGTCCCATCTCATTTCCTTGAGTACTGGACGGCCCTGGGCCCCAGTCCCCCACCCACACCATGCACCAGCCAGAGGTGGGGCTGCTGCCTCTACTTCTTTTCTTCTGCTTCCCAGACTTGGGGGTTTCATGAAACAGGACAAGGGTGGGGGGGGGGGAAGGGGAGGTGGGAGAGAGGTGTAAGGTTGTTTTACTTGTGCAAGTAAAGATCCTAGAGATGGGGATGCTTGGGTGGCTCAGCTGTTAAGCGTCTGCCTTTGGCTCAGGTCATGATCCCAGGTTCCTGGGATTGAGTCCCGCTTCAGGCTCCCTGCTCTGTGGGGAGTCTGCTTCTCTCTCTCCCTGCTCATGTTCTCTCTCTCTCTAATAAATAAATAAAATATTAAAAAAAAAAATTTTTTTTAAAAAGATACTTAGGATGACTTTGGCATTCACTATCCCTAACTGTACAAAAACACAGAACATGGCAACACCCTCAAAGAGAGAATAAATTTCTCCCCAAGTTCGGACAGTGGGAAATCTAAGCCAACGTAGATAACTATATCTTCTTGTTCTTGTTTCTCTTTTCACAAAAAATGCGCAAGAAAACTTTCTAACAGAGCAATGTTGGCATTCAGGAAAACCCCTCCGTCTATGCCTGCATGTTTTCCACTTTTCCCAAGCACACGCCTCGAAGCACTGTCCTTCTGTTTCTAGTCTGTTGTTCTGGGTCTCCGGCTCCTCTCCCCAAGCACTTGGCCTCCTCTGCTTACACTCATCCTTTTCTTTCTCTGATTCTTCCTCCTGTTATCCTTTTTCTTTGACCCCATGGAGCTGTGTCATTCCATTGTGAACCAACCCCCTTTTTTTACCTCTTAGCTCTATTTCTCCCCACTCCATCATATCCCATCCCCACCGGTCCTAGTTATAGTCCATTCCCAGGGACCCCAGAGCTACTAAGGGGAGGAAGCCTCTACTCCTTGGGGTGGGAGGATCAGTCCACCCCATTCAGTTCTGAGAAGATTAGCAAAGTTTACCAGGTCCATGCCTTCTTGCCCAGGATTTTCCCACTTTTAGAAAATACTCTGAGTTGGCTGTTCCTTGGCTTTCTTAGCTCTCTCTCTTTTTTTAAAATTATGAATAATAATGTTATAAATTGAAAAACTAAAAATAAAGACAAATTGTCATCCATAACTTCACTACTTAAAACAACTTTTATCAGTTTGATATATTGCTAAAAAGTATGCACTTAAAAAAATGTTCCATTGGTGGGAATGTGAATTGGTGCAGCCACTGTGGAAAACACTATGGAGGTTCCTCAAAAAACTTAAAAATAGGAATGCCGTACAATCTGGTAACTCTGCTACTGGGTATTTACCCAAAGAAAACAAAAACAATAATTTGAAAAGATACATGCACCCCTATGTTCATTGCAGCATTATTTATAATAGCCAAGATATGGAAGCAGCCTAGGTGTCAATCCAAAGATGAATGGTTAAAGCTGATGTGTTATCTATACACAATGTAGTATTATTCAGCCATAAAAAAAAAAAAGAGAGAGATCTTACCATTTACGACAATATGGATGGACCCAGAGGGTGTATTGCTAAGTGAAATAAGTCGGACAGAGATAAATACCATCTGATTTCACTTATATGTGGAAACTAAAAAACAAAGCAAAAAAAGAAACAGACCCATAAATACATAGAACAAACTGATGGTTGCCAGAGGGGAGGGGCATGGGGCGGATGGGCACAAAGGAGTGAAGAGAAGAGGGAGACATAGGCATCCAGTTATGGAATGAATAAGTTATGGGAATAAAAGGTACAGCATAGGGGATACAGTCCGCCGTATTGTAATAGGTTGTATTGTACCAGATGGTGGCTATTCTTGTGAACACAGCATAACAGAGAGAGAGAGCGAATCACTGGGTTGCATACCTGAAACTAATGTAACATTGTCAACTATATTCCAATTTATTTGTAACTATATTTCAATTTTAAAAAATTAAAAAAGTGAGTTCCTGTAATCAGAGTGTGCCTATATTTTAAATCTTTTTTTTTTTTTCCATTTGGTGCACTATTAGGGTTTTTTCTTTGTCACCAGTCTTCAAAAATATTTTAAAAAGTAGTGTGTACCATTCCATTGACTGGATGTGTTCTATTTTATGTAACCGTCTCTGTACTAATATTTCTGTGACTTGATATTTTTGCCTGCTGTTTCTCCATATTTGCATGTCCCATTTTGAAATATTTTTTTAGCATAGATTTCCAGTAATGAAGTTATGGCTCAAAGGACATGACCATTTTTTAGACTCTGGATCCATATTAACAAATTGTATTTGAAAAGTTTATCCTACTTTAGTGCCACCAGCTGTATCAACAGATATGACTTTTACCATATCCGTCCCGGAACTGAGTGCTATCATTTCATACACGTAGCTAATTCCATAAGGAGCAAATGTTACTTTATTGTTTTATTTTTCTTCGATTAGTTGTTTTGATAATTTCCCATGTTTGTTTACCCCTCAACTTTTATAAATTACCTATTTATTTGCCTGTTAATGTATTTTCTCCTTTCCTTTCTGATACTTGTGCCTCTTAACAGTGTCTTTATTATTTTTTTTAAAATCAGTATGTATGAATTCTTTATAATAACATTGTCAGACTTAGTGCAGATTTTTTTTTTTTAAGATTTTATCTTTTTTTATTTGACAGAGAGAGAGACACAGCGAGAGAGGGAACACAAGCAGGGGGAGTGGGAGAGGGAGAAGCAGGCTTCCCGCTGAGCAGGGAGCCCAACGGGGGCTCGATCCCAGGACCCTGGGATCATGACCTGAGCCGAAGGCAGACTCTTAACGACTGAGCCACCCAGGTGCCCCCGCAAATGTTTTTTTGTCTGTTCTTCTGTCTTGACTATATTTTTCTTTGACTTACTTACCTAAGTTTTGAAATTTACTACTGTGAAGTCAGCCAACTTTTTGTATATTCTTGGGCTTAGAAAGTTGCCTTACCAAAAGGAATAAAAAGGTGAGAAAGACAGAAAAGGAAAGTTCTCCGGCTGTCTGGGGTTAGTGTTTAGTTGTATTTGTTTTTGCTTTCAGGCCCAGGCATCAGATCACTGTGATAAATGGGGTCAAAGGCCACTACCAGATTCCCTCTCACTTCCTCATGGGTAAGGAAGGGTTTGGAGGAGGAGGGTAAGTCAGGATCAGCTCCTGGGTGGGGAGCTTGATCCTGATGAGAACTTCTCTTCCCCTGGGCTGGGAATAAGGATTCAGGTAGGTTGTGGGTGGTCAGGCAAGACTTTGAACTACCATGAGGGGAAGGACAATGGGTGTAACAGGAGACCCCCCCACCCAAACTTCTTCGCTATCCACCTGAAGCCCACTTAACACTCACTGTGTTTCCTTCCCCTCTTGGAGGGAAATAACCTGGGACTGTTGACTGTTGTTCTCAAGTAAGTTACACCCAGACCTATGTGTGCTTTTAACAGAATGAACAAACCCACATAACAGACACAACAGGAACCTGTAAAGTGGTAAGAGTTGCAGAGACCTTTCAGGATCCTGTCTAAAAATTGTTGCCGTTGGCTGCTTGGTGCTGCCCCGGAAGAACAAAGAGGAGCCGGGGCTCGAAACCTATTGCAAATGACTTAATGAACGTGCTTAAAATGCGTTTGTGTTCCTGCCAATCACTTCTGCTCCAGGAAGAGTTTCAGATGGGTCCAGAAACTCTTCCGCTTCACTTCCTGCTACCTGCCGCCGTATCCCTTTAAGTAGACGTCTACCTGGTTGCAAACTCCATATGGGCTTCTCAAAGAGTTCTAGATCCTCATCAGCAATGTCCTAGAAAGGAGGGGAAAAAATCAGCCAGGGAACATGAAACCAGTGTGGTGGTATCTGAACGTTTTAGAATACGTTTTTTTCAGTCTCTTAAAAATGTATCACAGTCATATATGTATATAATTCTACAAAGCCACTGTGAAAGGAGATGGTATTTCTGTTTCCAGCCAGAGTCACTCCCCAGAGACAATTGTTTCAATTTTAAAAGTTATTTCTTAATGTTTGCCCTGACATCTCTAAATAAGAAAGTATCTTAAATTGCTATCTTTTGACTGTCTTTATTTTATTTTTTTTGCCTTTCTTCAAAATTTTTTTTATATATATGTAATTTTTAAAATTATGTTATGTTAATCACCATACATTACATCATTAGTTTTTGATGTAGTGTTCCATGATTCATTGTTTGTGCATAACACCCAGTGCTCCATTCAATACGTGCCCTCTTTAATACCCATCACCAGGCTAACCCATCCCCCCACCCTCCTCCCCTCTAGAACCCTCAGTTTGTTTCTCAGAGTCCATAGTCTCTCATGGTTCGTCTATCCCTCCAATTTCCCCCCCTTCATTTTTCCCTTCCTGCTATCTTCTTCTTTTTCTTTTTTTTAAACATATAATGTATTCTTTGTTTCAGGGGTACAGGTCTGTGATTCAACAGTCTTACACAATTCACAGCGCTCACCATAGCACACACCCTCCCCAACGTCTATCACCCAGCCAACCCATCCCTCCTATTTTTTTGACTGTCTTTAAAATTTAAGCATATTCTATTACAGGGATCAAGGGCAGGCTGCCCAAAATGTGCTACTTTGGCATATTGAGTTCCTTAAATAAAATTTATTTAAAAGACAGTGAGAAGGACATTCAGACCCTCCTCCGTTCCCCTGAAAGCCGCAAATAAATCTCCCATGTGAAAGGTACCCTTCCTGTACCAGGAGTTAAAGAGACATCCTTATCACCAAAGATAGGAAATTTAGAGCCAAGAAGGCTGTATAAACCACCCTTGTTCCTTTTTACTAATTTACTACCGCAGCCCAAATTCCATTTAGAATTCCTTACTAACTGAAGGTCCCAAAGTTAAGTTTTCTTTGTCCTGTCAATTCCTTATGGACTTATGGTCTCTGTCTAAAACGTATAAAGGCTGCCTGCGTTGGACATTCTTTAGGTCTCAATTGCATAATTGGGCTTACATGCTCATGTAATAAAACTGGTTTATTTTCTCCTGTTAATCTATCTCATGTAAATTTAATTCTTAGCCCAGCTAGAAGAACTCTGGAGCAGGAAAAATTTCTTCCTCCCCTTCACTTGACACAGCAGAATAAACTTCTACTGGACATTGGCTCTGAAGATTCAGCAGCTTTGAGATCTTGGGACCTATGACATAAAACCAGAAGGTAAGACTTCTTATGTCAGCCTCCTGAAATCTCTGTCTGTGGGGTCAGATGGAGTGAGAAGGGTGAGATTTCTATTCTCTCTAAACTTAGCAGATAAAGTACTGGAACTAGTTCCTAGGGCTTAGGGACTCTTGGTAGAAATTTGGTAGAGTACTCTTGGGTTACTGATCCATTTCCTCCCAGAGATGGTCTTTGTTTTTCTTTGTCTTTTATGCCATTTGTCATTAAAACAAAAACAAAAACAAAAACAAACCCACCATAGGGCAGAATGCAGGCATGGACCCTATAAGCCAACTGTTCAGACTGGCTTCACAGACAGGTGGATTCAATGATTCTCATCAGACCAGTGTCTATTTAGACAAACTTTGTTGTGGGCTAATGTGCATATGAGGTAAAGGCTATTGCTACGGAACGTGTTGGAAGCTAAAGCTACAGAGTTGGTGGGCATGAGTCGAGCACTTAAAAGCTGTTAGAGCATTCACCACCTGACCTAAAGGCTCCCGTGTTAGGATAAGTTGGTCACGGAATGGATTAGATTGACACTAGGTCACCCGGAAACCTCAAAAAAAAAGTCCTGTGCGATGAAATACACTATAAAACACACAATCTCTAACCCTGTGGCACATCCCTCCTAGGTATTAGCATGGCTCCAAAAGATCCAAGGCTGAGCTAAAGTTGTTAATGTGTACTTAAGAGAAATAGGATGAGGTTTTTCCTTTTTGTCTTGTTCTGTGTCAAAGAGCTTGACTTTGTGATTGGTGAGAATATTCCCTGTGGTCTTCATCACTGGGGAGGGTGCCCTTACCGGGATGCACCTTGGTGGCCAGTCAACTAGAATGGGGATCTGAGACATATATTATTAAGCAGCACTCTCTTTGTCCAGCCCTGCCAGCGCTCAGGAATCTGTTATAAGAGGTCCCAGCCCACAAGGGACCTTTGTTGTCTCAACCTTTGTTGCTTATTAGTGCTGGCAAGTCCCATTCCAGTACTGCCTGCCTAGTGTCACAGATTAGCTAGTCTGTGCCTGGAGGTGTCTCCCATTTGTGGGAGACTGGAGATTCCATATATTCTCACCACCTGTGCAACGGTGGTCTTTGCTCTCTTACACTATTTTTGGGAGTAAACTTTTGGATCATAGAGAAAATGATGTTTTACGCCTCATGTAGACTTAATTCTTAGTCCAGCTAGAACAGAACAGAACCTTGGACTAAGGAAAATTTCTTCCTCCCTTTCACTATTGACATTCCGTTATAGAAGATGAGAATTTATTTTATTTTCTGTGCATACAAATTCCTTCCTCACCCTTGTCCTTCCAGTCTAATTATATTATAATTTGGAATTAGATCAATATATAAGTTTTACGTTTCCATGACTATGTAAATATTATAGGTAGCTGACCCACACAGTGTACTATATAATTACATTTACTTTTACAAAATTTTTTTGTTCTCTGGAATTAACTTCATGTTTTTTTTTTTTTTTCACTTGCATAGCTTTCTAGAAACCCATGTCGTCCATCTCTCAACACTAAGGACTTATTCTTCATTAAAGTTCAAACACACCAGACTTTTTATCAGCCTCATCTTCTTGGGAACAGTTCACTCAGGAGACTATGGTGTTGACTACAGTTCTTCAGGTCATTGTCCTCACTTCTAGGTTTTGGATTCCTTCACTAATTGTGAATGACAGGGGTAAACTCTGGATAAGTGAGGTTGTACTTGTGTAGAGAATGCTAAGGGTTTTCTAGCGTTTGATACAGAGGATTTTCCTAGCAATCTCTTCTCTGGGATGAAGTATTTTCAGTAGGTGTCGTGTGAGTATTAGCATTAGCTTGTTACTTTTCTGTCTTCTCATCTCTCTTTTTCATTTCCTTTGTAAGGATATCAATTTCCTTAGCACAGGATTCTGTAAAAGACTTATTAACATTTTCTCAAATTTTGGGTAAGGCAGCAATATTTTCTTCCCACATAGCACAAAATACTGCATCAATAGCCAGTTTTGGAAAGATATTGCTGGTGGCATTAAGATCGGCACAACACTTTTGGGAATAGATTTGCCAATATACAAAAGAATGATAAAAATCATCGTTCCTCTGCCTTTGCAATTTCAGTGTAGGAATACATTGTAAGGCAATAATCCGAACATGGGCAAAGTTGTATGTAAGAAGAGTCAAAGTGGTGTTATTTGTAGGAGCAAGACCTTGGAAACAATATAATGTCAATTAACAGGGGAATGGCTCAATGAATTATGGAATATATACTTTGCCTTTACATATATGTTATATGCAAATACATACTACAAATAAAGATAAAATAAGGATAATTTGTCCAGGTTTACTGTGATTATAACTATATAAAACATACACATTGAGAACTGAAACTACCCCATACAGCTGTTGTTTGCATGAACAGGACTCCATATTCCAATGTTCATTAGCGTAAGTTTACTCTACAACGCATCTCTTGGAGAGGCAAATAACTTTATTGTTCATAATAGGAACTTCTCAACAGATCTTATCAAATTATCAGAAAGTATCAACTGACAGTTATATCCTAAGACTTTTTGAACTCCTCAACCCAAAATTCTTGCCTTGCTATTTCCATCAAATCCGAACAATTATATCATGACGTTTACCCAGTCTTAATGCCTGCTCATTGAAAGTCCCACCTTAAACAAAACTCCAAAATTTCCATAAAATCGGATCTTGCCCTTCCCTCCCTGAGACATGACCAAAGCTCTATAGAGGTGTGGCGCTCTCACTAGTGGCAATGAGTCAGCCCTGTATTATACTTAGGGAACCACACTCAGCAATGTAGAAAAACTGTGCAATAAATATATGTAGAAAAAAATTGAAAGGGATGTGTAAAAATAATAGTTATGTTAGGGGATTGGAATTTGGTCAATTTTTCAAGTCTTTTTTATGATATTCTTATGTAATGAGGGCAAGGCTCATTTCAATCAATAAGAATTCATTTTGGTACGGCCACATTTTAATACGTAAAGATCAAATAAAGGCAAAGCTGTGCAACTTGTTATTCTTTTCGTTGTGTTTTGTAGAACAATCAATAACAATCCAGAGAGAAGACTACTTAGGTAGGAAGCAGAGCTATTCATATTGTAATTATGCTTGTAGAATCGAAATACTTATGGGCTCTGTTGTAATGAAAATGATCCAAAAATGCTCTAAAATCACTTAGTTAATGTTGAGAAACAATCAGGAGGACATTGACTATGGCCTTTAAATGGGTTTTGGTAGTTAATGGGATGGAGGCTTTAGACAATGGCTTGCTTCGCATTGAGTTACATAAAATGTTGTAAACCTAACACAGCATAGACACATCTCACAAAATTAAACGCCAGCTTCTGTTAACAGAAATCTTGTAGTAGATGGGTTTTCCAGTGTTTGTCAAATATGTTTTATGAAAATCAGGGAGAAAAGCTGGCCTGCGTGCGGGTAGAGTTTGTCAGAGCTGACAAAGGCAGTTTCCTTTGTATGCCTGGCAGTTATCTGTCTTGTGTCAAGTTTTCCAATGTAAACAAACCTGGATGGTTTTAGTATTTTTTTGAGAGAGCGTGCGCACACGCACACCAACATGCGGCGGGGGGGGGGGGGGGGGGGGAGTAAAAGGGGTGGGGAGGAGCAGAGAGTAAGGGAGAGAGAGAATCCCAAGCAGGTTCCATGCCCAGCACAGAGCCCAACGGGGGTGGGGGGGTGGGGAGGGCTGGATCTCAGGACGCCAAGACCATGACCTGAGCCGAAAGCAAGAGTTGGACGCTCAACTAACTGAGCCACCCAGGCGCCCCAGTGGCTTGACTTTTTAAAACAGCTCTGGTTAGGTTAATTAACAGTCCACTGCCCAAGTAAATCTTACTTCTCTACTGGTAGTAACCAATAGCATTACCTTTTCAACTTTTTTTCTCTAAGGCATAGATAAGCTTTGTCGGGAGAAGTGCATCAACCAAGGCAAGACAACACCAAAACAGGATCTATCAACAAAGGAGTCTAACAATTTCACTACGATATGACCAAGACATTTATGCAGCTTCTGTTCCAGGTAAAGACACACTGATAGCAGGAATAAAGACAGTTATATTAAGATTAATCAGGTAATTTTATTAAATATTTACCATTCAGCAGCAACCAACATGAACATCTGAGCTAACAGAATCTTTTGAAATGTTCTATATAGCTGCTTCAGAAATACACACACATGATAAATTGAACTCTTCATTGCCAAAAAACTTTTTTAAAAAAATGGCGTCAAGAGCAAATAACACTGATTTATACAGTGCCCAAGCACTAGTCAACAATCTATTAAATTACAAAGGAAAAGGAAATCAAAGAAGCTTTGTTACCTTATGCATGTCAACTTATTTAAATGGAAGGCTTTACTTCTTTAAAGCAACAGGAATATGGAGCTTCCTATGTGTGTGTGTGTATATTTTTAAGAATGTGATTACAAACACAAAGTGTTATCATCAAAAGCAGAAGCTAGTTCCAGAAATTTCCAGCTGCAAAACTTGTAAGATACAAAGCTAAAATTCATATGTTCCTTTTCTCAATAATGAATACTTCCACTAAACATAAATATTTTAACATATATTAATTTTTCTGACATTCAAAATTGTAAAGTCAATATGGCAGAATTATTGTTAAAAGCACATATGTACAAATATTCTTTTTCCATACATAAAGTATTTGGCATAATTATAACAATCATACTGCATCCACAACTGTTTGCTTTTATTCTTACTTTTTTTTTTTACACATAATGGTATCTCTTATTAAAATTAACCAGTTATGTACAAAAATACTTGAACATTTATTATAGAAAACCTCTGTAACCAGCCTCAACAGCGTATACCTGCTGAATGGTTTCATTAAGAGAATATAAAAAGTGGTCACTGCCTTCCAGGTAAGCTATCAACAAAAACAAACACGGTTAAAGTAAAATGAGCTTCCCAACAAAAGAGGGAAAATATTTAACAGTATGATTTAAAATACAGTTCATATTTATTGTCAATTGAGTGTTATAAACAGTCAGTAAAAGAAAAAAACAAAGATACAAAATACATTACTACATACAAGGTGCTTTTTTCCCCCTCTTCCGCAACTGGGGCATTAGCATCCCTCTCTAGATCTGAGATGCTGCGTAGCAATACTCAAGCCAGAGGGGTCTACGGCCATCTTACCCTTCAAAAAACAGGATCAGCTAAGAAGCCCAGCTCCGGTAGGAGCTTGGAGAGTTGTGAAGAATTTTCTATTTGGTGCAGGATTGAAAGTTAATGCCCTTACCTTTTGAAAGTCCTTTTGCCATTTAATCATGCTAATATATTTTCTCTAAGGTTTTTTTTTCTTCATTTACGCTATTGATTTAATACTGTCCTGTATTGATTCCTGAATTCTTGTTAATGGGACACATTAATTTGTGCCTATTTAACACGTGAACATCTGCTCTTCTTCAATGACAAATGCTGCAGAGGAAACTATCAAGTACGGAAGCACAAGATTCAAGTAAACATTTCTCCTGGGGTCTTTTGCTTAGTCTAGCCGATCGGAACTCTGAAAGTAAATTGCACCTTGAAAAGAAATACAGTAGATACCATGACATCAGGGTACTAAAGGATTTACCAACCGATTCACAAAGTAGAGTTTTAAGAAAGTAGACAGTGGTCAAATGTCAAAAGCAACCTTAAAGAATTATTTTGTTTCAAGAACAAAATAACTTGCAGTCCTACTCCTTGCAACCCCTTAAGTATATTGTCTAAGTAGCCTGCTTTAACTTGTAATTCTGCTGATGTGCACTGATCAGTCTGTTCACGGAAAGAGCCAGAAATCTCCCCTTATTTACAGAAGTCTTCTAAAGTAAGGACCATTGTGTTAGGCTGTGCATTGACTTAGTAAGCTTTCTCGGAGTATCAAGTATTCAGTAAAAAGTATACAACAACATCACGCGCCATATTGTTCGACAATATCCTATTGGTTTTAAGATGAAACTATATAAAAAAGGTGAACGTAAAAAGATACAAAAGAAGTCTTTAACACTATTTACCACTTTCAAATGAGAGACATTGTAAGGAAAGTCAGCCATACTTCATGTAACGTCTGGCGCTTGAGATCAGTAACTTAATATTGTGCAACATATTAATAAGCAAGTTTTAATTCCATTCATTGAAAGACAAATCTGGGTAAGTTATTAAAGTGCCTACACTAAACGTCTCCTCGTCATACTGCCTGCCTATTCTCTTGTAAACGGCCGGGACTCGTCGTCGCCGGGGACCTGCAAAAGGACTCATAACTGCGAGACCTTGCGGGGCAGGGGCCGGGGCCGCGGGCCGGGCTCAGTCCTCCGGGTCCCGTTCTCCAGGTGGCCGGGCCGCGCCGCCAGCGGCTTGGGGGGCAGCGCGGGCGGCTCGCCCGTGACCGGGATGGAGAGGCTGTGAGGTAGCGGGACGGGCCGCCGCAGAGTCCGCTCGTACACGCTGTAGGGCGGCGGCGTTTTGCTCTCCTTGCGCCCCGGCTCGTCCGGCCCGCTGTAGCTCGGCCCCGGCCCCGGCGCTGGCGCCGACTGTTCGTTCACCTGATTTTCGAAGCCTGAGGTTTCCGAGGTGCTACACCGGCTGAGAGAAGAAATCCCACTGCTGTAGCTGCCTGACAGGACGGGCGAGTTGGAGATCAGTCCTGGGGAGTGGTACTCCACCGGAGAGGGGGTGAAAGACTGCACGGAGCCCTGCTGGAAGGGAAGGGGGCGGGGGGAGAAAAGCCGGAGGGGAAGGAGACACGGCGGAGTCATCAACACTGTCCCCGGCTGCACGTCAACCTCCCAGATCCATGAACTCAAGCCCTCATCCCTGCTGCTTGGAATGGGACTGTATCTGGAGCCAGGGCCTTGGAAGAGGGGGGTGCCTTAAAGGGAGGCCTTTCGGGTGGGCCCTCATCTGATCTGACCTTATACGAAGAAATTTGGGTACAGAGGCACCAAAGGTGGGCAAAGACCCTGTTAAGGCAGAGGGAGAAGGCGGCCATCTGCAAGGCAAGGAGAGGGGCCGCGGGAGAAACCCAGTCTCCCGACACCTTGTTTTTGGATCCTGTAGCCTCCAGAACTGTGTGAAAATCCGTTTCTGTTGTGGAAGCCGCCCAAACTGTGGTGCTGGCTGGACTAATGCAAACACCCAGCGTCAGACTGGAGGCCGTGTCATTCTCCGCAGCAAGACGGACCTCAGGCATTCACCTGCCTTTCACTCCGTTTACCTCGCTGCCCATTTTACTCCTTATTTTTAGGACAAAACGAGGCTAGCAGTAATCAGGAAGAAAATTCAGAGGTATATAATGAGTCCCATCATTTGAGAGGGAACCGGCAGAAACAACAACAGACAGCCTTGGGAGTGCCATTTCCCCCTTCTAGTTCAGCAGGGATGGGCTCAGAACTGGAGGACAGGAGCCAGGGCAGTCTAACAGGGGTGGGGTGGGGGGTGTCTCCTACCAAAGACCTCAGGAGGAGGAGTGAGGCACCCTAGGCTTGCACTAAAGTTCTCTCCCATTCCAGACCGGTGAGCCGAAGAAGCGGCACATGGGCAGCTCTCAGGCTCTAGACTGAAATGGGACCTGTTTCATCTGGCATGTTTTTTAAAAACCTGACTTGGTTACTAAGTTTTTAAAATAGGAAGATTTCTCATAAAACCCCAGATTTTTGGCATTTGATAAAAAAACAAGAAGTTCTATCAACAAGGGCTTGCTTTCTCTTAATGGAGATAATCTTTTGAAACTGAGCAGGGCCTTTCCCCTGGAGATGGGGCATGAATTCTTCCGTTTAGCATAGTCTTCACATTGTGTTCTACCAGCTTCCTTCGCTCATGCACGTTAGCTGTCTATTCAGTTGGCATCTGAGTTTGCTACTTCCCTGATTGGCATCCTATGGAAAAGGAGCCCTAAGTGATGCTCCATGCGAGGAGGGTTCTACTGGGAAATGTCGCATCCTATGTACTCCTTGAGTGCATTCAAAGCAGAGTAGCATGTTACAGTCTTAATGATCAAGAAAATGAAAGGACGTTGCAGCCCAGGGTTTTCTAAACTTACCTGAGTACAGACCATTTTTTCATTTATCATGTGATGACCTATAAAACTACGTTCTATGGCACACACTTTGTGAAAGGTTTTATCCTAGATTAACTCTACCTTGGTCTTCTTTTTAAACAAAATAATGCTGGGAAACAGAAATAAATTCATTTAGCAGGAACCTAAAATTCAGCGTCGCCGATTAAGAGAGCCAAATTCACTGCTGTTCACTGTGAACAATTAGACCGCAAGCTTAAAGTAAGGCAGGTAAGCTCAGTCTTCTCCACAGGATTAACTCCATCATTTAACTGCTGAAAAAACAAAGTTAAGGCAATAAACTGCATCCTAGGCCTAGCAAAGCTCGTAACTTGGTAGCAGTGTGCCCTCTAATGTAATGCAGGAGTCATAACAGAAATATTCCGTTCATTTTCTCTCCAAGCCCCATTTGTATAGATATGCCTACAGGGCTACACCTGGCCAGTTAGAACATCACCAGCTCTGCAGAGAGAGAAAGTATATACCACCTTGCTAAATGGGACTGTTTGGTAGCTACTTGAATATATTTTTATCCCTTCAGTTCTTTTTACAGAATCAATCTCTAAGACTTACTACTCTGCAAAATCAAGCTGGAAAATGCAGATGTTAATTGCATAGCAATATGTGGGAGCTCCTTGCGAGTAAGGCTAAATGTAAGATGTGGAAACATCATGTTGCTTCCTTTCCCATCACATCAACGTGACAGTCTATGGCTTCTAGAATGAATGCAGTCACGTGTACGTTATGATTAACAGCTGCATTGCAGAATGACAGAAAAACTAGCAAATAATTTGCACTCTCCAGCAAATTTCTGCATCAGAAACGTTGGCAATGCAAATGAAATCACACTTCTTTGCAATTTTCTCCATTTTGGGGCTTTTGTTTTCCAGATTCTCAGTTTCTATCAGCAACTATCCTTAGCAACACAGATGCATCAGATCACGACCTGCCCCTATGTGTTTTTAGAAGCTAATTTGTCTTTTTCACATTAGCTAGAAATACCTCCTCAACAAAAAGGACACGGAGCATGTAAATCCTCACTCAGATACAGAATCATTCTTTTAACACTCACTTGAACCCCATATTTGCCTCTGGTACAGCAGCTCTGAACACCCGTGCCTATAGGTACTGACAATCCTTGCAGCCAGTCTGATTCAATTTGGATAGAGACTAAATATTCTTTACCTTCATGAAGGATTTTGTATGTTTAGAGATGTTAAATAGCCTATGTTTACCTATCAATTTAAACGTCTCACCTTCAAAGCTTTTCAATTTGTTTCCTAGAAAATTTTTAATTCATTTTACTGTCGCATTTTTCATGACCAAGTATATATCTCTAATGTAAATGAAAATGTTGGTATAAAACATTAAAGGAGGAGAAAGTTGGGTTTGACTTTATCAAATGGTTGGGGCTGACAGAAGCAAAAAGGCACAGGAGACCATTTACTAGGCTTGTTGATGGAGTTTTTCTTTTTCTTTTTTTGATGTCCCTGAAACCAAAAGACCAGACTGAAAACATCCTAGGAAATACAGTGGGACCATATTTCTTTCCTAATTCAGTGTATATGCAGATTCTAGTCCGGACATTTTCACTGCCACTATTTGGGGAATGAAGCTAATAATCTGAACACAAATGGCTCCGATGGAGGACGCTCCCTGAAAGGAAAGCCTAGTGTTTTCTTACTAATCTTCCTTCACCCCTTCTTTAGATGTTCTTTGCCTGGTCTGTACCTATGAAAGCAGCTCAGTGATGTACCAGGGATGAATCGTAAGGAAAGAAGGAATGTGGGGACAGTCTCTCGCCTGAGTCTAAATATGAGTCAGTACCTTCAACGGAGATCTCCCAGCAGGTGAGGGGGACACGGACGTTGTATGTCTTGCTGGTGAAGCTGTAAACAGAGAGGGGAATGCTTTGAATTGAGAAAAACCAGAAGGTTCACTATCTGCACATGCCCTCTGTGTACAACCCCATACAGATGGTCCAGTGCCTACAGACCTCCTGGGCAAGGGGGGTAGAGGAGAAACTAAATGATGCCTGTCCAAAACAGACTCCTCACCAAGACATGGGAGAATTAGTGAAAAGTCACCAGCGCATACATGATGCTATACAGAAGCGACAGGAGCTCGAACTGGTCCAATGTCCCATTTCCCAGAAGTCCAGATGCTTTTCCACGGCCTGATCTGTTTCAAAAGTGAGGTGCCAGGGAGAAGGCTTTGGAAAATAGCTGCCGACTTTGGTCTGAGCAACAAGGAGACCCACACCATCTAGGCTGGTTAGAAGGGATCCATGAGCATAAATTGACACCAGCCTCCCCTTTCACTTCCCAGCACTCCCGAAATAGAAAACCCTTGGCCACATCCAAACAAGAAGTGAGAAGTTTTCCATTTCTCTCCCTCATGCTTGTACTCAGGTCTTCCCTTTGTCCCTGGGGGATGGGGGGGGGGGGTTGGTGGTGGTGGTAGTGCTCTATGGATTTCATCATTATGGCAAAGAAGTGCTGTCTCTCTGTTTCTCCCCCTGGGTTTTCAAGCCCTACAGCTGGGAGGCGGCATGTGATGGCACTGTTCTGTGTGCTCGGGGGTCAGGTCCAGCCCCCTGAAACACAACCATGCACACGGAAAGCTGCTGTGACACAGTCAACACGGTGAGGATAAGCCAGATTTCCCAATTCCACCCACAGAGGTTTCATTGAGTTCAGGGTTTGTTGCTCTGTGATCATCTGCCCTTCTCCCAGCTGCCAAAGTGAGGTTTGCAACTCTTAAGAAAACTAGAGAGAGGCTGAAGGAAATACAGACAGACAGTTACGGATCTCCCGACAGTGACCACGGATGATGATGTGAGGACAGACCAGGAGAGCAATCAGTGCAGAAGGGAGGGCAGCCCTGCCAGGTGAAAGTGGGAGAGGAGAGGTCACCTGCGTGCTCTGGGTGCTAGCTAGCGCACCAGGGGGAGTGGCCCTTTGTGGCCGCCTGGGGGTGTGCAGCCCCTGCCACTTTCAAACACCAGGGTTCCTTCTAGCCTGTCAGTTGCGGGGGTGGATGACAGAAGAAAGTCCTATGTGAGTGGAGAGACACACGCTGACTAGGAACCGTATTCCTGCCACTGCTGTGTGTGGCGGAAGCCGAAGTTTACTGCCGCTTAGGCTCCTCGTCCTCCTGACACAGGCCTTCCGTGACCCCACCACCGTGGACTCCACAGCAGCCCTTGCAGCCACAGCCTGTCCACGGAGATGTTTCTCTAGAAAGGCATTCTCCCCCACAGACCTAAAAGAGTGCCGTCAGTGTCCTTGCCTCCAAGTTTGACTGGGCCTAGGATCTTAACTACCATCAGTATTACTGTTCCTCTGAAAATGCCTTTCAAGTTTCTGACATGACTGATCCAACCAGTTTAAGCTGGAGACTCCTTGAATATCTGTACAGCCTGAATAGATACAAACTACTTGGCTGATGAATCTTAACCATCTCGGGCCACAGTGGTATTCTGATGTGGGTTATCGAGGAAGCCTGGTTGTTTCTTGTTCTGTTGAAAAATCTCACATGCTTTTCAAAACCTATTGGTGACTTTTAGCTTTGACCAGTATAGAACAAACTGGGTAGCACACAGTTCTTTTTTTTTTTTTTAAAGAGAAAGTCAGTAAAAAAAGAAAACAAAGATGAGATGCTAAAATACAACAAATGAAACCTGAATGAGCAACCCAGAAAAATCCGTGAAGAAATGATGTCATGTTTTCTCTTGCTTTTAGGCCAGTTGTACTGGTAAAGCTCCAAAACCACTCTAGATGTGTGCAAATGTTGAAAAGACTCTCCCCATCACCAAGATAGGCAGAGTCAGCAGGGTAGGTCTTAAAGACTATACCATATCAAAGTTACCAAGGTCACCAAGCAAATGGCTTATTCAGTTGGAAAGAGGGTCTGTTATTGCTATAAACTCATAAAGTTTCTTAAGAATTTTCAGTGGTTCTCAAAATCTAGAAAGGTTTGGTAAAATACCAACTCTAGGGCCTTACCCGGGAAATGGTGATCTTCTGATTCAGTAGGTCTAAGATTAGGCCTGAGAATTTGCTTCTTATGGGCGCCTGGGTGGCTCAGTCACTAGGCATCTGCCTTCGGCTCAGGTCATGATCCCAGGGTCCTAGGATCAAGCCCCACATCGGGCCCCCTGCTCAGTGGGAAGCCTGCTTCTCCCTCTCCCACTCCCCCTGTTTGGGTTCTTGCTCTCCCTATCTCTCTCTCTGTCAAATAAATAAATAAAATCTTAAAAAAAAAAAAAAAAAGAATTTGCTTCTTAAACCACCACCTGAGGGGATGCAGTCCCCTGAATCAAGCCCTTGGGAAATCTCACTTTTTTTTTTTTTTTTAAGATTTATTTATTTAGAGAGAGAGTGCCGGTGTGCAAATCAGAGGGTGTGTGGTGGGGGAGGGGCCTAGGGATAGGGAAACAATCTCAAGCAGACTCCCCGCTGAGCGCAGAGCCATATGCAACGTGATGTGGGGCTCGATCCCACAACCCTGAGATCATGACCTGAGCTGAAATCAATAGTCGAACCCTTAACTGACTGAGCCACCCAGGCGCCCTGAGAAACTTCACTCACTCTTGAATACAGACCTCTTTATGCAAGGGATAGCAATGGACGTCCCCACAAGCCTATCAAAAGTTATAGTCAGTCAATTCCTATGTCGGGGCCATGTGAAACCCTGGCATCAGTCCTGAGTAAGAGTGAAGTGGCTGAGTTAGCAGAGGTTGATAAGAATGAGGTGGTTCAAGCAAAGGACAGAGAAAATATTAATGGCTTGGCAAAGGTTAGGGTACCTCCCCAAATTTTAAGGATGGTGCCTAGCAGGAGAACAACCTACAGAATCTGTCTATGGAGTTTATAAGGAACGGAGTACTGTCTGACTTACAGTAGCTAGAAAATTCAGGAAAGAGGGAAAACACTGTAAATGAATTAAGCTACTAAGGTTTTTACCTCAGACCCCAAATGCCTACCTTTCTCTGAGGAATTCACGACAAGCTGGAGTAGTCATAAAAGTTATTTTATAAAAGTGATTGTTCAAATGCTTCAAATACCCACCAGTTTGTGTGGGTCTTGGAGGGACAGGGGGAGAGATAATTTTCCCACTATCCGACATGTTCTTGGCTTCTTTCCCACTGTCCAGGCTCCAGCTGCTAGGGGTGGGATTCACAGCTGGAAGGGAATAACACAGCTAAAAACACATGGTCCACTTTGCCCTTCGAACGCTTGAGATCTTAGAAGAAAGTCAAAATTATCCAGAATGAAAAAATCAACTGGATTTAAAAAAAACAAAACAAAAAAACCCCCCAAGAGACCTCCTATATACTAAACCTTTATTTAATTTTCTACCTCACAGTTACAGTTGACATTTAATTGGGTGCTAGCATGTCTATTTATTTCCCCTCAAGCAGTCAAAGAGAACTACAGATCTCTACCCTAGAACCGTAGAATCCTGTGGAGAATTACAAATGTGTTTTAGATGCTGGATAACAGATGGAGGATGTAGTCGCTAAAATATTTTCAAACTTGGTTTTTAGTGGAAACTTCTGGACAAGTGGCACCCCAAAAGGGGGAAGGCAGTGACAGGCTAATATTTCAGCTACCTCGCACGATGACCATGCCACACCATCCTGTTGACCAGCTCTTTGGGAAAAGGACCCTTGTTCCTGAAATCAATGGATTATACTGAAGTATGTCCTAAAAAAAAAGTAATTTGGAATACTGACAGTATCATTCCTTTTTTTGTAATTTGTCTGTTCCATGCTTCAGTAAGATGCAGAAATATGGAACAACCCTGTTAGGAGCAAGGGCAAGAGACGGACGATTATAAATAGCTGCTAGGAAATCAGGTTTCCAAAAGCAAGTCTTAGAATTTCTAGTGGCTTGCTCCCTGGACAGACACTGCCATCTGATGGACACGGCTAGGATTTCAACATTTTACTCGAAATTACCACATTACTTTCAGGGGATGGAATCACCACGCTTAAAATAATTTTTCTCAGTTCGTTTTAAATTGGCTTTGTGGTTTTCTTTGGTAGAAGGGCTGAGAAAAATACTAAGTTCTCCAGGCAAAGATTAAGATTCGACGTGTAACATTCAAGCAAGATTTGGGCTTTAAAATCATTTCAGCTACCATCTCACTAATTTCAATCTCCCAAGGAAAGTTTTAATGTTAATCTATCCATGTAGTCCAATGACAATACAGTTTAGTTCTTAATGAGGGCAATTAAAGTGCACTTTATGGGAACATTTCATTAGTGGCTCGATTCATTGGCTTAGGGGACCGCTTGGATTTTTGAGGCTTGACCCTGAGCGAGGCATATAGGTGACTTGCGGCAGGCCCCCACCCGCACGGTGGAGAGAGTCACATTGAATCTGCTCTTCATCGCCTGCCGTGTTGCACAGACCGATGCTAATTGGCTATTAACTGCCTTGCGTGTGTTTCTCATTTTTTGTGTGACCTTGAGGCAGGGCACACTCCATTATGCACTGGATTGCAATTCTTAAATAGTATCTGAGTCACCACAAACAAGAGATGAACTGGCAGAATGAGCTTTGTAAGGGAAACAAAGAGTGGGACCAGGGAATCCATTTGGGAAGGTGCTATTTTTCACTGTGCTGAATAAGTAGCCTCTTCAGCAGCTTTGTTTCAGGGAGCACAGGCATTGCCTTGGTGCCCGGACCCCAAAAGCCATGTAACCGAGGAGTTCCTAATTTGCTCAGATTCTGCTGTTCAATCCTACAAGAAAACAGTTTTGAAAGAATGCATCACGAAGGACTGTCTCTCATGAATCCCCTAAAGGGCACATTAGTCCCGATTATTAAAGATCCGGAGATCTGCCTTCCACATAGACACACGATAGACTGGAGAAAATGAGGACAAAACAAACCCTGACGCCTGCCGGGACCGATGAGGGGGCTGGCTTCATACCCACCTTTCTCAGGTGCAGAAAGATTTGGGTCACTGCGTGGCAAGGCCCCTTCTCCAATATGATTAAACAGCAGCCTCTGCAAAGGTACAAGAGTCTATTTTTATGGTGCAATATGCTGTCATGTGAGACCTTCTAGAAAATGAGATGATTGTCTCATAACTGAAACTTTTGGTTCAAAATAACTTTTATATGGTACATGATGAGCCTGGGAACCAAGAATTCAATTATATTTAAGGAAAAAAGGGGAGAAGAGTCTTAAGTTTAAGAAGTTTGTATTAGATTTTAAATGTAAATGGTAAATAAGTTTTCATAATAAAATGGAGGGAAAAACAGTAAGCAGCAGTTAAGCTATGGTGCTCTTTATAAATAAGAATGCTTAGACTGGCAATATGAAACGCAGATAAGAATTAAGAAATATTAGCTCAAAAAATCTCTAGTGAATGGACATGTTTTCGATCGTAGGTTAAAAACATGAAATGGACAATATTCTACGATTTTTAACCCATGAGAATGCCAGTTTTACATGGTTCTACCTAATACATTAAGAGAAAAAGTGCAAGTCCTTAAAAGTAGATGCACCATATCAATGTGTATTATTGAGGTTTTGGCAACTACACACTGCTTCACGTTTTACCAAAAGCGGAAAAGTCGGAGGGTAATCAAGGAAGGCTTTCAGAGTCCCCCATGTGGGCAACATGAGCTCCTGGAGCAGATGGGACCAAGTGTGAAATTCCCTTGCAACATCAAGTGACAAAGGGAAGGAAAACTGGTGAGCTGGTTCAGCCAAACGCACTCAGAGAGAATTTCTGCGAGACATCAGTGTTGTGCAGAGGAGGTATCCTGGGGCTTTCGGGAAGATTACACAATCAGCAAAGATAAACCAATCAAGCCACATCCCACTCGCTCTCATCCATTTCCAGATGCAGCTACAGACTTCTGCCAGGGTGGTGTAGAAAAACAGAAAAATTAGCTGGAACATAAGTAAGTATTGTTCTCTGCTCCTAAATTATTCCCAAATCATCGGTAAAACGCAGGGCTACCCAAGAATCTTCACGTTGGAGACCACCCTTCACAGCCCCTGAAGTGCCCAGAGAGCCAAGCCCTTGGCCCTGCCCTCACCTGGACTAAGAGGATGGATGTGGGAAACAAAGGCAGAAGCAAAATTATTCGATTTCCTTACTACCTACAGCCCATTGACCAAGTCCGAGAAACAGGCAGAGGGATATTCCTCTAGGGACTCAACTGCCTTGATGTTGATATTTCGCTAAGGATCAAAAGGCAATCCTAGCCTGACCACATCCCCCCCACCCCCCCCACCCCCAGGATCCTGTAAGCCTACTTTAACATATAAAAATTCTTTTGGAAACTTCCTTTATCTCTAAACCCCCTCACCCCCCAGATACATGTTGGCAATCATCCCCCAAGCATATGGCCCATCGATACACATCTGAAGGGTCTCATGAGTCAGGTTTTATTAGACGGTAATATATGACACTTTTCCAACAACAGCTAGCCCCTCAAGGTCCTGGGAACCTTGCTTCCAAATTCCTTAGAGACTTACGCTATCCCTAACCCCCTCCCAACTTGAAAGTATATACAGGCCACTCCTCATGACCCCGGTGCAGCTGTTTCTATCCACTGGTCCTGTCCCTGTGCTTTAATAAAATCACCTTTTTGCACCAAAGACGTCTCAAGAATTCTTTCTTGGCCATCGGCTTCAACCCTAACATCTTTCCTACATCAGGATCACTTCAAAATCAAGTCCAGGCAGGAGCTGAGGACCATGGTCCTTTACACCCGGGGGTGGAGGGACCGTGAAAGCCCGGGCACTCAACTGCTCCTCCCCCAGTGCATTAAAGAATGGCAAAGGTGAACAGAAATTGTCCTTGCGCTCCTGGGTACCTCAGAAAGGAATCCGCTGAAGCTCTCTCAAACTAGGTACAGGCCAAAAGAAAGGCTGCTGGACAGATCATGTTTCTCCTCAAGGGTCTCTTGCTAATGGAGAACGTTGCTTGAAATTCCTGCTACACACATGCAAACACACACAGACACTCCAACTCATTCACCTAATTACCCTTGTACTGTTTAAATAGCAGCAATGAACTAGAGAGTCAGGTCAAGGAGGGAAAAGTCATTTCCCATTTCCCGCTCCACTTCACTGCTCAGGCCACAACCCGTGTATCAGTATCAGAAATACGGCTCCAACAGAAACTTCGAGCAACAGGCCTGGCACAGAGGTTCACTCTTCACTCAGATCGACTTGTCTAACACAGCCCATCTGGTTGCCTCTGGCAGGCACAGGGTTTTTCTGCAGAGATATGTAAGGAATTTCAGACACTGGCTTGTTTTCTAGTATCTCCACGCCCCCCAAGGGACTACCTGAGAAGGTTCCACAGGTGTTGGGTAGATGGCACTGCAGGGTCTCTCTCTCGGGGACAGGCAAGAGTTTTCTCTGGAATGTTTGTGTTTGTCAGACAACAAAGGGGAAGCTGAGAAGAGAAGGAAAGGAAGGATCGTCAGGGCGTGTGCTGGACCTGCCTGGAGGACATGTTGGGCTGGGGTGCGGGGGCCACAGCTCCCGGGGCACCCTCAGTCAGCCCCATACCCTGGCACTGACCTCTGGCACTTGATGGGGCAGAACTTGTCACATTAGGTGAAGCAGAGTGAGTCGAACTCAAGCTTGAGGTAGATGGACTTGGCTGCAAATACATGGGAGCTGTTATCATCCACTGCTGAGAGGCTCCAGACAACAGTGACATATTGAAAACAAGATCCCTGCCCTTTTCTTTCAAAGTAGCCAGAAAACAAACAAGAACAAAACAAAAACGAAAAGAAAAAGGCCATATAGAAATAGAGAAAAATCTCAGGCTGATAAGGAAGCGTGTCTGAATTAATCAAGAATCCAAGATTTAAAATCAAAATACTCTAAAAAAAAAAAAAAAAAAAATCTGAGGCTTTGACTCCAGCCAAAGGAACGCATTTGAATTAGTTAGTAGTTTTCCGGATCTACTGGGATGGAGGAGCAGGTAGCCCTCGCTGACTAACGGACAAGCAGAAGGACCCCCAGCCTAGGGCACAGAGACAGGGGAGTGCTTCTAAAAAGCAGAAAATGCACCTTCTTGTTTTCTCCAAAAATGTGCTCAAGGCATGAATTTGGCAATATGTACTATGTCCCTTTTCTAAAGACAGTGGTGAGGAAAATCTTAACTTCTTCTTACTAAATTATTATAAATGCTGTATAAGCAGGGTCTAAATAAAATTCTGTGTTGCAGAGTTACACTGACTAATGTCCTTAAAAACTATTTTGTTTCTTCAGTAAAAATCTTTTTATTATGAACATTTTCTGACATGAGCAGAAGTAGAGAAATTGTATAATGGCCCTCTCAACTGTGTATTGTGAAGCAACGAGGCCACTTAGCAATGCTAAGAGGCAGCCAGGATGTGGTGACAGGCTCCAAGGGTCCCGAATGGAAGAAGCAAATCAGAGGCAGGTTTCAAAGCTAACCCTGCGCAGTTTGCCCAGGCTTTCCCATTCTTGCTCACGTCTTCTGAGAGTGGAGGGAGCAGTTTTGGGGGAAACCTCTTTGTAGACTCCAGAGACCAACAGAGCAGTGAGAGTGTTTAAAGGTTTGTCCTTAACTCAACGTTCTTGCTCGCAGATCTGTTCAATAGCCCAGCAGAGTGGACAGAAACTCTCATGATTGAGACAGAAAAGGAATACACACGACCAGACGATTAAAAAGCCAATCAAGTACCTGCATGTTAAAGACTTCATCAGAGCTTTCTGATTGCCCTGTAATATTGCTTACTTCAGCAGAAGCTTGTGAGGACAGTGAGGAGGAAGAATATCGGTTGACAGCTGGGTAACTTAATGGGCTGTTTTGGGGGGAAAAAAATGGTCATTAACTCAGTCTCTGAATTGCACTTTATCACATGCTGGCATCGTATAAAACCAAATAAAAAAAATATATACATCCCATTTTGTTGTCTCCTGTTTGCCTCAATATAATCAAATGTTTGAGTTTATTTATTTCTCATGCTGTTGCTGTTTTACCAGTGGCAGATGTCTGCAGCTGCCTCGCGGGTTAATTATTTCATTAAGAAATAGCGTATTTGACAAATCGTGCCATAAAGAATGAGAGAATCATTCCAGATCTTGGGGGGATGCCAAATTGTCAGATAATTCAGAATATGACTTACCTGCGTCTAGGAATTACCCTGGTACCATCTGGGCTCATAGAAGCAGGTGCTGAGTTTCTACACACACGGGGGCTTCCATTAGGAAAATGGACTGGACTGGCTTGTATACAAGCAGAGAACTCCTAGAGAGGGAGTCAAGGAAATATTTTAGACGAGTAATTATAGGGGCAAAAGAACTCGTGAGGTATTTTAGCATATTGTTATGAAATCTTTACGTAAGGTTATAAAGGTAAGTTTCAGTATTATTAAGCTTTCTTGCCCTTTTTTGTTTTCATAAAAGCTGAACAAGGCAAATAGAAGATGATGCAAAATTTTAATACTGGAGGACTCCCTGGTAAGATGGTGCAGTTTGGTAGGAAAACCAAAAGATGTCACTATTGGATACTTCATCGTCCCGCTAACAAAAAGCAACCGGCAGTGGTCAGACTGCCCCCTGTGGACACTTTGGGTACATACCTGTATCCCTAAACTTGACTTCATCACAAAGAACTGGTCGACCAGCTTTTTGTGTAGGGGTCTCATATCTTGAGGCACAAACTTCTCGTGCACGGCCAAACCAAATTCCAAAATCTGTGCCTTGATAACAAGAAAAGGAAAAAAAAACCACATCAGTGAATAACTCCACCAAGTGCCTGCTAGAGGGTCAAGCACTGTACCATGCATTCCGCATGCATTATGGCTAATCCTCTCAACCCCACAAGATACGAACAATCAATCTTCATTTACAGGTGAGAGCACTGAGGATCAGAACGATCCTGCATGGGGATTCAAACTTAGGTCTTTCTGATTTTCCTCCTACCCGAAGTTTCTTTCCCATGTATTTTAGATCTGTAATAACAACCCTTTTAAGCAGTTATGTGTTGCTTGGCTCCCCTCTGTACTTCACAGGATTGGGCAGGAGCTGCTCCCTGTTGGTGGGGTCAGGAGCTTCTCCCCAAGGGATCTCTTCTCTGGATGGTATGCCCTTTTTCACGATACTCTTTCTCTTCCACCAGGTTCTGCTGTGCCCATCTCTCCTCCCCCCGCCTCCCTTTTCAGAATTTGGTTGAGGAAGACATGGAGGTAGAATAGGAACAGGAATTCTATAATAGTTGCCATTCTTTTTGTTTTTGTCAAAAATGATTATTCTGGTTCACTTATTATAATGCAATAAGGAGCAGCTCGTACTTAAAAAAAAAAAAAAAAAGAGGTTTTCTGTGGTGAGGACCCAAAAGAGATGTACACAAACAACTCAAGTTTCTTTTGTTCTTCAACTATGAATAGTGCTTAATTCCTCTGAGTATCAGCTATCTTTTACATTTAAAAAAATGCCCCCATGCTAACATGGTCAAAAGAACAAATTTCACGGACTGTGAGGAAAGTGAATCACACCGTCACCACAGTGGTTTTTATCTTGACATCTTGTGAAGATTCAAGATTGAAAGCTCGGGTCCAACAGGACTGAGCCTGGGGGGTTGGAGCGTCCAGCGCCCTCTGTACGTGGGCAGGACTGTGGCGGCCCCCACCCACCGCCAGCAATCTGCATAAAAATAAAAATACCTTGAACCTCAAGGACACCTTTAAAGGGAGTAGTGAGAGTGGAGTGGATGTCTGAGGCGTAAAGGAAGAGTCTGATGAAGGGAGAAGGGCATGGAAGAGTTGACCTCAAGGGCAGGAATCCAGTTTCCATTTTAAACACTCGCTGTAAGACTCTGTTTTGTCCAAATCACGTTGCAGGTTGGGTTCTCCCAGAAGTAGACTCTGGCATGGAGATGAGGATGTTTACTGGGGAGTCACCTGGCATCACTGTCTGTGTGAGGGAGCGGCAGAAGCAGGACTGACTAAAAAGAAGCCGAGACACACGGCAGTCACGTCAGCCTCTGCCGACACCAGGGGAGCTCTGGGCCTCAAACAGGCTGTCAGAGTTCTGCTGTGTTGGGCCCAGATGGCCGGGCCTTATATCTCCTCCTCAGTCACTGGATGCGGGCCACCCAGGAAGGTGGTGATCGTGGGCCAGGCAGCATTCTGCAGCTGAGGCAACAGCTGAAGGACCTTAGCACCAACAGTTTCTGTCGACGGCCACCACTCCCCTCAGCTGGGCCAAGTCCTTTCTGGAAGAGCCACTGGGGCAGGGCATCTCCGAGGCCCCCAGGTAGTTTATCTGAACCACCTCACAGAGGTCCAGCTGAGGGTAGTGCCCTTGCCAGCCCAATCCCCTACTACTACGGTCTCACGAAGATGCTGTGACCTGCCCAAGGTCACATGGCAGTCACTTGTACCGCTTATCCTATGACAGAGATATAAAGTCTCCTATGTCACAGCTCTTTCCACAAGGCCCTGTGAACACAGGCAGGATGTGGAGGAAACAAAGATTCCCGATTTTATTTTTCTTGAGAGTCTTCTTGGTCCTTTTAATTTTAACTCTGGGGAAAAAATTCAGTCAGACTGAATACACCAAGTAAGAGTCCTGCAGTGAGGCAAACCACTCACAAGAGACTGTGCTCAGGTTAAATACTGATCATTGAATATCAACAAAGGCCACAGTCATTCCATAATCCTAAGAACTGGATAACCTAACTTGCTCACTTCTAATATCTACATCACCCCTAGGGCCTCATCGAGAACTTAACTTATTCTCGATTTCCTTGCAGGTCACCTTAAAGTAACTCCTTTCTCTTTTCTAGAAGCTGCATAACTGACCCTCTTCCAGCCATGGTACCTGTCCATGGCCACTTCTGTCTCCCCAGTATTAAGGTCTGTGGATTAAGCCTGCAGAGCATAAAATATGGATGAAAATCAGATACAACCTCATCATTTTCTTACCCAAAAGGGCTTGCTTTATTTGTTGATTAATTTGGTATTATCAAGTAGAAGGAGATGCTTTGGTCACATTTTTTCATACGTATTCCATTTTTTATGGGTGTTAAATGTCCTTATTTCCTATTTAACTCAGCCTCTTGACCATCATGTCTCCTACCTCAGAGGTTTTCAAACCATTTTCAGGCCAAGAGCTAGCTCCAGGAACATAGCAGGCAAAGAGATTACTCTAGTTCTTTGTACTTGCTGGAACTAAATAAATAAACTATGCTTCTTTGGAGTAGAAAATGATGAGCCTGTATCTCGTTTTGTCCATATCCTATCATCTATAGGCTTAGTCTTTGTTTTAAAGCAAAGTCTATTGATTGCCCCTTACTATAACATTTAAGTAAGAATCTCATTCCTTCACTCATTCATTTATCTATTCCTTTATTTCGAGTTGGTCTGAACTTACGTGAGCCCCAAATTTTGAGTGAAAAGTTGGCATCAAGCCTACAGCAAGTCTTTAGGGAGAGAACATTCAAACACTAGTCCAAGAGACTACATGAAGTTGTCCATTTTAAAGGGCTGTCATAGTTTACTCATTGTTAAATTTATTTTTGCATCCAAGTGGGAAGTAAAAGTAAAAATTAGCAAGTTGGAATACATTACAGATGAATCTATAATGCTTAGCTGACCTCTTCTGTTAGAACACCGACATAGAAAACCAAGGAGATGGGAAATAGTTAGGCAGGAAAGAGAGCAGGTGATTGGCTTCTGCCCCCACCTTACCTGCTCAAGCATTAGCTCTCTTAACCGTGCAATTTTCTCTCCATCTTCAGGGTGACTTAAGATATATTCTTTGACAAAAAATGCCTAGAAAGAGAATGGAGAGTCAGTTTACTTCAGGAAAGTTAAAAAGAAAGTGAAAGACACAGCTGCTTCTAAAGACCTGGCATCTTTAAAGAAACACCACTGAAAACCACATTTGTGGGGCAGAAGGAATGACTCCTACTGTGGGCAGCTGGTCAGAAAGGGGATATAAGGAAAGGATTGGTTAAAGAGCCGCGATTGTGTAAATAAGTGTCTCTGGTAAAGCAAGCAAATAGCAAATCCAAATCAATAAGCTTTGTATCCTAAAATAAAGTGCTTTAATATTCAGTATGACTAAAATGGTGGCCTCCTCACCTTTCAAGCTGTTTTGCCTTTCTGTTTAAAACCAAAAGGGCAGATGAAAAGTCCATTTAAAGTATCTTCTAAACAAGATCAGATGTTTCTATGCCCGTGAGCCTCCTTGGTCAAGGAAGCGGTTTTAGGTAGACATTTATTAAACAATCAGGATAACTTCACCATTTTATTCATCCAAGCACACACACACACATGCACACACTTTTATCCCCAAAATACCACATATCGGCAAATGGAATAAGTGTGCATCACAAATGACTGTTTGCTCCATTTAACAAAGAACTCTGTGTCAATTGTAACCCAATCTTAGCATGCAGATGTGTGTGCATATTTTGAAAAAAGATTTCTGAAGCCCTAAGAAATCAAATTTAAAAACTTTCAGACAACAATACCTAATCCTCACCTCTTGATACCTGGAAACTCCACCATTAACCGCAGCATCTATAACTCCATTCAGGCACATAGTCAAGGGATTAATATTCTGCATCTGTCTTGTCTGACACTGACTAATCAGAGTCTTCAGCTGCTGATTCTTATTTTCCAACACTTCAATTGCATTTTCCAGAGGACTCATTTCTACCTGAGAAGCAAATGCACATAAACATATTTTGGATTTTGTGACATTCAAGAAGAAAGTAGATTACCCATGTTCTCAATTATCTGTGCTCCCCCTTGGCTCCCATCAATATCTCTAACAGGGGCTATACAGTAGAATAGACAAGGATGTGGATGACAAATTAGCTGTTCATTGAAAGGTCTGGAAAGTGAAGGTGATTATACTGATTGGTTGAAATGTGGTTGGGATAATCAGCAATCATCAATCATATATTAGAACTGCAACAAGCCATGTAATCCTTAAAAGAAAATCCGAGGATCTCATGTCTGTTAAAACTCATTTTTCTTTTCTTTTGAAGAGCTAAATATTCAGGGGCCCTGCATATTATTATCACCTTTCTAGTTGCTTACTTAATGCAGAGCACCACAGGAGATACAAAGATGCATTTACAAATCCTCTGATGTCAAGGAGCTTTCAGCCCAGTTGGAAAGATGGGACATATGCCCATATGGACCCCCATATGCATATATAACAGCACCATAAGGTGGCACAGGATGGTACTCGGTTAGGAGTTATAGAAAATAAGATAATCATATATGCTGCAGGATCTATTTGTTGAAAGAGAGCCAAACAGAATTATAATGATTTAAAAATTCTAGGTTATATGGGGAACCTAAATGTGAAAATGATGAAAGTGTTCTTCAAATGTTTAACATTGTGGCCATTATTGTCATTGACATTCTCTTTGAGGAGAAGGTCTGCCAAGCTCTTAGCTGTAAAGAATTCAAGCTTACAATAAGTACATTTAAATATTGGTTTTTTCAGTTAAGGAAACAAATTAGATTTTTAAAGGTCACTTACATCATCTTAAAACAACACTGAAAAGTACTAGAATAATTTGACTATGTCAAAATTAAGATGATACATTCATCAAGAGACACTATGAAGAGAAGGAAAGATAAGCCAGAAAGGAGAAGATGTTTATAACATATAAAACCATCAAAGAGCCTATGTCCAGAATATATAAAGAACTGTTAAAAACAAATAAGAAAAAGGCAAACGACCCAGTAAAAAATGGGCAAAACACTTATACAGGCACTTTACAAAGGAAGAAATCCAAATGGCCAATAAATATATGAAAAGGTGTTGAACCTCACTTGTGATCAACAACATGAAAAACAACACCACAGTAATATACTACTAAGCACTCACTATATGGCAAAAATAAACAGGACAACAGCAAATGATGGTGAGAACGTGTGTACTAGACTTTCTCAGTTTTGGCTGTTGGAAGTTCAAATGGTTTCAATCACTTTGGAGAACAGTCTGGCACTATCTACTAAAGGTAAAGATCTCTCTATTATATTTTATGGTCCTGCATGCAGTTCTATGTAGACATATACCTGAAAAAAAAGTGGAGTAGGAGATATGTATAGATGTGTGTGAAGAAACGTACAAAAATGGTCATAAATGTCTTGAAAATCCCTGTCCATTGATAAAAGAATGCATAAACATATTGTGGTATGTTCACACGATGGAATAGTATGTAGCAATGCAAATAAACTTCAGTCACAGGTAACAACATGGACTAATACTACAGATAATACTGAGTGACAGAACCAAATTATAATAGAATATACACACTATGATACTGTTACATAAAGTTCAAAATCAGGCAAAACTAAATTGACTTGTTTTAGAGAAACAAACTTTGGTCATCAACCAAGCAAGGGAATGGATACCATATAAAGTGAGGATAGTGGTGACCTGTAAGAGAAAGGGAGCGAGTTGCCACTAGAAAGGGGTACATGAAAAGCTTCTGGGGTGCTGCTGGCAATGTTCTGTTTCCTGAGTGCTGGCAAGTGGGTATTTACTGTCTATTTAGGACAATAAACATTTGTTTTATAATCACAAAAGCTAAACCATAAAGTAAAAGTCTGAGGACTCTAAAGGACTGAAAGTTAAAAAGACATCTTAGAAAGTAGGACAGCAGTTGCCAGCGTTTTGGGGGGGGGGGGGGAAGGGGAAATGTCCAATGGATACAGAGTTTTAGTTTTGTGAGATGAATCTGTTGCATAACAGGGCACACATAGTTAACAATGTACCGTACGCTTAAAAATAGTTAAGATGGAAAATTTTATACGTGTTTTGGCCAATGGTAAAAAAAATCATGCTCATCTTTATAAATTCAAATGCTATTAATATGAAAAAGATTTAAAAAGCAAACAAAATGCGAGAATAGTCCAAGATGGGGGAGGGGTAGGAGACCTTAGTATTGTCTGGTCCCAGGCATTCAGCTAGTTATCTATCAAATCATTCTGAACACCTGCAAACTCAACCGGAGATCTAAGAAAAGAATTGCTGCAATTCTACAAATAGAAAAGCGACCACTTTCTGCAAGGTAGGAGGTGCAGAGAAGCAAATCCGAGGGGATATATGGGAAGATAAACTGTGGGGGGAGGGAGCCTCTGTAAACCCGCTACCAGAAAGTGATATAGCAGCAGAGCACAAAATCGGAACTTTAAGAAGTCTGCTCAGGTGAAGGACGTCCCTGCCTGAAAACGGGGCACAATCCTAGGAGGGATAGTGTGGCCTCAGGATCCCCAGGGTCACAGGAATACCGGGGTGCTGAGTGCGGCAGAGTTTCCAGGCACTGGAGCGGGTTGCAATTAGTGAGCCCAGGAGTGGGCTTACAGCCTGGAGTTGCCATATACCACAAACAGCAGGATAGTCGGGAGCCTGCTCTCTGAGCAGGGGCCCAGCGAGGGGCAGAACCCCGGTGAGACCCCCCACTTCCTCCGCTGGGAGGAGCGGTGCAGGTACGTGTCACAGGAGTCTGCAGGCTTTGGAGACTCAGGACAGGGTGGTATGCCTGACACAGAAATGCTCAGTCACAGGCTGGGTGAGCACGGAGTGCGGATGGAGACCAGGGAGACAGGTCTTTTCCCTGAAGGCGCCCTGAGGAGTGGGGCCCTGAGCTCTTGGCTCCTCTGGGGCGGGAGATTGGGAGGCTGCCATTTTCATTCTCCTCCTCTAAAGCTGTGTGGAAAACCTCCAGGGAACAAAAGCCACATAGAGCAATCCAGAGCCACTTACTTAGCCTGGCCCCCTGGCAAGGGCTGTACAATTACGCCCAGGGCAAAAGACACCTGAGAATCAGCACAACAGGCCCCTCCCCCAGAAGGTCAGCAAGAACAACCAGCCAAGACCAAGTTTACCGATCACAGAAAACTGCAAAACTCCAGTGCTAGGGGAAAATAGTATATAGAATTCATGTATTTTTTTTTCCCCCATGATTCTTTAGTCTTTCAATTTTAATTTTTTTTTCTCTTTCCTTTTTCAACCAATTTCTTACTTTATCAACTCTAAATTTTCATTTTTAGAGTTACATTCTATACTTTCATTGTATTTTTTTTTTTTTTTTTTTAAAGATTTTATTTATTTATTTGACAGAGAGAGAGACAGCTAGAGAGGGAACACAAGCAGGGGGAGTGGGAGAGGGAGAAGCAGGCTTCCCGCTGAGCAGGGAGCCTGATGCGGGGCTCGATCCCAGGACCCTGGGATCATGACCTGAGCCGAAGGCAGACGCTTAACGACTGAGCCACCCAGGCGCCCCACTTTCATTGTATTTAATTTTATTTTTGTATATATATAAGTTTTTCTTTCTTTACAATTTTGGGATGCAGTTTCTTCTAACAAACAGACCAAAATACACTCAGGATATAGTGTATTGCTCTGTTCTGTTCACTTGTCTGATTATATTCTCTCTCTCTTTTTTTTTTAAATTTTATTATTTTATTTTTCGGTTTCAGCTCTCTTCTGATTTGTTTAGTGTATATTTCTCTATATACTTTGTTGTTGCCATTTTAGTATTTTGTTCTTCTTTCATCTATACTTCTCTGGATAGAATGACAAGATGGAAAAACTCAGCTCAAAAAAGAGAACAAGAGGCAGTGCTGACTGACAGGGACCTAATCAGTATGGATATAAGTAAGATGTCAGAACTAGAGTTCAGAATAATGATTATAAAGATACTAGCTGGGCTTGAGAAAAGCATAGAAGACACTAGAGAATCCCTTTCTAGAGAAATAAAATAACTAAAATCTAACCAAGTCAAAATCAAAAAGGCTATTAATGAAAGGCAATCAAAAATGGAGGCACTAACTACTAGGATAAATGAGGCAGAAGAGAGAATTAGTGATACAGAAGACAAAATGATGGAGAATAAAGCTGAGAAAAAGATAACTACTGGATCATGAGGGGAGAATTCGAGACATAAGTGATACGATAGAGTGAAACAATATTAGAATAATTGGGATCCCAGAAGAAAAGGAAAGAGACAGAGAGAGAGAGGGGCAGAAGGTATATTGAGCAAATTATAGTGGAGGACTTCCCTAACCTGGGGAAGGAAACAGGCATTCAAGTGCAGGAGGCACAGAGAACCCCCTTCAAAATCAGTAAAAATAGGTCAACACCCCAACATATAATAGTGAAACTTGCAAATCTTAGAGACAAAGAGAAAAATCCTGAAAGCAGCTCGGGGGGGAAAGGAGGTCTGTAACCTACAAGGGTAGAAACATTAGACTGGCAGCAGACCTGTCCACAGAGACCTGGCAGGCCAGAAAGGACTAGCATGATATATTCAGGGTGCTATATGAGGAAAATATGCAGCCAAGAATACTTTATTCAGCTAGGCTGTCATTCAAAAGAGGAGAGATAAAAAGCTTCCAGGACAAATAGAAACTAAAAGAATTTGTAATCACCAAACCAGTCCTGCAAGAAACATTAAAAAGGATCCTTTAAGTGAAGGGAAAGCCCTAAAGTAACATAGACCAGAAAGGAACACAGACAATATACAGTAACAGTCACCTTACAGGCGATACAATGGCACTAAATTCATATCTTTCAATAGTTACCCTGAATGTGAATGAGCTAAATGCCCCAATCAAAAAACACAGGGTATCAGATTGGATAAAAAAACAAGACCCATCGATATGCTGTCTGCAAGAGACTCATTTTAGACCCAAAGACACCTCCAGATTGAAAGTGAGGGAGTGGAAAACCATTTACCATGCTAATGGACACCAAAAGAAAGCTGGGGTGGCAATCCTTATATCAGACAAATTAGATTTTAAACCAAAGATTGTAATAAGAGATGAGGAAGGACACTATATCATAATTAAAGGGTCTATCCAACAAGAAGATCTAACAATTGTAAATATTTATGTTCCTAACAGGGGAGCAGCCAATTACATAAGCCAATTAACAACAAAATTAAAGAAACACATTGATAATAATACAATAATAGTAGGGGACTTTAACATCCCACTCACTGCAATGGACAGATCATCTAAGCAGAAAATCAACAAGGAAATAAGAGCTTTGAATGACACAGTGGACCAGATGGACTTCACAGATATACTCAGAGCATTCCATTCTAAAGCAACAGAATACACATTCTTCTCAAGTGTGCCTGGAATACTCTCCAGAAGAGATCACATATTGGGTCAGAAATCAGGTCCCAAATGGTACCAAAAGATTGGGATCATTCCCTGAATATTTTGAAACCACAATGCTTTGAAACTTGAACTCAATCACAAGAGGAAATTTGGAAAGAACTCAAATACATAGAGGCTAAAGAGCATCCTACTAAAGAAAATGAAATTGAAATTGAAAATGAAATTGAAAATGAAAATGAAAACACAACTGTTTCAGGTGGTCCAGGAGGGAAATATATAGCAATAAAAGCTTTCTCAAGAAACAAGAAAGGTCTCAAATACACAACCTAACCTTATACCTAAAGGAGCTGGGGAAAGAACAGCAAATACAGCCTAAAACCAGGAGGAGAAAAGAAATAATAAAGATTGAGCAGAAATCAATGAAATAGAAACCAAAAGAAGGGTAGAACAGATCAATGAAACTAGGAGCTAGTCCTCTGAAAGAATTAATATTGATAAACCCCTGGCCAGACTAATCAAAAAGAAAAGAGAAATGACCCAAATAAATAAAATCATGATTGAAAGAGGAGAGATCACAACCACCACCGAAGAAATACAGACAATTATAAAAACATATTATGAGCAACTACATGCCAACAAATTAGGCAATCTGGAAGAAATGGATGCATTCCTCGAGACGTATAAACTACAAAAACTGGAACAGGAAGAAAGAAAACCTGAACAGACCCATAACCAGCAAGGAAATTGAAGGAATAATCAAAAATCTCCTAACAAACAAGAGTCCAGGGCTGGATGGCTTCCCAGGGTAATTCTGCCAAACATTTAAAGAAGAATTAATACTGATTCTTCTGAAGCTGTTTCAAAAAATAGAAATGGAAGGAAAACTTCCAAACACTTTTTATGAGGCCGGTATTACCTTGATCCCAAAACCAGGCCAAAGACCCCACCAAAAAGGAGAATTACAGACCAATATCCCTGATGAACATGAATGCAAAGTTCTCACCAAGATACAAGCCAATAGGATCCAATAGTACATTAATAGGATTATCCACCATGACCAAGTGGGATTTATTCCTGGACTGCAAGGTTGGTTCAACATCCACAAATCAATCAATGTGATACACTACACTAATAAAAGTAAGGACAAGAACCATATGATCCTCTCAACAGATGCAGAAAAAGCATTTGACAAAGTACAGCATCCTTTCTTGATTAAAACTCTTCACAGTGTAGGGATAGAGGGAACATACCTCAATATCATAAAAGCCATCTATGAAAAGCTCACAGTGAATATCATTCTCAATGGGGAAAAACTGAGAGCTTTTCCCCTAAGGTCAGGAACATGGCAGGGATGTCCACTATAACCACTGTTGTTCAACATAGTATTAGAAGTCCTAGCCTCAGCAATCAGACAACAAAAAGAAATAAAAGGCATCTGAATCGACAAAGAAGAAGTCAAACTCTCACTCTTCTCAGGCGACATGATACTCTATGTGGAAAACCCCAAAGACTCCACCCCCCAAATTGCTAGAACTCATACAGGAATTCAGTAAAGTGGCAGGATATAAAATCAATGCACAGAAATCAGTTGCATTTCTATACACTAACAATGAGACAGAAGAAAGAGAAATTAAGGAATTGATCCCATGTACAACTGCACCAAAACCCATAAGATACCTAGGAATATACCTAACCAAAGAGGCAAAGGATCTGTACTCAGAATAACTATAGAACACTCATGAAAGAAATTGAGGAAGACACAAAGAAATGGCAAAACATTCCATGCTCATGGATTGGAAGAAGAGATATTGTTAAAATGTCTATGCTACCTAGAGCAATCTACACATTCAATGCAATCCTTATCAAAATACCATCAACGTTTTTCACAGAGCTGGAATAATCCTAAAATTTTTATGGAACCAGAAAAGACCCCAAATAGCCAAAGGAATGTTGAAAAAGAAAACCAAAGCTGGTGGCATCACAATTCTGGACTTCAAGCTCTATTACAAAGCTGTAATCATCAAGACAGTATGGTACTGGCACAAAAACAGACACATAGATCAATGGAACAGAACAGAGAACCCAGAAATGGACCCTCAACTCTACGGTCAACTAATCTTCGACAAAGCAGGAAAGAATATCCAGTGGAAAAAAGTCTCATCAACAAATGATGTTGGGAAAATTGGACAGCCACATGCAGAATGAAACTGGACCACTTTCTTACACCATCCACAAAAATAGACTCCAAATGGATGAAAGACCTAAATGTGAGAAAGGAATCCATCAAAATCCTAGAGGAAAACACAGGCAGCAACCTCCGTGACCTCAGCCACAGCAACTACTCGCTAGACACGTCCCAAAGGCAAGGGAACTAAAGGCAAAAAATGAACTACTGGGACTTCATCAAGATAAAAAACTTTTGCACAGCAAAGGAAACAACTGACAAAACCAAAAGACAACTGACAGAATGGGAGAAGATATTTGCAAATGTCTAAGCAGATAAAGGGCTAGTATCCAAAATCTATAAAGAACTTATCAAACGCAACACCCAAAGAACAAATAACCCAATTAAGAAATGGGCAGAAAACATGAACAGACATTTCTGCAAAGAAGACATCCAAATGGCCAACAGACACATGAAAAAGTGTTCAACGTCACTCGGCATCAGGGAAATCTAAATCAAAACCTCAATGAGATACCACCTCACACCAGTCAGAATGGCTAAAATTAACCAGGAAACGACAGATGTTGGCAAGGATGCAGAGAAAGGGGAATCCTCCTACACTGTTGGTGGGAATGCAAGCTGGTGCAGCCACTCTGGAAAACAGCATGGAGATTCCTCAAAAAGTTGAAAATAGAGCTACTGTATGACCCAACAATTGCACTACTAGGTATCTACTCCAAAGAATCAAAGGTAGTGATCCAAAAGATACAAATATAGCAATCCGAAGGGGCACGCAACCCAATGTTTAAAGCCGTAATGTCCACAGTAGCCAAGCTATGGAAAGAGCCCAGATGTCCATCGACAGATGAATGGATAAAGATGTGGTATATATATATACATTGGAATACTACTCAGCCATGAAAAAAATGAAATCTTGCCATTTGCAACAATGTAGATGGAACTAAAGAATATTATGCTAAGTGAAATAAGCCAATCAGGGAAAGACAATTATCATGTGATCTCACTCATATGTGGAATTTAAGAAACAAAACAGAGGATCACAGGGGAAGAGAGGAAAAAATAAAAGAAGAGGAGATCAGAGAGGAAGACAAACCATAAGAGACTCTTAGGAAATCATAGGAAACAAACTGAGGGTTGCTGGAGGGGAGTGAGGTGGGGAGGGGAGATGGGGTAACTGGGTGGTGGGCAGTAAGGAGGGCACATGATGTAATGAGCACTGGGTGTTATATAAGACTGATGAATCACTGACCTCTACCTCTGAAACCAGTAATGTATCATATGTTACTTTTTAAAAAAAGTAAACAAAATGCAATAAACACAGGCCAAAGACAAATAATAACTTGGGGAAATATTTCCACATATATTCCTGACTAATTATCGATATTTCTCAAATACTGAAGAAAACCAGAGGGAATAATCAGTGCATTCACAAAATAAATAGAAACTGTAAATAAATATATGAAAATATATCTTTTTTTAAAAGATTTTACTTATTTATTTGAGAGAGAGAGGCAGAGGGAGAGGGAGAAGCAGACTCCCCCCGATCAATCCTGATGTGGTGCTTGATCCCAGGACCTGGGGATCATGACCTGAGCCGAAGGCAGATGCCTAACCGACTAAGCCACCCAGATGCCCCGAAAATATATCTTCTTATCTAGCATTCAACAAATGCCAAAAAGAAAAAAATCAACCCTAGTATGATCATTTTCATTTTCTGTTATTTGGAAAGATTAAAATAATACCCAGTGTTGGAGAGGTTGTTGGGAAAATGGGTATCCCCAAGAATAGTCATCCCTGCCAGACAGGAAATAAATTGGTACATGCCATTGTTGGCCCATGAAGCAAAGGTTAAATTGTCGACTCTTTGATAGATCAATTCACTTTTAGGGAAATTATTCTAAGGAGATGGTCAAAGAAGTGTGCAAAGAATATTGTGTAAAAAATGTTCATCGAGGAATTATCTTCATCTAGCCCCCAGATTGTGATCTGTAAATCCTCTTACCACTAAAAAGAAGGAGTCATTGGAGAAATGGTTGCTTTAAGGTCTGGGGCAAGGGGTGTGTAAGTGAGCATGGGGTACCTAGTCATCCCGGGGAGCCAGGAAGGCAGCTGGGAGGAAGACATTAAAGCAGTTGGCCTGTGATCCATGCACTCTCTTTAATGGAGGAATAAATATGCTTGGGGAATAGAAAAGAAGGCAGGTGATTGGGTCTTATCCCCTTGTCAATTGCACCTTCAAGGAAACAGACAAATTGCCAGGAAGAAGAGATGGTATCTGTGTCCTCAGCTAAAGAGTTGCTTATACTAGTAACACCCAGAAGCCAGGAGACATGATTTCCTACAGAATGTCCCAGAAACGTTTTCTAACTCTCTGCAGTATAAAATGGAATATTTCATAATGTAAATTTACTCCCTGGGTGAGGAATCTTGTGAATCTTACTTAGAGACTCCATCTATTCCACGTTATTATTGATGTGGGAAAGAAAGACCTGGAGGACAAGGCTTGAGGTCTCAGATGTCTCTCTGCTTCATCTGAGGCTCTTGATTGCCTTAAGTTATTAGGAAAGCTTCCTGCTGATTTGACCATCCAGTCCTTTGTTTTAGCTCTGTAGCAACTATTGGGATGCTATCAAAAAGACTCAGAAGTCAATTTGAAGAGGCTCCCAATGGGCAAAATGGAACAACTTGAAAAATTAATAAGAGTAATAACTGCAATGGATTAAAAAAAACAAGTGTGCTTAAGTCCATGAATTACTAATGATACTAAAACCAAAACCAAAGAAAAACTTCTCTGGTCACTTTTGTAGGGTATTATTCTTCCTTTGCTATACCTCAGGGTAATCATATAGTGGATGAGGAAACGTTTCTCATTATAGAAGTGTTCCGATGAATAAACAAAGAAGGAGTGATAAAATATCACCATTTTGTGATACCTAATAGATTAGGGCCGTCATCATCAGTGGCTGCCAACACAGCTACAAGAAAGACACAACCAGAAGCTTGTAACACCACCTATGAAGTACTCTTGCAAAAAAAAACCAAAAACAAAAAATCCCAAATAACAACATCGTATCAAGCCTCTAAATCTAACTGCCAATTTACAAAAAAATAGAGGGACAAAGAAACACATTAAACTACCCCAATGGTTCAGTCTGCAAATTGTAAGGCAAAAAAGCAATTCAGGGAGAACCTATAGATCAACAGAGACTTTAGGAGACCTCTCAACCCGTTGCGGTGTATGGCCCTCATTTGGATCTGAAATCAAACAACAAATGACAAAAAACCAAAACTCATAAAATAAACAGACCCTTGGTGAAGTGTGAATGCTGCCTTGATATTTTATGTCAAGGAGTTACTGTTAATTTTTTAGATGGGATAATATATGATATCGTGGTTATGTTTTTTAGTTAATATACATATTTATAGATGAAATGATATGATGTCTGAGATTTACTTTAAAATAATCCAGTATAAAACAGGAAGATGCTGGTAAAACAAAATTGGCCTTTTTGATAGTTGTTTAAGTAAAATGATGGGTAAATCAGGTTCATTATATATATATATATTTTTTTAAATATATTTTTAAATTACTATGACTATACTGTTTTTTTTTTTTTAAGATTTTTTATTTATTTATTTGAGAGAGAGAATGAGAGAGAGAGAGAGAGCATGAGAGGGGGGGGTCAGAGGGAGAAGCAGACACCCCGCTGAGCAGGAAGCCCGATGCGGGACTCCATCCCGGGACTCCAGGATCACGACCCGCGCCGAAGGCAGTCGTCCAACTGAGCCACCCAGGTGCCCCTCATTATATATTTTCTTTACTTTTGTATGATACAACTTAAATTTAAAAGGGACACTGGATGTTGTGCACAGAGGTGACTGCAGGGGGTTAGGGTAGAAACACATAACCACTTAGGACACTACTGCAGAAATCAGACACTAGATGGCGCTATTAGTGGGGGCTGGTGAAGAGTGGTTGGATTCTGCCTATATTCTGAAAGTAGAGCCACATGATTTTCTGATGGATATTATGTGACATGTGAAACTATTCTCATTATCTGTAGTTGGAGCTTAAAAAGTCGTCATACATTTCTTTTGTAGTTTTTTTATCTTGTTTAAAATTTTTTAAATGAGCCTACTTATAAACCAGAAGAAGTACAGATTTTTTTGTTTGTTCTCAATAAAAACAATTACTGAGAAAACAGTAGTTCAAAGGCATTGTCATCTTCGAAAGAATGGGATAATATATTCTGGGGCCACGTTTAGAGAATAAAGGCCCACAATCTCATCTAAAACCTTTGGTGCCAGAAGTTTCACAATTCAGAAAATTTCAGATTTTAGAAACATAATATACAGCACATGGAGTCTATTATGTAATCCTCAAACAGGGTCCGGGGAAATTCTCTTTAACCAAATGCATTAATATTTCTGCAGTAACACATAAGAATATTCATACCAAATGACATAAAGATCATAAATGGTCTTACATCAGATCAGGTTAGGCTTATTACCAATTGAGTTTGGAGCTGAACTTAGGAAAACATCTTTTGGTTTTCAGAATCTTTTAGATTTTGGCATTGTACATAAGGAATTTCAATTCAGGTTGGCATACATTTATTTAGTACCTACTATGTGTCCCTGATCTTGAGGACCTTATATGCCATGCATCGAAGCAGTAAACCAGCAACTTTAATAGAAGGTGGGGACATTCCAGGCAGTGGGAACAAGAGAAAGACATAAGGCTGTTATGAGTGGGCTGTGTTCAGAGAACAAAGTAGCCCAATTTAATTTGTTCTGTTTGAAAGAACGTAAGATTATATATTCTAATAAAGTAGGCAGCTGATGTTTGAAAGGTTATGTTTTGTCATGCTTATTATCAGCATGGTACTTTTTGTGAGTATTGTGTGCGTGTGCGTGCGTGTGTGTGTGAGACGAGGGTGTGGGGGGTAATATTTCAAAGGTTAGGATCATTGGTGAGGCCTCAGAGAATTTAATGCTCTGGGTAGTAAGTAGCTGAAAAGGCTCTCTGAATCATTAATGCAGGGATAGATGACTAAGAACATTTCTGTGGGTTGGGCCCATTCAGCATGAAGCATAAGACTTTCTAAGACTGTTTAGCAGCCTCTACTCTTCCATGGAAGGCACCAGGGTATACCATGTAAGCAACCAGCTTTGGGGACCCTTGACTCAGACCCTACAAGAATAGGACTACACTGAGGCAGTCTACTGAACTGAGTTCCATTTCTTTATTTTTTTAAAAGATTTTATTTATTTATTTGAGAGAGAGAATGAGAGACAGAGAGCCCGAGAGGGAAGAGAGTCAGAGGGAGAAGCAAACCCCCTGCTGGGCGGGGAGCCCGATACGGGACTCGATCCCGGGACTCCAGGATCATAACCTGAGCTGAAGGCAGTCACTTAAACAACTGAGCCACCCAGGCGCCCAGTTCCATTTCTTTAGGAAGCCATGTGAATTTTTTAGCACTGTAAAAGGAAAACACCATTAAATCCTTATCTTAATCAAACATGATAAGCTGAGTGGTTTCAACGCTTAGTGAGATTTCAGGTAGGACAGGCCATTCTTGGAAGACCATTTGGGCAGGAGCTGCTCTTACGTATTCAGTGACAGAGTGGCTTATTACCTAAATAGGAAAGGAGTTAAATGATATTTTCACAATCGTCACTTTTTCAATCAGCTAGAGGACTACGGCAATCAAAGGGCTGGCTTCAGTCCTGATGGATGTAGCAAGGGAGGGAGAAGGATGCTGCTTGGTTGCAGGGCTGCCATCAAGGTGCTGCTAGCCCAGGAGCGACACAGGCAGCAGGCCAGGTCTCTCCCCGATACAGCTGCTGTCAGCACCCAGACCTCGGGCCTGGAGCTGGGGCCTGTTTTACAACCTGAAGGGTTCTTGCGTGCTGTGGTTTCCATAGAATGACACCCAACGGTCTCCAGCTGGTGTTCATCCAGGACGGCTCAGTGAGACTCACACAGCCGCCTCCCTTCTACTGCCACCAGGATCAGCACGGAGCTACTGGAACTCTGCGCTAGCCTCAGGCTGCCTGTAAGGAAACTGAGCTCGAAGAGCTGGCTGGGACTGGCTGTCGAGGCAGGAAAATCTGGGTTTGAGTCTATCCTTTTTCAACGTCTTGATGTGAGACCTCTGGCAAAGGCTTTTAACTTCTGGTTAAAACTTGTAAAAAGAGGGAGAGGGATACATACCTCATAGTTTCGGTATGATGATTAAATAAGACAAGGTAGAGAACCTCTTCCCACTGGCCTACAGTCATTCAAATTCCAGCTCTTTTACTCAAGGGCCTGCAGGGTTTCCATGCTGTAGTCATAGTTCTTTTTGAGGAATGCCTCTTGCTGGCTGGACTAGGAGAACAGTCACGTTCCCCTCCAAGCCTTGGTCACAGGGGTCAATACCATAAACATTTACTACCTTACTCTGTGTGCTTCCGGGAACTTGGAGTCAACAGCAGAAGCAATTAATATATGGCATGACTCCCGGTGAGCAACTGTGATGAGAAAGTACTTGAGAATAAGCTCTGATGCTTACCACTTCACGCTTTTCCACTTCAAACCAGCGGGAAATTCCAGGTAAACTCTGCACCAAGTATAATGATGTTCTCTCCACCCAGAGACTCTACGGAATACAAAACAAATTAAGTCCCCAAGTGTCCCTTCTTCCTAGTTACTGAGCTATGACTAACGTTAGCCATGCGATTTGGTCAGGTTTGCTTATTTCTGTAGGCTTTTCTTTAGTATCCCTTCTAGCATGTGGGTAATCCCTTCACACTCGTGAAGCCTTCACAGTAAGATACCACTGATGTCGTGTTAATCATTCCCATTCTGTGTTGTCGGACACTTTTTCCTGTGTGGAATACATGATCTACTGCAGACAGCAAGCTTAAAATAGAGTAACACCACAGTTATTTCCTTTGCTAGTTCTTTCACATTCCAATTTAAACCCCCTCACTCCTTAAGGTCTTGCCATTTTTATCTGGAAGGGGTAACAGTATCAGCTAGTCAACACAGGTTTAGAATAATAACATCCTCACGGAGGAAAGGTCCATGAAGAATCACGTAGCTCCACCTTTCTATTTTAAAAAGGGAGATGCTAAGCATCAAGGAGGCAATGTGACCTGCCCGGGGGTACATTCTCGTTCCCAGACTCTACCTACTGGAACTTCTGACTTCCTCACTGCGCCACATTTTCTCACACCCATTTGAACTGCCATCATCCAGGAGGATCTGTATTTCAAGAGCCGAGTCTTCCCCTGGCCAGGAGAGCACCTCCGTGACATGGGAAGCCACAGCTGCCTTGATAAGAGCCGCTGTGGGCGACAGATTTCTCTTGTGTCAACCATGTTTCTCTGTCTATGCCTCATTTTTCTCAAGAGGATAATAAACTTCACAGAATCCCTGAAATAGTGCCACTTATTCCAGAACAACAGAAACTGGGAGGATTTCTTCGTGTCAGCCAAGATATACTGAAATGAATATGGCAGAGTCCCTGTGCTGGCGGCTGGAAGCATCGCGGCGGTGACAGGGAGGTGAGCGCATCGTAGGGGTGACAGGGAGGTGAGCACGGAGGGAAGGGCTCAGGGCAAAGAGAAAGGAACGCTGGGCTCGCGGTGCTGGGGGAGAGCAGAAGGAAGCAGGCAGGCAGAGCAGCCTGTGGGAGGAGGACGGCCCTTCTCGGAGGAGGTGACGCGTGAGCTGAATGCTGAAGAGTGAGTAGGAGTTTGCCAGGCGGAGGGAGGGGGAGCGCTGCAGGCAGCAGGAAGCAGCCCGCGCAGAGGCCCTAGCGAGCGAGGCAGCGAGCGAGCCAGGGGCTGGAGAAAGGGAAAGGGCACGGCGGAGATGCGGAAGAGAAGTTCGGTGTCACTGGAGCCCCAGAGGGAGGGTGGGCGAGTGGGCTGCGGTGCAGATGAGGCTTCTGAGGGGCAGTTTGGTGCCAGATGCTGAGGGCTGGAAGCACAGGAATGAGGAGCTAGACTTATCAATATTTTCTAGGGGGACTGTTATACCACTGATAAATACGCTGGAAATGAGCTGGAAATGCGCTGCAGCAGGAAGTGCAAAGGAGTAGGTACTGGAAGGTGTGGGTTGTAGTGTAGGGTCTCCGGGTAGTTAGAATGTGACTTTGAGCAAGTCACCTGCCTGACTCCAGCAGATCTCAGACTTTGTATTCAGTGTCACCAACCGCAACGAAAGCTGTATCATAAACTAATGATCGTGAATTGGTTTTGTGGGACACAAAGAAAAATGTAAGTATCCAAAAGGACTAGAAATGATCATGGATCTTTTCAATGACATCCCAGTACTGTCTTCCAATAGTTTCTTTGCCTTGATAGGTAACCCATCGGATCTCCTTGCACAGAGGACTGCCCTGTGTGGAGGCCCATCGTGACACTGCAGAACGACCCCAGCTTCCCCTTCTGATCGCCCGGCTGTGCCCCATTCCTGGAGCTACTGCTGTGGGCGCTGGGAACTGACACTTAGGCAGAGGTGACAAGGACAGTTAACATCAGAGATCACTGCTAATAGTGTTAGGAGGACGTTTCCCAGCTTAAGTAGAGACTCTGTGATAAAAGAAGCTAAGCCAATTAACCCACAGTAATAGGTCAGTTTTGTAGGGGGGGGGGGGGAAATACTGACTAACCGGGGATCTATCTGGTCCCACTTTGTCACTGTTATCAAGGAAAGAAGAGATTATAATGTATCTGTGGCACAATCCCCCAGTAGGGCTGTTAGACAATCCAAGAGAGCTTGGGATGGCAAGGCTTATTACAACTACTGAGAATGGACGACTCAGCACATGTAAGGAGTCTATGGTTGGCTTTTACTCGGTGTCTTCTCAGAAGTCCTAATGACACACCATTCTAACAAGAAAAAGCAGAAGATCACACAGAAATCTTTCACTGTACCAGCAGTCTACCTAACTGTTCCCTGTCTCAGATTCTTCATTTGCCCTGTCGGTTAAGCATTCTTTACTCACTGCACACTATCTGAGAACAAATATCCTGTGGTCCCCACCGTTGGTTCAATATGAGTGAATAAGAAGGCTGAGCTCAACCGTGACATCTCAAAGACTGGTCTAAGGACCACCAGCATTGTCACAAAGAAGCTGATTCCAGGCCTTCCTCTCAGACCTACTGAGTCAGGATTCCTGAGCTAAGAAGTCTGCTTGGTTAGAAAAGCACCCCCATGGCACTCTGATATACAGTTGAGTTTGAGATCAACAAGACTCAATGGTTTCTAGTCCCTTCTGGTTCCATCACTTGACTCTATTCTAAATAAATACTTATCGAGGGGCTTGTTCCAAAGAGCTCATGGGAAATCGTATGTAATAAGAACTGCACGGTACCTTGAATTCATTTTCTTTATCTTTAGTGCCTTTGTGAAATGGTCTGTCATAGCGGAATTTCCAGATATGATTCACTTTATAGAAACTTTTGATGTTGTCCGGAACACCCTCTCTCTGCAGGACCTCCTGGCTCTCCGGGATGGGAGTCACGGCATAGATCTGCAAATCTAGGATTAAAAAGTCAAGGAGGAAACCCGACTTGGCAAACGCCATGGAAATCTGGCTTGAGCTGAGCTGTGGCAGTGAGCAGAGAATGGGTAAACAATCTGGTGTTTCCACTGGGTCGAAGTCATTTAAAAAATGTCAAGAAGGGGCCAAGAACTCAGTTCATGACAAATCATTTCTCAAACTACAGGCCTTGAACTAGTTTTAGGGAGGTGATTCTGACAAAGTATCTGTTTAAAATGTCTATAACGTGTGAATTTATCACTGATTTTTTTTCTTCTTTCTTTTCTTGGTAGGGGGTGGGTGGGAATGGCTTGGATCTTAGGTACTCAGAATTGTATTATTCTAATCCTTAAGAGACATTCCAAGCATGGCCCCTCTTAACTAATGCTTGTTTGTAAAATAATGTATAAATACCCATGCAACCATGACCAAAGACAATAACCAGTTCTGACAGTGATTTATATTTACCTGTGTGATGCTCTGTGTCTCCAGCCCTCCCACACTTGTGGTATCACTCTCCCAAATCTTATACTGATAAGCAGAGTGTTGTTGTAGTTGATATTTAAAAAATTACATTAAAGGGGTATCATATGAATCATTGAACACTACATCTAAAACTAATGATGTACTATATGTTGGCTAATTGAATTTAAATTTAAAAAAATAAAGGGGTATCATATTTACTTGTATATTTACCTTCTTCTCTTCTCATTCAAAGAAGGATAGCAAAATCTTTTCCCTTATGTAATTTCTTGCTTCTGTTGCATTTTATTTTCTACTTTGAAATGGGATCCGTGATTATCAATGGGAATTTCTTGTCTTCTTCAAGATCTTAAGTGTTGGGAGGAGACAGAAGCATTCACAAAGGAGTGCTGGGGTGAATTCCTTTTGTTTCTAGTGCCTGGATAATTTCAGTTGAGTTGTTTGTATTTAGATAATGAAAGTGTCAATTACACAGCAATCATCAAAGGCTGTCCAAAATGCCATGGCTAAGAATCCCCCAGAGATACTAAGGTACCTCCTTCTCTGTACTTCCTTCCAGAATAAAAATATCAAGGGAAAAGGGGGTGAATGATATGTGCCAGGAAATATAATGCTATTATTTCCTCCAACTGAAGCAGTTTCCACAGGATATGTTGGAGGAAAATTATTCTAAGGGAAATCACTAAAAGGAGCTTTAAAAGCAGGGTGGAGATATAGAAAAGTTTTAATTAAAAGGAAAAAAAAATTCTTTACCAGAATCCTTAAGGGATTTCCTTTCAACTGACATTGTGATAGTAACTAGAACAATTCTGTTCAGAAGGAGCTAAGCTAAAATCAAGATGAGTGAGAAAGAGGGAGAGAAAGAACATGGCAAAGGGGCCAGAGGCTGAACAACCTTGCAGGAAAACACTCTGCAGCAAACGGCCAATGGCCCTAACTGCAATGCAGCCCGTCTAGGTGTGGATACACTGAGCTTCCGCCTGGAAGATGGTCTCGTCGGGCTGGTTGGCATGCTGCATAGCGATGGCGTGGGGGAACTCATTCAGCATTCTCTGTTGGAAGGCCTCCAGCCTTTCGTAGTCATGCCCTCGACACACAAACTCCTTATTCTGGAGGTGAAATAAACAAACAAAAGAGAGCCATGTAATTGAGTGCGTTCCTTACAGAAAGAAGCCAAAAAAGAGGACCGTGGCAGGAAGTGAGCACATGCCTCACATCCATACACTGTAACAAAACCCCCCAAAAACAGTCTGAAAAATTTGCCCAGATGTGAAAAATGCGAGGCAAGGATCCCGAGCTTCCCTCTCTATTGCTTTTGGTCAGAGGCCCCAGCACGTGCCCCTCCTCCCGGATCGTGTGCTAAGGTGCAAAGAGGCATCGGATTCTCAGAGCACCAAAACATGAAACAAAGCAATCATGTTCCCTCTAAATGCTGATGAGCACATGTGTTAAAGATTTTTTTTTTTAATATAAGCTGGGTATCAGAGTTTAGTGGATAAAGTCTCAATAGGGAGGAAAAGAAAGTAAATTCGATCTCCAAAAATGCATTTTATTGCATTCTTTATCAAGGCCACAGAGATGGGCCTCCACACTGGATCCCGGCATGGAAGAAAGGAAGACTGAGCCTGTTTGTACTCCTGCTCTCAGCAAGGCTGGCCCAGGAAACTTCTCTGCCATCACCAACTCAGCTCAGCTTCCTGTGGCCAAGAATCTTATTTACTGGCCCAAACTGAGATTTAGGGTTTGTAGGGACTTGCCGAATGTTGGATACATTTTTTTTCCTGTTTTTTTTTTGTTGTTGTTGTTGTTCGTTTGTTTTGTTTTATAAGATGTGTAAGTACTCTGTGGGCCGGGACTGTATCTCGTTCAGGTAAAAATGGTGAAGGTTATCCTTGAGGTAGGCTAGAGAGCTGGAAAGGTGGGCAGGTTTCTTTAAAGCACCTTACTGGGGACGCCTGGGTGGCTCAGTCGGTTAAGCGGCTGCCTTCGGCCTGGGTCATGATCCCAGGGTCCTGGGATCAAGTCCCACATCGGGCTCCTTGCTCAGCAGGGAGCCTGCTTCTCCCTCTCTCTCCCTCTGCTTGTGCTCTCTCTGTCAAATAAATAAAATCTTAAAAAAATAAAATAAAATAAAGCAGCTTACTGGTCAGGTTAGGTAAGAGGGAACTCTGCCAGCTTAATGGTTATGAAGTTCCAACTGCTTAAAACAGCCAATGACAAGGCACTCTGTACATACCTTACTTAACCCACTAAACCTGAGAGGTAGTCCCTCCCACATCCCACCCCATTTTAGAACTGGGGACTGAGGATCAAGATCCTTCTGCACTTTGTCCATGTGTACTGTATTCAAGCTCAGGTGTGGGACCAAGGCCTGAGCTCTCTACAGCCAGAAAAAACTCCTAGTTGCTACTGGGACCACAAAAGGTTGTGGGTGACATGCCCTGAAGACCTTTACGAGAAAGAGGGAGTGGTTCGTGGTCTGGGGGAGCTAGCTAAGGCCCAAGGTTCTCAGCATTTCTCAGCCTGATGAGGTTCCTATGCTTGCACAAAATGCCCTAAGGAAGAAATCTGAGCCAGGGGCAGGGGGCTGAGGGTTGCAGCCGAGAAAAAGCAGCTGCAGAGGAAACAGCAGGGAGTGGACTCTGAAAGCCTGTCACAATTCCTCATAAACCCCCAAATCACGATCCTTTGGTAACACAGGCTAAGACAGACTACCTAGAAATCAGGACCCCCACACAATCCCATGTTTAAAACTGTCTAGATAAAAGAAGGTATGCCTTCTGATGCTATGTATTTTTTATTCTACTCAAAAGATAATAAATTTGCTTGATAAAATAAGACTACATATGTATATATATGTATGTATATAAATATATATACATATATGGTGCATATTATAGAAGTCCCCAAATAAATATCCGAGTACTCTAATAACTGCAGCCTTTTTAAGGCACTGCTTACTTATTACAGCAGTTTATAAAATCAGGGGTTACTCTAAGCATATAATCATTCAACGGTGTTAAGAAGTCATTCTGAAATAAAAATAAATTTGGGGACTGATATTGGAGTTGTCAAGAAATTAAAAGGAATTAAGCATTTCCCCCATCAATACATTTTTTTTTTAAATCACAGCTTTGAGATATAGTTCACATACCATAAAAGACACCCTTTTGAAGGTTTTTAGTATATTCACAGACCAACTATCACCACTGTTGAATGTGAGAACATTTTCATTACCTCAAAGAGAAACTCGTACCCATCAGCAATCACTCCGTTTCCTCCAACATCCCCCCAGCCTCTGAAACCACTAATCTACTTTGTTTCTATGGATTTGCTGATTCTGGACATTTCAAATAAATGGAATCATACAACATGTAGTCTTTTGTTACTGGCTTCTTTCACTTAACATGATATGCTTAAGGTTCATATATCAGTACTTCATTCCTTTCTTACTGCTAAATATTCCATTGCATGGATATACCATATGTTGTTTATCCATTCATCGGTTGATTGTTATTTGGGCTGCTTCCACTTTTTGGCAGTAGTGATTAGTGCTACTATGAACATTTGTGTACAGGTCTTCGTGGGAACATATGTTTTCAATTCTCTTGAGTATATACCTAGGAGTGGAATTACTGGGTCACATTTGTTAATGCTTAAATTTTTTTTATTGTCTTTTTCTTTTGAAAAGGAAATACAGATCTATGGTAAAAAAAAAAAAAAAAATCCTAAACAGTACAGAGCATACAATGAAAAGTAAATCTCTCTCTCATCCTTGACCTTGGTCATTCTCCTCAGACAAACCTCTACTCAGAGATATTCTGTGCATAAAGAGATTGTCAGTTTTTCAGGAGGGTAAAAAAACTACTCAGATCATATACTTACGTAAATGTATTAATTTACTGCAGCTTGAAAAATTATCTTGGAATTGATCAACAAGTAAATTTTTAATGTTGATATTTGCTTTTTTTTTTTAATTGAAGGACAGACTAGAATATGATTTCCTAAAAAGAGGCCCAGCTTCATGATTCCGAAGGGTGTGGTGCCCTTTAGAAACCAATAGAGGGTGACCCTTCTCTTCATTTTGAAGAAAATGCCATTTATATCTAGAAAAGCTGTTTTGAAAAGACTAATAACATAGGTTGATTTTTTTCTAATTGACTTTCTAACAAAATTTATTTTATTAGCCAATAGAGTTTTCTAATTTGCTAAATTCCCTTTAAAATTGTGGCTCCTAAACTTCTTCTGATTTTTAAAAAACTTTACACTTTTAATTATCACAGTTTCATTTACAAGATGAACATCTAGGACACTTTACAGTGCACTTGCTAGCTGAACTCAGAATTTGATCAGGGCTACAATATGACTTTTGTGGGCCCCTTCCTCTATAAAAACTTATTAAAAATCATACTGAGAGGGGCGCCTGGGTGGCTCAGTCAGTTAAGAGGCTGCCTTCGGCTCGGGTTATGATCTCAGGGTCCTGGGATCGAGCCCCACGTCGGGCTCCCTGCTCGGTGGAGAGTCTGCTTCTCCCTCTCCCTCTGCCTGCCTCTCTGCCTACTTGTGCTCTCTCTATATATCTCTGTCAAATAAATGAATAAAATCTTAAAACAAAATCATACTGACTGATTTGGTATAGGGACAAATAAATACATAATAATGTAATGTCTAATATACAACTTAATAGACATTATAACGATTTCTTCAACCAAAAAAATTCATTTTTCTTCTGATCTTTAAAAGAAATTAAAATACTTTTGTAGGCAATATTATGACTCATAAACACTGTACCCACTGTATGTAACAGATCAATTAGCCCTGAGTATGATGTGGAAAAAAAAAAGTAATCTTTTACTCTGCCTGATTTTGAGCCGAGAAAGGAAGGGGGTCTGCTGCACCAGAGTCACGTCTGGACCCTCCTGTGGGGTCTCCAGCCCTCTGCGCCAGACTGTCCCCCTTCTACTCACCACCTGGATCCTAGCCATGTACACTGGGCAGGGGGTTGCTGATGACAGCCCGGGCCTAGAATGTCCACTTTCAAAACTTAGTCTTTCAAAGTCAGAGAGTGTTCTAAACCTGTCTGTTTTTGATCCAGAATCAAGCTTTCCTTTGTCCTTAGATCCATCTGCAGAGTCAGCCTTGTGACCACGTACACCACCACGCAGATTCCCTTTTAACCCAACAAGGAGATTTTTACTTATTTTTTTACTTATGTCTGCATGGCAGAAATACATGGTCATTTCAATCAACCTGTCATTTGAGTGTGTGCTCGATGTAATACTAAAATGAATTTTTGCCTATGGTGTTTGGATATTTTGGACTCCAGATCTATATTTAGTGTATATGTGTATATATATATATATATATATATATATAAACTTTATATGTAAATATATGAATAAACAAATACATATAAAACTTTCATTCTAAAAGGGAGCTAAGTTAATGATTATTAAACAAATAATGCAGTCCAATCTTTCTCCTCTCTCTCCTCCTCCAAGTACCCCAATCCTATATTTATTAATATGTGCTGGCAGTTAAAGCAGGATGCGGGGCAACACAAATACCAAAGTATTTGTATGCTGAGATCTAAAGTTTGTAATGAATTCACTCAATTATTCCAGATACTTCTCCTTAGTTACTTGGGGAGGTACATTTCCTCTCCCAACCAGTGTTTTCATATAAGTAAGTGTAAGTAAGATGTTATACCCTGAAGGGTTAAGGTAAGTCTTCAAGCGTGTAACATATGACTTGACACAATGTAAAAAATGGTAAGAACAGAGTCAAGTATTTTATGATCCACTAGGTACTTTCGAATGTCTGGAAGATTTTCCTTGGCAGAAATAGTTTGTACTAGCAATAAATGGGATCTCTTGGCTGGGTGACATTTACCTTTTCACAAAACCACTAACTGGGCTCTTCACGTGATTCTGGAGGGAGTTTCTACGTGACATCACCTGCCATTTTTCTCTAGTGCTAACTCTATGGAAATCACAGACAGAACAGAAGAGTAAATATCAATCACACAGGGGAGCAGCTATAATTACCAAAGATGGCTCATAAGATACAGTGAATTTAGAAATTTAGCAAGAAAAATCAAATCATTATTTGATAGCTTGGGAAATTATTCAAAACAAGGTATCCTAGATTTAGTACGGTGTCTGCACACTAAAAAGTTAAAGGAAAAATCTCATGATGTTATTGTACTAAAAGGACAAAATGCCATTAAACATCTTAGTTTCCTTGACTGGGATATCTATTTTGGAAGTATAACAGCAAATTAAATAGTGTTTTAACTTACTCTTAAGAAAAATGGAAATTTTTTCCCATAAAAGCCAACTCTGAAGAACTCTGGTTCAAGACGTTGCTGGTCCATAATTTTGTCATACAAAGAGGCTTCCATCATCTAGGAAAGCAAAGGAGAAGTTCTAAGAATTTCATCTCATCCTTCAGCTCTCCCTATTTATAGAAGAGTATGTTTCTTCTATACAAAGGAGAACTTCACTGTAGTTTTCAGTTTGCAGAAAAGAAGGTTTCACTCCCTTTCTGTGCTTTAAGGGAGGGTACAGCAAACTTATTCTGTAAATGGCCAGAGAATAAAGAGTTCAGGCTTTTCAGGCCATATGGTCCCTGCCACAACTACTCAGTCCTGCCAGGTCCACAGGCACAGGTTGCTGACCCTGCTTTTAAAGGATCAAATATTATTCCATGTTCTCACCAGAGAAAATAATTTCTACGCACAAAGCCTATCGAGAAAGTATTTTCTTCACAATGAATATGAACATGAATTTAAAAAAATGAACGAACTATTAGAGGCCAAATCTTTCTGGAGAATTCTAGTGCCAGATGTACTCACCTGTGGATTTGGTTCTCTTTGGTCATGGTAATTCAGGACATGTGGAAGGTGCAAGCTTGCACAGGTTGGACAGGGATAAACCAAACCCAAGGAGACCCATAGCGCAAAGTGCTGTCTGGGCTGAAAGCTCTTAAGTGTGTCCCTCACAATGTTGGCACTATGAAGCACATAAAGCTTATGGTTTTCCATTCATGGTATTATCATCCCCAGGGTTTATGCAGAAAGACTAATATTGCTCTTGAAAACTTCTCCCCCACCCGCCCCCAGTAACAGCACCCCAAAGAGCAGTTGGCATGAAGTGTAATGCTTTGGGTTTATAAAAATCGGAGTGACTATGGTACCCAAGGGCTCTCCCGGGTAAACACTGTAACCTCGCTTCTGTTACGGGGGTGTATGCCAAGAGAAGCACAGAAACGTTTTCATATAAAACTGCAGTGCCTGCCAGAGCCAGCATGATGGATGAAGTTAAAACAAGGTGTTTTTTTTTTTTCTCTTTGGTTTTCATGCTGGGAGAAACATCGATGAACCACTGGCATGAAATACGACACCGGCAGCACAGGACCAGTTCCTACAGGCTGAATGAGTTATGTGTGGGCTAAGGGATTTTATGAGCTGTTAAAGGTTGACAATATCATCTCATAAACCACTACCTCAGAATTAAAAGGCAACATCATAATCTTCTTCCTATTTTAGAAACCCTGCAGAGCTTAAGTATGATAAGAGGACACAAAATGCTCATGGCTCTTAAGAGTAAGGGCTCAGAGTGCAAGAGCGACCCATTTGAACCTGAAAAGAAAAGAAGGGACAAAACGTTTGGCTCAGGGACACGGAATATTGAACTCCCGGAGTTCCTGGGTACTAAGACCTTGGTTCACGTTCAACGTAAAACACGTTGCTGAAGCTAAGGAGAGATGACACCTATAGAATTTAGAAACAGAAATGGGTCAGCTAGCCATGCCTACTGTTTTGCTGTGCAGATTATGGGACTAAGAATAGTATTTTGTGGTACAGATCTGCATACAAGTGAGAAGCTCTTTGAACAGTGTGGAGATTTCTCCTCAATAAACTAAAAGAATTAATCATGGATTAGATTTTACATTTCAGATGTGATGTTTAGAAGAGATCAAAGGCTCACTTCTGTGTACTAATCAGAAGCACTTGCTATTTCTCTGTATAAATAGCTGAGTATGCTGCAGAGGAAAGACTTCTCTTAAAAAAGCTTTCTGCAAGACAGGTCGAGATGATCACAGAGTTAATTTTATAGAACGATACTGGAAAGTTAATGAAAAAAGGATGCCTTTGCCTGATTAGCATGCGTCCAGGTTCCTTACCCGCATCTTGCTCAGGTTTCTGTAGTCATAATAACTCTCATACTGCTCTGCAATCTTCCGGCACAAGATGATGCCGTTCTCCCAACACTGTGGACAAACGAATGATATAAATGCTGATGCCCACGACATTTACTTATTTCCACCCAGAGGTCAGGGTGGGACTGCTTTCAGGTCATCAAGCCTTACTTCTTAATCTTTATAATCTACCTTTGATAGTATCACTGCCACTTTAAGCTTGATAACAGCATGCAATGAACGTGTAAATTATTAAAAATCCTTAGGAAGTGAGAAAATATAATCCACCACAACAGGCATTAACATATGGTGCGGAAACATTTTCCGGTGTCATTTCAGAATCATCATCTTGAAATAACTACAGTTCCACCATGGCCAAGTAGATGAATAAATGGGCCCTCGGTGCTAAGGAGGGAATTACCACTGACCCCTAAGGCCCAATTATCCACAGCTGGATTCCTTGCTTGGCTCAATTGCACTTGTAAATTGTGAGGATCTAACCCAGCTGGTTACTCTCAGCAGAAATGCAAAAATTCTTTCGTCTAGCCCAAGTGTCAGCAAACTTTTCTGCACAAGGCCACACAGTAAATAATTCAGGCTTTGTGGGCGATACGGTCTTTGTCACAACTACCCAACTCCACCATTAAAGCACAAAAGCAGCCAAAATGGATAAGCTTGTCTGTGTTGCAATAAAACTATCATCTAGGGACACTGAAATGTGAATTTCATGTAATTTTCATCTGTCAGATATTCTTTTCCTTGTGGTATCATTCAAACACTTAAAAATGTAAAAAAAATTCTTAGAATGTGGGCGGTACAAAATGATGGGTGGTGAGCCATTTGACCCATGGGCCATAGTTTGTAACTCCTGATCTAAGCAAAAACCCCTTGGAAGGGCCAAGATAAGCAGAACCGAGATTTTATAACAACTTATCCTATAGATGGAAACTTCACCGGAGGAGGATGCAAAGGCATTTCCTTGCTATTAATGTAACAAATGTTATGTCAGGGTATTTAGGTACATAATAAAGGAGGATAGGAAAGAGGCAATTTCCTTGCATCAAATTATGCAATTATGTTTTGTAAAAGAATGACAGCAACTGTTTGTGTTTTAGTCTCCTGTTTAACCTTGGCATTTGGGGAGATATATTTAAATCGAAGACACCAAAAGCATCCAAATGTTCAAATCAAATAAACAACTGTTGTCAGATTCTTAAGTCTTCCTAAAGGGTATTGCAAGGCCTTGAGGAGGGAGATGGGGTGGAGTGAGGTAATGGGCTGAATGGCATCATCAACTCAGTGAGGTTTTTTGATACCCCGTGGCATCTCTTAAAACTATGATGGGATGCCATAACATTCTTTAAACAAAGTTAGTTTCATTTATTTTACCTTACCAAAAAAGTGGAATGGGGTGGAATGGGGCAGAATACATGCTAATCTGGGGAGGTAGGTGAGGGGTGATAATGGTTTTTCAGAGAATAAAATACCTGGGTGTCAAAACCTATGGACCAGTGTTTTTCAGCCCCAAATTTGTACACATTGCAATCTCCTCAAGTCCTTGTTAAAGTCACAAAATCCCCTGCCCCATGCCAGACATACCCAATCAGAATGTCCAGAGGTGGGACCTGGGAATTTTAGCAAACTCTTGGGTGTTTTTAATGCACATTAAGATCTGAGGGTGCCTGGCTTGAGGAGGTGGGCATGAAAAAACTATAAATGAAAGGTAACGTGACACCAACACAACCACCTTGAGAGAGGCCATGGGTGGGTAGGGCTACTTACTTTGCCTCGGTCAAAATTTTGGATGATAGCCAGGTGCAGGTGCTCCTTGCGCTGCCATTCGGTCTGCATGGGGTAGGTCAGGAACTCCCGGAGGGGCCGATCGGACCATTCCAACAGCTCATCGTATAACAGGAGAGTATATGCAGCCTCTGAAAGTTGAGTGGGAAGGCAATGATCAAGACAGGACCCCTGAACAGCCTCCCCTCCAATGGGGCTGGTTTGGGGCAAATTGGAAAAAATATTTTTTGAATTTCATGATAATGAAGAAAAATGTTCAGGATATATGCAAGAGCCAGTTAATGAGTGATGACTTCCCCCTGGAAGATGGAATTATCAGAGATTTGTATTTCATCTTTTGGCTCCCTATATTCATTCTTCCCCTCACTTCTCTCTTTCTCTTTCTTGCCTTCTCTTCCCATCCCTCTTCCTTGTTTCTACAATGCCTGTACGCTGCTGGCATAATAAAGATGTTTAAGGATATATTGTTGGAGCTTATTCAAAGAAATAGGGAGACATGCCTTTGACTGTTGGGGAAGTTCACTGGTAAATCCCTTGGGGTGAGACTATGGGCATCTTCCAAAGGATGTGATTAGGAAACAAAAAATGGTAATTAAATTCTTTTTGATAATAAAAGGCTGAAAAATTTGAAAATGGTGTTTGGTGGCAGGGTTAGGGTATAGGCAGAATTTGGGAGGGACAAAGAAGCCAGAGAGGAGCTAAATGCAGAGAAGAAAAAGAAAAAAAAAATCTAGTAACAGAGGAGGGATTAGAAAGGGCAGAAGTGTTGGTAAGAAGTGTGTGTGTGTGTGTGAGAGAGAGAGAGACAGACAGACAGACAGAGACACAGAGAGAGACGACTATTGTGTGTTGCGTGGTATGACCCTTAATTGGCCCCACAAATCTTCAGTAAAAGTTACTTAAGTCATTACATGTTTGGTGCGGTTGGGATTTCTTGGGAGAACACGTAAAGAGGTAATATTCTAAAATATTTTTTTAAAAGATTTTTTATTTATTTGACGGAGAGATAGAGAGAGAGCACAAGTAGGCAGAGCGGCAGGCAGAGAGAGAGGGAGAAGCAGGCTCCCCACAGAGCAGGGAGCCCGATTTGGGGCTCGATCCCAGGACCCCGGGCTCATGACCTGAGCCGAAGGCAGACGCTTAACTGACTGAGCCACCCAGGCACCCAAGAGGTGATATTCTGTATACACACATGGAAATGGTAATCCATAGGCTTAAGCACAGTTGACAGGTAGTGCATTTCATAGAGTACTTGCCATTCTGCAGGTCTCTTCCTGAATCTTAAATATGGCCAAACAAATCAATAGGAACCATGGTTCCATTGTCACTGATGAAGGACTCCAATAATTAGTTTTTTCCTTTAATATTATAATAGCCAACTCATTTATTAAATGGAATAAAGTAGACAAACCCTTATGTTATTAATCCATTTATTTAGCATCTCTGTATGTTTCTTAAAAGATATAATAGTTGGCACCTGGGTAGTGCAGTCATTTGGGTGTCCAACTACTGATTTCAGCTTGGGTCATGATCTCAGGGTCATGAGCTCCAGCCCCGCGTGGGGCTCCACACTCAGCGCAGAGTCTGCTTGAAATTCTCTCTCCTTCTCCCTCTGCCCCTCCCGCTAGTGCTCTCTCCCTCTAAAATAAATAAATAAATCTTAAAAAAAAAAAGATGTAATAGTAGCTTTTCACAAAATATCAATAAATAGTCATTCTTAATCTTCATTTATTTGCCTTAAGAGTAACTACACGTAAAGCTCTAAAGTAGCAGGTTAAGTCCTATTACTATGATTTGGCCATCTCAGTGTGTAAAATGTAGTTGTAGGAAGAAAGGCCTGGGTCCCCATCACTTTTCTCTTGCCTCTTACTTGTGGAAGTCCTGTGAGGCACAGGCTCTGGCCTTTTTTCTTCTTAATTACCCCTGGTGAGCTTAGTCTCCTGGCTTCAATAACTGCAAAAGCTTTCATACCCCACCAGCAGTCCCTTATTCCCCTCTGTTCAGTTTGCACATGGTTACCAGTATGATCTTTCAACTGCAAAGGATCATATTGCTCCCCTGATTCAAAGTAGCCAGTGACTCGCAGTAGCTAACAGTAAATGTAGGCTTCCTTAAGGGGCAGAGAAGGCTGGCCATGATCTGGTCCCTACCAACCTCTGCTCACATTTCCCATCGTCCCTCCTCATAGTACACGTAAGAAGGAGCTCACCGATGTTTCTCCTAAGAAGCTTCCAGCCTCCCTGGTTGGAGCCCCTTGACCCCATCATCAGCTTTTGCTGAATGAAACAAGGTGCATCCTGATCTGGAGGCAGCTGTACCAGAAAGCTGCCCAAACGGGGACAGAGGTACCTTCTGTTTTAATGGGCACTAGTCAAATTCTATCTTGTCGAAGTTGTATGTGACACGGACAGAGGAGAGTATTGGCTAAAGGGTATTGGTTAATTGGCGGATGCAGAAACAGAGCTGAATTGCCACAATGCAGGTTGCCAAGGAAGACGGCTTTTGATGGGACAAGAATGATAATAATGACGGTCAAATCTGTGCTGTATCTGAACAGCTTTCTAGTTTTCTGAGACCTCCTGAGATGACTTCCTGATCTTTAACTCCCCACATATTCTTACAATAAATGCCAAGCATCTAAGAAAGCCCTATGTGTGTCCTTGTTCCTCTGTCTGTGTGAATAATCCATGGCTCCCTTCATTTACCACATGGGTGACACCTACAGCCTCTTACCGACCGCTCCTTCAAGCTTTGGCCCTGCACTGCTGAATAACTCCCTTTTCTCTTAATACACAGCTCTAGAATGATCACTTTTGTCTCTCAGATTTCTTTTGCGTCTCCCCCAGTACCCGAGAACTCAAAAAATACCCTTGCGAGTAATCATTTCCTAGTGAAAAGGATGAAAAGGACCAAGCGAACCCCTTCCCCCGGCTGAAGCCTTCAGCTGCCCACAGGGAGTGACTGAAAGGGCCATGAAGGTCAAATTCATGGAGCCAGAAAGTAGAATGGTGGATGCCAGGGACTGGGGGGAGGAGAAAACGGGAGGTTACTGTTTCATGGGTACACAGTTTCTGGAGATGAAAAAGTTCTGGAGACCGAGAGCGGGAATGGTTGCTCAACCATGGGAATCGTACTTCGGGCCACTGGGCTGTACATGTAAAAACGGTTAAGATGGTAAATTCTATGTTGTGTATATTTTACCATAATAAAAAAAATTACAAGGGTGGGGGGCAATGAAGGGTTTTTAGTCCATCTCAACTGCTTTCCAAATCATGCTTGCCCTGGGGTGGTCCAGGGGTGAGACAGAAGATGAGGGGTGGGTGTGCCCCTGTGGAGTCTGGAAGGACAAGCAGGGATTGGCAAGCCATCAGAAGAAGCTGACCAATGACTGAATGGTGACATGGAAAGGTGTGGAATAAATGACAGCTGTCTCAGAATCTGATTCCGGAAAAGGATGATGTCTCTCAGGGGTCAATGGTGTGTGAAGGAAGCTGTAGAAACTTTACATGAAAGCACACAGATATACCTTGGAGGTGTGACCGACACAGGAGACTACTGAGGCTGATTTTAAACACATTAGCAAACTGTAGATTTTTATTGCAATACATCGGGTATTTATTCTTCTGCATCTTAAGAAGACAATAGTATGTATTGAAGAGGGAAGAATGAATCACATCCCAAATTTCCAACCATCTTTTTAAAAAGTATTTAGAATTTTGGACAAAAGGCATCGCCGCATAATTAAACATGGCCCATCTCGCTCCAACACCTTGACAAGTGTACAGGGAGGATATCCACATGAGACAAGAAAAAACCATAGGAGAAGACTAGAGATGAATTAGGAATGGAGAGTACTGTCACAAAAGGCTGCAAAGGGTTAAAGCCATTTAAACAGAATCCTATAAAGATAGAAAAGTTTCCCCGTTAATTTCACTTTCTTCAAGGACACATAAAAATGAGGACAGAGGAGTGATGAGTAAAATGTTGCAGGGGAGGAGGACTTATTTCTTATGACTTTGGGGAACATAAATACTGCAAGTTCAGTAAACAAAGAAAAACTATTTGCCCATTTCTAAAATATAATCAGACAGATTTGGACTCTGTTTCAGAGAACAGTTATGTAGCTGGAAGAGCTTGTCCTTAGTTCCCTCCCTCATTTCTTTTTTAATGGACTTTAAAATAAGTCCACTAGGTAGTTTTCGTAGCTATAAAAACTAGGCTCACCATTTCTCTCAAAATTTGGCTACTAACTACTATAAAAATAGTCATTTAAACTCTCAGACAACATACCTCCAAAATTTTAGTCTAACCAAAACCATCAACACATCTGTGTGAAGAGATACTGGGACTTCCTTAGTGACTCAGGAATATCAATATTGAAGGAGAAAAATCTCTGCAGGTCTTAAAATTTAACTGAGTAAATTTATTGGTGATGCATTTATTTAAATCTCATGTTGCAGGGGCACCTGGGTGGCTCAGTCAGTTAAGCGTCAGACTCTAGGTTTCGGTGTAGGTCATGATCTCAGGGTCGTGAGATCCAGCCCAGTGTCAGGCTCTGCGCTGGGTGTCAGGCCTTGAGATTCTCTCTCTCCCTCTCCCTCTGCCCTACCCCCACTATCCCCACTTGCGCGCGTGCGCTCGCTCTCTCTAAAGAAAAAAAACTCACATTGCTGGGCACTAAAATGAGAAAACTAAGAAGAAGAAAACATCATCTCTGTCTTCAAGGAATTCACCTTTTAGCTATCTACCTACATATACATACAAACACACACACAAACACACCTCTTATATAACTGTTAAAAACAATGTGGTAAGTACTTTAATGAAGCCTGAAAAAGGTGCAATGGAAAAAGAGTTGGAATCATGAACTCAGCCCATGGGAGAGGGGTGGTGGGGGGGCATGGAGTTGCCGTGGGAAAGAAAAGGAAAAGAATTCCGGGAAAAGATGGTAAAAGCACACGCCCTGAAGGATGGAGACAAGGAATGTAGTCCAAGTGGTAAGATGAGGCTGCACAGATAGGTGTTGGTTTTACTACGATGGACCTTGAATAAAGACTTTGAACTTTTTTGTTTTTTTTGTAGAAGATACCAACTGAAAACAGTTATATCTAGAGAAGGGGCTGGTGAAATTGTCTTAAAGGGCCAGACAGTAAAAACTTTATAATTATAATAACTTATAATTATAATGATTTATAATGTAGCTTGCAGGCCACATGGTCACTGCAACTACTCAGTTGTGCCTTTTGTAGGCACAGAAGAAGCCACAGACCATGGCCGTTTAGTGGGTGTGGCTGAGTTCTAATAAAACTTCCTTCACAAAATCAGGTGGTTGGTCTGCAGGCTGTAGTTTCTGTCCCCTGCTCTGGTGCTAATTAAGAAACAGCCCAGGTGTGAGATGATGAGGGCCTAATGGAGGCAGCTTGAGTGGGAACAATGAAAAGGACGTGGTTTTGAGAGATTGTTAGGAAGGGAAATCAACAGAACATGGTGACTGATTATTTGAGGGAGCCTCAGAGATACCAAAGAGAACATCAAGATCTCCACACTGAGAAAAGAGTGATGCTGTTAATCGATACAGTGAAACTAGCTGGAAGCATTATTTAAAATCTGGCCACACAAGGACCATCTCAGAAAGGACTGCTTTCTTTTAAAGCTGGAGGAGGGACCACAAGAACGGTGAGGCAAAAGACTCAGATTTATAGTTCCTACATCCAGTTAAAGGGTTCTTTTCTGGTTACGATGTAGTGAGCACCTTGTATCCTATCTTTCCCCAACTAAAAACCCTAGGCATGATATATAAGGTAACTCTTGGAGGATTCTGAAGAGTAAATAAGAGAAGGTGGGCAGAGTAAGAAAATCAATACTCAAAGAATGATCATAAAATAGTGAGTTCGCAGTTTTTATTTTTTTGCCTTTCATATCTCCTGGCTTTGCCGTCCTGGTCTCCTGGAACCACAAAGGGAAACAGAAAGAAAAAGCTCCCAGGAAATTTCCTCTGGTCAGAGGGTTGAGAAGAGGACCCTTCTGGGGGATGGAGTCCTTTTGACCTTCTAGCCTCCCCCCAAGTCCTGGGAACACGGCACAAAGCTGCAGTGCACACAGGGAAGGCTTCACAGTGGAAGCAGAGGCATCCCCGGCTTTTTTATGTTCAGTGCTTGGCCCCCAGGAAGACCAGCTATAGGGAGTGCATCACGGTGTGGGGAGGATCAAGTCTTGGCTTTGACTAATTTGGCTCCGATTAAGTGAGAGTGCTAGGAAAAGGAGCCCTTGGGAGATAGGAAAAGTGAGGAAGATCATAGAGAGGAGGCACATAGAGAAAGGGATTTTTAAATGTTGTGTATGATGTCCTGGGCTCACTTGCAAGCTGCACGTACATTGAACAGACCAGAATCAACATAACAAAGCTTTTGAGAAATGAACTATGGTACAGACCACTGGTTAGGTCCCAGGCTCTCCCTGGGTGACATATATGCGGGACAGACCAGAACAGTATGGCGAAGGCTTTGAAAATTAAGTGGACATTGGAATCACAACCTTCAGAAGGTGCTTTAGGACTTGAGGTTTGAATCTAACTGGACCGTCTGCTGAAATTAAAAAAAAAAAAAAAAAAGCCAAACCCCTCAACATTCTCCAGAAGGTTTTAACAGAACCCAGAGTCTCATAATATTCAAAATGTTCATGAAACAACCCCAAATGACTTGACATTCAAAGAAATAGGATAACTGAAAAATTTCAAAGGGAAAAGGCAATTAACAGATGCCAATCCCAAGATTCAGTTGTTGGATTTACAGATAAATACTATGAAGCAGCTTTTATAACCATGCTCCTTAAAGTAAAAGGGAACACTCTTGAACAGAAAGATACAATTTCCCTACAAAGAAATGGAAGCCAAAAAAAAAAAGAAAAGAAAAGAAAAAAAAAGCAAAAGTGGGAAAGGAAATTTTAGAAACAGGTGATACAGTAACAAAAATTAAAATTTCACTGGAAGGGCTCAGTAGCTGAATGGAAATGGCACAGAAGAGTCTGGACTTGCAAATGGACCAGTAGAAATTACCTAATTTGAACAAGAAAGAAGAAAAATTGGGACAAAAAATGAACAGAGCCCCAAGAACTTACAGAACAATACCAAAAGGCCTAACATTCATGTCCCTTCTAGTTCCAAAAGAGAAGGACCAGTGCAGAAAATACATTTGAGGAAATAATGCCTGAAAATTCCCAAATCTGGTGAAGGAAATAAGTCTAAATTCAAGAAACACCATGGACCCAAACAGGATAATCTTAAAGAAAGCCATGCCCATATACATCATAATCAAACTGCTGGAAACCAAAGATAAAGTCTTGAAAGCAAGCAGCGAAACTTATACATTACACACAGGGACACAATTTAGATGACTGCTGATCTCTCATAGGAAACCATGGAGGCCAGAAGACAGCACAGCAACATTTTTCAAATACTGAAACAAAAGAACTATCAAACTAGAATTCAATATCCAGCAAACGTATCCTTCAGGGATGAAGACAAAATGAAGACATTCTCCGATGAAGGAACACAATGAGAAATTCTTCACTGCTAGATCTACTTTTTTGTTGTTGTTTTGTTTTTAAAGATTTTATTTATTTATTTAAGAAAGAGAAAGAGAGACAAGGAGAGGGAGAGAGAATCCGCAGCAGACTCCACACTGAGCACAGAGCCCAGAGCCCTACTCGGGGCTTAATCCCACAACTGTGAGATCATGACCTGAGCAGAAACCAAGAGTCAGCCGCCCAACTGGCTGAGCCACGCTGGTGCCCCTCACCACTGGATCTACTTTAAAAGAAATATGAAGACAAGTTCTTTAGGTTGAATAAAAACAATAACAAAGAGGAACTGAGAACTTCCATGAAGGAAGAAAGAGCAACACAAACAGTAAATATATGAACAAATTTGACAGACTATTTAATCCTCTTAAATTCTTTAAAATAGGTATAACTGTTAAAGTAAAAATTACTTTATCCGGTGGGGTTTTCAATGTATGCACACGTAATACGTAGGACAACTACAACATAATGTTATTTAACTTGAAGTGGTAAAATACCAACTGTAAGTATGATGAGAAGTGAGATATGTATTTTGTACTCCCAAAAGCAACCTCTAAAAAACAATGCCAAGAGATATAGTAAAAAAGCCAATAAATTAAAATGAAGTACCTAGAAACATAGATCCAATTAAAAATTTCACTTTCAAAGTACAAATGCTTGAGTCCTCAGCTCTAATTATCCAAAGCAAAGGAGTGACCATGTATAATACACCAGCGTCCAGCCCACTCTCCTCAGCCTGAGCCAAAAGACAGAATTACCTGTGAAGTTTTGCGCTTTGAGATGCAGATCATAGAGTTTGTGGATGTAGCGTATATACATCTCTTCCTTGTTTAGTTCAGTCTTATAGAAGTTCTGCAAAGAAGAATACAAGTATGGATCATTCCTCAACAGTTAGGCCTGCAAACAGCTGCTTTTTACTCTGTGAAGTTCCGTGTCTGGAACTATAAGAATGGATGTATTTTTCCATATAAATGTCTTTTTAAAAATTAAGGAAGGAGGCCCAGTGATATACTTTTAATGCAACACTGTGTTAAACATTACTTAGCAATTATTGGATAAGCTGGTAATACTTGGGGAGTGTTACTGCCAGTGACTCACATTTCTTTGGTACTCTATTATTTTTTCGTTAGTGTTACTGCCTATTCAACTAAAAAAATACTAAAAATAACATAACAGATGAATCTGCTTACTAAACCTGAGCACCGATATTCAAAGGATAGCTTAATTTCAAATTGTAAACATATTTGCTCTGAAGAAAAAAAAAGTTTCTAAGATCTATAGGTAAGGATGAATAAAAATAATGTAAAAGCATTTTTTCTTCCCCTGAAGGATCACATAAAAGAGGGTAAATGAAAATGCTCTTTATTGGTAAGGTATTATTCTGAGTTTCTTACTTGTGTTGGAGTTTCAAAATCTCCAGTAAAGGGATTATTAACAAGAGATTTCAAACTATTATTAGAGGGGCATGCTTATCGAAGATATTTTATTTTTAAAAATGTATCTGGATCTTACTAACCTTCTCTAAAATGTTTTAACATTAGTTATGAAAGATTCAACTTTGACCTACCTGGACATATTATGTTGGCTCTTTAAAGCTGTAAGCTATAAACACCCACACGTACTCCTTCACCACATCCTACAAAGGACCTTAGCCCTCACTGAACTTAGTAAACACAGGAACAAAAATGTACATGGCATTAAGTTCCAGCAAAAGCAGGATGTCGTGAGGTTCTAAATGGGGCACTTATTGTTAGCAGATCATTGTGCATTATGAAATCGCTGCACAAGCCCTCTGAACTGTTGTTATCACTGTTGTTGACTGATCCTCGCTGGTATGGGGAAGAAGGGAAAATGAGCAGTGATAGGGGGATAAATCCAGTCGACCTGAAGGAGTGACAGGTTTTCCTTAATGGGGAAAGACCAGGAATTCTAAAAATCTTTGAAACTGATTAGCTAGACAGGGCTCTGGGGATGAACCAAAGAGCCAATGTGGTTGCTTAAGTTGCACTTGGCTTCAAGCCCGCAGACCTTCTGTCAAATGTACTTTCTGTCCACTACCTAATAGTGTCTGTTCTTCAATATGAGAACTCCTATAACCTTGAGACACTGACATTTAGTTGAATGCCTCATAGATTTTTTTCTTCCAATTTATACCATTATCCTCCCGCTTTTCCTCTTGTCTCCTATAGATCTTGGCATTCCTTAAAAATCTAAGTAAATAATGTTATGCACATCTCTCTTACTATGAACAAAATCATTTTAATTAGCAAGATTTGTTGTACTATAAACACAAGTCTAACAACCCCACAGCAGGCTTTTTACTTTGCTTTAATAGCTTTCTGGTAAGAAGCAGCATTTTTGGGGGAACAAAATAAGCGATCACTCTGTAAGTGAATAATTCTCCTTAAAAAAAAAAAAAAAAAAAAGAAGAAACATCTCTCCAGTCAGCAGATGAGAATTTTTCACATATGTCTGGCAAAACTTGTGACACAAAGAACAAAACAATAATTGCATTTCCTAGTATGAGTCATGTCAAACATTATGCATTTTGACCAATTTAACACTACAGTTTAACTTCAATCTTGTGAAGGAAGCCAGAGCTCTCCTGAAGACAACCTTGAATTAATCTTTCCAAAGAGTTAAGGAAAAATCTCTAAGAGGAAGTGAGTAGCTGAAGACAACCATATTACTACTAGAAAACATCAAGAACTTTCCATATGGACTAGAAGCTAAAAAGATTAGCTTCAAAGTTACATATTTGGCACTTTGATAATAAGCATTCTTGTGCTAGTTTGAAATTAGAACAGCTTTCAAAATGTTAACATTTTCGGGGCACATGGGTGGCTCAGTCGGTTAAGCATCTGCCTTTGCTCGGGTCATGATCCCAGGGTCTTGGGATCGAGCCCCGTGTCGGGCTCTCTGCTCAGTGGGGAGCCCGCTTCTCCCTCTCTACCTGCCTCCCCCCCAGCTCTTGCTCTGTCTCACTCTCTCTCAAATAAATAAATAAATAAATAAATAAAATCTTTTTAAAAAATGTTAACATTTTCTATAGAGACTGTTCTTGGTCAATGCAAAGCTAAAAGGATAAATTCTTTGTGTCAAGTGAATCCTGCTGGGGCCACTGATTTTATTAGGTCTCTGGCTGATTCCTACTGGGGGACTACACATATTTCGGGCAGAGCATTCATTCTGTCATCTAGGGAAATGATCTCTTCTGTTACGCCAACTGAGGAAATGAACCCAGAGTCTGCATGTACTTGTTCACCTCCACACAGAAGGCACTGTGGCAGAAGATGGAGACAAGGGAAGAAGGTTCTTCTGGAAAAAGGTCAAGGTTGTCCTCTGAGGTTATTTATGCAACTCTGTGGCCAGCGTTGGGGAAAAGCTGGGGTTAAGCAGATGGACTAAGAAGACTGAAAGCTTACAGAGCACTTGGCTCTTCTGCCCAAACACTGATGCACAGGGAGGGACATAGAGGCAGCTCAGGCTGAGGATCTCGAACGTGGTAAAGGGCTGGCAGTAGCAGACAAGACAGTGGGGAAGACTTAATAATGACGATGTTTGAGGTTAGAAATGAGGGCTCAGAGGGGAGGTGAGTGGGCTGACCTTGTGAGTCTGGCCCGGGGGTCTGAGATCACTGCTGGGTCTGATGACAAAAATTATGTCAGAAAGCGCACCATAAGATGGGGCCGGATAGAGGACTCTCGGGTCTCACTATTTTTAGTGACCGAGTTTGGAGGTGGAGATGTGGGACAAGAGTTCAAAATGCGGAACAAAAAAATTAAAAAAAATAAAGAAAAGAAAAGAAAAAAAATGTGGAACAAGCAGTGGGTGTGGTAAAGAAGGACACAGGCATCTACTCGGAGGTGAAGCAGAGTGCAGTGAAGACACAAATTAGGGAAACTGATAACAAGAGAGCAGAAGTCCTGAGCTTTGACAAGGGGCCGTGAGGGGAAGAGACAGAACAGACTGGAAAGACTGCAGCCGGTGAGCTAGGACAAGACAGATGAGGGTGGGGGCAAAAGACACTTCCACAGTGACGGCAAAGAGAGACCAGCAGGGCATGTGAGCGATTCCAACAATTAGAGTCAGGAGAAGAACGTCTGTACAAGTACTTAGAATAGCTGATGAGGTTTCATCTATTCTGCAATATGAGAAAAAGAAACCATGGCACTCACAAATTTAGACCTGGAAGCAGTCACATATTCCTGTATTTCATATCTGACTAAGGGAAACTTTCAAAGGCATCAATATACCCTATATATTTACATATATAGGGTATATATATATATATGTGTGTATATATATATGTATACATATATATATATATATGAATGTCTCTATGTATGGTCATTCTTTAGTTCTGTGGTGAGAATACCATCCTTTTTATCAGTTAGTGATGAGACATTTTCATACAATTTAGTTTTCCAGGACAGTTGTGGTTTAGCCTGTCTTCCTTACATAATATTTAATTTTACTCCTAAAAAATGTCCTCTTTGGGTGATCAATTATATGGTCATCGCAGTTATAATGCAAAACTTCACAATAGTGGTATTAGACAATTTGCAAACAAGCTAGAGAGAGAAAATTAGTATGTTAAACAGAAACTGTCATTTGTTCACAGAAGAAGAGATGACTAATATTCATTAAAATGTAGAATGAATATAAGAAGGACAGAAAGAAACTGCCTATACGGAAGTAAAAAGACCTCTATCTGGGGACATGGTGCCTTCTTCTAGGAAAGCCACAGAAGACTCCCCGATGGTAAAGCTCCAAAGAAGAGGAGGGGGCATGGCTCTCTGATCTCACAGAGCCTCGGGGGATGCAGTGCGTGCATTCTGCAATGTTCGCAGCTGAGAATTTTCTGGGATTTAATTCAACCTGAAGCTTGCTATGCTTCTTTTGAAAACACTTCTAAGCTCTTCTAAGAAACAGCCAGATAAAAACACATTGTAAACTAAAAACAAACAAAACAGTATTTCTGTGAAAAATCAAACGTTAGGATAGAAGGAGGAAAAGGGGAATAGTTTACTAACCAGAAGGCTAACTGTGCAGCCAATCTTTTTGCCATCTACCTCTCCCATTTTCATGCAGTCCCTAAAAACAAAAAGCAAGAGTCAGAGCTCAGAACTTCCTTATTAGGGACAAACACAGTTTCGTCTGGGGGGGGGTGGGGGTGGGGAGTACTGTCAGAGACCTGAGGCAAATCGCAAGTTGCTGTTGAGAAGGAGGCTCTGGGGACTAGGGGAGTGGCCCCAGGCTGTAGGATCTCAGGTGAGACACTCCTGAGCACCAGTTTATGCTGCGCATTTCCCTTGCCTGTGGGCTCTGTTCCCTCTCAGGGGGGGGGGGGGGGGGGCGGCGAGAAGGTGGAGTGAAGATGTGTTCTTATACACCTTCTTCCAGAGGGGTGGGAAATAGCTGGAAGCCTGGCCATCAACAACAAGAATGAGGGTTTCATTCTTAAAAGAAAAACACCATGCATTTAAGTGGGATGAACTGCTTTAACAGTTGAGATAATTTAAAAATCAAAAAATTACGTCTATGAAAGGTAACAGTGTGCGCTTCGCACCCCACCCCCCTTTCATAAGAAAGCAGCCTGACCGTACAATTCTCTGTAACACCGTCTTCACCCTAAAACAGAAGGATCTACTGGTTCTGATGGCTGAATCTAAACACCAAAAAAGATCCCTTTACTCATGGGACTCTGAGAACCTTCTCAATTCACTCAGACTTTGAAAGAATGGTCCACTGAACAAAAGAGAGAAAAAGGGGCAAAAATCAACTAAAAACTCAGAGCCAGTGAGTTAGAAGTCCATTATCTTACTGCATAAGGTTCTGTGGGCTGATGATTAACTCCAGCGGGAAGCTGACTGGATCCTAACTCTGATTTCCCAGCTGGAGCGCAGCACTCCTGGGAAGCAGGGGACTCCGCTTACCTGTAATCTAACAACCTCTCCATCAGACGAGTTACAGTGGCAATTAATGAAACGCCACTTTCCCTCCATGTTTCCCGCTCAATTTTCTTTAGTAGACTGGAAAAGAAAGAACCCAGGGCATTTTCAACATTTATTTTTATCAGTCACCATGACAACCATCTTACTTTCATCAGTACCTTAAATGCCTTAGCAACCACTGCAACATCTCACAAGTAGCACGATTTGCACACAATGTCTTACCTAGGATAGGGACCAAATAGTGGAATTCTAATCCAGGAAGCATTGACAAAGCAAATTGATTTTCAGATTATCCAAGTCATAAAACACGAACACATGCATATGATCATATTTTCAAAATATACAAGCACCCCACAGCTCAAAGGCATTCTCCCCTAGCTTCTCTCTTACACTAACAGAGGCTTGAACCTTACCACAGCAAATAACACCGCGAAAAGCGAAAACAGGAGTACCTCTAAGTTTACTTTGAAATAAGATCTTCCTGTTATTCACATAAAAATGTTTTCCTACCTCTCGGTAGAATGCATCTTCATCCAGGCAATTTTACTGCAATGCAACTGCTAGAGGAAAATCCTTGTACAGACGGTATGACGTTTTGCGTTTTTTCCTTTCCCTTCACATTTGCCCACTCAATACATATTGTACTATCTGTGCACTCACTCAACAGTTTCATTCATTTTGTCATTAATCACAGGGGACTGTCTATGTGGTTGTTAGAGCAGATTGATGACAGGTACCGAACCACATCTCTCCTCCTATATTTTCCCTAATCTTAAGCACCTTGGAGCAGAGGAACTATGTAAACACAAAATCACAACAATCAGAATAATTAGGATCTGTTTGACTTTCACTCCTGCCTCTTGGCAAATTAAGCATACACTTGGCAAAGCCTTTATGACTGAACTTTCCCCAAAAGATAAAAGTAAGAACACAGGCATGGCAATGTGAGGATCCTTCCCCACCCCTCTGCATTTAATGATCTTTTCTGTCTAAAATCTTGTTTCCCTTTCATCTTGGTTTCGGGAGTAACAGAGAGAGAAAACATTTCTCACAAGTACAATCTAAGCCAATCATACATTGTGCTGAAGGGAAAAATAAATATTAAAGAAAAAAGCTGTTCTGCCAAAGCTAGCTAGCTTGCTTCCTTCCTTCCTTGCTTCCTTCCTTCCTTCCTTTCTGTGGCTAGGTTCTCTCCCAATTTCCCTCCCCATTTCTTCTCGGTGTTGCCATTCCAGCACCCAGCCTTCTGTCTTGTCTCCTCATCTGTTGCCTATGCATCCCTGAGCATTCGTTTCCTGGTTTATTCTGAACTGCTTCCTAGATTAAGTGGGGGGAGGGAGGGAGAGAAGCTGTACACCATGGGATGAAGCCCACCCTGACTAATCTCCCAGGGAAGGTCCCCTAGTTTGTTTAAAATGTGTTTTCTTTTAAGAACCCTCTGAACAGCACCTGTTTTGAGCTTAAATGCCAAACTGGTATTGAACCAAGTACTCAAATGCAAATCTGCCTGCCAAAGCAATGCAGGATGATGTAGAAATTTCCCCAAGTGACAGCCCACACCTCATATACTTTACAGGCTGAAAAACAAAGAACTGAAGTTAAGTAATAATTCTAAAAATATATGGAGACTTCTTTTGTGGGCATGAATTTCATTAATTTGCACAGCCTCCTGATGCAGTAAGAAATCAGAGCTACATAAAACCTCTTGTAAGAAGAGGCACAGCTCTGCAGAGTCCGCTTAACCTTGACTAATCCCAGACCCAAATGTTAGGACCAAGTCTAGAACCCAATTCATCCGCTTTCACAGCCAGGCTTGTTCTTTCAGTCGGGAAGCTTGTTCTCCCAGTTTAACTGAGAAGGGGAGCCTGTCAGAAAGAAGAGAAGAGTCTAGATAACTTCGGTGAGACTGGGTGTTTTTATTTGGTCTATAATCATGCCCACGTGCCCATGCTGAGTACACAGTGAACTCATCCAGTAACAGTAAAGGGTGATTTCTTATTGCTAGTTGATAGGCAATGGGCCTCCATAACACTGAAGAGCAGGATAAACCAGAATCCTATAGGATGACATAATGCTCAGCAGGCTCTTACTCTGTGAACAAATATTAACAGGGGGAGGTAGGATCTGACCCTAAATCTGCTTCTGTCTACATCCTCATGCAATGTTGTTGAGGCCATCACTCCTACACGAAACACCTGTGTCTGCCCATGCTCTTCTTAATCCAAAGAGTCAGACCCCTGAGATCTGTGTCGCATATCCACTCTAAAATTAAATGTGCGATCGTCAAATAAAGACCTTTGAAATGACTTGGAGTCTTATTTAATTATTTAGAGCAACACATGAGAAAGAAGTGCGAGGGATGGTGGCTCTTCTGGAAAGTGCCCTACTGTGTGCTCCCACAGCACAGTCACTGCAGGGTCCCCAGCCGTAGGAGAGTACCTGACCCAGGGAGGTGCTCGGTAAATAAAACCAAACGAGTGAACCGAGCAGAGCCAAGGGAAGCAGAATTTAGTTCTGACACTCTATGCTGGAGATTTCACACTGGTGTCTATGATCTACAATTGCAGCATTATCAAAAATAATAAATCCTGACTCGTACTTATTCAAAAAGATGGAGTATGGGTCCGTGAAGATAATGTTGGGGGTGGGGGTGGGGAAAGGTGAGCAAGCTCTTAGGAAGGAAACCACTGCAACTCCTACATGTTCAGGAAGCAGGAAGCTACTTTCAGCTTCTGAACAAATTTGAAGGAGTTTTCGATATGAACTACAGAGAACAAATGAGAATCTGTACCATAACGGCATGTGTTCCTAATTCATAATGTGTGCAGTGACTCACTGTGCTTATACTAATTCATGGTGACTTCTATAGCCAAAGAAGCATTTCATTGTTTCCTGAAATATAGTTAGCTTTTCACTTGCTTTTCTGAGCCCAGGTAGTAATGATATTTAATTATCACTTTAGGTTTTATTTAATCCCAATACGCTGATGAGAAAAGCATGAAAGAAAAATATTTATAGTAACATTTCTAATCATATGCTAAAAATCACAAAAGAAAAATAATCTCCATTGAGCGAATCAGGCACCTTAAAACAGTCTTAACTACAGAGGCTTAATATATTAATTACTGGTTTGATTCTAATGTCAAGGTACATCTTCTGTTTCAAAGCCCCATTTATACACAAGCAATCCAAATTGCAAGCTATAGGCCTTTATTAAAGCAGATAAGAGGCACTATAAAATGAGGTATTTATTAATCTTGTGAATTTATTATAAATAATTAATCACAAATCTCAAGAGATTCATTTCACTGAGTGCTTTCTCATTTTAGTTCTTTGTTCAAACCAAGGACTAGTAACTGAAATGAGAGGAGTTTTCAAAGGCAATTTATTACACTGGATGAGGTTTTAATCAGAGTTCTTGCTAAACTCTAGCTGTCATGAAACACAGACGCTTTGTATACTAGAATGAGCGAGGGCTTGGTGAATAATTACTAAAAGTTCCAGTTTAATTACAGTATCAGAAGAAAATGGTTTTGTTCAGGAGTCAGTACAAAGAATGTATTTTATCATCACCCACCATCATCCCAAGAAATCTGTATACCCCTTCTTGGCTTTTCCTTTGAGTGTAATTTTCTTAAAAGGTTCAGGGATGATTTTGAATCAGGCAAGTTGAAACCTGTCAGTCACTAATAATACTTTCTAAACCTGGATACTAATATATCTACTTTTCTAAATTAATGATCATAAAACCAAGTATACAACTTGGCATTTGGCTATCAGTTCTGAAGCATTAATAGTTTGACGTGTTGCTTGGGCACACATATGAGGCAGAGCATACTCTGTGACAGAAAAATGTATCGCTGAATGATTCCTATACTTCCGAAAGAAGTGCAAACATTTTCCAGGCACAATGAGCTAGTCCTGCCTTCAAAAAGAAGCACTTTATCAATATACTAGGACTGAAAGTGGCTAAGATCCATAGAAAACTGTAGAGAAAACAAGTGTTGGAATTAAAACCCTAAAGTTCTAGAACACTCTTACATGAACTCTCTGGCCATCTCACACCGCGATGAAAACTTGGGATAAGCCATTCACCCTGGACTGCGATCACATTCTATTAGGAAGGACAACCTCAAACTCCCCTTAAGTCTGTTGTTGTTCTAGCTTCCATCCAAATCCAAATCACAGAATTTACTAAAAACGACTTGCTTCTGTGATATTCTAATAAGAACATTAGAAAGCAATTAATAACGCTGAGTGAGCAATCAGTATCGATGAATCAAATCAAGTGCTGAAAAACAGATGCCAGGTAGGTTAATTTCCCCATCAACAAATCAGCCAAGGATATCCTGCTTTGGAAAGCATTGCACACGAACACCATAATCACACCATTGTCCCCCCACCCCACCCCGCCCCCTTTTCCCACTCTTAACCCCTACTTAAAATCATTATCTTGCAGCCCCAGCTTTAATACTTAGGCTTGAAAAGCGTGAGATTTGTTACAGAACACAAGTGACCTGAGCTAATCAGAGATTAAAATAAGGAGACGGGTCTAATCATCAACATAATAAGATCCATTCACCAGAGTTAGGCAATTATCCTTTATTTCACACTCCACAAAGACAAAGCACTCCTGCGAGACCCAAGCTATCTTTGCAGCTCTCAGCCGCCCAGCACTGACACCAAATCCTCTGAATGGAATCGACTGGAGATACACGTATTACTCACATACTGTTGAAGAGCTCGCGGTATGTTTCATCACCTTTGCCTTCAGACATCAGGCTATCCAGCTTGTCAATTAGCTTGGCTTCCACCTGAAACATACCCAAATATTACTCCCTTTCCTCCCCTTCACAAGTGGGATCTCTAGGCAAACTGAAACGTATTTATATCTGCAAGGGAAAAAAACCACAGTAAATTTTGTGAAAGCAACATTATCATAACCTGTGGTTAATAGCAGACACCCCCTTGGAATTCTAGGGGGCTAACTGAGATGGAGCAACGTGACTTCAAACTCCCAGAGGGGTATCATTTGCTGCCACCAAAGACATCTATTTGTTGACTCAAACACAAATGCTTGCAGCCCAGCTTAAACATTTGAATTTTTTTAAGAGCTATAAAAACTGGCAAGTCTACTTATTTATTTATTTTTTTAAAAATCACTAGATGTGTAAGAACATTAGCAAAGTAACATACCCACAGACATTAATTTAAATCTTTGATGTGTTTTGTATCTATTTTCTTTCTCAAAACAGTTCGAGGTTGCACTAAATCTTTGCTCAAGTTGAGAACTTATCCATGTACAGATGGTAGATCCATAGAAATAGTCTAAGTCAGCAATAAGCTACATGAGAGAGAAAGGACATATTTCCCAAAAAACTGCAGTCAAAACATTTGTATCTTCAAGAATGTAAACTCCTTGGGCCTTGACTATCAGGCAAGCAGAAATATCCCTTCATCTATCTGAGGCAGAAAGACAAAAAATCAAACACCCCTGCATGGTCAGAGAGAGGTAAGCTACTACAGATTGGGAGGGATATTTGGCTTTGTCAAAGGACTAAGCTCAGTTATTCCTTTGAACCAAATTCTAATAAGGCTATGAAGACCAAAGGGAAGGAGAGCGGGTCCCCCCCATGCATGTACAATTTTAAAATAGCCTTCCATTCAATTATTAGCTTTCTTGAAATGAGATATCAATACAGGTAAAATGCCATGCTTCTGCAGGAGGAGGGTTCTGTGTATGCACTCAGCTCGCTCATAGAGTTGATAATCATTCCTAAAATTTGAGAAAGCCTTCATTTGGAGAAGCATGAAGTGGGGGGGGAAGCAGATCCTTCACACAGATGACTGAGTACAGGTCAGTGAGGTGACTATGCGAACAGAAAGAAGGCAACTATCTCCAACTTGAGTGACCTGGCATGGCAAAAGCAGCTGATTTCTTATGTAATCTGGTTTTGTAATAAAAACATCTATTCTTTCCAAAACTGGAGCAGAGCAATCAGAATCTATGTCAATGGAAATAATAGGCTCATCCAGGAATCTAGATGCAAGAATTTCCACTGCTCTCTGGTTTAAATTAATTATCAACACTTCAAGCAAAAAGCAATAAAACATACTGTGCATCAAATGCTCAAAACCTAGCCATTCACCAGGAGCAATGTGCAGACCACAGAGAGGTCAATGATTTTAAGAATCATTAAGCTTCTGATTCCTCCGTGTTGTGTCTGACTGGGAACAGATCAAGTCCCCGCCAGCTCTTCAACAGAGACCCCGGAAATCACAGAATTTTTCAGCAGAAAGGGATTTTAGAGCTCCCCCAGAGGCTCAGGGGAACATAGGACTGGAGAGGTGACCAAGGCCACAGGAATGGGAGAAGGCAGGCGAGGCTAGAATCTAAGTCCCTTGACAGCTGGCTCGGTGCTCATTTCCCAACTCGGAGTTGAATCTGGTAGCTCAGAGATGCTTGAGGAGAAATGAAATTCTCCCCAACTGCTCTGAGAAGCTCATCCGCCTACCTGTTTAAAATTGCCACTCCGCCTCTGCTCCCAGTCCATCATATCATGAAAAATAGGAATCATGACATTCCGGAGATCTGGCTGGGGTATCAAGGTCACTTCTAGGAAAGGGCCAATCAAGGCAGGAATAAAATGAAGCTTGTGCTCTCCTAAATTGAATAAAACATTTGAGTTTCAGTATATTTAATCTTAGTAGGATTTCAGAAAATTAATATTATTAAATTTATTATAAATGATTGCCACAAGTATATTCAATTATAGTTGTCTCTCCAGGCAAGAAAGTATTTCCCTAAGCAGATATATAAACAGTGAATTTCCATATGTTGATTAATATTTCTCCATCATTTTTTATGAAAAAACTGTGGATCTACTTTTTCACAGTTTAACAAAAAGCTCTAAGATACCATGAAAAATTACACCAAAAATTAAAAATGACGAATTAAAATTATACCAAAAGTTAAATCATCGGGAATTGGTTATGTATACTCTTATACAGTCACACATCAAAATTTTTATGCAGTCACTAAAACTGAGGCTTAAGAAGGATAATAGGCAAAGCTTTTCAATAGAATTGAAAAACCAAGGTACAATACAGTATGGACAGGTACCTCTTACATTAAAAAAAAAAAAATCTATATATAATAGTCAAGAAGATTATATCCCCTAACGTTAACCATGAAGGTTATCTCTGGGTGGTAAGAGTCGAGTCGATTTTTTTTTTTTTTAAAGATTTTATTTATTTGACAGAGAGAAAGACAGCCAGAGAGGGAACACAAGCAGGGGGAGTGGGAGAGGGAGAAGCAGGCTTCCCGCTGAGCAGGGAGCCCGATGCGGGGCTCGATCCCAACACTCTGGGATCATGACCTGAGCCGAAGGCAGACGCTTAACGACTGAGCCACCCAGGCGCCCCTCGAGTCGATTTTTTTTTTTTTTAAAGATTTTTATTTATTCATTTGCGAGAGAGACGGAGAGAGAACAAGCAGAGGGAGAGGCAGAGGGAAAGGGAGAAGCAGGCTCCCTGCTGAGCAAGGAGCCCGATGCGGGACTCGATCCCAGGACCCTGGGATCATGACCTGAGCCGAAGGCAGACGCTTAACCATCTGAGCCACCCAGGCGCCCGAGTCGATTTTTATATATGAAAAAAAGTGGTCCCTGCATTGTACAAATTTTCTTATGTTTTTAAACATAATAAACACACAGCCTAAATAAAAAACTAAATGGTAATCCAAAAAAAGAGAATGTGACCATTTTCTAAAAAGATTACACTTTAACAACAGTGAACTCGAAATGGTGTATTACCAAAATACACAAAGTATGGTGCTGATGCTTCATTGAAAAGGAAGGTAGAGGGTGGGATGGGCACTGATGATTTCATCTAGCAGATGAGTGTCGCGTTCCATCCATTATACTAATGGTCTATGTTAAATCTCAGAGTTTTACTTTGATAATAAGAATACTGCATGCAATGGAAAACACATTACTTTTCAAGTGCTAACCTTGAGCATTGTGGCTGAAAGCATACGACACTTAAAGCATCCATTTAAAACCCATAGAACAGGTTGGGAAGCTGGGCAGAAGAGAGCTGGCTTCATGATTAAGATAGTTTCCCCCTTATTATTCTTTTCTACCTCTGATCTTTTAGTAGTAAGGGTCAAATACACACAAAATCATATCGTTCAGAGTTACTGGCACATTTTGGAGTTACATACCTTCACATTAATTATCAATTTCTCTACTTTGTTTTCTGTACTAGGAGGCATTAGGGTGGCCAAAGATCTCAGACGTATACAAATCCAAGGTACAAATATACAGTTTACGTTTATACTGACTTTAGAGGGGATTTAATTTTTTTATTTTATTTTTTATTTTATTTTATTTTTTAAGGTTTCATTTATTTATTTGAGACAGAGAGAGAGAGAGCACGCACAAGGAGAGGCAGAGGGAGAAGCAGACTCTCCGCTGAGCCAAGAGCCCAAGACCCTGAGATCATGACCTGAGCCGAAGGCAGACGCTTAACTGACTGAGCCACCCAGGCGCCCCTTATTTTTTATTTTTTGACACAGCAAGTGGTGGGGGGCAGAGGGGCAGAGGGAGAGGGAGAGCATCTTAAGCAGACTCCATGCTGAGTGCCCGGATACAGGGCTTGATCTCATGACCCTGAGATCGTGACCTGAGTGGAAATCAAGAGTCAGATGCTTAACCGACTGAGCCACCCAGGCACCCCTAGAGCGGCTTTCAAAAGAAAGAACAGGAAAGGAAAAATTTGGAAATTGGAAAAAAATGATGAGTGAGTTTAGAGACAGACAAACCCAAGTGGATGTTTGTGAAGTCACTGTGTTCTGTGACTGAAAGTGCCTAGAGACAGTTCGGTCATGTTCAGGATGTGGCCCCCATCCCTTTTCCTCAGTGCTATGGGACCTAAGCAGGACACAAGTCATAGGCCCTGGCCTATCAGAAAGTCCCTTTCCTTCCCAACACTGAGGCCACATCTTCTTTTCCTTTCTCTTTGAGGTTTTTCATTAAAAGTAACTTGTTTGCTCACCATCTTACTTATCCATACCCATTATGTGTGAGGAATAAACTTGGCTTAGAATTCTTTTTGCTTTCCTACCTTTCTCTGTGACCCAGGTACAATCGTATCTCTCCCAAGGGACTCCTTAGTTTTCCTCATCTGACCAAGAACAACTCCTTCTTACTCATCAGAAGAAACTTCCTTATTAATCTAACTTGGTGTATTTTCCTCCAAAAGAATGAATCCTTTCAAGACGGACAAACTCACTGTGGCAGAATATAGAGAACTTCACTCCACAGTTCTCCCTGTATCTCCCCCATCTTCCCAACATACGCGTTTCAAGCAGGGAGCGAGCAGCCAGCTTTTGCGACTGCTTTCCTCGGTTACGTCTGTCAGGGCAGAAAGGAGCAGCAACCTGAGCTCCATCACTCTTACTGTCATTTGCAAAAGCCTAAGCCACTCAGTGCTTACTCAAGACATCCTGACAAGAGAGGGGAAGAGAGAGAAATGGGAGACGGAGACTTCTGGCCCAGCCTGAGATGGGCAGGCCTTACCTCCGGTCCCTGAGCCTGCCCCGAGGGGATGGCTGCCGGGGTTCCGGGTCCACCACAGACATTGTGCCTGGCAGAGCCACACGCTGAAGGGACCAGGAACGCAGGACCAAGGTCACCTTGACATACGACCAATAACCAGGACGGCCTCCCCACAGGTTTGAGACTATGTAAGACACCAAATCTGGGCATGGCTTTTGGGTGTGTGTGGGGGGAGGGGAGATAGAAGTGGTAAGAAAGACAAAATAAAATGGAATTTCCTGCCAGCCCAAATAGTCCTCCCTTGCCTGTTGAAATGAGACTCAGAGCTGCTACATTACGATCTTTATTTTTAATCTTTCCTGAGCCTGGCATCCTTTGGCCTCTCTAAAGAACATCATTAGCATGCACTTATTTATCACTGTTTCCCTGAGTATTTTTGAATTACTTTGTAAAAAAAAAATCTCTATTTATAGACATTTTACAACCTGATTTTCTTCCTTTTAAAAAGGTTTTTACTATGTATTGTTTGGTGACGGATAAGGACTACATTTATCCTGGTGAGCACTGAGTAATGTACAGAATTATTGAATTATTATGTTGTACACTTGAAGCTAATATAACATTGCATGTTAATTATACGTCAATAAAACATTTTTTTACTATGAAAAATCTTACAGGTACACAAAATTATAAAGAATACTAAAACAAATCCCCACATACCCATCATCTAGCTTCAAGAATTATCAACATTTTTGCCAATCTTGTTTCACCTATCACCCCAATGATTTTTCTCCCCTCTAGGGTACTTTAATGCAAGTCTGAGACATCATATCATCTTTAACAGGTGGGAATATATATATATATATATATATATATATATATATATATATATATAATCACAATGCCTTTATTACCTCTAACAAAGGCACACAATAATTCCTTAATCTAAAACTCAGCCTAACGTACACCCCAATGGTTATAGCAGAAATGTCCACAATAGCCAAACTATGGAAAGAGCCTAGATGTCCATCAACAGATGAATGGATAAAGAAGATGTGGTATATATATACAATGGAATATTATGCAGCCATTAAAAAACCCGAAATCTTGCTATTTGCAATGACGTGGATGGAACTAGAGGGTATTATGCTAAGTGAAATAAGTCAATCAGAGAAAGACAAGTATATGATCTCACTGATATGAGGAATTTGAGAAACAAGACAGAGGACCATAGGGGAAGGGAGGGAAAAAGGAAACAAGACGAAACCAGAGGGGGAGATAAACCATAAGACACTCTTAATCTCAGGAAACAAACTGAGGGTTGCTGGAGTGGAGGGGGGTGGGAGGGATGGGGTGGCTGGGTGAGGGACACTGGGGAGGGTATGTGCTATGGTGAGCGCTGTGAACTGTGTAAGACTGATGAATCACAGACCTGTACCTCTGAAACAAATAATACATGTTAATTAAAAAATAAAATAAAAAAATAATAAAACTCAGCCTATATTAAAATTTCCCTGATTGTCCTAAAACATGTCATTTACAAGTGGTTTCCTTCAATCATAATCCAAACAAAGTCCTTACACTACATTTTATGCCTTATTTGTTATTGACAGCAGACAGGCCACACCTATTTTTAAATCACTATACAGGAAAGCATGAAGATAGCCTTATTCACTGAAAACACAGTTTGGGAACACAGAACCTGCATAAACCTGAACAGACTCTCACCAGAGAAAACTTAATTCCTCCCCGATTAGCAAAGCAAAATTTTGAGCTATGTATGACAACAGCAAAATAAACTGTACTTAAATGGTTTCTTTTTAAACTGAAGATTGAGTATACTTTCCCCATCTCTAACTGTCAGCCACATGGTCTTGTTTTGAAGTATTTAGGGCATCTGCTGCTACTTGGGCTGCTGAAGTTTTATATTTATGGGCACAAAACAGCCTGTTAGGGAAGTATTGATTTTTCCATGGCAGTTACAAGACACTATGTTTGCAAATGTGGAAAAAAAAGCCCACTTTATATTTAGTAAGAATGTTAGTTCAACTAAAAATAGCAAGAAAAAACTTAATCTTGAAGCACAATGAATGCCAAAGGTGGGACACAGTAGTCAAGACTAGCCTCTTTCTTTGCAGCCTATTCCTCTAAGCATAGTACTAATGTATAAAATTTGGGGGGAAATTTATGCCTTCCCCCTTCTCTTGACAGGGCATTTTTAGTCCTTCCACTTGGAAATGAAAATACTGCAGAAAAACACATTTAAGACAAGGTATTCACTTTTCACTACTTGGTCTCTACTCTTCAAAAGTACATTATTTTATCAAAACCACAAGGAAATGTCACCTCACACCTGTTAGGATGGCTATTATCAAAAAATAAAAAAATGAAAAAAAAGAGGGGCGCCTGGGTGGCTCAGTCAGTTAAGCATCTGACTCTTGATTTCAGTTCAGGTCATGATCTCAGGGTTGTGGGATCCCACATCAGGGTCCATGCTGGGTGTGGAGGCTGCTTAAGATTCTCTCTCTCTCCCTCTCCTTCTGTTCCATGCCCTGCCCACAAACCCCACCCCCACCCTGAGCTCACACCCACATGCGCATGCTATCTCTCTCTCTCTTTTTAGAGAGAGAGAGAAAAGAACAAGTGTAGGCAAGGATGTGGAGACACCGGAACCCTTGTGTACTGTTAATGGGAATGTAAAATGGTGTAGTTACTGTGGAATACAGTATGGCAGTTCCTCAAAAAATTAAACCTATAATTACTATATGATCCATTGCTCAAAGGTAAATCTAGGGGATATAATGATCAGATTTGAAAATCATACAGCTCTGTGCTTAAAAGCAAACTCAATTACATGCACCCTTTATTCCTTGTTCTCCACAGAATGGAAAAACCAACCTGTTTCTAGCATATGCAAGAGTTTCCACACTTCTAGGTAAGTACTGATGACCAAAATCTGATTTAAAAATACTGTTCAGTAAAATTTGTGTTTGTGTTTGTGTATTAGACTAACGGGGTAGTTTCAAGTGGCAAAAAATGTATTCAGTACTCTGAGTATTATTTCCTCTGTATTCAGTACTCTGAGTATTATTTCCTCTTTGCAATTTGTTTTCTAAAAGTTAGTGTTTTTTATATCTACTAAAAACTATTGAAGCTCTTGATTTCTGAAGTCATAAAGCTTACTTTACTAAAACATGATGATTCGTTTTTATCAAGATTTTTTTGTTCTACAGAAATCAGACAAAAAATATGAGATTTAAAAACTAAGCTCTGGGGGCGCCTGGGTGGCTCAGTCATTAAGCGTCTGCCTTCGGCTCAGGTCATGATCCCAGGGTTCTGGGATCGAGCCCCGCATCGGGCTCCCTGCTCTGCGGGAAGCCTGCTTCTCCCTCTCCCACTCCCCCTGCTTGTGCTCCCTCTCTCGCTCTCTCTTTCTCTGTCAAATAAATAAATAAATAAAATCTTTAAAAAATAAAAAAATAAAAACTAAGCTCTGTACACGTATGGACCATTTTTTCTTATATGTCTCCAAATAACGTGCACAGAGCCAGTGCCTCATGAACTATGTTAAATTGAATTTTATTGGTCTGTTCCATTAAGAAATGCACATCTGTAATTATCTGAATAAATTCTTCTTTAGCATTCAAAATACTCTATGTGACATATTTATAGGTAAACCAAATTATAACAAATATATTTTCATATTCGTAAGTAACAAGCTGACTTAAGGTCAATAAGGGGTGTTAAAACAGTACTCTGAACACTTAATTTTTCTTATCATTTTGTAAAAATATATGTTGGAAGAGAGGTTTCAACAGTTCTGAACACTTTCCCATTCTAGTTGTTGTACAATAGCAATGACCTTTAACGTTCACCTTCTGTTTTGGAAGTCTCAGAAAAGTCAGGACACAACTCTAGGGAAATAATGCAAAAACCAAGGAATGAAGTGAAAATTTACACTCACCCTGCATTTGAACTATGTCATGCAGGGAATTGGTCGTTGAGTATAGTGAGCCTTTTCTAACAGACTGCCAGAACTGAGCTAGAGCTAGCCTTAGGGCTGGGAAAACAGAGAAAGGGGAGAGTATCTAAAGCAGTGCTTTTCAATCTTTAGTCAAGAACCACCTGGAGAACCTGTGAAAACTCAGCTGTGTCCCACTCTCTCTCGGTGATCCGTTTCAGTAGGTCTGGGGTGCAGCCAGATAATTTACATTTCTCACAAGCTCCCAGGTGCTACCGCCGGCCTATTTGAGAACCAATGTTCTAAAGAGTACTGACATAACAACATCTTGTTAAAGTAATGCCAAATGTAATATGGACACTACAGGGCTTTGAAAAACAAAAAATGAACAAAACATAAAGACTGAAAGGAGTACTCTTCAAATAAGACAAACTAATGTTATTTTCGAGCTGAATCTAAAGACACGTCATGGACTTCTTCTGGCTGGCCTGACAGCTGGAGGTTGCTTTCAAGATGTTAACTCACTTTTGTTTTTTTCCTGAAATTACCAGCAAGCACTGAACACTGGGCTTAATTATATATAACAAGGCTCTTCCTCAAATGGCTATGAATATTGCTATGTATATATACAGATCCTGGTCAAAAATCACTCTGTAAATAAACTGAAGTAAAATGATAATGGTTCGATTTTCATTTACAGAAAACAAATCCTGCCATTTACAAGTTGTGCTTGGATGAAGCCCATGAGAAAAGATACTTTTAGGTCATTACATATTCAATTCAAATAGGCCCATCACTTTAATGAATCACAAGAAGTTTACAATGCAGTAATAGTAAATGAATACTATAAACTTGCGTAGTTAGCATACAAAATTAAGTAAGTTGGAATCTCTAGAAAGAAACCCTATGCCAGTGAGATTGTAAAACAATTTATTTTCCAAATATTATTCTTGTCCACGCAACCAGGTCTAGGTCATCAATTTGCTGGAATAGTATTCTCTATCTGCTGTGTCAGATTAACAAAATTGAATCTAATAGTTTCTTAGCAACTGCAGATGTTTTAAAATCCTTTGTGTATACTCTTTAATGATATAGGTCCATGGTGTTAAGTTTTTAAGAGTACTGGTGCACAAGTCAATGTTTCATGAAGGTAATTCTAAATCTGTTATGATTCATAGACTCAATTCAGAGTTCTAGAAATTTTGAGTTGTTACAATCCCAAATTCTGAAAGGTTAGCTCATTGCTAACAACGTGTGTATTATTGGAGCAATGCTAGATTATAAAATTCATTATTCATTAATAATGAAATACACAAAGGTAAGGTGATTTTTCAGACAGATACCAATTTAAAAATTAGTTATAACCATATTCAGTGCCAAAATATCAATTACTTTCTATGGATGACTTTACCGGTTTAAACATTTGGTTTCAGACAGTCACTGGTAAGTTGCCTGCCTTCATTTATACACTTAAAAGTACAGTGATAAACTACAGTGGAGGTGGCTTCTCTTTCCATTACTTACCTAGGTTTTGCCACATGCTGAAAATTTCACAACCCATTGTGACGCGCATGTCACCATACCTGAAATAAAACAAAAAGCAAACCTGATACAAAACCTTCAAAACAAAGAAGTATTTGTGTTTTTTTGGAATAGAGAAGTATTTATGTCTCTTCTGAATTAAAAGACACTGTAATTAAAGATGTTTAATGTAGATGTCTTGATGCTTCTAATGCAAATCCTTGTATAAATCCTTTAATAAAACAGATTTGTCCTCTATTTTAGTTGCTTCTAAAATATATTGATTCCTGAAAGATGGAGCTCCGCCCCCCCAGAGAAAAGTATAAGTAAGTTCAAAATTTCCAGAAAAGAGTGCTTCTTGTCCTCTTGCTCATTGCTTCTCCATTGTCATTTCCAGTTGTGGACATCTGATTTATAAATCATTTGAACTAAACACCCTCTTAAAAGCACAACATTTGATCTGCCTCATATCCCCACCCAATTATATACCGATACTTACTTTTCTAACACCTTTTTCTTTTTGGAAGGTGTGAACATCTCTAACTGCAGACACAATTGGTTTATAAAAATGACCGCAAGGTAAAAGTAGGAATCCCAGATCTAAAACAAGATTATAGTGTTACAAAAATATTTACAGATTAAGTGACATGATATCTTGGATTTGCTTCAAAAGTGATAAGTGGATGGGGGTACAGGTGAAATAAGATTGGCCCTGTGTGAATAATAGTCGAATCTGGATATGGGTGCATGGGGGTTCATCACACTATTCTCTCTGCTTTTACATATGCTTGAAATTTGCTGTAACAAAGTAAAGCAAAGAAATATTATCTATTTCTATACTGTTTCAGTGCCTTATCACAGGTTTCTTAAGCTCCCTGGTATATGTTAAATGTTTTGTTTCTCTTATAATATGTCTGAGTATCTCCATGGAAGCTGAGGTATAAGTTGGGTTATTTTATTCCTGTGAGAATTCATTTTTGGAACTCCTTTTAATGGAGAATTAAAAAAAAAAAAAGGCATACACTTCTCTGGATATGTTAATTGCTTTAAATTCAGACAGTATAAAAAAATTCCCTGCCCAGACATATCTTTTGAGTTTAAGGTTTCTTATATCAAAAACAGCACCAGAAAGAGATCAGAATAAAATTCCCAGAAATAAACTTAACCAAAAATATATGACATAATGGAAGGAAACTACTTCTTCACGGACACCAAGTAAAATTAGAAATAATAAGGAGAAACGTTGTAAAGAATTAATATCTTTTATATATAAAGAGCTCTTACAAACAAAAAATGTAAGACCAAGCAAAATAATGAACAAAAGTCAAGAGCAGATATTTCACAAAATATGAATTTTAGTAATTTCAGGTTGGTGTATATATAGGAAATCAAATATAATTGGTATAACCCTTAACTCAATAATTCCACTTACAAATATTTATCCAAAAAATAATTAAGGATATGTGCTAAGTTTTATTTTGTAAGAAGGCACATAGAAAGAGTGATTTATAAGAATACAATAGCAGAAACAACTTAATATTAAAAAGTAGAGTTGTGATTATGAAATTTTCATATATTTATTATTATATGGTATGATATACAGACATACTATACAACCTTTAAATTCCATTGGTTTTTACTGATTTGTGCTTTTTTATGTTTTCTAGTTATCCAATAGGGACAATTTACTCAATGTTGAATACGAAAAATGTTATTTAGAAAGAATAGGAAACACAGATGCCAAAACCCAAAAACATCGTTAAGAAGGGAAGCCAAAATAAGCATTGCCCATCTTTGTTTACCAATTATCATTTTCCGTTTAAAAAATAGTATATCAAGGGGTGCCGGGTTGGCTTAGTCGTTAAGCGTCTGCCTTCAGCTCAGGTCATGATCCCAGGGTCCTGGGATCAAGCCCCGCATTGGGCTCCCTGCTCAGTGGGAAACCTGCTTCTCCCTCTCCCACTCCCTCTGCTTGTGTTCCCTCTCTCGCTGTCTCCCTCTGTCAAATAAATAAATAAAATCTTACAAAATAGTATATCAAGAATTCTTAGGCATATCAAATTATATTATAGATGTAGAGAAAGTTCTGCCTTAAAGAATTTTACCAATCTTTCATTTTGTTTCTTTTCATTAATTCATTCTAAAAAAAATGTGATGATGGAGAAGTAAAGGAACTGAAGTGTTTACTTTGTAAACATTTTCTTCATATAAACTCTATTTTAAAAAATGTCTTAAAAACCTATGTTCTAAGTTCCCTTTGTCACACATGAGGACCATACAAGAAAGAAGAATGAAAATTTATAGTAACAACAAGGAACTACCTCCTCTTAAGCACTATGATTTCCACTAGGTTGATAAGCATGATTGTAGCCCTAACTTGTTCAGTAATGACAACTTCTAATATTATTCATCATGAAAGCTGATATAGCCCAAGATTAATTTAGGGTAGGTGGAGTAAATGTGTTTTCCTATTATTAAAAGAAAGAAAATATGGTAGGTAATTTCCTCAAGTATAAGGTAAAAGATTTCAGCTCAGGTAGGAGAGTCATCTGGATGGATACTTACCTTATAATCAAAGTTTTCATTTAAGAAGTTCTTACGAAGTGCATCAGACAGGTATAGAACTGTTGTAATAATAACGCTAGTGAAAAAAAAAAGAACATTTTAAGTTGGAAACTTTGCATTAGTGAAAATCATTTATTACATAAGAATAAAAAACAATTAAGGTAAAAGAAAACCTACAGGGGGCACCTGGATAGCTCAGTTGGTTAAGTGTCCAACTCTTGGTTTCAGCCCTGAGATCAAGCCCCATGTCAGGCTCTGTGCTCAGCTTGGAGTCAGCTTGGGATTCTTTTTTTCTCCTTCTCCCTCCCCTTCCGCTCACCACCCCCCACCCCACTGTCCCCAAATAAATACATAAATAAATAAATTTTTTAAAAAGGAAAAGAAAACCTTCAGGAAGCATGTGGAATAATATTATTTGAATACCATGTGCTAACTTTTTGAAAATTTTCTTTAAAGTAATCTCTACACCCAACATGGGGCTTGAACTCATGACCTCCAGATCCTGAGTCACATGCTCTACCAACTGAGCCAGCCAGGTGCCCCCAGTGTGGAACAATATTAGATAATTCATATTTGAAACAGGAAAAAAGGGACACCAGGTGAAAAAAAAAAAAAAATCAATCACTGAAGTTGGGTTCTTTGTAAAATGATACCCAGATCTATGAATTCATATGACTCAGGCAGAAATATATTAATCTCTAGCAGAAATTAATGCTTTTATTAATTTCTGAACAAAGCAAAATGATTAATCCAAATATAATATTCCATATTTGATTAACATGGAAGAAAGCCACACTTCAAAAAAAAATACAGAAAAAAAATGGAGCCCAAAGATGCAATCAATAAAATGACAGAATATATTGAGTATTTATTAGAGGTCTTCTCTCTGTTCTCCCCCTTTTAAGGTATTAGGGGTCAGGCAAGAGCTACGGAAGGCAGACTCCCTCTCTCTTGGTGACAGAATGCCACTAAAGAAACAATTACAGACTGTGAAATTGTCTATAACCCAGCACTAAGCTGAGGGAAACTGCCAGTGGGTGTTAAGGCAATTCAGAAAATGGGGCATCTCAGGGCTGGAGAAATTAGGGGAAGCCCGACAAGGGGACATATGCAGCCATGTGCAGCTTGCTAGGGAGATTAAAAGAGGATTTCGTGAGCATTCTTGGTTAATTCTAGAGTTAGGCAATTCATTCAAAACCTGCTCCTTTTTGTAGCTATATGAATTGACATTCAAAACTGAATGCATATCCAGTTGGTTCATTTAATATTACATATAGCATTACAGTGAAACAACACAGGCCATTCCCCAAAATACTATAAACTAATGGTATACATATATACATATGGCTGATACTCAAAACCTCCTCGACCTTTGCTGAGACGCATGCCCAATGGAGTGTCTGATGTGATGAGACTCCAGTTCTCACCACAGGATTTGGAATCAAGGGGTAGAGTTCTATGACTGCAAATAAAACAAAAGGAAACAAAACACCCCACCAACTTCACACCTTGATTATCCTACTGGTAAAACCTAGACTAGAGGGATATTTACTAATTAGAAGAATATTTAGAGCCTTTGAAGGACATAAAGGTTCATTATTGCTATCTGCTGGAAAACTCACTATGATAGCCTTCTCCTGGGATAGGAAAATATTAATAAGACTAAGGGGTCAGATGGTTGAATGAGAATAGCACAAGCTAAAGAAAGGGAAAGAGAAGAAAACCACCATTTCTCAGGCACCTGCTCCACTGTGAGTAGGCATGTACATTTTATATATGTCAATTACATCTTTCAACAACTCTTATGGTGAACGTTAGGTATAAGCAGAGCCTATGAAAATGAAAAGTCCCGTGGTGTCTCCAGCTCCCCAAACAGCAGATACCATCAGTGAATTTCCTACTAAAGAGATAAGTCACCTGCAAATAACAGTATAAAGTGGCAGTTTTCCACAGCCACTAGCAGAATTGATGATAACTGAAGAAATCATTAAAATTCCCAAAGTAGTTTATCTAAAACTTACATTATGAAACTAATGCTTAATTATCAGAAAATGGAATGCTATCAAGCAAGGAAGCAGTTCATTCTTAACACGTGGTTCTAAGCACAAACGTTCTGCTATGGTATTCAATGGAGAAATACACACAGTCCCACTACACCTGAGTTTCACATAAAAAAACCACCTTCTGGCCCACGACTGTAGCATGAATTGTTGTTCAGAAACAAGAGCATCCAGTGCTAGTGAAACATGGCATATCTGGGATTTAGACTATTGGACCTAAGGTCCTGGCAAGCAGCCAAAACATTCAACTTTCCAAAGTAAGAAGGTTATTCCACAGCAAAGATGACCCATTTGTTATTTATATGCTGGGTCCCAAACACAAATAAAATCCACAGTTCCCTGAACTGTGCTCGCTGGTAAAAAACATGGAGCCTCTGTGACCTTATTGTCAACCAGTGAGTCTTAACCTGGTTGCTCCCTGGAATCACCCAGGAGCCTTTAAAATACAGATAGATACCCCCAGAGATTCTAATGAATGGATTGGGTTACAACCTGGACATCAGGAGTGTTAGGACTCCCAGGTGATTCTCCTGTGCACCCAGAACTGAGAACCACTGCTCCAGACAAAGCAGTGCTTCTCAAACTTTAGTGGGTACCTGGTGATCTAGTTAAAATGCAGATTATGACTCAGTAGGCCTGGGGTGGGGCCTGAGATTCTGCCATTTCTTTTTTTTTTTTTTTTTTAATTTTTTTATTGTTATGTTAATCCCCATACATTACATCATTAGTTTTAGATATAGTGTTCCATGATTCATTGTTTGTGCATAACACCCAGTGCTCCATGCAGAACGTGCCCTCTTCAATACCCATCACCAGGCTAACCCATCCTCCCAACCCCCTCCCCTCTAGAACCCTCAGTTTGTTTTTCAGAGTCCATTGTCTCTCATGGTTCTTCTCCCCCTCCGATTTCCCCCCCTTCATTCTTCCCCTCCTGCTACATTCTTCTTCTTCTTTTTTTCTTTCTTAACATATATTGCATTATTTGTTTCAGAGGTACAGATCTGAGATTCAACACTCTTGCACAATTCACAGCGCTCACCAGAACACATACCCTCCCCAGTGTCCATCACCCAGTCACCCCATCCCTCCCACCCCACCCCCCACTCCAGCAACCCTCAGTTTGTTTCCTGAGATTAAGAATTCCTCATATCAGTGAGGTCATATGATACATGTCTTTCTCTGTTTGACTTATTTCGCTCAGCATAATACCCTCCAGTTCCATCCACGTCGTTGCAAATGGCAAGATCTTATTCCTTTTGATGGCTGCATAATATTCCATTGTATATATATACCACATCTTCTTTATCCATTCATCTGTTGATGGACATCTTGGCTCTTTCCACAGTTTGGCTATTGTGGACATTGCTGCTATAAACATCGGGGTGCACGTAGCCTTTCGGGTCCCTACTTTTGTATCTTTGGGGTAAATACCCAGTAGTGCAATTGCTGGATCATATGGTAGCTCTATTTTCAACTTTTTGAGGAACCTCCATACTGTTTTCCAGAGTGGCTGCACCAGCTTGCATTCCCACCAACAGTGTAGGAGGGTTCCCCTTTCTCCGCATCCCCGCCAACATCTGTCATTTCCTGACTTGTTAATTTTAGCCATTCTGACTGGTGTGAGGTGGTATCTCATTGAGGTTTTGATTTGGATTTCCCTGATGCCGAGCGATATTGAACACTTTTTCATGTGTCTGTTGGCCATTTGGATGTCTTCTTTGGAAAAATGTCTGTTCATGTCTTCTGCCCATTTCTTGATTGGATTCTTTGTTCTTTTGGTGTTGAGTTTGATGAGTTCTTTATAGATTTTGGATACTAGCCCTTTATCTGATATGTCATTTGCAAATATCTTCTCCCATTCTGTCAGTTGTCTCTTGGTTTTGTTGACTGTTTCCTTTGCTTTGCAAAAGCTTTTTATCTTGATGAAGTCCCAATAGTTCATTTTTGCCCTTGCTTCCCTTGCCTTTGGCGATGTTTCTAGGAAGAAGTTGCTGCGGCTGAGGTCGAAGAGGTTGCTGCCTGTGTTCTCCTTTAGGATTTTGATGGACTCCTGTCTCACATTGAGGTCTTTCAACCATTTGGAGTCTATTTTTGTGTGTGGTGTAAGGAAATGGTCCAGTTTCATTCTTCTGCATGTGGCTGTCCAATTTTCCCAACACCATTTGTTGAAGAGACTGTCTTTTTTCCATTGGACATTCTTTCCTGCTTTGTCAAAGATTAGTTGACCATAGAGTTGAGGGTCCATTTCTGGGCTCTCTATTCTGTTCCATTGATCTATGTGTCTGTTTTTGTGCCAGTACCATACTGTCTTGATGATGACAGCTTTGTAGTAGAGCTGGAAGTCTGGAATTGTGATGCCGCCAGCTTTGCTTTTCTTTTTCAACATTCCTCTGGCTATGCGGGGTCTTTTCTGGTTCCATACAAATTTTAGGATTATTTGTTCCATTTCTTTGAAGAAAGTGGATGGTATTTTGATGGGGATTGCATTGAATGTGTAGATTGCTCTAGGTAGGATTGACATCTTCACAATATTTGTTCTTCCAATCCATGAGCATGGAACGTTTTTCCATTTCTTTGTGTCTTCCTCAATTTCTTTCATGAGTATTTTATAGTTTTCTGAGTACAGATCCTTTGCCTCTTTGGTTAGATTTATTCCTAGGTATCTTATGGTTTTGGGTGCAATTGTAAATGGGATCGACTCCTTAATTTCTCTTTCTTCTGACTTGTTGTTGGTGTATAGGAATGCCACTGACTTCTGTGCATTGATTTTATATCCTGCCACTTTACTGAATTCCTGTATGAGTTCTAGCAGTTTTGGGGTGGAGTCTTTGGGATTTTCCACATAAAGTATCATATCATCTGCAAAGAGTGAGAGTTTGACTTCTTCCTTGCCAATTTGGATGCCTTTGATTTCTTTTTGTTGTCTGATTGCTGTGGCTAGGACTTCCAATACTATGTTGAATAGCAGTGGCGATAGTGGACATCCCTGCCGCGTTCCTGACCTTAGGGGGAAAGCTCTCAGTTTTTCCCCATTGAGAATGATATTCGCTGTAGGTTTTTCATAGATGGCTTTTATGATATTGAGGTATGTACCCTCTATCCCTATACTCTGAAGAGTTTTGATCAAGAAAGGATGCTGTACTTTGTCAAATGCTTTTTCTGCATCTATTGAGAGGATCATGTGATTCTTGTTCTTTCTTTTGTTAATGTATTGTATCACGTTGATTGATTTGCGGATGTTGAACCAACCTTGCAGCCCAGGGATAAATCCGACTTGGTCGTGGTGAATAATCCTTTTAATGTACTGTTGGATCCTATTGGCTAGTATTTTGGTGAGAATTTTTGCATCCATATTCATCAGGGATATTGGTCTGTAATTCTCCTTTTTGATGGGGTCTTTGTCTGGTTTTGGGATCAAGGTAATGCTGGCCTCATAAAATGAGTTTGGAAGTTTTCCTTCCATTTCTATTTTTTGGAACAGTTTCAGAAGGATAGGTATTAATTCTTCTTTAAATGTTTGGTAGAATTCCCCTGGGAAGCCATCTGGCCCTGGGCTTTTGTGTTTTGGGAGATTTTTGATGACTGCTTCTATTTCCTTAGTGGTTATAGGTCTGTTCAGGTTTTCTATTTCTTCCTGGTTCAGTTTTGGTAGTTGATACATCTCTAGGAATGCATCCATTACTTCCAGGTTATTTAGTTTGCTGGCATAGAGTTGCTCATAATATGTTCTTATAATTGTTTGTATTTCTTTGGTGTTGGTTGTGATTTCTCCTCTTTCATTCATGATTTTGTTGATTTGGGTCATTTCTCTTTTCTTTTTGATAAGTCTGGCCAGGGGCTTATCAATCTTGTTAATTCTTTCAAAGAACCAGCTCCTAGTTTCGTTGATCTGTTCTACTGTTCTTTTGGTTTCTATTTCATTGATTTCTGCTCTGATCTTTATTATTTCTCTTCTCCTGCTGGGTTTAGGCTTTATTTGCTGTTCTTTCTCCAGCTCCTTTAGGTGTAGGGTTAGGTTGTGTACTTGAGACCTTTCTTGTTTCTTGAGAAAGGCTTGTATTGCTATATACTTTCCTCTTAGGACTGCCTTTGCTGTATCCCAAAGATTTTGAATAGTTGTGTTTTCATTTTCATTGGTTTCCATGAATTTTTTTAATTCTTCTTTAATTTCCTGATTGACCCATTCATTCTTCAGTAGGATGCTCTTTAGCCTCCATGTATTTGAGTTCTTTCTGACTTTCCTCTTGTGATTGAGTTCTAGTTTCAAAGCATTGTGGTCTGAAAATAGGCAGGGGATGATCCCAATCTTCTGGTACTGGTTGAGACCTGATTTATGACCTAGGATGTGATCTATTCTGGAGAATGTTCCATGGGCACTAGAGAAGAATGTGTATTCCGTTGCTTTGGGATGGAATGTTCTGAATATGTCTGTGAAGTCCATTTGGTCCAGTGTGTCATTTAAAGTCTTTATTTCCTTGTTGATCTTTTGCTTAGACGATCTGTCCATTTCAGTGAGGGGGGTGTTAAAGTCCCCCACTATTATTGTATTGTTGTCGATGTGTTTCTTTGCTTTTGTTATTAATTGCCTTATATAATTGGTTGCTCCCATGTTAGGGGCATAGATATTTACAATTGTTAGATCTTCTTGTTGGATAGACCCTTTAAGTATGATATAGTGTCCTTCCTCATCTCTTATTACAGTCTTTGGTTTAAAATCTAATTTGTCTGATATAAGGATTGCCACCCCAGCTTTCTTTTGGTGTCCATTAGCATGGTAAATGGTTTTCCACCCCCTCACTTTCAATCTGGGGGTGTCTTTGGGTCTAAAATGAGTCTCTTGCAGACAGCATATCGATGGGTCTTGTTTTTTAATCCAATCTGATAGCCTGTGTCTTTTGATTGGGGCATTTAGCCCATTTACATTCAGGGTAACTATTGAAAGATAGGAGTTCAGTGCCATTGTATTGCCTGTAAAGTGACTGTTACTGTATATTGTTTGTGTTCCTTTCTGGTCTATGTTGCTTTTAGGCTCTCTCTTTGCTTAGAGGACCCCTTTCAAGATCTCTTGTAGGGCTGGTTTCGTGTTTGCAAATTCCTTTAGTTTTTGTTTGTCCTGGAAGCTTTTTATCTCTCCTTCAATTTTCAATGACAGCCTAGCTGGATATAGTATTCTTGGCTGCATATTTTTCTCATTTAGTGCTCTGAATATGTCCTGCCAGTCCTTTCTGGCCTGCCAGGTCTCTGTGGATAAGTCTGTTGCCAATCTAATGTTTCTACCATTGTAGGTTACATATCTCTTCTCCCGAGCTGCTTTCAGGATTTTCTCTTTGTCTCTGAGACTCGTAAGTTTTACTATTAGATGTCAGGGTGTTGACCTATTTTTATTGATTTTGAGAGGGGTTCTCTGTGCTTCCTGGATTTTGATGCCTGTTTCCTTCCCCAAATTAGGGAAGTTCTCTGCTATAATTTGCTCCATTATACCTTCTGCACCTCTCTCTCTTTCTTCTTCTTCTGGGATCCCAATTATTCTAATGTTGTTTCGTCTTATGGTATCGTTTATCTCTCGAATTCTGCCCTCGTGATCCAGTAGTTGTTTATCTCTCTTTTTCTCAGCTTCTTTATTTTCCATCATTTGGTCTTCTATCTCACTGATTCTTTCTTCTGCCTCATTTATCCTAGCAGTTAGCGCCCCCATATTTGATTGCACCTCATTAATAGCCTTTTTGATTTCTACTTGGTTCGATTTTAGTTCTTTTACTTCTCCAGAAAGGGTTTCTCTAATAACTTCCATGTTTTTTTCAAGCCCAGCTAGTATCTTTAAAGTGATGATTCTGAACTCTAGATCTGACATCGTACTAATGTCCGTATTGAGTAGGTCCCTGGCAGTCGGTACTACCTCTTGTTCTTTTTGTTGAGGTGATTTTTTCCGTCTTGTCATTTTGTGCAGAGGAGAATAGATTAATGAGAGAACAAAATGCTAGCAGGGTAACAACGTCCCCAGAAAATATACTCTAAACAAATCAGAAAAGACCTGAAGCAGTGGGAAAAGAAAGGGAAAGAGAGAAAAAAGAAAAGGAAAGAAAAAAAGAAAAAAGAAAAAGATAAAGATAAAAACAAACAAAAGCAGAACAAAACAAAACAAAACAAAAACAGAATGTGATCAAATATGATCAGGCTGGATTATAGATCCGTGCCACACACTAGATTTTGGGTGTATTTTGGTCTGTTAAAAGAAAGTCCCTCCCAAAATTTTAAAGAAAGAAAAACTTATATATGTACAAAAATAAGGGTTGATATGATGAAGGGATGGAATATAACTGTAAAGATGGAAATTATAAAAAATTTTAAAAAAGGATTTGATAAGTTGTTTGAAAAAAGAAAGAAGAGGATTAAAAAAAAAAAGAAGAAAGAAAAAAGGGAGAGAATGTGATCAGGCAGGGGAGTAGAAAAAAACCATACACTATAGATTTAGAGTATATTTTGATCTGTTAGAAGAAACTATCTCAAGATTTTAAAGAGAGAACAACTTATATATATATGCCAAAAATACGGGTAACTACTATGAAGGGATAGAATATGACTTTAAAAATGAAAAATAAAAATGTTTTTTTTTAAAAAAGGGATTGATAAGATGTTGGTTGAAAAAGGGAAAAAGAAAAATTCAAAAAAAAAGAAAAAAGGAAAAAAGGAAAAAAGACAGTTAAAAAAAATAATTAACTTTGAAAGACTAAAGAATCATGGTAAAAAAGCCATGAATTCTATGTGCAGTATTCCCCTAGCGCTGGAGTTCTGCCGTTCTCATTGATCGGTAAACTTGGTCTTGGCTGGCTGTTCTCGCTGATCTTCTGGGGGAGGGGCCTGTTGCCGTGGTTCCCAAATGTCTTTGCCGGAGGCAAAATTGCCCCGCCCTTGCCGGTCCGGGCTAAGTAATCTGCTCGGGTTTGCTCTCCGGAGCTTTTGTTCCCTGTAAGCTTTCCGTACAGCTTTGGAGGCGGAGAGTGAAAATGGTGGCCTCCCAGTCTCCGACCCGGCGGGAGATTCAGCCATTTCTAACAAGCTCCAGGGGATGCTCATGCTGTTCATCCTTGGTCCACCCTTTGAAGAGCAAAGCTCTCCAGAGGCCTAAGCCAGATAAACATTCCAACAAACTCTGTTTCACATTCTCCTGGCTTCTAGCATTTTAGGCCAGTCATTATACTTGGTCATTCTTTGAGGGAGCATGCAGTCCTTGTTCTAGATTCAATACCTCGTCCTGTCACCAAGGCCGCTTTATTATTAGGCACAAGAGGCAGAGGGCATAGGACCTACAATCTTTTCAGGAGCTTTGGAAAATATTGAGACCTGAAAAGATGTTATGGGACCAAAAATTAAAACCGCAAAATAAAAACTAAAAAAAGGTTAATTATATATCTGTAGAATGCAACATTACTTATATCATTTATTGTCCAATTTCATATTTAGGCAACTTCTATTGTATTAAAAAAAAGTATAGGTTACTTTTTACAACTTTACAAGAATTCCTAAATATACAGAAATGCTGAGAAATCCCAAGCAGTTGGAGTTAAATGACTCACTCATAGGCCAATAATTTAAAAAGCAAAATGTAAAAATTGCTTTTTACTTCTTTTCTTCAGTAAAATGTGGCATGTGGGTCTATTTAATATGTTTGATAGGCTGAGAGGTAAGACCTCCAAAAACAAGACTTCCCAAAACTAGAAGGACCTAAAGTGAGTCTACTTCAAATGCGTTCCATTTATGCTTAAAACATTCAGCTCAAGTCACAGAGGCAGCTCCCAGAGCTTTTTATGGTAACTCAGCACTGAGTCAGGATCCTGGCACACAGGTCTCCAAGCCAGCTAAAGGCAGTTATACATTATTGCTCCTTCATTGTAGTTGATATCTGTGGTGTTTAGAGATCTTTCTTTACTTGTTCCAATTTTTCCAAAACAATGTGGCTCCTTTGGTTTTATTCTTTTACTCATGACTCAGTTTTTGAATATAAGGACATTTCAAAATCTCAGCACACCACTTCAATAGCCAAGAAAGGTTTGCAATCTGTTACTACAAATGGTCAAATGACTGATATCTGCCATAGAAGTATAGGCACAAGGATGACTTCTGACAACCTTCATCTATGGTACAGCACGGTAAAATTTACATATAAAAGAGGAACTAGAGCACAGGAAATCAAAGTTATTGCTTCAAGATTTTCAGTTCCCACCTCATTCTGGCATTTAGAAAGTATTTTTAAAGAAAGACTACCTCCCTCCTCTAGAAATCTCATCTATTCTAATTTGTTGTAAACTATTCCAACTTGTTAACGTGCTTAAGCAAAAGCCCACCCCCACAAATTATACCTGGACTGGGAGAAGCACCTTTGTGGATAAACTGGGTAGCAAAAGACTAATGTTTACACAATGAAAATCTAGGGAATTCTAATCATGGAGAAAAACAACTTCCCTACAACCTGGTGGGTTAATAGGGGCAGAAGAAATCAGCACAAAGACACTTGGGGCAGATGAAAATCCTGGAAGGCCATCAAGGGAACTGATCTAAGCTAGTGGTCCTCAAACTTTAGAGCCATGACAAAATCACCTTGAGGATTCATAAGACTTCAGCGCCTCACCACCACCGAGGGCCTGGTGAGTTCCAGATGGGGCCCAACCAGACGCTTCTAAAGCACGTGATCATCCTGCCTCGTTTTGGGGACTGTGTTACAGATGGAGGAGAAGACAGCCAAGGGTTGGATCTTGGACAGCAGTGATGCTGGGGGATCTGGCCTTGTTAACCACTGCTTCACCAAGGGCCTAGCCCACAGTAAGTTTTACTGAATGACTGTAGCCTCACAACTATATGTAAACCTATGCTTTGTTATACTTATTTGCTGTACTAGGTAATTCTAAAATGAGAAGCTTGTACAACATTTTATGCCTTTTTAAAAGCTATTTTGAAGAACAGACTGAAGGCACTCCAAGTGGAGGGCACAGCATAAGCCAAAATGGAAGCAGGAAATGGAGTGATTGGGCTTTTAGTCAAGTGTGCCGTATGGGTGAGGAAGAACAAACCAAGATTGAAATGGAGGAATTTAGGGATTTTAAAAACTCCCTTGACCTTCTCCACTGAGTGGTACTGGCAGAAAGTCACTCACGTGTCAACAGGCTCAGGTTTAGCCTATCAGGCTCAGATCTTAAGGAAGCCTTTAGTTCATGGATCCATTCTTCCTACCAGCTCCTCACAACTCACCAGGACATGGAGTATGCGGGAGGTTCTTGCGTAAATATTTGCTGTCACTATTTAAGTTTGGCACATTCATCTGAGTAATAGATAGTTTTGGTAAAAATCAGTATCTTATCTCTCCCTTGGACTGTAAAATTGTTCAAGGATTATTACCCTAATAGAAAAACACCACCACCAACAACAAAATACAGTAGTAGCGGTGTTGGTGGGTGCTCAACAGATTAGCTGCTCGACCACCCAACTTTTCATCGTCTCTATCACATACTCTGTCTTCCTTCCTGTTACAGTGCCAAGGCTCCTAGCTAAGGCCAAGCTTTTTTTGTGTGCACAATTTCAGAGCTACTCTAAGTGTGGCAAGCTTCTTTCACTGAGAAAGTCTTATCACAAAAAGCATTGTCAGCTAACCTAAACTGCATGCCTACGTGGTTGGTTTAATTTCCAGTGCAAGCTGATTGTGCACAGGTAACAGGCAGTTCTCAAAGGGCACACAGCAATTCTGCACTTAGCCCAACCCCACTTCCCACCCCCCCCCAAGCTTGTTCCTTCACTTATTCCTGTTTTCTTTAGTAGCACCAGTATTTCTGTCTTTGCTGATCCATTCCTATTTGTAAACTAAAATACTGTATTATTCCATATTTTAAAAAGAGTCCTCGTCCCTTAACTCCTTCCAGATGTAGCCCCATTTCTCTGCTTCCTTTCACAGCAAAACTTCTAATGAGCTGTTTTCACTTTCTTAATTCCTAGCTGTTCTTGAATTCACTCTAATAAGGCTTTCTCCTCCATCGCTGCGCTGAAAGAGCACATGCCATGGTCATCAATATCTACACAACACTGCCAAATCTGGGGGCAACTGTCAGTCTTCATCATCTCCAATCTCCCAACAGCTCTTGATACTTCTACCTTCATGGAATACCTTCTTCACAGGACAGTATACTCTGCTGGTTCTCACCTTAAATCATGGGCTGCTCCTTTTCAGTCTCTTTTGCTGGATGCTTCTCCATGTTCTGGCCTTTAAAATGGCAGCATGCTCTATAGCCCAGTGCTAAGTACTTTTTTCTTTTTAATCTACTCTCTTCCAGGTGCTCTCATTCAGTGCCATGGCTTCAAATATCATCCATATCATCCAATGACCCTCAAATGCACACCTCTAGCCCTAACCTCTTCCCTCAGCTCCATAGAAGCAGGTGTAGCTTCCTCTTCTATGTTTCCACTAAGATATCGAAGAGTATTTCAAACTTCTGTTTCACATAAGATTCTTCACCTTCCCCACCCCCAAAGCTGCTCCTCTCAGTATTTCCCCACCAAAGTGAATGGCACCACCATTCATCCTTCTGTTCAGGCCAAAATTCTAAAGGCCATCTTCCATTTTTTCTCTGCCACCCACATCCAGTCATCTGCAAGTTATGTTATCTCAATCTTCAAAATCGATCTTCTTACTACCTTCACTGCCATCTACCTGTTCGAGCCATTAGCTGGATTGCTGTATTAAGCTTCTAACTGGTCCTTCTTGGTTTCTCTCTTTTTTTAAAAAATATTTTATTTATTTATTTGAGAGAGAGAGAGAGCGTGCACAAGTGGGGGGGGAGGAAGGGGCAGAGGGAGAAGCAGACTCCCAACTGAGCAGGGAGCCCACGTGATGCTCGATCCCAGGACCCTGAGATCATGACCTGAGCTGAAGGCAGACACTTAACCAACTGAGCCACACAGGTGCCCCCTTCTTGGTTTCTCTTAATGTTTCTCTACTCCCTAATATTTGGGCCCTGTCTTCCTCTTCTAACCTCATTGTTACTGGCTCCTTCTCTCCTCATGTTCCAGCCACACTAATAGTCTTTCAGTTTCTTGAATGTGCCATATTCACTCTGACCACAGGGCCTTTGTATAAGCTATTTCTGCTGATAAGAACATTCTTCCTTTGCTGTCTGCCTGTTAACTCCTGCTTTGGCTTTCAGCTCAAGTTTCACTTCCTAATGAAAGAGCCTTCCAATCCCAGTCCAGAACAAAGTTCCTTTCATAAACATTTTCAAAGAACTATGCTCTATCTTTATGGCATTTATTTTATACTTTAGGTATTGGAAAAGATTTGCTGAGTGGATGGGTCAGTAAATGAATGAATGACCTTCCCTAAGAATCTTTGGTTCCACAAGTCACCTATTTGCTACACTGATCTCATTTGAAAGCTAAATTACTTGAAGGTACTAGTCAACTAAATAATTCAGTGTTTGGTGAGAAAAAGCACACATAAAAAAATGTATGATATGTTTGAAGCCAACATGCACACAAGATAAACAAAATAAGGGCCTGAAATGTCAACTGTAAGGCCAGAAGGTTTTACTTCCCTCAGTAAGCAAGTCTGTTACAAGATTTATCTCTTTGAAAATGTATAAAGCTGTGACTTTATTTTTGTACTATATTTTGCAATGTGTATGGGAAGGGGGTGGAGAGAAGCTTGTCTCAAAGTGTCCTGTATTTTTGGTACTTAATTTTCATCTCCCTTATGTTCCTTCTTTCTCAAATTGAGCAGTTGTTCTCATCAGAAACATCTACCAAGAACTTAACAGTGGGGACAATACAACTTTGCACACAAGCAAGAGACACATGTCTCATCCTTGTGCAAGTTAGGCTGGACGCCCTTACCGTGTCACCCGATATTAGACATTCAGGTGGAAATAAACACAAGACCATACTAATCACCAAGTGTCTGGTCACAGCTTTTAGTAGGACTTCAGATAAAGCAGGGAAGCTACAGGATTTGGGACAACATAGTTTATAGATGAAAGTTAAAGGCATTTAACTTACTTGAAAACACAGGAAGAAAGGACCAACACATCAAAGAATACATATTTTGAGGGATGAGCTATTCAGCTGAGCTCAAAGGTAGGGCAGTGGTGACTTCTCAGCTAGTTACTATCAATTTGACATGTATTAGGTACATAGTAGGTAGTAAAAGTGGGAGTCTGGGTAAAAATGCCTCTTTGAGGGGTCCTGATCAAATATTTGTCTAAGAAAGTTAGCAACATGGAAGAAAGGTGGTTAACTTCAGAGACGTGGATCTAGCTCCTGCAACTTGCGTCTACATAGTTTAGCAAAGTGGTCAGGTTTTCTTTCCAATGTATGCTAACATTTTTTAAAAAGATTTAATTTATTTATTTATTTGAGAGAGAGCACGCGAGAGCACGCACAAGTACGAGCAGGGGGAGGGGCAAAGGGGGAGGGAGAGAGGGAAGCAGACTCCCTGCTGAGCAGGGAGCGGAGCGAGGCAGGGCTTGAACCCACGAACCCAAGACCACAACCTGAGCCAAAGTCAAGAGCTGAATGCTCAACCGACGGAGCTACCCGGGCGCCCCTGCCCTTTAACATATTTCAAATGTGTTTAACATCTTTCAGAAATGGACTTTTCTACCAATATTATAGTGGCTAATCTTTTTTATGGATAGAGAAGAAATAGTTGAAGGCTTATTTCTGGAATATATTGCATTCATAAGGCAAGAAAAATCTCATTTGGTTTCATACTTTGAATGGGAAATTGGCTACGGTGGTTGCATGGGGAGAAGAGCGGGAAGCAGAAGAACAGAGGGCAGTGTCTGTTCCAACTTGGGGTGCTCTCTACCAGACCCTGGAGTCCTCTCTCCAAATTGGGATGGACTTGCCATTGCCGGTGGAAAAACAGTGCCCGTTTCTTATCAGCACCGACTTGAGTGGCAAGAGCGTGATGGTACTGCATTTAGCAAAGGCTGATGGCCTTTTTCTTGGATTTGCTTTGGGAGTATCTTCTGTTTAAATGTATTACACAGAACTCATCTTAAACTAACCCATGCTCCTGTTTGGTTAACACTGTAGATGAAAATCTTGAACATCATGTGTTTACTCAAAAGCAGAATCTATACTTCTAAGTCTGTTACCCATTTGTGTGACCATGAGTCTTCATAAATGGAGTGGAGATTTTTAGGTAGAGAGAGATGGTGTTTAATTTTAAAAAGCTACATTGTGGTCACAGTTTTCAAGAAGCTCAAGCAGAGCCTGTGTGCATAAGGAACAAAATGTCAAACTTATTTTTGGTTTGAATTTTTGCCATTGAATATTCTAATTCAAGTCAAAATATCCTTCTGCACACAGGGCAGGCATAATGACCACATGATGATGTTGTGTGATGTGGATGTCAGCAGCCTGGACCTCTTCCTGGCTGGCTCCCTGGACCACTTCATAGCCCTCTGCAGAATGTTAGATCTTTGGTAATAAGGCCAGATTCATGACCAATTGCTCCCTTTAAATCTATGGCATCCGGACATCCAGATGAAAAGATATTTGATTCTACTCACAGATATCAAACTAAATATGCTAAATTCTAAAGAGAGCTATTTCAGGAGTTTCAATTAGTCTTGAACATGGAAAAGCTGCTTCTGTACTTATGTAAAATATAATATGCCATATTATACTATTTGTTACTTCACAAGTTTTAACACATCGTTTTAACACCTCCACATCTATAAATGTATACTGCAGCAGAAGCCATATTAGGCATATCTTATCAAAATCCAACCCTATATTCCTGGGCTCTTACCACCACCATACCTGGCATCTGGGGAGGACATATGGTGTCTTTGGTCTATGGATAGATACCTGGAGAATTCAACCTTTATCCTGAATATGAGGGTGTTCGGGGCTGGACAAAAGGAGGAAGGAGAAGCAGGCAAATGTAGACTTGAAGGAAAGAGTGCTTATGAGACAGGGTAAATTACGAGTGTGGAAGTAAACATCAGCCAGTTTCCTAAAGAACTTCACCTGCATTCTGTATCCTGAGATGACAGAGACAGGAAGCATGAGAGCAGACACTGCCGTGATACTTACTCTCTGGGAAGGCTCCTGCCATTCTGGCAGCTGCCTAATCTCCTTTCCTGGCTCCTACTCCTTCAAGTACTGACTCAGATCTTTTATTTTTTTTTCCTGGATATGCCTAATACAAGCTAGTTTTGCCAACTTCCAGAGATTCAACTTTATGTCAATATCTCTCCAAATGTCTTCTCTAGTTCCAAATTTTGCTGAGAGCATTATTTTCAGCTCTCTACTGGCCATATCCCTTGGCTGTATAAAAGGAACTTCAATCTTCATGTGTCCAACTCAGGGGTCATATCTTATCCCCAGTGCTGAGCACATGGTAGATGCTTAATGTATCCTGCTGAGTTAAAATGAATTAAGAAAGATTAGAAATGACTCAAGTGTCTAGCAACAGGGCTGGTTAAATAAATGATGGTACACCAATTCAATAGAACATTATATGCCCATGAAAGAGAAAAAGAAACATAAATGAACGAGGGGCTTTCTATGTATTAATGTGGAAAGACTGCCAGGATTTTTAAGTGAAAGAGCAAAGTGCAAAATAGTGTATATATTATGCTACCTGCCAGGCTCTGTATAAAAGAACACTGGAAGGTCACGCAAGATGCTAATAAAAGTGGTAACTACAGGCTGGGGGTAAGGGATAAATACAGTAGATGGGAAGGGGTTTTTTCAATGTACGCTCTTCTTGTATTATTTGATTTTTGAACTATGTTAAATGTATCACCTGTTTAAAACAAATAGTAATATGTATTTTTTTTAAATGAGAGAAGTTAATTCAGAGACAAAGAAAAAGAATCCCAGGATTTGAAGATTTCAAACTTGAGATCAAACTAGAAAAATCATTTTTGTATCTCCTCTCGTCCATATCCTAAGCTGCAATCACTGTCAACTTAAATGTCTTACTTGTTAGCCACCAAGCGCATGACAGTCCAGTCCTTCGGAAACATCTCTGGGCGTATCAATATTCGGAACACAGTAAATATCTGTAGCAGGAAATCCTTGGATAGGGAAGAAACAGATCATTTTACTGAGTTACTTTAACTGTCAATACACACACACACAGAGCACGGTTGTTGCCATTTCCAAAGCAACTACAGAAAAGGAAGCCATGCTTCCATAGTTCACCAGGAGAAGGAACCATCACTATTCTATTCTCAACACCCACTGGCTTGCTACCCTTCCCAGATGTTCTCTTTTCCTTTTCTGTCTCATACACAGTGGAAATGACCTTTCATTCCTCTTCACAAACTCTAAACATTTAGATTTTATAAATAAAGGGGAAGACTGACAGTTGAAGATTAGCAGGCAAATATATTCTTTCTTTTATTATAGTGTCCTCAACTTCAGAACTTTTCATAGTTAGAGAACGATCAACAGATCTTCCTTTTAAGTAGGTGTCAAAATTTAGAAAGTTATGTTCATTAAAAAGCATTTTAAGCAAACACCCAGGTTTCTTCGAGGGCATTCTGAGGATGCAGCATTAATGGTATGCGTGCAGGTTTACAGAATCTGAATGTGCTGTGTAGAATACACTCAAATAAGGATGTGTGCTAAGCTGAGCCTAGTGGCGAGTGCTTAGTAGCTATGGGAGTGTCAAGGACTTATTCAGAGTTGCCGTGCCAGAGGGCAGCCGTACTTACTGAGATGTTAACTTCAAACTGATCACCTAGAAACATTCTTGACAAGAAGCTACTGCCAGACACAGAAATACCTCTTCTTAAAACATTTCAAGTGATAGGGCCCCGAACGCTGCAGCATATTACACTTAAAGGGGACTCAAGAAGACAACACACATGTACTGAATGACATAAAGCAGGCCCAATCAGAAAGAGATTGGCTCAGTCTAGTTTAGATTTGTTAACTAGAAAACTTACAGATTTGTTGATAACCTCAAGCAATGCTAGGAAAATATATCTACCAATCTGATTGAAAGCAACAGTATGGTGTTGCTTAATTAAAAAAAAAACAACCACACATGAGTTTTATTTATGAAACCCAGCAACACATTATGTGAAACATGTAAACTGCTTGAATAGAAGATTATGGTTGTCATTCATATCATCAGAAGATAGATAGAATCTGAAAATATAAGAAATATGTGGTAGCTCTGTGTGTGTGTGTGTGTGTGTGTGGTTTTTTAACATACTCTAACAGCTTTGATCAAGCCCATAAATATTTTGACATGAAATTATTTTAGCTTCTTTGGCATCAACACACATACGTTGGTATGTGTAGTATGTGCCATGTGGAAATACGCCCGCTAGGTCATTCGCCTTTAAATGGCCAGACAGACCCTTCTCATGTAGGCAGAATCACCAGACACAGAGTTTCCCAAATGAATTCTACAGCAGGTCAGACAATTCGGGGAAACCCCTCACATTCCAGCCCTCTCTTGGCAAAGTAGGTCATTAGCATACTAATACGGTGAGAAACCCTTCTTAATGCATTTCTAAAACTTACTTCAAAAAAGTTTTTCAGTTCATTCTTTTGGGTTTTCCAGACATGAATATATATAATCCCTGCAAAAATGGATGTCTGCATTTACCTTTCAAAGAATTATATCCTACTTCAGTTTCCTATCTGGTGGCACTTGCTTAGATAGATGTTTTAAAAAAAAAATCATGAAGGTGGGGAATCACTTCTCATAGTCTACAATGACTTAGGAATAGTTTCATTTCTAAAATATTGAAATTTCATCTTTTCCCCTCTCGACTTTTAGGGAATCGGAAATTGGAGGTAGCACCCTTAGCAATGGGTGTGTGTACGGGGGTAGGGAGGTAGGAGAGAGTGATGGAAGCTGCACAGGGAAAGAATTGTCTGAAAAACTGGTTATAGCAGGCAGGACGTCTACCTTCCGGGCTGGCAACTTTGGTTGCTCTTCTTTTGTAGGGCTGGGGTCAAAGGGAAAGTTATTCCAGGTGTAGGAGCTGGGGACAGACCATGTGTTTCTGTGCCATCTTATTTTCTTATTCCCACTTATCTCACAAAATAAAAGGTGTGGCAGCGTGCGACACTGAGCCAACACCCACATAGTGACATAAATCTTTGCTTCCCCTAAGAAAACTTTTTAGTGTCTCAAATAGCTTTCTACAGTACCCATGCAAGCTTCATCTACCTTTATAGAATCCAACGCATTGTGGCAATCTTACAATGACAATGAAAAGCCATTTCAGTGAAAATCAGAAAATCGAGATTTTAATCCTGACTCAGCAATGAACAAGCCCAACGACCTTGGCAGTTTATTTAACCTCTCTGGAACTGAGCTCTCATATTTGGAAAATGTGGAGGCTTTAAGGTCCCTTGTAGTGAGCCGTGATTTTGAAAAGTCAGCATGATCACTTATCTGTTATTATACTAGACAAATGTTTTTTTCTTATTTCTCAGCTGTAGGCTAATGTTTCATCAGAGGGTAACATAAACACCTTCTACTGTGGCACTCCCATCATGTGACTGAGCTCTGCAAGGATTTACTATCAGCTGCCATGCAACTGGTTTCATTCAAACTCAGTTCCAGTATTTTAAAGCACTAATACCTGAATTCTGGATTCTTCAACAGGCCCCTGCCTGTCCTCCCCAAATCCACCGCTGTTCCCCGTCTGCCCTAAGTACTTTTCAGCTCTCATCATTTCACTGAATGTGTGCTTCTGCATATATATACGAAATTATCTTGCACACATAACAATAACTAACACATCTTCCCCATAATTTAAAAAAAGAACATTGCTATAATAATATTCCTGTTTGGATAGCAAGAAATAAGTGTTTCATATGCCACTATTTTAAAATTGGTAGGCTGGGAGCAGTTTCTTCTTTGTTTGTTTACTTCAAATAGCACAACATGGTAACTGAACTGCATTACTGGTTTTATTCAAATCAGGGTTCAAAATAGAAAAAGGAACAGTGAGGTGGTACTTTACAGAAGCACTTTTTTCTGCAGTGCAAGAGGTTCAAGTAAGGAAGTTCATGTGAAAACCACAACAGTAAAAAGGGCCATACTCAAATAGAAAAGAAAGCAAGAGCAATTTTTTATGATTTTAGAAATCATCACTAACATTTACTCATTCATAAATATTGAGTGCTTTATTACGTACCAGGCACTGTGTTAGATGCTGGGGACACCTAGTGGGGTAAGATACATTCTTTTTATTTATTCATGCAAGAGTATTTATGGAGTGTCTGTGACATGTCATTCCACAGTAAGTTGAATGTAATGCTTGCCCTAAACGGAGTGTACAGTTTGGCGGGAGAGCTGAATGCTAACCTAAAAACCACACGGATCTATGCATGCACTGCAAGTGAGGATAAGTCTGAGGACCAGGTATTCCACGGAGAGGGAAGAGCACCAGCACGCCTTAAAGGCAAGAGACAACACAGGGCTGCCTGGACTGCAATGGGGAGTGGCAAGAAATGGGGAAATTTATCCTGAGGGCAATGTAAGGCAGTGAGGGGCTTTAGGCAGATGGGTGAGAGGATTAAATTTGTTTTTCACTCATTTCCTGACTATATTGTACAAAAAATTGCTTTGTGTTTACACAGGATACCGTGGTATCAGCATAGCACAAGACAGAATGAAGTTTATGCAACAGAATTAGTGAGACACAGGAGGAGGTATTCTGAGATCATGAAACATGAGTTAAGAACTCAAGAAAAGAAAGCATCACGACATAAGCAGATAGACCAAGACACGGTCTCCTTATGTCAAAAGCAATGCCAGGGACAGAGCCTTCTAGGAACACATTTCCTTCACTTATGATTTAAAGTATAGTCAAATATTATCTTAAAAATTTTCTACAAATTTCAAATGTGTAATATCCTTGGTATGGGGTTTGAATTCAAATAAAGGGTGTTAATAATTATCACATTGAAATTCATAACCTTAAAGTTGAATATCTAAGCACATTATACAAAAATAACTCCCAAGTGGTCTTCAGTCTTTGAGAGCTAGAGAACTATTTTTTATAATAAAATAAAGGCTATAAGTTGAAATAACTGTACAGAAAAAGATGGTTTGTGAGGTATGCAGACATTTATTAAGAGGGTTGTTTCATTCAACTGAGATATATTATTCTAGGCTCTGTGCTTGGGACACAAAGACATGGTCTCTACTCTCAAAGAGCACAGTCATCAAGGATCCAAGGAAACAACATTTAGAAGGCATTGTTGGGTGCTATCACAGAAGGTGGGGAAGAGTGGGGGTGGGGGGGCACCATATTCTGTGAACACTTCGTAAAGAAAGTGATTCCTGAGCTGGATTTTACAGCACGAGCTGAAATCAGGGAAGGATTAATAGGGGGTAAAAGTAAGCAATTCAAGTGAGTGAGTAATGGTAGAATAGGCATTTCAGGGAGACACAAAAAAATGATTCAGAGGAATTAAAAACTGTATGGTTGGTTTGGAATACGCAAGTAATTTTAACTGGCTGTCATGAAAGGGGTTTGGAAGAGGGTGGAGGACAATGAGGATGGAAGGTCGACTGAGGATAGGGATTACTTGGCCGAGACTGGATCTTGTCCTGCAGGTAACGTGAAGTCCTCAGGGTTTTAAAGTTGGATTGTGACTTGATCAGATATGATTTTTCAAGGCTAGGGGGCCAGTACATGGGAGACAATGAAAGGCTGTAATAGTGCCGTACTTAACTTCCAGAACAGGTATAACCTCCTGCTTAAAGCAGGGTTCTCACAGTTCTATATGAAAAGTCATAATCAACAAAGAACAGGAGACTCAGTGCTTTCCATGCACAAGAAATACCATGGATATGGACAAAACTTTAGCCCTCAGCAGAAGGTGGGTGTATAATAAAACATTATTGACTACAGAAGGAGAAAAAAGAAAAGAAACAACTCAAATCACTTCCTGGTCTTTGCTTTTGTTCATTTCTAAAATACTGCCATGTTCCAAGGAAGGAAAGGGCTACACAATGCAGAGTACCAGCCCTCGGGTCCTTGCTCCTACACAGTCCTGTTGACATTGTGACTCACACCACTCACACAGAGCACCTGAGGACCTAGGAGAAGAAATGGCATACTGTTCAAAATGCCAGGAGCCACTCCCAACAGTAACCCTGGAGATGTCCTGATTCTGCAAGCAAGAACGGAGTTAAAACACCAATAATCTGGGAACTCCGTACTTTCAAAATTTGTTTTCATTTTCATTTCATTTAGAGAACCACTGTGAAATGCTTGGCCATATCTTTCTTTGAACTGATAAGAAGAAAGAATAAAGCAGTGCTTTTTTAGCAGTGCCAGGGATAAAGAACAACAAAAATATTAATTGGAACATCTCAACATATAATTCATCAGTATCAAGGAAGATTTAAAATCCATATATCCCATGATCTAATAGTTCGACTTCCAGGAATTCATTCTACAGCAATAAGGGCACAAGTCCATAGAGACATGTGTGTCATGATGTTCCCTGAAGTATCCTTTCTCTTGGCAAAAGTCAGAAACATCCTGAATGCCCAGCAAAAGGGGAATGATTAAATTATTAGCATCCATATAGTGCAATTTGGAGGAAGAAATGATACAGTGATCTCTACAATATTCATGACATATTGTTGTGTGAAAAAGTGCAACTAATATGAATAGTAGGATTCCATTAAAAATGTGTATGTATATATCATAAAAAAGTCTGTGAGGACAACCTTATGTGTCACCAGCAGCTACCTCTGGGGATAGAATACATGTGTGTGGAGGGGAGGGGGACATACTTTATGACTTTTAACCAGTAGGTAAAATGGGAGTTTTAAGGTCTAATCCCAGTATCAGTTATAATTTTCCATTAAATACCACTTTACTAAGCTGTACCTTTCCTTGTATGCAGTTCCCTTATATATTATATATTCCGTTTCTAACCTAAAGGTAGATACAAAAAAAAAAAAAACCCCAAATAACTCTCCTTCCATTAATTTGGCCTTTTATCCCCACTTCATGACTGGAACTGCCTTATTACTTTTTAAAGAGTTGACAAATGAAATTTTATGCGATTTGATGGCAAAGATTTTGGTTGAACAAACTTCATTAAAGTGTAAGAAAAAGCTGAGTTTAGCTGCCTGAGCAAAGAGCTCAGATGTTAATAGAATTCCAGGCCCTCTCAATTACTTCCTTGTGGGGGTGGAAAGAGTTTGGGGGAGGTTAGCGGGGAGTAAAATGAGGCACTGCAGGAACACTGTTTAGCACTGCATGGCCCATGACAGTGGGGGTGGGGGTGAGGAGGTAATCTATAACTGTCAGCCGCCATCACTGTTGTTTATATACGTCACACTCATTTATAACAATGATTTAGATGCTCTTAATAACATTAAAGCATTAAGAGAGATTGTTTTATAAGTCTTGATATCCCCAATGCCTAGCCAAGGTGCTCAATAGATGTCTGTTGAATCAAATAACTGACATTTGTAATAAAATCATAATAGTGCCTACCTCAGGGGGTTGAGGATTAAATGAGTTACATGAATCAGTCTTTTAGAACAGTACCTTGCATGTACGAAGTTTTATATAAGTGTTTGCTGTTAGAGGTCCTCAGTTTCTTTACTACAAAAGTAAAATCTCAAAGTAGTCTAAAAATTCTGGTTTTATAATCCATTTGGCAGCAAAACCTGACCTGAGCTATTCAGTTTTTATTTAATCCCACTTACAGTGAATATTTTTTGACTGCAGAAATATTAAGATATTTAATTAGAGTGGCTATCCCAAATCCTACTGGAGGTCCTATATCATACACAGTATGTGCACCACATTATCTTCCTGAAATGTCAAAAGCTTCTAATTTCTAAAATACACGTGCTAGTAAGGACTTTGCACAAGGGACTGTGGACCAGTGTTACTACCTTTGAAAGATCTTGTAATGTAGGTTTCAGTAGCATAAACAGGGGTATTTGGCTTTGAAGAAAAATGAGAACAAGAAAAATGGATCTGTTAAAAGGTGACCTCTGAACTTTCAAAATACAGATTAAAACCAGATGACTAATTAGCTTTTAATAAAATAAGTGACCTTTAGCTTGCCTTCCTCCCAGTTACTCTCCTTCCATTCTTACACTGGGAAAATGATCTTCCTCCAGTCAAGGCTACTTCTGTCCCCTCCTGCTGCCATCTCAGGGAACCTCACTACCCTCTGCACTTCTTCCTTACACCTTCAGCTTCTCCTCTACCAGCTCGAATCGTTACTATTTGAACATGCTTAAGTCTCCTCCGTTATAAATATTCCCATGATATCCAAAGTTCTCCGTCAGTAGACACCTTATCCTCCTTTTCTTGGAACATGTTATACATCTACTGTATCTTTTTCTCTGTTTCATTCCTCAATTCATGACAGCGTGGCTTCTGCTGTCACCACTGCACTGAAATTGCTCATCGAGTTCATCAACAATATTAAAGGACCCTTTGAGGATCTTACCTCACCTCCTTGCAGTAGCAAGCAGTGTTCAACACTTCTTCCTCCTTGATGCTTGGCTTCTATTCAGATCCCTTCAATTACATACTCTACACTCTCCTTGGATGTTCCCATTTACTCCCATTGATGTAAATGACAATTTCCAAATCTACATCTGCAGCCCAGCTTTCTCTCCTCAACTTCAGACACTGTCTATAAGACATCTCCATTTTGATGTCCCTCAGGTGACCAAACTCTAGCTGAAACTGGATTTATGTTTACTCCCAAACCTGTACACCCACACCTCCTGGGTTCCCCATGCAGTGAATGGCACCAACATCTGGCCAGTTGTCAAAGAGCCTGGGAGTCAACTTCAACTCTTCTTTCTACTTCACCTCTTTTATAAATTCAGTCACCAGGACCTGCCAATTCAACTTCCTTAACTGTCCCTAGAATCTACCATCATGATCATCTCACTTTCAGGCCATAGTCATTTCTAGCACAGACTACTGCATCAGATCCTTTATAGGGTTCTGCCTCCTGTTTGACCTTGGCTAATTCATTTTCAGTAGTGCAACCAGACAGGTTTTTCTTAACTCAAATGGGATCATGGCTCTCCCCTCTTTCCTAAAACCCTCCACAGAATCCAAGTGTCATCAAAATAAAATCCATACACATTCGGAGAGCCTTGTGTCTTACAACTCTCTTCCTCGTATTCTATCAAATAATCAACAAATGTTTCTTGAGTGCCTACAATGTGGTGAGCATGTTCTGGGATCTGAGGATACAGCAGTGAACCAGCCAAAGCTTCACGCACCAAGGAGCTTATAATCTAGTAGTTAGGGGTTGGGGACTCACAAAAACAAATAAAGTAAAACATTCCAGGTTTGAATAACTGTTATAAAGGTGGTGTAGAGAGTGCTTTGTCAGTTAGCATATTCTGGTATCATTTTAGCTGAGAGATCTGAATGTCCTAGCCAAAGGTAAGCCCAGCACACTCCTACTCATCTTAGTTCTCAGCTGAGACCCCTTTGGGGACTTTTTCTCATGTCATGAGTTTGGGCTGGCAGCAATTCCCAGATGCTCCAAAGCACCACGTGCTTACCCTGGGAGTTCACTCCCTGTGGGGTCAATGCCTATTACTTGACTGACTTCTCCCCCTACAGGTACTGGACAATTTGTACCCGGCCACATAACAAAAACCAGTAGTTGCCTGAATTTCTCAATCGATATTGCTTAAAGGATAGATGAAGTAATTAATAGCATTCAATAATTTTCCTGGCCCAAAGGCCCAGTTAATTTTGAAGTGGGAAATTGTGAAAAGGTGTGTGGCTGACTGAAATGAGGAAAGGCCACATAAAAGACTTTATTCATGACTTCCATTTGCTTTATTATTATTAATGTGAATAATAAGGCATAAAACTCAATACCTAGATTAAATTAATCATGATTTTCAATGTGTGCTTCTCTGCTATTTTTTATTCCCAGGCTCTATAAAAATAAATAGCCTTTCCTATGGGGAAATTTTGAAACATGAAGTCAAAGACCTCTTATATAAAACCTAGTTCCTTAACTGTTTTACATATTCAACTTCTGAAGAAAGTTAATGACTGCACCATTATCTTCCTTTTTAGCCACATGGATTTCTGTGTGTAGAGTGGGCATTTTCTAAGGCCTTTTATCTGTTTTTAATTCTAAACTCAGGATTGAAAGTAAACATGAAAAACATATTTTTAGGCATGGATAAATGCCAACTAACTTTCTGCTAGAGAGATTATATCTGCCCAAACTATTCTTTGTTTCATGATTCAGCTTGTCAGCCACTCCAAAGTAACTGAAAGATGCTTCTAAGGTCATGCAACATCTTCCAGATCAAAGATAAGTGATCCCTGTCCATGATCTGTATTAAAAAAAATCTACAAGTCTTCCCCTGAGGTGCTGTGAAGGCTTCCGGTCACACAAATGTTGCAGCGTGACCATTCCTACTGTCCTGTAATTCTCCACCACTGGCATGTAAGTCCCCTTCCATTACGATGGTTTACATATGAATGTGTCTGGAAAACTCAAGAGATGAAAGAGAAGTAAAAGTAAGTAAGAAGAGATCACAGGTCATTCCTCCAACTGAGGACAATCAACTTCTAAGGTTTTAGTGAACACCATGAAGGAAGCACTGAAGCTTCCTAAATCTCAGCAAAGATTGAATTTTTATAAACCTGGCATCAATATTTTCTATTTAATGTCAGCCTGTCACACTAGCACAGCATATTGATTAGACTGTAGCTGATAGAGAATATCAAATACAACTCTGCTTCTCTGGGGTCAGAACGTTGTAGCCAGAACTCCTCATTTTGGTTTTAGAGGGATGAAGTCAGCTAATATATTTATATATTCACCCTTACCTTCTATAAAGGCAATATTTCTAAGTCCACCTAACTAGAGTTAGTCTATTTGCTTTTGTCTCATTAGGTCTGTGATTCTATTTTAGTTTATTGGATTTTGCTGACAGGTATTTCAAATCCTAAGTCTTTGTACAAAATAAAAGTTAATTGCTTTGCTTGAGTAGTTGAAATCTTAATGAGCCAAGACAGAGAGTCAGACATGTGGATGAAGGTGAGAAAAAACAGCTTAGAATTTAACACAGACAGGTAAAACAACTGTGAAGGAACTATCTTAACAATGATGATAAGAACAAGGAAAGCTAGAAAGACGTAGGAAATTTAAAAAAAAAGTCACTTACCCTTAATTCTTCCTTTGTATTGAAACTATCAAGAAGTTGTTGATAATGTCTATCTGTCATTTGTCGTAATAAGGACAGGAGACAAGCAACAAACTCCCCCTAATTTAAAAAAAAAAAAAAAGGCATATTTTTTTTTATTAAGAGTAAAAATGAACATCAGTAACTTACTTTGAACTGCCCTCAAATAGAACACTTAAAAAAACCCACTAGGATCTAAAGTCACTCTATGAAGTCTTTTAAATCTAAAGTAACAATATTATAGTCCAAATTTCTCCCTGTGATGGCCATTTACTTGGTATATATGCATTTCCAAATTAGGATATTTTTTTGTTTGTTTCCTTGTGTGGAAGCTTTTCACTAGGAAACTAACTTCACACACTTAAAGGAGGTAAGGCAATTTACTGAGCATTTACTCTACCTTAATTCATTATGTCATTTGAACCTCATTATCAGTGCTATGAGGTAGGGGGTATAATATTTATTTAAAGACGATAAATTGTACATTCAGTGGGCTAAAAGACTTGCCCAAAGTTACATCACTAAAAAGTAGAAGAGCTGAAGTTATCTATATGTCTTTCTGACTCCAAAGCTCTTCCTGTACCTCTTGCTCATTTGTGAATTTACACAATCTCCTCCAACTCATCTGAGTTCTGGTCTGCTGATGGGCAGGGTATAGAGAAAGCCATATATTACAATGTTGGTTTCAAACTCCTCTTAAAAATAGCTTAATTGTGATCCTTTTCTGTTTGGGTGCCAAGTGATTGGCTCCTAAAAAATCCATTCTTAAAAATTAATAATGAAAAAAAGAGCATCCACAGATTTGAAGACCTATGAAATCACTGTCACTTGCTTGCATTTCCCAAAGTACATCTAATTTAAAATAGTTACGCTCTAATGCAACATTTTTTGCTCAGCAAAAATATTTATCTACTTTTAATGGGAACAATAACATTTAAAACAATATGAACACAACAAGAGAAGCAATCAGTGGTAACTGATGGTAAATTTACAAAAATGTACTTTAATTGGGAATTGGTGGGGGTTGTTTTTTTTTGTTTGTTTTGTTTTGTTTTTTTTGCATTTACGTGTAAAGAGGCTATAGACTCACGTGTAAAATCAGGAATTGAAAGCTTTCATAATTGGGATTTTCTAACAGAGGCCCCTAAGTCAGAAAAGTCAAATGTATCCCTTCCAGCTGCCAAGGAAGGTCTGGAAATGCTACCTAATCACCAGGTCAGGGTAACCAAAGATGCAGGTTGGCTTCTTGCATAAGGATAAACATTTGTAACACACAAGTATGGCAAATAATTATTTCCGCACACTTAGTGGGACAAATATTTAAGAAACTAACAAGTAAGGGCTAGCAGAAATCTATCTTCTAAGCTCAACATAATACTTTGTTAATGAACAAAGAAACTCTTGGTACTTAACACTAGCTATGGAAAATTTAAGGGCACAATGATTCATATTTTAGTGCATGTGTGTGAGGAAACAATCCAAGGCTAGGAAAATAATAAGCCAAAAGGAATGAGAGAATACCACCTGGTGCTCACACAAGACTGGGAATAATATCTTTTTTTCACCAGCAAGACTGGAAAAACTTTGCCATATCAGGGGATCAGAATACTAAAAAAGACCTTTTCTCAGTAACAGGGAAAAATTACACCTAGAATAAATGCTGCTCTGATCCTACCTAAGAAAGTTCATAAGCAAGATATGAAACAATTAAATAGTTCCTAAGAAATTTAACCTCATTCCAAAGCAAAGTTCAAAGATATTTCTAGGAATTTAAAAAATCTATTTTCAACAGCATAATATCCACGATGTCTGGCATTCAATAAAAAATTACCAGGCATACAAAGAAGCTGGAAAAAATAAATGATGCAAATGAGGAGGAAAAAAAATCAATAAAAACAGACCCAGAAATGACATAAATAAATAGAATTAGCCGTAAAAGACATTAAAATAGCTATTATTACCATAGTCTATATATTCAGGAAGCTGTAAGAAAGTTTGAACATGTTAATTTCAGACATGAAAGAAAGCAAAAGACCTAAATTGAGATGAAGACTATAATGTGTGAGATGAAAATTTACTTAATAGAACTAATGGCAGATTAGACATCTGCAGAAGCAAGATTACTGAACTTGGAGACAGTAGAAACTCTCCAAAATTAAATTAAAAAAAAAAAAGGAAATAAGAGAAAAAGCATCAGTGAACTATAGAACAACTTCAAGTAGCAGAATATATATGTAATTGGAGATCTCAAAGAGGAGGAGGGCATAGAAAAAGTAATTGAAAAAATAAGGGGAAAAATTTCAGATTCTCTGAAAACTATGAACTTAGGTATTAAAAAATTTCAACAATTCCTAAGCACAAGAAACATGAAAAAAATACACAAAGGTGCATTATAATAACATAGCCAGAGATAAAGAGAAAATATTAACAACAGTCAGTGAAAAAAAGACACATTACATACAGAGGAACAAAGGTAAGGATGAGATATATCTCATTAGAAATAATATAAGCTAGAGGCGCCTGGGTGGCTCAGTCGTTAAGTGTCTGCCTTCAGCTCAGGTCATGATCCCAGGGTCCTGGGATCGAGCCCCGCATCGGGCTCCCTGCTCCGCGGGAAGCCTGCTTCTCCCTCTCCCACTCCCCCTGCTTGTGTTCCCTCTCTCGCTGTGTCTCTCTCTGTCAAATAAATAAATAAAATCTTAAAAAAAAAAAAAAGAAATAATATAAGCTAGAAAACCATGGAGCAACACCTTTAGACTACTGAAAGAACAAAAACAACTATCAATCAAGACTGTGTTACCCAGCAAAAATCTTTCAAAAAGAAAGACAAAATACTTTTCAGACATTCCAAAGCTTAAACAGTACACCACTTCTATTCAACATTATACTGAAGGTTCTTGCCAGTGCAATAAAACAAGAAAAAATAATAAAGGAATATACATTGGAAAGGAATAAAAAAACTCTTTATTCACAGACAATATATTTGTGTACATAGAAAATGCTATCAAATCTATAATGAGCTACTAGAACTACTTAAGTGAATTAATCAATGTCTCAGAATATAAGATCAATGTACCAAAATCAATTTTACTTCTACAGATGAGAAATAGTCATCAGAAACTGAAATTTCCAATAACATAATTTATAATACCACTGAAACATGGAAGTACTTAGTGATATATAGGACAAAAGATCTGCACACTGAAAATCATAAAACACTGATGAGAATAATTAAAGAAGACCTAAATAAACAGAATACTAAGTTCACAGATTAGGAGGTTTAATATTGTTAAGATGTCCATTCTCCTCAAATTGATATACAGATTCAGGGTAATCCCAATCAATATCACATCAGGCCTTTTGTGGGGTAGAAAGTGACAAGCTGATTTTAAAATTCATATGGAAATGTAAAGGACTTGAAATAGTGAAAACAGGGACACCTGGGTGGCTCAGTTGTTAAGCGTCTGCCTTCGGCTCAGGTCATGATCCCAGGGTCCTGGGATCGAGTCCCGCATCGGGCTCCCTGTTCAGTGGAAAGCCTGCTTCTCCCTCTCCCACTCCCCCTGCTTCTCTTCCCTCTCTCGCTGTGTCTCTCTCTGTCAAATAAATAAACAAAATCTTCAAAAAAAAAAAAAAAAAAGAAATAGTCAAAACACTGTTCAAAAAGAATAAAGTTGAAGGACTTATACTATGTGACTTCAAGACTTATTATAAAGTTCTGGTAGTCAAGATATTGTGTTATTGGTGTCAAAACAGAAAAAAAATAGATAAATAGAACAGAAAAGCCCAAACCAAAAACAACCCAAATGTCCACCAAAGGGTGAACGAATAAAGAAACTGTAGTATAGCCATATAATGTAACACTATTAAGCATTAAGAAAGAATGAACTATTGATACACACAACAACAATGAAGAAACTCAAATAATTATACTGAGGGAAAGAAGTCAAAATGTCACCACCCTCCATCAAAAAAAAAACCTAATAGTAACTATGTACTGTATGATTCCATTCATATAAAATTCTAGAAATGCAAATTTACCTGTAGTAACAGAAAGCAGGTCAGTGGTTGCCTGGGGATGAGGTAGTATGGGGGGGGCAGGAGGGAGAAAAGAGAGTGGGGCACAAGCAAACTTTTGAGAGTGATGGACATGTTATTTATCTTGATTGCGATGATGGTTCACAGATATACGCAGATGTCAAAACTTACCAGCTGTATACTTTAAATATGTACAATTTTTTGAATGTCACCTACATCTTAATAAAGCTTAAAAAAGGCATTATGACAACATTTATGGAATGGAACTATGTGTAAGTTATAGTATTTTTGATTATATTATCAAATTCATTCCTTGTTGGGTGGACACTATTAACTTCATTTTACAGTAAGATCTGTTAAGGTTGTTATTTATTTATTTATTTTTTAAGATTTTTATTTATTTTTTTGACAGAGAGAGACACAGCGAGAGAGGGAACACAAGCTGGGGGAGTGGGAGAGGGAGAGGGAGAAGCAGGCTTCCCGCGGAGCAGGGAGCCTGATGCGGGGCTCGATCCCAGGACGCTGGGATCATGACCTGAGCCGAAGGCAGACGCTTAACGACCGAGCCACCCAGGCGCCCCTGTTAAGGTTGTTATTTATCCCAGGTTTCACAGTTAGAAAATGGTGAAGCTGGGATGTGAAGCCAGGTATCTCTGGTTCTTCTACCTACTGCTCAGACTGATTTGATTTTATAGAGGAAATATACCTGAGTTTGAGGTCATAATTCAAATATAAATAGGCATATAAAAATCTATGAGTTGATAACCAATGTCTGACTTTTTAACCTCTCTATTAAGTCTCAACTTAAAAACGCAAATCTACTTAGTAGAAACCCATTTCATTTCTCATCTCTTAGTTCTTCTACATCCTAGCTACACTATCTCTAATATAGCTACTATCTTAATATTCTTAAAATGTTTATTCCTAAAACATACCGTCCTGTGAATAGTGACATACCTTGAAGTAAGAAGAATTACATATTATTGCAATAATTTTAGTAATGAGAAGAAAAGTTATTAAAAAAATAGACTTTCATTACATATTTATAGTCAGTGTACATAGGAACACTTCTTTGAATCCAGGATACTATCTATATTTGTCACATCTGGTGTAGACTGCAAACAACTTATCCTGCTATCTAATCTTTGGCACATTTATGATGTGTTGTTAATCCGAACATCTACTCTGCAATGTCATTTTATGTATTCACTTAATCTATTTAGGAACTCTAAGCACATTTAACCTGTTAAGAAGCCTAGATATCCACTGGCCATAGCAACATTTTTCTAGGTATATCTCCTAAGGCAAGGGAAACAAAAGCAAAAATAAACCAGTGGGACTATATCAAAATAAAAAGCTTTTGCACAGCAAAGGAAACCATTAACAAAACAAAAAGACGACCTACTGAATGGAAGAAAATATTTGCAAATGATATATCCAATAAAGCATTAATATCCAAAATATATAAATAACAACACAACTCAACACCAAAAAACCCAAACAATATGATTTAAAAACAGGCAGAGAACCCGAATAAACATTTTTCCAAAGAAGACATATAGATGGCCAACAGGCACACAAAAAGAGGCTCAATATTACTCATCCTTAGGAAAATGCAAATCAAAACCACAATGAAGTATCACCTCACACTTGTCTGAAAGGCTAAAATAAAAAAGAGAAGAAACAACAAGTGTTGGAGAGGATGTGGGAAAAAAAAGGAATCCTCAATGCACTGTTGGTGGAAATGTAAATTGGTACAGCCACTGTGGAAAAGAGTATGGAGGTTCCTCAAAAAAACTAAAAATAGAAATACCATATGATCCAATAATTCCACTATTGGGTATTTACCCAAAGAAAACAAAAACACTAACTCAAAAGGATATATATACCCCTGTGTTTATTGCAGCATTATCTACAATTTAAAATAGTTAAGACACAGAAGCAACCTGCATGTCTATCAATTGACAGATGGATAAGGAAAATGTGGTATATATACATAATGGAATATTATGCAGCCATAAGAAAGGATGGGATCGTGCTATTTGAGACAACATGATGGACCTCGAGAGTATTATGCTAAGTGAAAAAAGTCAGACTAAGAAAGAGAAATATCATATGATTCCACTTACAAATAGAATCTTTAAAAAAATGAATAAACACACAAAAAGCAGAATCAGACCTATAAGTACGGAACTGATGGTTGCCAGAGGGGAGGGGAGTGAAAGGTTGGGCAAAATGGGTGAAGGAGAGAGGGAAATACAGGCCTCTGCTTATGGTACGAGTAAATCACAGGAATAAAAGCAGAGCATAAGGAGTAGAGTCAGTGATACTTTAATAGCAATGCAATAGTACAGATGGTAAGTACACCTGGGGTGAACACAGCATAAGGTATAAACTTGTCTAATCACTAAGTTGTATGCCTCAAACTAATATAACATTGTGTGTCAACCATATTCCAAAAAAAAAAGAGGCTTAGATGTCCAATATTTTACTAAAATATTTTTCATCTATAATGTAATTTTGGTTTGTTTTTAAAATATTTTAAGTGTCCAAGGGTGCCTGGGTGGCTCAGCTGGTCGGGCGTCTATCTTTTGGCTCAGGTCATGATCTCAGGGTCCTGGGATTGAGCCCCATGTCTGGCTCCCTGCTCAGCGGGCAGTCAGCTTCTTCCTCTCCCTCTGCCCTTCCCCGGCTTGTGCTAAACACAATCTTAAAAAAAACTTTAAGAAACCCCAAGACTCAACAATTTGTTGAAAAGAATAAATGAAAACCATTCTTGGCCAAGATTAGCTTTGTTTCAGTGTGGGAGTTATCTACATATACATTGCCTTTAAAACATTATGTGTTTCAGTGGCTTGCATCCACTTTATGTATACATTGAGTATAGTGGGCATTTCTAACAATAATTGTGAATAACAAGAGTATTAGATGGCTACAACAACGGTCCTCACGAAACCTTCTGTTATACACATGCACTATTTTTTCCAGAAATTTCTTAACAGAATTCTGTATCCCTTCTCCCCCTCAACCAGAAGCCCCCAGTGCATGAAAAGTTTAGACAAGTGTATCTTTCTTAGACATGGCCTATGTTGAGTTGAGTCACCTGCACCATAAATGGTGCTAAACCAAATTATGGTCAAAGAAAGAAGCATTTATAAATTGTAAGGAACTCTACAGTCCAATTAGTTGAGGGTGTGAGCAAACAGCCATATACGCTGCTATATTAACTCTGCTTCTGCATACAACTAGATTTTTGAAAGGAACCGATTACAATGGTGTTCTTTCTTCTTTCTAGCAAGAGAGAGCATTTTAAAGTTTAAAGAACAGTTGGTAAAGGAACAAAAAGTACAATCCCTTTAAATAGTAAAAATAAGGCTACTGTTATCTAGAATTATGATGCAGTGGAAGCCAGTCCTCCTGTTAGCATTATGGGGAGGCACGGTGACAGCCATGGGACCTGCAAGAGAACTGAACACTTCGCCATGACGCGCTGTGGGAACTGCTTTCACCCACAGGACGTCCACTTATTGTGGGCACTTTTTCAGCAAAGACTGCAAAGTGTTCGTGCGCCTGGGTGGCTCAGTTGGTTAAGCGACTGCCTTCGGCTCAGGTCATGATCCTGGAGTCCCGGGATCGAGTCCCGCGTCGGGCTCCCTGCTCGGCAGGGAGTCTGCTTCTCCCTCTGACCCTCCCCCTCTCATGCTCTCTCTCTCTCTCTCTCAAATAAATAAATAAAATCTTTAAAAAAAAAAAAAAAGACTGCAAAGTGTTCAATGTTGTAATGTTCAATGCAAAGTAAAGACCTCCTATTATTCAGAGAGCCTGTTCTCCATGAGAAAATGGTAAAGAAATTAAGTCTTCAGTGCCCACAGAGGACTGACTCTGTGAATGACCAGCTCATGCTCCTCACCATAGAATTAGTTATAACAACAGTATAAGTATTCAACAATCATGTGACTATTACACTACTACTGTGTAATAAACACTACTGTGACTATTGTTGCTACTATAATAATTACTAAAGTAAACTGATACTGTTTAAACCCTTACAGATGTGATGAAATCCTCACAGTAACTTTGAGAGAGGTCCAATTATTTTCTGTTTTATTTTTTTATTTTTATTTTTTAAAGATTTTATTTATTTATTTGAGAGATCGAGAGAGCGCACAGAGGGAGAGGAAGAGGGAGAAGCAGGCTCCCCGCTGAGCAGAGAGCCCGCTGCCTGGATCCCAGGACTCTGGGATCATGACCTGAGCCGAAGGCAGATGCTCAACCAACTGAGCCACCCAGGCGCCCCTATTTTCTGTTTTAAAGACAAAGGAACAGAAGCTTAGAGATATTCGTAAATTGCCCAAGAGCATGCAGATAATGAAGTGGCAAAGTAGGATTCAAAGCGGATCTGCTTGAGTACCCTGAAAAAAATGTCTTACAGCATAAAACCAAAGGAGCCAAGTAATTCAAGTGCATGTGTGCCAGCAAATTTCAATCTACATACCTTGTGAGAGTTTGGTTTTTCGCAAAACGGGGGGAGGTACAACACGGCTATGCTGGGGAAAGTTTCTCTTTACGTGATTTTCCTAAAATTTAGAACAATGGATGAACACCCTGCCTGCCTTACCCCCAACTTAATCTGCAAACCTGATTCAATGCCTTTGAGTCTCTTCCTTTGCACTGATTATTGTATTGTGAAGGCCTAAAGGCCGTGCATACCCCAGAGAGATTTGTCATTGACTCTGCCTCTGGATACAAAGCAGTCTGAAAAAGTGTTTTAGCTTCTGACCTCAGGCAGTCTTTATCCAGAGCCAGCATTTGTTCTGAGGTTTGCTGGGCTATTATAATTTTAAAACTGTGTTAGAACTCTATTGCCAGGAAACAGTTAAAATGTCACCATCAAAACCATAATGAAGGAGAACTTTCTTCTGCCTTGGAGAAGATGGAGTAGATACACTTTTACGTATTCCTCCTGCTAAGTACTACTTTACAAACCTCGCTGTTACATAGAGAACAAACAGAAGAAGAGTCTGAAGGTGGAGAAAAGAGAGCAGTCTGACCAGGGACCTTGGGACCTGAGGAAGGACATGGTACTGCGTTCTCTGGGTTTTCTTTCTGCTTCGGGTATCTCACATCTGGAGCTGAAGAAGCTGGCCAATTACACCAACAATTACAAACAACAAAAGTTTACTCTCTTTGGCCAAAGGATCAGATAAAGGGCGGTTTAGCAAGACAAAACTTTTAGTAATAACTGCTCTACTCCAGTTGAAGATCACAAAAAACTTTGGCCTCACCCACACCAAGTGGGGAGCTTAGACTTCCATGCTCACAAAGCTGTGCAGAGATGCCCTAATAACTTCCTTAGAGAAAGCCAAATTGGGAGCTGGTGATTTCATTGCCAATGGTCAGTGTTAGTGAAGATAATATGGGGAACACGAACTTCGACCTCTGGCCATCATGAGTTAGCACCCTCCCTGCTTCCCCTGCCAAGTAGTATCACATAAAGCCAGCTAAAACAGAAGGTTTAAGTAAGATCCAGAGTCTTATAATAGAAAAATGTCCAGATTTCAATTACAAATCACTCATCATACCAAGAACCAGGAAGATCTCAAATTGAAAGAAAAAAGACAATTAATATATGTCAACATTGAGATAATAAAATGTTAGAATTCTCTGGCACACCTTATGCAAAAATTAACTCAAAATGGTTCATAGACTTAAATGTCAAATATAAAACTCTAAAATTTTTAGGAAAAAAAACCTAGGAGATAAAACTTTAGGATATAAGGCTAGACAAAAGAGTTCTTAGATTTGACATCAAAAGCATGATCCATAAAAGGAAAAACTGATAGAGTAGACTTCATCAATATTAAAAACTTTTGCAAAAGACCTTGTTAAGAGGATGAGGAAACAAGCTATGGAAAGGGAGAAAGTATTTATAAACCACATACTCATAAAGGACTACTATCTAGAATATATAAAGAACCATGAAAATTCAACAGTAAATAGCAATTCAGGTAGAAAATGGGAAAAACATGAAGAGACATTCCACCAAAGAGGATATATTGGTGACAAACAAGTATATGAAAAGATGTTCAGCATCATTAGCCATTAGGAAAATGCCAACTAAAATCACAATAAGATATTACTACCTATGTAACAGAATATACCCCCCCAACAACAAAAAAATGACAACACCAAATGCTGAAGAGGGTAGTGAGAAATTGGATCATTCATACATTGTGTACATGAGAATGTAAAGTTATATAGCCACTATGGAAAACAGTTTGCCAGTTTCTTTAAAAACTAAACATGCAATGACTCCTGGGTGGCTCAGTCAGGTAAGCATCTGCCTTTGGCTCAGGTCATGATCTCAGGGTCCTGGGATCGAGCATCATGGGGCTCCCTGCTCAGTGGGGAGTCTGCTTCTCCTTCTGCGCCTCTCCCCGCTCACGTGTGCTGCACTCTCTCTCTCTCAAATAAATAAAATCTTAAAAAAAAAAAAAAAAACATGCAACTACCATACAATCCAACAACCACACTCCTAGGAATTTATCCTAGAGAAGTGAAGACAGGCTTACATAAAAACTGGCACAGAAACATTTATAGCAGCTTTGTTCATAATAGCCAAAATCTGGATACAACCCAGGTGGCCTTCAATGGGTGATGGTTAAACACACTGTGGTACATCCACAACATGGAAACTACTGAGCAATAAAAAAGAATAAGATATATAAATATATGAAATAACTTGGATGAATCTCCAGAGAATTATTCTGAGTTAAAGAAGAAAAGCTTATTATAAAAGGTTATCTACTGTATGATTTCATTTCTATAACATGCTTGAAATGACAAAATTATAAAAATGGAGAAGAGATTTGTGATTATCAGGGTTAAGGAGGAGGTGGAGATGGAAAGGAAGTGGGTTTGACTATAAACACAACATGGGGGATCCTTGGGGCGATGGAAATATTCTGTCTTGACTGTATTAATGTCAGTATCCTAGTTGTGATATTGTCCTATAGTTCTGTAAGATCTTACCATTGTGGAAACTGGGTAAAAGTTGTTCTTACAACTCTGTAATAATTCTTACAACTGCATGTGACTCTATAATTATCACAAAATAAAGAGTTTAATTAAAAAAACATGAGAAAAAACAAAATAAAAAAATTCAACATAAAAAACCCCAAACCTTCAAATCCATAATGAACCCCAACAATGTTGTTGTATTAAGCAACAACATGTTTTGAGCATTTACTTTGGACCAAGTAGTGCACTAAATACAAGAAGCCAACCCCAAGATGTAGGTACCACTTTTCACATGAAATTGAGAAATCTATCGTTCGCTCCTCTTTTCTTTAAATGAGGCAGTATGGCTATTCCATGTATTAGGAAGTTTTTTATACTATCTTTAACTTAGTTTGTTAAAAGAAAGAGTTTACCTTTATTTCCTCAGGTGAATCTCAGCTCTGAAAGCAGAGAAAATAAAATTCAACACAACTGCTTCTCCTGGAACAGTCAGGAGAACTTGGTAGGAGAGTCAGGGCAGACTTTTTATTTTTTTAAGTAAAAGTAAAAATTATTTTCATCAGGGGCTAGGCAAACATTCTTCTTTTTTTTTTTAAGATTTTATTTATTTATTTGACAGAGAGAGACACAGCGAGAGGGAACACAAGCAGGGGGAGTGGGAGAGGGAGAAGCAGACTCCCCACTGAGCAGGAAGCCTGATGTGGGGCTCGATCATGACCCCGGGATCATGACCTGAGCTGAAGACAGACGCTTAACGACTGAGCCACCCAGGCGCCCCATAGGCAAACATTCTTAAGACAAAGGTTCTATTGTGGATGATTTATAATGAGAATGGCAGAAGCTGACATTTTTGTAAATATATGAAAAGTATAGCATCTACTGCCATTTCTGATATTTGGAAGAATATGCTTAATCAGATCTAAAAAAACAAATTCTTGGTCAACTGAATGTGAGTTTTAAATAGAATCCATCCATCCATCCATCTCTCTCTATAGACAAATACACACACATAAAAATATATACACATACATAAACTATCAGATACATTATTTCTTAATTTTTTATAAATCATGTTATATTACGCTCATAAAATAGTGGAGCTTGAAGGTTACTTAGTAACTACCATGTCAAACTTTCTCATTTCATAGCTAAGGAAACTGAAGCCTCCCCAAATTAAGATCCTTGCCATTCACAGTGAGAAATCCAGAATTAGAACTCAGAACACCTGACTCCTGTTTCTCTATTTCATTATTCTTATTTCCTCAAGCAATCTGATGGATAAAAAGAGAATGAAAAGTTATCATGAGGACTAGGGACACAGAATCATGGGCTAATTTAAACTGGGCAAAGTGAGAGCTAATAACAAATTTGGCTTTCTGAAATTAAACATATCTTAATCCAAGATCTTTTAACAAACAGTGTTTTTTATCTTCATTCCCTAGTAAAATGTAACTCCATGTGTATTTGAAATACATACGGGTCACTCTCCCAAGGCCAGATTTCCCAGCTTCCTACAGCAACCCACCCTCAAAGTGACCGAAGCTTTCACAAGCACAACTATGCTCTGTTCCATGTGCCATTTGCTTTATGATCTTACAGTGACATCCTGGAATTGGAGCCTCATGGCAGAGCCGGACGGCTGAGGTCGACTGGTGATCTCCAATATGGTTCTCAGCAGGATGTCCAGCAGGCTGGCCACTATCACATCTATTTCCTCCAACACAGATTTCTCCTTAAGAGAAAAAAAATAAGGAGTTCAGGAAATGGTGGCTTAATATAGGTATTAATCTCTCTTTAATGGAAAAGGGGGAAAAAAACCTCACATTTCCAAATACAGAATCAAAAAGTCAGAGGATTCAAGAACTTGACAGAACTGGACCTCACCTACGTCACCTAAGTAAATGACCTTCTTTTACAGAAAACAAAGGCACAGAGAAGTTCACAGCTTACCCAAGAGTACCCAGCGAGGCTGTGCTGTGGCTACCAGACATACAAATGAAAAGGTGGGGTGACGTCCTGGAAAGCACAGCAGATGAATTCAGAGCACCAGCTATGCACAGACCCGGTGTGTGATGGGGCGCAGGCAGTTGGCCTCTCTGAGTCGGATTCCTCACTGAAAGCCCTTCCTGGTTCCCAAAGTCCTTAGTTCTTCTGATTTCAGCGTGTGCTTACATAGACTCTTCCCATCACTTGAGTTGCAAAGGTCATTTTCCAAAACTCTCTTTTAAGTGCAAACGACTATTCCTATAAAAATGATTTTTAGGAAATCCTCCATGGAAGATGAGCAAACAGCATTCAGTGTAGATGAACACCATGAGCTCCAGACTGGATCTAAGGTCAGTGGCCGTGGTGGGTAACTGCTTCCCTAAAGCAAAATTAATACTTGTAGCCAAGTCCCCAGGACTTGAGAGAGAAACCCAAATTGCTCTGCACAGACTGAAAGTAGTAGAGTTGGATTCTTATTATGCCTGCACGAGACAAAACTCTGTGTCCAAAGGCTCCTTACCAAGGAGATGGCCGTTCCAAAAAAGAACCAGCCAAACAAACAAAAACTTTTATAAAGTGTGAGTTTGAAACCGCTTTTTGGCCAGGGTTTCATGATAAACTTTCTTACACTTGAAGAAAACTACCGTGGTTTCCCCCGCAGAGCAGAGTTTCTGTTTTGAGTTCATTGTCAGGTAAGTCCAAAAGCTGACTGTAACTTCCAAACTGAAATAGACAGGAGAAATTTTTAAAAAGTCTTTTCCACTACTGTTGACAGTCGTTTTCAGTTTTCTGCAGTGAACCATCTCACTTAGCAGAATTACATAGGAAAGTTTTAAAGCAAAACTAACATTTCCCCCCTGTCATCACTCTTCTCCCCAGTCCCAGCCCAACTCTGAGGCCTGGCATCCTGGGGATGTGTTAAAATCAGTCGTCCCTCCCTGGGCAGGTCTCTCTTATTACATTTCTACACACAGAGCTTCTGACCTTTTCCTCTCAAGTACCAACTCTGTTTCCAGTGCTGGGGCCCTCTCTCCATTCCTTCCACTGGGGTTCCACGCCAGCTCAACGCTGAGCCCTTCAGAAGGCGATCATAAGTAAGAGTGACAAACATGGGGAAACTGTAGCCGAGTAGTAGCAGGGAGGCAGAGAAACAAGAGTCCCAGCACTGCACTGGACCAGCTGTCGAAGACGAGTATAATGCCAACTCACAGCTGCAAACTGACAGAAGGAGAACAGGACGTCCTTTACGTGTGAATTTCACATGAGTTCCGAGAGCCGTGGACATGAATACTCAAAGAGTTGTCCCCATTTCTAAGTAAGCATGTGATTTTTTTCTATTTGCCCTGCATCCTCTAATGCAACTGTGCTGTAGCAAGAGTCAGGTATATCCACAGGAATTCCCGAATCCTTAACAATTTAGTGATTTCTGTTGTGGCTGAGTAATGACTATAGTGCAAGATATGCTCCTTGTCTCCTGGGGCTTTCCTCTGCTTCCACAATTTCTGCAGGGCAGGGCCCAAGGGCCATGGCCAAGTTCTGAGCATCACCACGCAGCCTTCCACAGAATGGGTCCAAAAAGACTTCACTTTGCAGGCAGTAATTTATTCTTGCCACAGAGTATTCATCATATCAAGATTAAAGACACATGTGGGAGGCTTTGAGATTTCTAATTTTTCTCACTGGGTATTCAGTTCTTTCTCGAAATACAAGTTTAGGAAACCCAGGTTATTTGGGGTTATAGCAATCTTACAAGGTTAAAAAAAATGATTTCAGAGGAAAAGCAAAATGTCCAACCCAGCTGGAAGTAAAAAGGAGAGTCTCAGAGGGTTACTCTTCAGTGTGGTTTCTCTGAAGACTTTAACATTTTTATTTCCAGAAGCCATTTGATGGGAACTACATACTATGACCTGTATTTACTTACTGAGCTATTTTTCTTGATGAGACAAAATACGTTGCTAAGGATACGTGCACACATGATCAGGTCCTTCTGTTCTTGCAGGTGCATGTGGAGGTGATGTAACACGACAGGCAAGAGAATGTACCTGGAATCTGGAGAGAGAAGAAGCGTTAGTGTCACATCTGGGCAGTTCAAGCCAACCTCGTCCAAATCCTTACCTATTCTTTAATTGTAATTGTTAAATGACTAACACAGAGAGATAAAAGGTACATGACTGATGTTGAAAAACAGTGGTTCCTTTCCTCAATCCATGATTCCTGCACTCAAGAGGCCTTTGATTCTTGTGCTGAAATAGGTTATTTTTTTAATTGTTGTTTTACCTCCAAATATCTACATGGCATGCTTATCTGACCATTTTCTGATTTTTCATTGAGATTGACCATCTACTGACTTTTTATTATAGTAGATGAGAATTTAGTTTTTTTTTTTTTTAGTTTTTTAGTTTTTCTCCCCAGTCTCAAAAAAAAAAAAAAATCTATCCATCTATCCTCTCACAAATTCTGGCTAAATTAACATTTTCTATTTGCTACCATTCTGATTTCCACTGCTTTGCACATGACCCGCCCCCCCCCCCCCCCCCCCGTTTTTGCTTCACTTTGGTTTATCTGTCTTTGAAAGCTTTCAGGAAATTATTCCTGGTAATTCAAAATTGCCTGATTGTGTACCTTGCCTTGGCCCTTGAAACCTATAAAATCATGTCCTTCAGCTCTGCAAACTTGCCTTGAAATACCTGTAGGATTATTTCCTTCTCTCTAGTTTTTCTGTCCTCTGTCTGGAACTCTGACTATATTTACATCATGAATGTCTTAAACTATCTTCTTTTCTTGAGTATTTTTTCATCCTTTTGTCCAACTTCCTTATCTTCCAACTCTTCAACTTTCTTATTTCTGCTATTGCATATTTAATCTCCAAGAGTTCTTTCCTATTTCCAAGGCTGGTGCCACAGGTGTGTGCCCCCGTGCCATCACACAGGTGCCTATGCTCAGAAGGGCTCTACCCCTGGTTTCATGCTCTGTGCTCCCAGCATGAAATTCCCAAAAATTTTCAAAGGAGAGGTATTGTATTTTCATTATGCAGCCACTCCTGTTTATTTCTTGAATGATATTCTTTTATACCATGCTTCATGGATTTTTTCTCTCTGGGTTAGTCAGAGACAGTTTTGTGATTTTTTTTTTCTCTTTGAATTACCTTTTTCTTTTTTTAAAGATTTTATTTATTTATTTGACAGAGAGAAAGAGAGAACAAGCAGGGGAAGTGGTAGGCAGACACAGAGGGAGAAGCAGGCTCCCTGCTCAGCAGGGAGCCCGATGTGGGGCTCTATCCCAAGACCCTGGGATCATGACCTGGTGAAGGCAGATGCTTAACTGACTGAGCCACGCAGGCACCCCTTGAATTATCTTTTTCTTTCAAGTTCTTTTTTCAAGTGTTTCTTCATTTTGGCCTCTGCTTTCACATTAAAGGTATTTCTACAAGTATCTGGTGATTGTTGGTTGTCTGTCTTTACAAGCAAGGTACTAAAATGCTAACTGGGGAAAAAAACCACAACTGTGCTCCTCAGAAAGCTTATGAACTAGTGAAGCTTCACAGTAGGGAGGGAAGGCATCCAGATGATCCAGATGTTTCATCAGGGGACCCCGAAAATTCAGAATCCGAGATGTCTTTTTTTTTTTTTTAATGTTATGACCCAGATGTCTTTTTTTGGGGGGCTGGTCACTTTCTCTACAGATTGGAATGTGGCAATCTCCTCTCTGGAAACTATCATCTTTTAGTCATTTGAAATCAAGAACGGAAGGGCCAGGTCGGGGTCTCTCTGTTTAACTGTGAGGCCCCATTTATGGTGTGGATCCCGTTCTCAAATTTAGCAGTGTCTGATCTCCTGAATCTATTCATATCTCATTTACTTTCTTTAGAGAGTGAACTTCCCATTTTTGGATTAATTAGAGAAGGGGGCAGGGGCAGGGTACTAACTATTCCTTCTAAGGATTTTTTTTTATCCAATTTTCATATTTCCAGCACCTTTAATCTTCAGATATCTGGTATTTTCTTTTTATTTTCATAAATTTTCTAAAGCTTATATATCTTTTTTAGTAATCTCTATACCCAACGTGGGGCTTGAACTCACGACCCTAAGATCAAGAGTTGCATGCTCTTCCAACTGAGCCAGCCAGGTGCCCCTGGATAACTGGCATCTTCCATTCCTGATCCTTTCTGAAACCACCCTGAGCCGTCTGCAGTTCTGTGGAGTAAACGAGTCTGTTCCTTGGCTCTACTCCCAACTCCACACACCTGTGTGTGTCAGCCTTCTCTTGTCTGCTGTCACCTGCCACTCAACTTGGTAAAAACTGTTGATATTTATGTGTTATCTCCTCTCCCATGCTCCTAAACTTGTGAGATTACACATTTCTTTTTAAAAAAAAAAAATTCCTTTACCGACCATAGATACAAAAATGCTTTTTACAACTTTAGCAAATCAATTCTAGCAACATGTAAAATACATAGTACTTCATGATCAGAGAGGCTTATCTTAAAAGCAAGGTTTGTTAAACATCTGCAAATCATACTTGCATACTTTCATCAGGTAAGAAAGCTAAATACAGTCCATTCTTGTTATTCATGCTAGGTAAGGTCTAACAAGACACTGGGAACAATGAAACAGCAAATAATGTATCATTTCTCCTAGAAGCAATATACATATAGATATAATACACATCCCACATTGATGACAATATTAAATCCTAAGAACAACTCATCCGGTCAGATTCTACTTTCTTTATATTACAGAAGAGAAAGAGATGTTCAGAAGCGTTAAGTGACTTGCCTGAGGCCACCCCACTAAGAGGGGCCACAGGTGGGATTCGAACTATGCAGTGGCCCCAGAGCTTGAGCTTCTTGCACTGCGCTGCACTGCCCCCTACTGCTCCATCCTGTAGTTAACCCTGCGTGAGGGTGGAAAGGAAGGCAGAGTGTTGCCTTGTCTGATCTCAGCTGGGAATGTGTGCACTGGGCTGCTCAAAGTTTTCACTGCTCTGTGCATGGCCGCGAATGAACGTGAGAGCGTCACAAGTATGATTTTGAGGTTACAAATACATTTTAGTACCTGAATCCATAAATAGTGAATTTTGACTGTACAAGTATCATTCCTCCATTACTGGAAGTCTTATATTGATCCCTACTTTGTCATTAAATAGGTATTTGAAATAGAAAGGTAACTGACTCATGCAGTATTTATTTCAATCTTTTGGAAAAGTAACAAGTAATTATGATTATCGTCCTGAGTGTTTGCTTTTCAACAGGATGTCGTAAGCACAAAATTACTGTCTATTGTGTGCCCATAATGGTCATGTTATTTGTGGATGTGCCCACTTGCAAATGCCCTAGCCCCTTTCCCTGATCTGCTTGGTTTTTTAAAAGATGTCAATTTAGATGGATTATTCTTGATTTATTAAAACCCATGTGTCTTATAAATAGTTGCATAAATTATAATTCAACTAGACTCACTCAAGAAAAAATGTACAGCTTAAGTAACACTATACCTACTAAAGAAACCGAACTTGTAGTTAAGAACCTTTCCACAAGAAAAATGCCAGGCACAGATGACATCTATGAATTCTACAAAGTATTTATGGAAGAAATCACATCAAGTCTACAAAAATTCTCCCAGAAAATAGAACAGAAAACACAACTAACTCTTTTTATGAGGCCAGCATTATTGATGCCAAAATTAGTCAGAGGTATTACAAGACAAGAAAACTATAGATTGCCATCTCTCATGAACACAGATGCAAAAATCCTTATAAAATTTTAGCAAAATAAATCTAGTTTTATATATATATATATATATATAAACATATATATATATAAACATGATAAACAGGGTTAATCATGAAGGCAGGTTTGGTATAACATTTTAAAGTCAATCAATCAATATTAATTCACCATATTAACAGATGTAGGAAAAAAAAACATGCAAAATTCAGCATCCATTCCTGATAAAAGCTGTCAGAAAGCTAATAATAGAAGGTAATTTTCCCAAATTGATAACAAGCCTTAATGAAATGCCTACTTTTATTTTATTTTTATTTATTTATTATTTTTTTAAAGATTTTATTTATTTGAGAGAGAAAGAGCATGAGTGGGGGGTGGGATGGGGAGGGGCAGAGGGAGAGGGAGAAACAGACTCCCTGCTGAGCAATGCCAAGGAAAGGCTCAATCCCAGGCCCTGGGATCATGACTTGAGCCGAAGGCAGACGCTTCACTGACTGAGCCACCCAGGTGCCCCTGAAATGCCTACCGTTAGCTAACATAATACTTAATAGTGGAAGATTGAATGCTTTCTCTTTAAGATCAAAATGAAGGCAAGGATGGCCAACCTCACCAACTCAGTTCAACACTGTAGTAGATTCCTAGCCAGTATAAGATACTTCCATAGGTAAAAGAATATAGGATTCTGTATCCTAATAAAAATCATAGGGAATGCAAAATATTTGCAATGGGAAAAGTGCCATTATCAGTGTTCACATGACTTCTCTTATTGGTTTATCAACACAAGGGGGTTTGGCCTTAGGTTTAGCGTTAAAACAAATCACACAAGGCACCGCCTTCTTCACTTCCGCCAACATAGATCATTAAAATCCGAACTTGTGAAATAATTCACTGCAGGCTTCCTTTAAACAGGAAGCCTGACCGGGAAACTTAAATACTCATTTATAGATCAATTACTTGACAAAAAGAACCAAGGAAAAGAATCTAAAAAATTACATGACAGGAGTCACTGCCTGGTGATGATTCATTAGGAAGGAAGATAAAGCTTATCTGATATGTTCCTGCAGCCAACTGATTTTGATTTCTAAAAATTCAATTTGCCACCAGCTGTTAAGAGAATATCTCCTGCACAAAATGTAAGGTAGACAAATAATTCGTGTGTGGTGTGCATAAAAAGAAATGTATGACTACCTAAACACATTTGCTTTTTCTCCATTATTAGGGCAATGTCAGCCAATGCAAATGATACAATCGGTGGGTAAATGCCAAACAAGCTGACTGGTTAAAATGCTAATTCTTACCTTTAAAAGGAAACACCTGGACTCATCAAGCAAGACCAAAGAAAAAAAGAAAACCCACAGTTGGACAGGCACTAACTTTCCATACATTTAACAACAGAATCTGTTACACAGTTTGTCCTTGAAAGGGTCAACACACTCATATTCCACATCTCAGAGGAAGCTCACTGTATTATGTATCTCATTGCGTGTATAAAGGAGTGACTCTCATTCCCTTTTTATTTTGCCCGTACACACTTGAGTGGGTAAAGCCCGCTCCCATCAGTAATTCTCAGTGGGTGTGGGGCGAGGAAGGAGGAGAAGCAGCTGTGAAAAGCTGGCCGATTTCCTGCTTGGGGTTCATTGAAGGAAGTCACAGACTGGTCTTTACCTCCTCTACCAACAAAGACTTAGACAAGGATCCTGGAAGTCAGCATCGCTCCACAGAGGAGCAGGGTCGAGGAGTCCTGCGGTGCCATGCACGGGTGCCAGTCGCTGTCCACACCGCGGCGCAGCATGGGCTGGACACTAGCAGGCCGACCACTGCCCCTGCTCCCAGACAGCCCAGGAGGGGGACATTATAAAGGCGGTGGGCAGCGACCAGCCGGAGGCAGAGCTGCTGGCTGCGAGAAGTAGCGACATGACAGAACACCTGAATTCAGAGCTAGGTTGGGTCTTGGTGATCAAAGCCACAAGTAACCGAAATGCCAATGTCACAGACAGCAACAAAATGAGCCTTTCACACACTGGAGGACAGACAACCCTCAGAATGGAAAGGACAGCACACAGTGCAGGGGCTACGTTCTCCCGCAGACAATGTCAGGACCACAGAGTTATGACAGGAGAGGCCGAAGGATATCTCTCACCCGGATTTCATCCCACCCTGGATGCCTCCACCACGGGGCGCCCTTCCTAAAGCAAACTAGATGCTATGAACACTTGTTACCTTTATCCATTGCGCTCGGCTTCTGGTCTGGGCCTCCCACTGCCCAAGCTGTTCTGTTGTCATATTCATGCTCATCCTTTTCCAGTAAGATTTTTTTTTTATACACATCATTTATTTAATACCTGTTGCTGCTCAATCCTGAACCCGAATGCATGACCCACCACGTAGTATTCATTCATGAAACCTCTACTGAACACCTACCATGCACCAGGCACAGTTCTGGAAGCTGGAGAGATCCCTGTGATCAGAACAGATAAAGTCCCTGGCCTTGGAAGTCTTCCTTCTGGAGCAAGGGATGAAGACAGACTTTAAATGACTAAAACCCAATTCTTTATTCAGTTCCAGCCATGTTAGGTGTTCCAAGAAGCAAAAAACAAAACAAGCATGAGAGAGAGAGCTGAGTAAGCAGGACAGAGAGGAGATGCCTGAGAAAATGAGAGTTAAACTGAGCCCAGCAGGGTGAAGGGGGATCACCTGGGATCGGAGAGGAGCAGGAGAGCGTGGGCTCAAGCAGAGAGTGAAGCATTAAGAGACGGGATCAGGGAGGTGGGCAGGGTGAGGTCACGGGGCCTGAAAGATCAATTCTCTTCTGTGTCCTCAAAACAGAGCACAACCAGGGGATGTGAGCAAGGGAGCTGGGAGGGACATCATCTGGTGTGAGTTTCCGGAAGGGAACTCTGGCTGCACAGATGGATGGGAGAAGGGAAAGGGAAGCAAGGATGGACAAACCTGAGGGAGTGTGGGCAAGGCGGCAGTGTGGAATGGACCCGTGGCAGGCTGGGGGGTAAGGGGGTCCGCCAGATATGAGACGCTGTGGAGGCCCAAGAGTAGTCTCAGGAGAAGAGGAGATGAAGGGCAGAAGGGAGAAGAGGGTTTCCAGGACAGCTCTGAGCTTTCTCGGGCTCGGTGCTGCCATAGACTGAGACGGGAGGAGCTCGCTTGGAGGGATCAGGGGTTTGAGGGGCCTGTAAGTCATCTGTGTAGAGAAGCCGAGGACAGACGGCTACTCAGGTTTGGAGCCTTAGAGGAGAGATCTGGCCTAGAAATACAAATGTGAAAGTCGTGTCAGCACATGGGCCACAAACCCAGGTGAAGGAGGTGGGATGAACCCCAATTCTCATTCAGTCCTCACTGCTGCGCAGCACCTTCTTCCCTTCCCAAATCACAACTGCGGCACCTTATCCATCCTAATTCCTTTCTTGAAGTCAGCTTTCATGGTAGACTAGCAGCAGACTGAGGGCAAGAACTAGATGTTTCCCTTGCTACAAACATCTCTAACATCATACCTGGCGTGGGTTCTGCCCACAGTACACATTTGCTGAATGAATGACCACCACCACGAGTCTACTGGATATGAGGGGCAGCTGAAACAGAGATCCCTGTGTCTTCATGCTTCCACACGGCTAAAACGGGAGGAGAGTAGGATGCACATTCTCAGGGTCTGGCTTACAATGACTCCCTCTGCTGGTCCTCGCCCTGAGCCGCCAGGGGAATGCAGCTACTCCCAATCTTTCACTGTAAAGAGTGCAACTGTTCATGGAAATGAAACCAAGACACACATCCCGGCCCTGATTTCCCCTGAAAATCAGTGTCGGTGTGGATGAGTGACATGTAAGGAATGAGAAGATACAGCTTTCAACCGTTCCCCAGTAATGTGCTTGCTCATGCCAATCAGTCTTGAAAAGTTCAGAAAAAAACATAAGAAAACAGTTTAAATTGGGCCTTGACGTTTACATTTATTTTCACACAGGTAAAACTTAGGGTCAACTATGATTTTGGTGATGCTTCCTCCCCAAACTCTATACTTCAGAACGACTCTTTCTGCCATTGCCAAAGCGGTCTTCTCCAAAATTTAGACCCTTTCCTGGCCCTCAGGAAACAGGAAGAATAGAACTGTGAGGAGAAAGTGAAAATGAGTTGTTCAATTTTTACACTTTAAATATGTCTGCCTGGACCCCAGACGACTTAGACATCAAATACTGATCTACATAGATTCTAAATCTTAACACTGGCCTTCAGGTTTGACCAGATGTCCTAAACTCTGACCCTGGGGCGTGACTAGGTTGGGGGGGTGGGGCGCATGATTCTGCCTGGCTGTGGAATGGCTCCAGCCCTGAAGTTGCCCACGGACCCTCAACTCAACCTGGCTTCAATCTTCTTATGACTTTTGTCATTCCCTTCTTGTGGTGTTGACTATATGTGTCCCTCTGTCTTTTCTCTGTATTAATTTCTAATCTAAGCTCAACCAGGAGTATTCTATAGTCATGCTGGTGCCTAAGCATGCTTCCTCTGCCTTTTTTTTTTTTCTCCTTGGAATTTTTGTTGGTTTTTATGCATCAACCTGACTGTGCCATGGGGTACCCGGATATTTGGTTAAACATTATCCTGGGTGTGTCTGTGAGAGCATTTCTGGATGAGATTAATATTGGAATTGGCAGCCTGAGTAAAGCAGATTGCCCCCCTCAAAGTGGGTGGATCTCATCCAATGCACTCAAGGCCTGAATAGAACCAAAGGGGACAAAATGGAGAATTTGCTCTCTCTGCTTCTCTTTGAGCAGACATCAGTCTTCTGCCTTCTCAGACCTGGACTGGAACTTTCACCACTGACTCTCTCAGGTCTCCAGCTGACCAACTGCAGATGTTAGGAATTCTCAGCCTCCATCATCACTTGAGCTCATTCCTCATAAGAAATCTTGTACATACACACACACACACACACACACACACACACACATATCCCTATTGGGTCTGTTTCTCTGGAGAACTCTAACACAGGATTCGAGCACAAAGACAACTGTTAGAACTATTTGTCTTTCCTAGGGAGCTTATAACATCTAGTCTTTTTTTCTAAAATGTTCTGAAATTTATTTTCTTAAAAGTGTGGGCCAACTGTACTCTGTACTCCTCTCCCTGGATAATATCAACTCTCAGAAAATAAGGTCACTTTCTCAGATTCTTCTCACTTCTATCTCACTAACCATTTCTTTGCTGATCAGAATTAAGCTCAGAGGGCGCCTGGGTGGCTCAGCTGGTTAAGCGACTGCCTTCAGCTCAGGTCACGATCCTGGAGTCCCGGGATCGAGTCCCGCGTCAGGCTCCCTGCTCGGCAGGGAGTCTGCTTCTCCCTCTGACCCTCCTCCCTCTCATGCTCTCTGTCTCTCATTGTCTCTCTCGCAAATAAATAAAATCTTAAAAAAAAAAAAAGAAAAAAAAAAAAGAAGAATTAAGCTCAGAGTAGCAACTGTCTTCACCATAGTCTATGTTCTGAGAAATAGGAACTGTCAAAAACTATGTATTTGATCTTTGATGATGTATCCAGTTGATACCCTGTAATGTCCTTATCTCTACTTTATCTTGTCCTAGTTTAGATTTATAATTTTAAGTCAGGAAAGTGTCATTTGTAACATCCTTCTAGCTAAGATGTATATGCTCACAAGCGCAGTGCTCTGAGTCTCATTTTTAAAACTTTCAATCCATAAATAAAACTCATAGATTTCTAAGTGTCTTTTTTTTCCTTCATATGTGCAGGTGAGCTATCACAAGCTTTAGACCCTGTTTGTTTCACCCACATGGGACAGACAGAATAATGATCTCCCGAAGATGTCCATGCCTTAATTCCCAGAACGTGGGAATATGTAAGGGCAATACAGACTCTGCAGAAGTGCTTAAATTAAGGGTCTTGAGATGATGAGATTATCCTGGATTATCTGGATGGGCCCAATAGAATCACAGGGGTCCCTGAAGGTGGAAGAGTCAGAGTCAGAGAGAGATCCGGCGATGCTCCACTACAGGGTTTAAAGATGAAGGAAGGGGCCACAAGCCAAGGAGTGCAGGTGGCCCCTACAAACTGTAAAAGGCAAGAAAAGAGATCCTCTCCTAGACGCTCCACAAAAGAATGCAGCCCTGCAGACACCTTAACCACCTTAATTTTAGCCCAGGGAAAAGCATTTTGGACTTCTGCCCTCCGGAATTGTAAGATACAAAGTTTATGTTATTTTAAACCATTACATTTGTAGTAATTCTTACAGTACCAATAGAAAACTAACACCAGGTACCTGGTCTGGACCTCTACCCCCCACACTTCGCACCTCTGTTCCTAACCCTGGGGGAGGCCCTGATCACTGCAGAAGAACCTCTATGCCTCTGAGGAGCAGAGTTCGCAAACCACTGCAAGAAACATCCTTTCTCCAGGATGAGATGTTTTCCTGGGGAGAAATTAGAAGGTTTGAAATTTCTTTTATTTCCTGAAGTATCATTTCAGGGGGAAAAAAAAGAAAACAGAAACAAATGATCCATCAACAGGAGAAAAAATAAATTAACCAAGATAAATTCATTCAGAGTGGAATACCATCCAATAAAAAATAAATTAAAAAAATGAACTAGAGGTGTACCTAGTAGCTTGGATAAATATAAAAGTATATTAGTCAAAAAGAAGCACTCTATGGAATGACGTACAACATAATGTCATCATACAAAGACTAAAAGATGAAAGATATCTGAAAAGATGAAAAAAAGTTATATTTTTATAGATACGTAATAAAGGCAGAGAAAATAGAAACAGGAATCTCTGATAGTGGGAATTTCTCTGAAGTAAGTAAGTACATGCAAGAGGGCCTAAATATATCTGTAGTGACCAATTTCTTAATAAAAGACCCAAAGCAAATACCTGATACTGTTGAGATTTATTAATGATTTACTATCTTACACTCTATTCTTGTATGTTTTAAAATGTTTTACAATAAAATAATGTAAAAAAAGCTTTTTTAACTATATTTGAAACCCTATTTCAAAAGTATTAATACACACAGATTGATTCATGTGGAAAGAGAATTCTCAGTAGAGTCCATTTTTAAAAGCTTATTTAGTGATAGTGATAGAAACTTCTTAAACTTTAAAATGAGGCTGGTATTTTATTTCAGGAAAAACTAGAAGAAAACAAAAGGCAGTCACAGATACTATGACAAAATCAATTTAGTAACTGGTCACTTGCTATTAGGATAAAATAAAAAATGACAATACATCAAAACTTTCACTCAGTTTCAGAACACAAATTGATGGAAACATTTTAAGAACAAAAGAGACAAACACGTAAGGATCATATCAGGTCCCTATAAGCATCTCTGAAAGAAAATGTTAAATTTTGTTGAACAAAAAAAATAAAATCTAGGGCACCTGGGTGGCTCAGTCAGTTAAGTGTCTGCCTTCGGCTCATCATGATCCTGGGGTCCTGGGATCGAGCCCTGCATCAGGCTCCCTGCTCAGAGGTTAGCCTGTTTCTCCCTCTCCCTCTGCCTCTCCTCCTGGCTCGTGCTCTCTCTCTCTCTCTCAAATAAATAAATAAAATCTTAAAAAAAAATAAAACCTATAACAAAAAAGTTAGCATGCCTGACATCAAAACTAGTTTGTGATTACAATCAATAATTTAATCATTAGGATTTTCATTCTTTCTAGAAATAAAGCTTTGATAGTCATGCTGCTGTATTTGGCTACTTAATAAATTTATTCTACTATCCAAACATACAAGGCTTTCTCAAAGAAAGGAATTTTCTGCTTCCTCTTCCTAATTGCTTCTGTTGACCTATGACTACCCGGGGTAAGTAATGGCTTTCTGGAAACAATGTTTCATTCACAAGACTCACCACCCTACCTGGATTGGTATAAAGCTGGCTTTCCACGGTTTTGCCGATGCACTGCAGCTTCACGGCCTGCAGGGAGTCATCCACGTGCACGATGGTCGGCAGACTGCCCAGGGTGTCCTGCACCAAGTTGGCCACTTCCCTGATATCGAAGAGCTTCAGGAGCTCTGAGTACACAGCTGGGAAGGAGCTCAGAAACACAGCCTTAAAAGGAAGAGATTTAAATCAACTCCGAGATATAACCCGAGAAATTTGCTCTAAAATGTCAATGAGTTTAAGACTGTGATAAGTAATTCTGAATGATAAAAAAAATGAATGTAAAATCATTCCCGTACCTAAAGCTAAAAGGCTGCAGTTAAAAAAAAAAAAAGTGTAGCAAAATAGAACCATGTTTTAAAATGTGCAAGGGTGCAATATAATAAAACTGAGAAATTCTGGAAAATCATTGACATTAGCAAAATGACTGGCAAAAAATTGCACAGAATCAGCAAAATGCAGCATGATCAAATGGAAAGAATGCTCAACCAAGACCTGGAATGCAGTCACTTATATTTCCTTCCTTTTTGGAGAAGGTTTCTGAAGTGCTCATCTAAATCTCATTTACCTTGAAGAAACCAAACGCATTGATTCCCGAAAGCACTGAAGTTGTGGTTAAAGAAAAAAACAAGACAAGGAACAAGAAGACCTAGATTATATGAACTACTAGCTTGGCCTCTAATCAACTCTGTGACCTTGGACAAGTCACTGTAGCCCCCTGGGTTTCAGTTTTATCACCTGTAAAATCAAAAGATCATTATAACAAACATTTAAGGTTGCTTTGAGGTTTATTGTAACCCCAGAACTGCGTGTACTAAGAACAATATTCTTTATGTAAGTGAAGAAGCCTGATAACCATTTTTTAAGGGAAAAAAAAGATGCTAGTATCAAATCCTAAGGGGCACACATTGGACTAGGATTGTACATCAAAACAAACCCAGCTTTTAAATTCCACAAAAAGGAGGGCAACGGAAGGAAGCGTCGACCAGCCTCAAGTCTACCAAGTGGGGGAAGGAGGCACATGTTTCTAATATGCTAATATTCAAGTGCTAGCTGGCTTACCAATGAGATCTGACACCAGCAGAAAGTAGGTCGAGTCTACATGTGCTGATGATTCAAACACAGACTCAAATTCAAATTCATGGGTTTTGGCATTTATCTGTATAGCAGCAGCAGAAATATCTAGAAGAGCCAAGACCCGTTTTTGACGCCAGAACCACCAAAATGCTTCAGGGGCTAAAGTCAACAGCTATGTTCTCCTTGACTCTTAAACATTATAGATTTACTTGGATGCATTTAAAATTAATAACTTGGTATTCCCTGTTAAAGACTATATTTATATAACCTTCATTTCACTCTGCAAAGAGCTGAGTCATACAGATGAAGTTAAAAAAGTAAAATACAGTAAGATGAGCCCAGCTTTCTGATTACTGGAAGGTCAACTACGTTGATATTCCTCGGGAATCTTTTCATTAATCTATTAATTCTTTAGTTATAGCTCTTTACTTCAAAAACGTATTTGAATGTGCCTGCAGTGAAGATACATGTATTAAAAAGGATAAAGGTACAAGCACCTTGTGATAAGAGCAGAATGATAGCTGGACCAAGATATCTAAACTAAGATTTTTATTGCAAATAAGAAGAAAAGCCTATGTTTATTTTGACCTCCCTGATAGCCAAGACAAATAGAGAAAGAATTATTAGGAATTTGGGACAAGGTTTTGGACCTCAACTCCTTCCGACATCTCTCTTCTGCTCTTGGGGATGCACGGTGGGGATCTGTCTATGGAGGGGGAAACCGAGAGGCACAGCTCCAATGGCTGAGTGAGCAGTCCTGTTGGGGCTGGGCTCCCAAAGACAGAGTCATTAGTGAGCTGGGGTTAGGGCAGGAGGACTAAATGAGCATCCCGATAGAACGAGGATGGCCTGATCTGTGGGGCACTATAAACTGATCCAACATGAAGGTTTTCTGGGATGGCTGCTCTGCCTCCAGAAGACAGAATTTGCCTTGAGTTGTAGCCCACAGTGAAAAAATGCAAAAGAGAGCAAGGAAATTGGGTTTTTGAATTTAAGGCAACCCCCACAGTAAGACTTGGACTGGTGGATATTCTTGGCTCTGGATGTGATTGGCAGAATTCTAAGATGACCTCCTAGACCTTTTTTCCCCAGTGTTGTTCCTGTGCCTAAGTTATGTTACATGGCTAAAGGGATTTTGCAGGTATAATGAAGGTTACTAATGAGCTGACCTTAAAATACGGAGATTATCCATATGGGCCTGACCTAATGACATGACCCTTTAAAGCAGAAGTTTTCTCTAGCTCAGGGTGGGAGAACTCAGAGAGATTTGAAGCATGAGAAGGATCTGACATACCATTGCTGGCTTTGAGGATGGAGAGGCCACATACCAAGGAATGCGAATGGGCTCTAGGAGCTGAGAACACCCCTCTTCTCCTCCAATCCCTTGCTGATAACCAGCAAGGAAATGAGAATCTCAGTCTTATGAACACTTGGGAGATTCTGAAAGTGAATTCTTCCCCAGAACCTCCAAATAAGCCATCAAGGCCAACACCTTGATTTTGGCTGTAGGAGACCCTAAGCAAAAAATCCAATCAACCTTTCTTATCTACAGAACTATGAACTAATAAATGGATGTTACTGAAAGCCATTAAGCACATGGTTATTTGTTACACAGCAACAGGAAGGTCATACGCAGGGTCAATCAGATTAGTAACGCCTTCCTTCTTAGAAAAGAGAACTATGAGGGTGTGGGGTCAAAAGGGAACTTGGAATAAAAAAAGGTCTAGAGTATTCCCTTTTCTCCCAAAACACAGAGGGACAAAGTCCTCTTTGCTTAGTAAAGAAAACTAACCACTTCGTCATTTTCTATGAATTCTCTTAGCATCAACCTAAAAGAAAATGATCACATCACGTGGGCCCGTGTCATCTCAGGGCAACTACTAAGATGTAGTGGAAACATAACTAAGGAAAAAGAATATTTCTCTAACTTTATAGAAGGGAAAAAAACCTCTTGAGTCCCTAGGAAGGCATGTCATTGAGAAACCATGACTTAAATTTACCCTTAAAAGTAAGAGAATATTTTTCAGATGTGATTAGGTAAGTTTTGTCCCTATAACCGGTAAAGGTTTATGATTAAAAAAAATCTTAATTAAATAGCTTTTATAAAAGTAGTGAGTTTCTGAGAACTTTGATCTAAAGGAATACATGATTAGCTTGTTGGATTATCCTTTTCAAGTATCAACTGCTGAAAGTAGGGTTTGGCTAGTGGGCAATTTGACTTTGAGGTATCTGGCAAGTTCCTCAAGCGCAGGGATTGTGCCGTTGGCAATAGAGGACAAAATGCCATTAAAAGAGCCTGAATTGTATCCTTGCCCACATGTAAAATTGGCCCACTTATGTAAAAAAGAGATTAATAAGCCTGGTGATGGGTATTAAAGAGGGCACGTTCTGCATGGAGCACTGGGTGTTATATGCAAACAATGAATCATGGAACACTACATCAAAAACTAATGATGTACTGTATGGTGACTAACATAACATAATAAAATAAAATTAAAAAAAAAAAAAAAGAATAGCCCCCAAAAGTCAGAAAAAGCACAGTACTATTATTGGAGGGTTGGTACATTTCTGGTGTTTTACCATTATATGTAATACCTTCCAAATGTCAAATGGCACCAAATTATAATGTTACTCTAAAGGGACCTAGTTAGTTTTGTCTTCTAATCTCCCATTTTTCCCCCTCTAATTCTCAGTGATTATAAATCTCTAGTCTCCAGGGGATGGCAGCAAAGAGGCTGCTTCTCCATCTGATAGGTTTTTAACCAAGTCATTCGAACTAAAAGTGTATCAGAACGATTAAGAAAATGTAAAGGTATTGAGAATGACTGCTCAGAACACATTCAAGGCCGTGCTACTTGGAAAGTGGATAAACCCCGCTCTTAAACAGAACCCGTGGAGCCACTCCAGGTAATAGCATTTGGCAACAGCTGCTCAGCATTGGTCATGTAAGATCAGTCCCAGGACGATTAGGGTCAAGTTAAATAAAACAAAACAACATGCAGTTTAGCCAAGTCCAATACAATGAGTCTCAAGCTGACAGATTAAAATGCAGTGCAAGGCTTGGGGTAAACAACAGAAACAAGTCAGCTCCAGTGAACTTCCTTCCCTGAGGCTGATGCTGACGGCGTGTCTACTCATCAGCGCGTGTTTTGGGAACCGAAATCCAGGCTGCTGCAGACCAACAGCCTCCCCACGAAGAGTGAGAACAGTCGGAGGAAAGGCAACCAAACCTCTGCTCTGCTGGTGCTCAGAAGCTAGGGGACCTTTTAAAAGTCTGCCAAGTTGCTTACGCTCCATGTATCAACTGGAGCAATGGATTTCTCATGGAGAAAACATTCGCTTCCGCTGCTATGTAAACACAAATAAACTGGACTCATTTTTGCTCTACTGAGCAGAGATGAGAAAACATTACCTGTGATTGAGATAATGCTCCTGACCCTTTGCTCTCTTGAGAAAGGAAGAAACGGACCGACACAAGGAGCTCCTGAATGCAGCAGCGAAATTCCTCTTCATTTTGTCCCCCGGTGGCGAGGGAAAAGAGCCTTCGAGATTGCACTATATACTTAAAAATATATTCTTGTGCCTTAAAACGAAATGTTTTAAAAGTTAGTCTCAAAGGAAACCGAGAGTATTTAACAATGACATGGCATAAAAACCACGGGACAACATTAGAATTTTAAATTATTGATTTAAACGCTAAGACCCCCAATGAGATTTTTGAACAGTATTTACTTGTGGGGGAAGAGCCATTTTTCTCTGATGCTAATGAGAGAAAATGTATAGCTAATTTGAAAATTCTTTGTAATTCTCAAGAAGTATGAACCTGAAATGCTTTTGATCCTCAGGTGGTTTTTAAAATTTAGTTAACAGAGAGATACTGGTCTGTTTCTCAAAAATTATTGTGCTTTGCTGACAGGTACTCTTGCCACTTAGCATTTTACCTTCCATCAGACCAACTTGATAAATTTATAATTAGGAAACCACTCGCTTTTAAAAGTGCATACCTGTCTACTTTTACCTACTGACACCAAATAGAGTGGCACTCAATGAGAGGACATGAGAGGACTCTCAGAGCAACTACTGGACAATTCCTTTAAGGACCTGTGTTCTTCATGAACATGTTTGCAAGTAAAGTGTTAGCATCTCCACCGAGCACCGAGGGTCCAGACACATGGGCAGCTTTAAACCGCGAGGCCCAGTAAAACCTCAGGTCTCCTCACTGTGACCCCTGCCAAGCCACCCTATACTCTCAAAATTTCAGACAAATTGTTCTCAAACGGCCTCTGTCAGGGTGTTGGAAGCAAGAGCCAGGAACTTCCAGGCTTAACTGCTTCTCTGTGGTCTTCTGTCCTAAGACCTCCCTCCTGCCAGCCCTAGACTTCACTCCAAGGGTTCTGGAGCTCAGAGGTATAAGGATTCAATCCCAAGCAGTTCCAGTGGGTGAGCCTGGCAAAGTTTCTTTCAAATTTCATCAGCTCTGGAGGAGCATAAACTGATTAAGATCCTTGAATTGGAATGCCAGTAATACATCATCACCAATTACTGTCTCTGTAGAGGAAAGCAGTTAGTTTAGGCATCATCACACAACAGTTCTGTTAGACGACGTTATCTGCTATCGCCAGTGTGTCATTACCTTCAACACCTCCTGGATGTGTTCTTGCCGTTCCGCTTCCGTTATCCTGTCCACATACCACTTGAGAACTTTGATGAGATCTCTGAAACGCAGGGGAAAATATACAGAAGGTGGACTTGGTCGAGTTCTCAGTTAAAAGCCAACAAATCCAACATTTTTATCACGAGGAGGCTTCTTTCCCCATCAGTCCTCACCGTTTTCTGTCAGATGGCTTAATCTGATGATATTAGGAATGTGCACAGCAACATCACTACCTCTCTTGGAAGCTTCCTCCCATTGAGATTCTCCTCAATACGGACACATCCCATTGACCCTGCTGTTTCTGGCAAAGCTTCCCAATGGGCAAACACAAATACCAGAGAAAAGGACTCTGGCCAAGAAAGGGCCTGGAAGTCTGACCGCATGGTCCATCTTGGACAACTGATAATTGGGATTTCTTCCCCAGTGACCATGTAAACAAGCTGGATGAAATATTCAGTTGGAGGCCATAGGGGGTGTGGGGAAGGATAAGGCAACAACTCCCTACTTCAAATCACACGCCCATGGATTGATCTAGCCAATTCTCTGACCTATGGGAAGAACAAGGCTTATCATCAGAGTGCCTTAGTGAGGGAATTTCCAAAACAGCCAAGTTTGTTTTTTTTCTTTTTTAAGGAACAAAATTTGAATTAAAAAAAACAACAATAATTCTCAAGATTGCAGTCTTGCTACCTTTACCTTTGTTCTGTTCTTGGTTTCTGGGAAACAGAGCAATTTTTTAAAAATGCTCCTCTTTTCTCTCAGTCAGGGAAGAACACATGGATGTGGTACAAGGCAGGTGCTGCCTGGAGTGTTATTTTGAAGATAAAGGTCAGTGAGTTTCTGACCACCCACAGCCCAATAAGATTCCATAGGCCTTATCTGTCTTGTTAGGAATGATTATCCTGCTCTCCTGGCCAACATAAAGTGTTAGAAATTACACCCTTCCTCTCCAGCTTCCACTGATAATTTCAGTCACAAGTGGTGAGATGTTACCAGGGCCCCAAATGTTAGGCCGAGTGGCAGAGTCGGGCCAATGTTTCATACTATCCCTGATATTACATTTCACCCTCTGTAAAAATCATGTTGACACACCATTCATTGAAATGTTGGAGTATTAAATCTTCAGATGCCTTGAGAAGGAATACCCAAGGTAATAGGATCAAATGCTTATTTGATTACTTATCTTTTATATATCACATGATGGGGAAAAAGGGGGCAAAAACACAATTCCATCTTTTTTTAACACACTTCTGGGAATGATTGTGCATGTACATGGCCTTCGTGCTTAAGGTATCAGGTAAAAACATGGGCAGAATAGCAACGGCAGTGTTAGAATGGGGAGAAAGAACTTTGGGGAACATTCCAGGGCTGTATTTAAGTCAAGGCCAAAGACCGGGAAGATGTCATACATAGCACAGAAAGAGAGAAGCTGTTGCCTTCTGGGAAGTATCAACTAGGCCGCAGGGAGGCAGGTAAGAGCTACAGCTTGTCATTATTCATTCACTTTAGCCTTGCCTGCAGAATCTGAGCTAATAGGAAGGGATGAGCAGTGAAAATGGCAGCTCCTATCAAAGGGTCGAGTCCATGGCTGACCTGCTTAATGTCTTCACATGAATCAGCATGCATTAGGCAGGCAGTAGGGACTCAGTAAATATTAACAGATAAATGAATGAAGGAATTTAAAAAGATAGGATGACAAAGGCTGTTTTCCCTTCACATCTCTTTCTTAAAGACTTCTAGAATCAGCGAGGAATGTGGTGGTTAAATGGGGTTTTTGGCAGGCAGACTGAAATAACCAGGCATTTCAGACGAAAGAATATCACATGAAGTAGAGACAAGAAGAAAACACTTTATATTTTAGGTTTTAGGAATAGAATTCAGAAAGGTTTTTTTTTTGGTCCTTTTAATCACAGTAAGTTGCAGCCATTAAAAAAAGATGTGTGAGAAAGGAAGAGACTGACTCAAGAGACACTTCAGATGTTGTGGTTCATTTCTTCCTACACTCCCTTTTAAATTTTCCTATATTGCCGGTTCTGCGTGGAAAAGCTCCAAAGGAATTGCTTCTAAACCAATTACAAGATAAAGGCCTTACCTGTATGCAAGTGCCCCAGCAAAGTGACTCTCAATGTAAGTGTCCATTACAGGTTTAAAATGATGGAATTTGCTATCTTGCAGCAAATTTATTATGTGAACCTAAAACGAAAATTGAGCTTTATAAAAACCGAATGCAAATTAAGATTTTTTTTTTTTTTTTTGGTTCTTTTTAAGTGACTCTTATGCTATTAAGTGCACATCTCAGAAAGGGCCTTATGAAAGTCAAGACCAAGAGACAAAATTGTTAGGATACAATTAAAGTGAATTTAAACTCACCAAAGAATCAAATACTTTAGATCCATATTTTTGGGAATTTTCATCTAAAATTCCAAATAAAGTATCCAGCGTATCTTGCAGAAACTGTTAGATAAAGAAGTAAATTAATAAAAACAGTATCATCTGTCCTTCCCCTCCAAATACTCTTTATTCCATGAATTTCCAAGAGAGGGATAACAAAATAGCATATACCTTTACTATCTCTGAGCCATCGATTTCTTTTATTTTAGAAAGACAGCCTGTGATCTTGTCTGGGTGGGTTCTCCATTTCAAGAGATCAAGCATATCACCTTTCCAAACAGAAAAGGAAGATTAATTGCCTTAGCAGAGAATAATCCCTCACATGAAAGTGTTCCACCGATAAAAGCTAGATTCTTACACATGTTGCCTACCCTCCTGGTCATCCAAGTTTCAGGCTCCCCCAGACTACGACTAGCTCTCTAAGATGGCATTTATTACCGTGTATTCTAATTACTTCTCCCTTCCCAATGCTCTTGATTTACAAACTCCTACTTATCCTTCAGTTCCCAGATTAGCTGTTGCTTTATCCAGGAAGTCTTTCCTGAAATGTCCATACTGAGCTCACTGTCTCTGCTTTGTGCTCTCACCTCACAGTGGCGTTGACCTCACGATTTCAGTTGTTAATTTGTCTTTGCCCTTACTAGGTTGTAATCTCCAAGAAAAAAAAAGCCACCATGCCGAATTTGGCCCTATAGTATCCCAGCAAGGGTACAGAGCATGCACACAGCAGGCAGCTGATAAATAGTTGTTGAATCCTTTTCTGCCAAAGTGGGAGTTTCTTGAGGGTCAGGAACCTGCTTTATTCACATCTGTGCCCCCAACACACAGCACTCTGCCTAGCAACCAATTCTACCTGGCAATGAAGGTCTTCTTGAAAATGTGACCCAAAGCTGGCAGGACTAGAAGGTCCCTGCACAAGGATGACAAGTCTGGTCAACTGCTGGATCATCTAGTGAGCCCGTGGACCTGAGAGGGCCAGTTCCTGGATGCCATGGTCATCATCCGTCATCCCAGATTCTGGGCAGGTGCAGGGCCCAGGTCTTCAATTTCCTCCCCTTCCAAAATTGACAAGCCATGGGCCTGAGTCTAACAGGGTCCTCTGAGAACCTCTTCACCTGGTGAGGGAGAAAATCCTTCCCTCAGCTTTCCTGGGCAGAAGTTAGAAAGGCTCCTGAACATGGTGGCCAGCTTCACTAGGCACCAGAGGGAGCAGGGGGACAAGCGTGTCTGGAAGGCAATGAAAGCAGGTAAGAACTGACAAGGCTTGTGTATTCAGGGAGCACACAGGGCAAGGGAACCTGGCAGGGCTGGCTTCCCAGGGCTCGGTGGGGTTGAAAGACTAGAACAGCCAAGAAAGAAGCCAGGAAGGATTTTCCAGGCTTAACAGTGTGAAGTCCACTTGAAAGCACTCGTTTCAGGAGAAACCCAAACGGGACTTGCTGAGAGACAGAAAGACCAGCATGGAATCAAAACCCAGAAGAAAACAAAAACAAGAAATCAAGGAAGAAGTAGTTGTGATGAAAAAGAAAGATGATGCAGTGAAGAGAGATGAGAAAAAGCGTATCTTCAGAGGAAAGAGAAGCAACCTTCACCAAAGCCAGATTCAAGAGAAAAGCATCACAAAGGACTTAAAAGTGAGAAATTTAGTATTAAATAGAAATATTTATCTACAACAAACAGGGATAAGAGGATGGTTTAGAATTAGAAAAATGAAGGAATTTTAAAAATAATGACTGTGAAAAAGAAATTTATGGTATTTTCATAGAGGAAAAACCTGAAAATGTTTAATATTCATGTCTAACTCAGACATCCTAGATGTACGATTGGGACCTTTTTTAAAAGTATTGATTCTATTTAGAATAGGAGGTATTTCCACAGAGGGAGACGTCGCCAGAGGGAGCACCGCATTCTTCTCCCGTCTGTTTGCTGCCTCCCTCCCACGGACTTCCTACTTCCTGCCCGGGCATCTTCTCTTACAGTTCCGCAACGCATGACCCCTGCCACTCACTCTTCACTGCCCACTCCACCTCTGTTCCAGCTCCCCCTCCGTCTCCCTCCTCTCTTGCCTGCCCCTCAGAACAAGGCGGCTGCAGGGGCACCCAGGGCATAGCCCAGCGTGAGGAGTGTGTGCGGAGGAAGGAGGGGGCTATGACCTATCGCTGAAAATGCGAATATACTGTATGTTTGATCATACCAAGAGCTAGAAAATAGGTGGATGACATAATCCCTACTCCTTTTTTTTTTTTTTTTCTCCTTTTAAATCACACTCTCAGGAAGAGACTGAATGAACGAACCACTCATTATTTTGGGGGGGAAGGGGACGCGGGGAAGTCAGCAACTTTACAATTAACTGTTAGGCTAAATTTAAGCACTGTTTTTATTTTTAAACTTTTTTAAAAGTTGTGTTTAACAGCCGAAGGAAGAAAACAAATAAGTAAAATAATTTCCTCCCTGACCCCTACTTTTAAGAAGCTTAAAATATCTCCTTGGTCTGGCAGTCACAGATGTCAGCAGGATGCTCCCGCTAGCCCTGAACAACACTGGAGTACAGAATATGCGCAGAGAGACACACTTTAGGGATCGTGAAATGCAAATCTGCTATAAGAAACTGTTCCTAGAGACCGTATCACTTGCTAAATGCCCAATTGTAATGGAAATGGGATCTGCATATTTTCCAATTTGAGTAAAATGAATACAAAGCAATTTAATTCCAATTTGGAACTGGATTACTTCTACACAGAAATGTGTGTCTAGCATGTAATTTTCAGAACGATCAACTAACTTCCTTCCTCCTTCCCATCTCTTTGAAACACAGGATTTCCTGGTTCATTTTGAGCTGTGTTACACTGACAAGGTTAATCAAAGTCAAATGATAATTAAGAACTTATCAGTGTCCAAAAATGAGCCAAGCATTGCCCTCCATATAGTGAGATGTTTAATATAATGATTTCTCAATAGGTTTATTTACCCATATCTACCTGAAAATGTTCTCTGCTTTTACAAAGTAGCAACTTTTAATTTTTAGGATTTGGTTCTGTTTTACATTCACAATTCTGTCTAACGTCCTAAACCTGAGAACAAGAACAAGTTAAGTCTGCAGGGCCCAATACTTTGATGGCAGATAAGCTATTGCTAGGATTATCTGTGTGGTTGGCAGAATAGTGGCCCCACAGACATCGATGTCCTAATCTCTGGTACCTGTGAATATGTTTACCTTTTATGACAAAAGAGATTTCACAGATGTGATTAAGTGAAAGGTCTTAAAATAGGGGCGACCATCATGGCATATCTAGTGGACCCAATGTAATCACAAGGATCCTTAAGAGATAGAAGATGGTCAGAGTCATGACCATGTCCAGATGCTATGCTGCTGGCTCTGAAGACGGAGAAGGGGCCATGAGAAATGCAGGTGGCCCCTGGAAGCTAAAAAAGGTAAGCAAAAGGATTCTTCCCTAGAGGTTCCAGGAGAAATGCAGTTCTGCTGACACCTTGATTTTAGTCCAATGAAAAGGATCTCAGGTTTCTGACCTCCCGAATTGTTCAATGATAAATGTTTGTTGTTTTAAGCCAGTAAGTTTACAGTAATTATTCCTACAGTGAGAGGTAACTAATACAACCTGAAATTATTCTACCAGAGGCTATCAGTTAAATGTGAACCCTAGGCTCTATGACATACATACAACTAATCCACACAGGATAAATACAATTTCTGTCTAAGGGAGTCAACAGCAGGTTGATTTTCTTATCTTCATAATCTCCATAGGGTAGACTGGCACCATAAAAAACACCAGAGGTTTGGTAAATGCTTTATGAACCTTATAGAGTTCTGTCAGTGAAGTTTTTATCTAAGTAAAATCATTCATCACTGAATACGGATAAACTCTTGATGTTTCTTAACTTGGTGATGGCTACCTTCAACCAAATTTACTAAAAATATGCAGTTGACTTTGAAAAATATTTCTCCAAAAATACTTTTGGAAGGGAAAAACAAACCTAATACAAATGTGAAAGGATCATTTGCCAAAGTCCTACATAGATATGGCAGCACGGCAAGAGAAACTGAAAGGTATCTTAAAAGAGGTCAATATTGTAGTGCGACATTTTACATCTTTTCCGAGGCCATGTTCTAAGAGAAGAAATACTTTTCCTACTACAAATGCTGTTCTGTGACAGAGAAGAAAGAACTAATAGCGCTTACCGATGTTTAGGCACAGGAACACTTTATGAGATTCAATACCTTATTATGAAAGTGATTCTCCTCAACATAATGAATCTGACTTATTAATTTGGCATTCAGAATACTAGCCAGAAGCCTTATATGGCAACCGTGAAGAACTCAAAAATGTTTCATTTCCTTCCTTCATTACAGATGATGTTTTCATGACAATTTTCCAAGGAGAAGAACTTGTTTTATTAATCATAACTTGCTAAACAATCACCGACATAAAAAGTATGGTAGAATAGAAAAGCAATATCCATCTAATTAAACAAAAAACAGCCTCCATTCCAAAGCCTGCAATTAGCACTGTTTATGGGCTATAAAACAAGAGAGATTAAGGTGGTGGTGTTCTTTGTCTCTTCCTCTCTTCTTTTTAAAAAGCAGCTGGTTCTGAAGCATTGTGCACTTGGGTTTCAATACTGGGATAATTTTGAAGTCTTTAAATTACATGCATTAATAGGCCATTGGGTCGCAAAGGTTTCCATTTTACTGGAGATCACAGACGGAAGGATCAGCAGTTTTTCTAGTGCAAAGTTCTTAAATAGAACACTGGTGTTTATTAAACATGTCTACCAAAATTCACAGGAGTGCGTAAATACAAGGGCTTTCAAATAAAACAGCATTATACATTACCATTCTGTGTGAGTTTTGTGGAACAGAGAAAAGATGTTATCCAAAAAGACTCCTTTGTGGCCTTGATAGCTTGATGATTATTTCCAAGGAGGATGCCCTTGGAAAAAGGAAGTTTGAGGTAGCGGGTAGTATCCTGAAGATTTGTGTTTTCTTCACACTGTTAAAAATATTAAAAACAACATAAAAAAGGGAGGGATAAGAGACCTCATGAAAGTTATTAAGCATAATTTCCATTTCTACTGTTTATGAACTGGGAAACATTCCACACGGGATTACAAATAGAATTGGCTTTTAAGTAAAATACAGCAAAAAGAGAGAGAAGGAATTAAGCACAGATTTTGGGCTCAGACCGATTTGGGTTTGAATCCCAGTTCTGCTCCTTCTCCCAGGAGTAACTCTATCACGTTATCTCGCCACTCCAGATCACCATTTCTATCTTTAAACCTTGGTGTGTTGTCATAAGAATTAGGTTCCATAAAGCCTTTTGCACAGTGCATGATACACAGGAAGTACTCAGAAAAATCATATTTGTAGTGACCACAGCATTTAAAAAAAAAATGCTTCAATTCTTCCAACATCTCATCTGAGGCTGCTATTGAACAGCTCCTTGCTTTGAAAATTGGTAATTAAAGGAAACTGTTTTTCAGGGTCCTCTAAGAGTCCTACCATGTGAGAAAAATCTCTACTTCACAGAAGACACCAGGTAAGAAATGTAAAAGAAATTACGGATTTAGAAAATATACTTTCATATCCCTGAAGTAATTCTTTAGTCAAAGGTTGTCACTTAATGCTAAAATTGGCAGGAAAACTGTTGGATAAAGAATTGCACATTTGGGGTGCCTGGCTGGCTTAGTTGGTAGAGCATGTGACACTTGATCTCAGGGTCATGAGTTCAAGCCCCACGTTGGGTGTAAAGCTTACTTGGAAAAAAAAAAAAAGAATTGGACATTCCTACGACGCCACTGTACCAACACACAGATTACTTCCCAGTGGCAGGAGGACAAATATAACCACACGCATGGTGGGGGTGGGGGGATCAGGTTGTCACTACATTGATACAGGACCATGCAAAGATACATATTATCATCTATAGTGCATTCTTACTACGGATGTTGAACCTGAATCTACCACAACTACAGCTTTCACTTCCGCTTCATAGTCAATACAATGGACAGAACAACATGCTGAACAATACTATAGGGAAGCGACCAGAAAAACCCCGAAGGCAGCACTTTCTGCAGGATGCCTGGCTTTGTCTCGTCAAGTCCAATGTTGTAAGAAAAAAGGATTGTTCTAGATTAACCAACACTTAAGCCAAACGCGACATGTGGTCCCAGATTCGGATCAACCTGATGAAAAGGATTTTTTTTTTTTTAATTTATATATTGACTTTAGTTCTAGATGAAATTAAAAAAAAATAGTGATTAGAAAATCATTAACTGAAAAGGTAGGTTACAAAATATAAATATTATGAAGCAACTAAGATGTCCTTCAGTAGGTAATGTGATACACCCAGACAATGGAATACTATTCAGCACTAAAAAGAAATGAGCTATGGAGTCATGAAAAGACATACAGAAACCTTAAATGCATACTACTAAGTGAAAGAAGTCAATCTGAGAAGGCTGCATGCTGTATGATTCCAACTATATGACATTCTGGAAAAGGCAAAACTATGGAGACAGTAAAAAGATGAATGGTTGCTAGAGGCCAGTGGGGCAGGGATGAATAGGCAGAGCACAGAGGATTTTTAGGGCAGTATGATATTATAATGGCCATATGTCATTATTCATTTGTCCGAACCCACAGGATGTACTATACCAAGAGTGATTCTTAAGGTAAAAACTATGGACTGTGGGTGATTATGATATGTCAATGTAGGTTCATCCTTGGTTTAAAAAAAAAAAAAAAGTACCATTCTGGTGAGTGAGGTTGATAATGGGAGAGGCTATTCATGTGAGCAGGGGGGCAAATGAGAAATCTATATCCTCCTCTCAATTTTATTATAAACCTAAAACTGCTCTATAATATCATTTGGGTAAAAAACCCACGCAAAAAAATATCTAGAAGGATATACGTTAGAGGATTGATAGTTAAAATCACCCAGGTAATGAGAGTATTATGTTTTTACTGTGAATTATCTCTATACCTCTTTGTAATGATAAAAGTGATTTTAAATTACAATTCTGAAAAAAAATATTTTAACAGATACAGAACTGGTATAACTTAGGTTATTTTGAGTATAAGTTTTAAAACTCACATGAACTTTATTTCCTTAAACATCTTCAAGGCTAGTGTCTTGGTAACAGGCAGGAGTTTAAGCACAGAATCCCTTTGGCATTCTAGAGTACTATGTGTGATTCATAAAATACTTTTTAATTTTAAATAATAAATCTTTAGGAAAGACCTAACAAGTTTAAAGAAACAGAATCAGACTACTGCAAGATGTTCTTACTAGCACACCTGCCCAGTAACAGGAGTACCTATAAACACAATAAACAGCCTCTATAATTCTCTTCTAGTGTTACAACTCCAAATGCTTTCTTTTATTATTGGGAGATATTTCATGGAGACAGCAGAGTGCATGCAACACACATATAGGGTTTAGAGAATCATTACAAAGTGAACACTTCAAATGCCTTCTTCAGAAAAAGTGCTTAGGCAAAGTAATATTCAGGAACCCTTGACTGCCATCCCCTCCTGTCTTGTTCTTGGTGTCAGGGCTTGGACCACAACGAGTCACAGCACCCCGCACTGCCCCCATTTCCTACCTGGATCTGGTCTGTGGGGTCAGGAACACGCTCTGGTCCGCCGGCCCTCGCCTGTCTTGTGCTCCATCTGTCTAACCACCACTTACTGTGACTGAGGTCTCGTGCAAACACAACGGACATGCCGTCCAGCTATTTCTAAGCCTTCTCTTCAGGAGCTGGAGCTGGCCCTAGCATGCTGTGTTCCATCTGTTCACAGAAATTCTGCTCCTATAGATAGAGCTCTTATTCCCTCACCCATCAAATAATGGCCTAGTTCATGAGACCTTTTGGCACCTTCCTTAGCATTTCTGCTTGCTACGCTTATGTAGCTCCACTGGTAGTCAGGGACTGACCACTTCTGTGATTGAAGATATGACGGCCGTGTCACGTCCTTAGGGAGCGCTGTGATTAGAAGACTTGGCTGCCTTCTCCTGGGCCAATCACTGTGGCCAGATGAGCGCCACCAGCCCTGGTTCACCTCACCTCTCCTCCAGCCTGGGAGCGTCAAGACCTCAGCATCTGAGTGTGTGAGAGGTGTGACACCTTGACAATTCTTTTTTTTTTTTTTTTTTACATTTTTAAAAATTTTATTATGTTATGTTAATCACCATACATTACATCATTAGTTTTTGACATAGTGTTCCATGATTCATTGGACACTTTGACAATTCTTACAGCTCTAGTCTATCCCTCTCAGTCAAGTATAAATATAACCATTAACATAAATATTAGGACACAAAAGTTATTTCAAGATCTTCCGCCAAGAATACTGGGTGTGTGTGCGTGTGTGGGTGCGTGCTTGTGTTTGCATATATTCGTAGAGAAAGAGCAGGTGAAGAGAATTCTCCCCATCAATTCAGAAAAGAAAAGCACATAATCACTCTTGGGTCTCTATGCACCTTTTGATGATATAACATTTGCCAGGAGTTCGACACTGATTTTTTTTTGTCCAGTAGCAGTCAAAGGAGATAATGCTAGGTATGGGGTCAGAGTTGGAGGTTTTAATCTATTTCTGAAGAGCTGAAGTGGCCTCCAGAAATTGTACAGAGCAATCTCACAGCTTATCTTTTGTTGTCCCCTGAGGTTGTTAGCGCGCATCCTTTGACACATCATACAAACACTGGAGACTTGAAAAGCAATCCAAGCAATTACCATTTATGATGGTTTACTACATGCCAGGCACTGCAAAGCACTTTATGTGCATTTTCTTATTCTCATAACAACCCCATGAAGCAGGACACTGTAAGCTGAGGAGCCATGTGACGTGTTCGACATCACATTATTGGTAAGTGTCAGAGTCGGGATTTGAACCCAAGTTTGTGCTCAAAACTATTAGGGAACAGTGCCTCCTTCAAATGTTGTTTTCACCACGTTTTGAGTTTTGCTATAATGAAGTAAACATTTGTTGCTTTACAGGTAACATACTGAATGGTGGGTAAGGCTAAGAAAGACCAAAAAGTTCAGTTTTCAAAAAAAAGGGTGTGTTTGTGGGAGACACCCTGGGAGGCAGCTCAGAGTGGTCTGTGGAGCTGAAATGGCTATGTCAAATATACCTATGAGCCCTACAGCGAGATGGGTAGGTTCTATTCTGAAACCACACACGGAGCGAGGAGATCATGTGACGTGGAGGCAATGGGGAGCAAGACCAGGTAGGAACAGATAAGGCACGACACAGGAGCTTGGGGACACAACAGGTGAGTTAGAGATCATCTGCCAATTCATCTGATGAAAGAGAATCAACTGTAGAGAAACTGGGTTGGGGAGCAGTGAAGAAGAGAAATGGTGTTCCAGACGGGGGGCCTCTAGGGCAGGGGCAGGTGTCAGCAAGAGCTGAAGCCAAGAAGGTTCTCCAGCCTTTTATGAGGAAATGCACAGTTGATTAGCAAAAGCCAGGCAGTGAGGAAGAAAGAGTCAGCAGTAAATCCCTCAGGCGTTCTTCAGCCAGGTGGGAGAAGGGACTGTGCTGGGAGTACAATTCCGAGCCAGGGTATGGAGTGGAGAAACCAAACAGAAGGGAACAACCCCGCTCCCCCACTCTGAGGCTAAGAGTCCATTAAGTCACAGAAAGGAAGCTGGAAAAGGATGGTGCGGCACTGCCCATGCGTTAACCAGAAATACTGGTACAAAAGAGCCGTGGCTGAGTGTCTGCAAGCCTGTAAGTCTGAGACTGACCACCGTAACACTACAGCCTTCCATGAAACTCTAGTGCATGCAGGTGAGAAGGCGTCTTGTCACCACAGTCAGATCCAGTTACACCCCTCAACGAGAGGAGTGGTTAAATACGAATCACTTGCTTTCCGGGGATACTCGCACAACTGTTTTGGTTTGGGCATAAGGACAACTTTTTTTCATCGCATCCGGTGCAGACATGGAACAGGGCAGTGAGGACATGAGAATAAGACACTGTCCTCCCTGTTCCCTCGTGACGGACACTGCTAATGTATTACAGGGTGATGGATATATAATGAGAGACAGATGATGGAACAATGAACTGAGCCACTCCTTCTGGGAGAAACAAGGCAACATGACCACAGCCTCTTGAGGCTGCTACTGGATTAGAGGAACAAAACAATGTCATTGTCACAGTAAAGGACAATTCTCTGTGTTTCCTCTGATAGGCTGGGATCTGTGCAAGTCATCTCAAAATGGCGTGAAGTTAATTTATTACAAATTAGAGAGGAAGAATTGAGAACTAGCCCTCTGCTTTACTACACTTGAGACTGAAATCAGACCTGACAGGAGAAATGTGCTCAGACTCTCACAGAAGAACTAAATGCAGGCTTTGGGAAACAGTGGTGATCTCAATGAGCTTTTAAGATGACACTGCTTGACTCACAGTCTATTCCTCTGCCCAGGGTTAAAACCAGTTGGCAAAGCAATGGATGGTGCGTCATTCCCCAGGCCATGTTTTTTGACCCACCGTTTTAGACATGTGAAAGAGAGCTGCAATGGTCAGTCATGAGCAGTGTTCCAGAAACATCATATCTGCAGTAATACAAACTATGTGACCGAGCGATGAGCATCTATATTTTATGCAGAAATAAACTGGTATGGAAATTCATAGTACATTAATCAACTTAAGGGGTCTATAATTTCCATACTGCAGAAAGTACTGAATTAAATTTTAAAAATACAGTAAGTTAGACAATCCAGTTGGAACTGTATTTTACCAGTTAATCACAACCAGATTTAAACAGTTGTGGTGGCAAAATACCTTCTTTTAGGGACTCTTTCAGTATGATTAGCCATCCTGGATGATATTATTAAAAGTTTATTAAATTCCTATTTGTCGGTCCTTTAACTTGGTATTAAGAATGTACCAAGGAGGGGCGCCTGGGTGGCTCAGTCGTTAAGCGTCTGCCTTCAGCTCAGGTCATGATCCCAGGGTCCTGAGATCGAGCTCCGCATCGGGCTCCCTGCTCCGCGGGAAGCCTGCTTCTCCCTCTCCCACTCCCCCTGCTTGTGTTCCCTCTCTCACTTTGTCTCTCTCTGTCAAATAAATAAATAAAATCTTAAAAAAAAAAAAATGTACCAAGGAAATAAACACAGTCCCTGTCCCTGAGGGCATGATACCTCTGACCTCTGCACTTAGTACCCATGACAAAATTGTGATAAGGACCACTGGATTCCAGCCCTGCTGGGGAAGGGGCTGCCTGCCTTCAGTCACAGAGAAGAAGAGGCTCACCAAGCAGGCAAGAGAGGAAAAGGCCTTTTATGTGGAAGAAATGGTAGCTATCAAGGCACTGGGAGAAGAAAAGCACATAAAGGAGACTCCAGGGCCATGGCAATTAAGTGCAATGTGGGATGCTGGATTGGACTCCCAAACAGAAAAATGACATTAGTGGAAAACCTCGTGAAATTCAAGTACCACACAAAGGTTAATTTAGTTTCAATAAATATGCTAAGGTTATGTAAGATGTTAACATAAGGAGAAGCTAGGTGAAGGGTATATGGCAATTTTCTGTACTATTTTTTGCAACTCTTCTGTAAGTCTAAAATATCTTAAAAACACCTTTTTTGCTGTTGTTGTTGTTAAAGTTCAGGTATATTCAGACAATATGTACCTTAGTAAAGGCTGGAGCATGGGATTTTTCAATATAAAAAAGCCTTGGAACTGCCTGAGACCTCTCAATTAGGAAAAACCCAAGAGAAAAGCTCCGTTTGGGACCTGCTAAGTTTGAGGTGTCCCTGGCGAAGCCAGCTGTGGATGGTCAGTAGGCTGGTAAAAGCTCTGGGCTGGAAAGCCAGCGTGGCCATCAGCAACAGAGACGTGATGGTGAGCGAACCCATGGAAGTAGCTGAGATGGTTTTAGACCGGAGGAGTCACAGACGATGGCCAAGGATGAAATCCATCGCAACACCCACGTGTAAGGTGTGGATAAAGACAGCAGGGTCCTCAAAGGAGAAGAAGGATATAACTCAGGAGAACACTGTCAGAACAGACCAAAGAACGTGGGATTTTCAGGAAGGGTCATCAATGGTGTTACATGCTGAAAGGAAGCAAGGAAAGATTCTGAAAAGTGGCCAGTGGCTTTAGCCACTTTGGGAAGACTGACGATGTCCTGGTATAATTTGTAAGAATGAAGGGGCTTTTGGATGTCCCATTAACAGCCTCAGTGCTAAGACCAAGTCCACCTATTAAGTTATCTTAGCCTTTTTTTCTTTTTTCTGTTCAGCATGGCACATTTCTATGCTAAGCATATCAGCTTACTTCTAATTTTTAAAAGGTTATAGGCGTTTCATTTTTAATTTCTCTCATGCTGAGTAATAAAACAGGGGTTATGGGACCCAGGTTGGGCACTAGTGACTACGAGGGAGAAAGTTCATTTGAGCTGTGGGGACAGAAGCAGCCTGAAGAGCAAATGGAATGCAAGGAAGTAGAGACGGTGAGGGAAGACCAGCTTTTCATAGAGACTGACACTGATGGCAGGGGAAGGAGTGTGTGGTCATTTAAAAAGGTTTTTGTTGTTTTTGTTTTTAAGACAAAGGCTTGAGCAGGTTTATGATCTGAGAGAATCCTGCCAGAAGAAAGGAAACAGATATAGTCAAAGGAGGAAGAGCGGGGTCTCTTGGGAGTCAGGAAGGAGGGGGATCCTGAAGGAAGCAGGTGGAAGAATTAGGAGAGGAGTCTTATCCCATCATCTGAGACAGGAAGCAGGAAGGAAGGGAAGGATGCCTATAAGTTTGCAGGTGGCAAAGGAGAGAACACGGGAAGTTAAGAAAGTTCCTGTCTGATGGCTTCTGTTTTCTCTGCTAAGTAGAGGGGAAGTGGTTGGGTAGGTAGAATGGTAACATCTTGTAAATAGCTCTCTTCGGGGCTAATCTGTAGTGACTCATGGCCAACTGGGAACAGCCACCCTTTGTAAGCTGCGTTGCAACTGTTTGAGTTGGTCATGTGTCTCTCTCAGCCTTGATTATGATAGTTTTATCGGTAAGAGGTTTGAAATTTTATGTAGTCAAACTTACAAGGTTTTTTTTTTTGTACCTGATTTCTAACATTGAGCCATTCTTAGAAAGGCCCTCCTTACCTCAATGTTATAAAAATGTTCAGTCATATTTTTAAGGCTCATACAAGTTTGTTTTTTTTTTTTTAAACCTTTAATCTGGAACTTGTTTTGGTCTAAGAAGCAAGGTAGGAAATCCAGTTCTTTCTTTTCCCCCAACACCTATCATGGTCATCTCAACACTACTTATTACATGGGCTATTTTTTCTACTCAATGATTTGAAACCACTACTCCTCCTTTTTTTTTTTTTTCTCTTTTCTACTTTTTTTTTTTTTTAATAGTAAATTCAAGGCTGCAACTATCAGCAGGCTGCGTGCCTTCCTCCCATGACAGAAGAAGGATAAGCATTATGCTCATAATACGGTTTTATAATCATTACACTACAAGAGGCCTTAGGCTGAAACTGAACTTGCTGGCTCAGTACTATGAAGAAGAAAACCATGGCATCAACTAGACTAAAAACAAAAGTTGTTATACTTGGCGAGAATCCCACACCTCTTTAAATAAGCAACATTGAATAACCCTAATCATAAGACAACACAGCTACTTACGGTTCTTCTATGGAGCTAATGCTTCCTGATGGGCCCCCTCAAAGTAGGTCTGCCCAAAATTAGACAATCTACAGACATCATCCTGAGCCTCCTTTGTGGTTCAGAAAGATCATTGGGAACACTTGCCTTTTAAATTGCTCAAGCTCAAATAAATACATTTTCCTATGCTTTTTTTTTTTTTTTTAATATTTTACTTATTTATTTGAGATAGAGAAACACAGCGAGAGAGGGAACACAAGCAGGGGGAGTGGGAGAGGGAGAAGCAGGCTTCCCGCTGAGCAGGGAGCCCGATGCGGGGCTCAATCCCAGGACCCTGGGACCATGACCTGAGCCGAAGGCAGCCGCTTAACGACTGAGCCACCCAGGCGCCCCAGATTTTCCTATGCTTTATGGATCAGAATTCTGAATACTCCATGAAAATTTGTACAAGGGCATGAGCAGATTCAAAGCTCTGCTTCTGAGAAAAGTTTGCCCTTGCCAATCGGCACCCGACAGGACTCCGATATCAGAGTAGAATGGTTCTCTGTCTGGGAATCGATACCAGTTGAACTCCTAAATACTTCCGTAGAGAAGCAAGGCCTGCTACCTGTCCTCCTGGCATCTTATGAATATGGATGTCTTTAAAAACCAACTGTGAATCTTGGCATTATTTGTATTCATTTAGAGGAGTCAATCTGGACTTGACTGGACACTTAGCACCTGCCCCAAAACACTGTCTAACCCAGAGGTGAGAAAGCCCACACTTGATGTGCCATATAAGAGTGATTCATTCTTCTATATATTAGTGGGAAAACTGGAGCTCACTTTTAATTAACTTAACCCTGCCTTTTCTGAGTCAAGATTTAATGTTACACAGAGGCAATATCACAAACACTCATACAAAGCACCATATGTCTTTTGGAAAACTGTAGCTAAAGACATTGCCTGTCATGTATCTCACAAAAGGCACCTCCCACCTAACAGCGAGATAAACTGATCATCTCAGGTACCTAGTACCTTGAGATCCTCTGTTTGCTTTACTGATTAAGATACTTTTTCTTTGTATTTTAACATTGTAAGCATCTTGAAGTCCATTTTTGAAGTAGAGAGAACGTAAATGCCAGAAACAGGAGGGACTTGAACTGTTTTGTTCACCACTACACTTCCAGAACCTAGGATAGTGCCTGACTTGTCATTTGTGGTTGATAAATGTGTTGAACAAATAACTAGAAAATAAATGATTCAAGAAACATGCACATACATAACCATGCGCATACCAGCAGAAGTGACCAGGTGTGTTGTGCATTGACACTCATTTTATCAGCAATAATCCAAAGGTAAGGGAAGTTTTTGTTTGTATCTCCTTCATTCATTCAATAAATCTTTGCTGCACACCAATGGTGTGCCAGAACCCCTGACAAGGTTCTCACTCTTAAGGGACTCCTACATCTATTGGAGTAAGCTGAGGGAGCATCAGATAATTAGGGGACAGTGTTATGAGTACAATGGTAAGAGATGTGTGTAGATATCTACAGAACTCAGGGGAGGGCAGTTGGCCAGCTAGGAACACAGGGAGTGGGGGCCGGGGAGTGAGGACCATTCTTCTGATGAAGGTTGTGGACAAGGTGAGCCTCCAAGGATGAGCAGAGTTAGCCACGAAGAGAGGCAGGGGAAAGCACGACTCTAGGGGTGCCAAGGGCAAAGTCATAGCAGGGAGAACCAGCAGCCAGTGGGGGAAGGAACTAGAAAGAGCTGGATGTGGCCATGGTATCAAGAACAGAAGCACTCAGAGGTGAGGCAGTTGGGAGTCAGAAGCCTTGAACATCCTGAGAAGTCTGAGATTTATTTTCTCAGCAATTGGGAGTTTTTTTAAGGGGTTTAAATTGAGAAGAGGCCCCGTTAGACCTGTACCTTAGATGGGTCACCCCAACGGCTGATGAAATCTGGACCAGAGGGAGACAAGAGCCAGGTGGGCAGGACCACTTAGCTCAGGGGCAAGCTGGTAAGAGCCTGGAATGTCATGTGATTACAGAAACAGAGAAATGCAACAGAGAAGTATTTTGGAGAAAATTGTGTATTTTAATTCTGTATTTTACAGTGACTAGTATACTTCATTATTATTAGTATTCCCTGATAACTTCTAAGGAGCTCTGGTTTTGTGAACTTTCTTTTTATTGCCTACTACAGTATACTTCATTCCCAATGTTTTTACGACGATTCCTGATGCACAAAATAGAAAGTAACAACTGCTGATGTTGTCCGGACAGAGGACCACCATATCTCTGCCTGCTTAGTGAGAGCAGCAAACCAGAAACATGCAATGATGACCCTGCTAAATTTATTCCTGGGGCGGTACCGAAAGCACGTATGTACTGGAAATATTTAAAAACCTATTTGTAAGGTTATTCAATCCTCTCACAGCAATGGAAGGAACTTTAAGGTCAACATAGAGACTTTCCCAAACATCTACACCTAAGTTAAGATAAAGATATTAATCATCTTTAAAACACGTTTCAGAATGACACAGAACACAGAGACCATCCTTTCAAAAAGACACACTCCTTGCCAACAATCTTCCAAAAGAGTATTTTTTTCAGTCATTTTTTTCTCTTTTCCAGAGTGATAACAAGATAATGAGTTAATAATTCAGCCCTGTTTATCACAGCCCGTCGCCAACATCTGACTGATGTTACCTTATGCACGATGAGCTCATGAGTGCCATCTGGAAGAGTCCTACCATCTTCCTGCATCAGGGGGACGAAGGAGAAACCAAACAGTTTCTTCTCTCCTTTCTCCTTTGCTGTGAGAAAAGAGAGAAAGAATTATTTCCTTTTTAAAATGCCTGCTTACACACCTGTGTTCTGACTCACAGATTGCCAACAAGCCTGATCCTCAAGAAATACAACCCACACTCACCAGTTCCCTCTACACAATTGAGAGCAGCTTTTTGATGAGACCTCTATGTACAGGAGCCACCCTCCAACCCATATTCCTGCCCTGTAGCCTGCAAAGGACACTGCCTGATGAATTTTCATCATGGGACTCACTATCTGAAATTATGTTTTTAAAAAAAATTTCCGGATTGCCTGTTTTTTTCTCTTCATGTCCTACCCTCCATTCCCAGCCGTAAGCATCACTGAGGGCAGGATTCTACGTTATTTTATTCAAGCTTGGTCCTCAAAGAGTGCCAACAACATAACAGGTTCTCACTAAGTATATGTTAAATCCACGAACAAGTGAATGAATGGACGTGAAATTCAAAGTTTTGTTTACGACTCGTGCAAAGGTAGTTTCTAAGCTCTGCCTTGGCCTATAATAGAACTTTCCCTATGTCCATGTGTGTGAAGACAGAGAGCCCTGTGGAAGCTACTTCCCTGGGATCTTAGACATGTGGATAAAAAACATGAACTGCTATCTATAGCTTAAGAAGAGCTTATTACAGTAGTATTCTGGAAGCTGGAAATGGGGCAATGAGGTTTTCAGATGCCTAATGAAGAATTACAATGGCTAGAAAGGTCAAAGATCATTGGCAATTATTCACAGAGAAGGAAATTGAGATCGCATGATATCAGGTAATTTGCTCTAGATCTCGAGTACCATTCCAGTTCTTTCCACCAACTTTCCTTTTCTCCAAAAATGGAGAAAGCTTTAAAAGAAACTGGTTGGTTCTACTGAACTGTCTCCTTGTATTTAGATGGGCAGGGAGGAATTCCAGGGTCTGCAGCCTATCCTGGGCTGGACGGTTATTCTTTCCCACACAGGTGTGGAAGTGGAGCATTATACGTGATAGAAGAGTTCAGCTCTGGGATGCAGTAAGGCCTGAGCTAGCAGGAGTTAGATATGGTGACCTTGAAGATCAGACAGGAGACTTTGGCAACACATCATTCCCTCATGATTGCTTCTGGCATTTAACCACAGGGAAGTGGGACACCACATAGAGAATAGTAATTTTGGCTTGCTGGTTTTGGCCCCTAGCATTAGGACATCCCTGAAAATGTGCTTCTAGAAAACGATTTTCTTCTAAAGTCATTAATTTCAACCCCAGAGAGAAACTGGGAAAATATCACTGTTCTTTCAAGTTAAGTGAAAATCACAGTGAAGATCTCTAGGATGAGATTTCTACATCAGTGAGAGTGCTGGCTATGGAACTTACGATTTAGGGGAGAAGACTTATTTAGAAATACTTTCCTAAGTTTATGTGACCACATTTTTGGTGTCATTTTTGGTATTTAATTTGGGAGGGTAACAAGATTTCATGAATGAATAAAATTAGCAAAGGTAAGAAACAAAGCAATAGTTTCCCCAAATTTGTCTTCTGTTATAAAAGAAAAATAAATACCAAACAAAGTTTAAAGTACATGGCCTTTTGTCCTGAGCCACTAGATCAGCCAATAAGTTGAATGGACTACGACGCCTAACATGACCCCCTTTTACTAATGAAGACCCTACATTTATGGATTCCACCTCCTAACTTTCCGATCCATTCTTTCTAATACCCTAACTCCGACAACTGTGTCCTGGGACCTCCCAGTTTACTGACCCCCCTCTCCATGCCCCTCTGCTCTCACTTCCCATTTCTACGCTTCATCCTTCTAATCACTTCGAACCCTCTCTCCCCGCTACCCCTCCACGCTTCTCATTATTGTAACGTTAACATTGCACTGGGCTGATACCCGACTTGCACCTTAGTCTACACCTGCACCATACTAACCTCACTTTAATTAATGCACATTAACCGCAGATGGGCCTTCAGCTAGGCAAATCTGCCACATTTTTCTAAGCTCACCTTTTCACTTTTCCAGATAGGGATTTCATCCATCCTCTTCCCTTCTCAAGCTGCCAATACCTCAGCATGTCCCTTACTCTCAGCAGATGCGCAGAGGGCTCCCACACGCTCCGCCCATTACCCCACCTGCATGGGCTCTCCTGCACTATGCCTGAACTGTCCGCTTAACCCAGAGCACTGGACCCCATGCTTCCCATCCTCAAGGGCACTGCTCCTACACTTGACCCCTCTTTCTTCTACATCATCAGCCTGTCCTCTCTACCAAATCATTTGCACCAAACATGTTTTAGAACTCCATCTTAAAAAAGAAAAAAAACCCTCCCATGACCCACCGTTCCATTAGAGTTACTATCCCATTTCTCTGCTCTCTTGTATTCTTTAGAGCAAAGTTTCTGGAAAGATCTGTCTGTACTTACTGCCTGCCCTTCCCTTCCTCCACCTCACTCTTGGACTCACTTGTGCCAGGCTTCCATCACCACAAATCCACTAAGACCACTTGTTAGGTTCAATGACTTCCATGATGCCAAACTAGGTGATAATCCCTCTGTCTTCCACTTATTTGATTTATCACTGGCACCTGGCACAGCAGATCAATCCTCTCTCGAAAATCTTTCTTCTATTAACTTCCTGGGTTCTATTCCTGGATTCTCCTTCTACCTCACGGGCTATTCCTTCTTAATTTCCTTAATGGCTTCTTCTCATTCTCCCACGATCTCAATGTGAAAGTACACCAGAGAGCCGTTCTTGGACATCCCTTTCCTATCTAAACTTACTGTTTAGAAATCGCATCCAGTGTCATGGCTCTGAAAATCATGGGCATCGGTGATATGCTGGAGCTGGCTGGTAGTGGCTCACAAGAGTTGACACTGTGCATCTTTTCCCAACTCCAAGTTCAGTGATGGTCATGTTGGTAGCTTGAATATGGCCATGGTGGGAATATTTACTTGATGGAAATCAGCAAATCCTATAATTCAGGGGTCCCTTCTCCCCCAGCTCAAGTTGTGGTTATTATATGTTTACAGCACAGCACTGAACCGTATGTCCTCCTTCTCAAGCTTAAGTCTCCAGCTTGGATTGCTTTCAATTGTCTATTTGGCATCTTGAATGTCTAAGAGACTTCTCAGATTTCACACGCAATGTTTGGTTTTTGCTCTCCAAAAGTTTGATTTTTCATGTTGCCCTCTCTCAGGCCAAAATCTTGGGGGTCATCCTTGACTTTTCTCCTTCCTTCATATCTAGTCTATCAATAAATCTGTGAAAAAGAATTCACCTACTACCATTCTAATGCAAACCTTTTTAACCTCTTACTTGGAGGACTGCTAAAGCCTCTTGAATGGTCTTTCTGTTCCCACCTACAACCTATCATACAAAAGCAGCCAGGCTCTTCTTTAAATCTAAATCCTCTAAGGGTGCTCCTTGCTCCAAACAAAGTCTGAAGTCTTCCCCATGACTTACAAGACAATATGGGATATCTGGTTCCCTTGCTACATCTCTGGCCTCATCTCCAAACTCTCTCAGCTGCTCATTCTGGCCTCCTGGATATCCCTCGAAACTGCCAAGCATGTTTCAAGCTTAAGTGTTTTATATTTACTGTTCTCTCTGCCTGTAATAGTCTTTCCCCAGATACCCAAAGGCTCATGCCTTTCTTTCAGCTTGTTGCTGATACATCTCATTATCAGAGAGCTTCTTTGTAAAATAGCAACACAGCACCATCACTTTCCAGCACCTAATCCCAATTTAAACTTCTTTACAGCACTTATCACGGCCTGATATAGTATGTATTTATTTGCTCAGATATTGTCTGTCTTCCCTTTCTAGCACGAAAGCTCTGTGAGAGGAGATACTCAGTTGTGTTCACTCGTGTATCTCCAATGCCCAGTAAAGTGCTTGACACATAGTAAGTGTTCAGTAAACATGTGTTTCATGAATAAAAGATACTTCTTGAATAAATATATGTACACAGGGGAGCCTGGGCGGCTCAGTCGGTTAAGCATCTGCCTTTGGCTCACGTCATGATCTCAGAGTCCTGGGATTGAGCCCCATGTCGTCAGGCTCCCTGCTCAGTGGGGAGTCTGCTTCTCCTTCTCCCACTGCACCACCCACCCCCACCACCGCTTATGCTCAGTCTCTCGCTTTCTCGCTCTCAAATAAATAAAATCTTTAAATATATATAATATATATACATATACACAGAGAAATACTTGGGAGCTCATGTGATAAAGTAACCGCTCTGAGTATTCAGTTTATGGGATTATGGGGATTTCTTTTCTTCATGCTTGTGCTGTTTCTTCTGAATTTTAACATCAAAATTCAAAAAAACTAACACTGTGAACAATGTTTGAAATACAAGGACAAGAGGACAGAGATCTAATAGGTTTTACTGAAAATAGCCTTTTTTCCATTTTCCAAGTTCTGAGTTAAAATAAATTTCTCCAAATGTTCTTTCTCCCTTTTCTCTCATTTCATCTTTACTTTTCTCTTTTTTGTACCTTAAAGCTCAAAGCTCGTATGAGCTCGACTGAGAATTTATAACAAAGATTGGGGAAGGAATGCTATAGCACCATTCCAAGTGCTTTATGTTTTGCCACTCTCAGTCTTTTCCATGACACTCCTCTGGGAATTTGGAAGAACAGTAAGACCTTGCTAGTCATCTCCTTACATTCTGAAACATCCACTAAAGCATCATTACTGGAGCTCCCTGAGCCAATTCCAAAACATGCCATCATCCCTGCAACAGACAGTCCTCTCCCTCAATCCTGGGTGAATTACATAGCACTTGGGCGAGGGCACCTCCTGTCTATTGGCAATGCCCCTATTCTTTCCAGACTAGAGAGAAGTCTGCTGTTTCTCCAGTAATGTGATTCCTCTGTGCCTCTTGTTTGTTCCCGAAGCAAGCACTTCTAGTAGTGTCTAAGATACGCGTCAGGGACACAGGGATACCAGAAGATGGGAGTGGGGGCTTGAGAAGGTGGTCAAGAGTGCAAAAGATTTAAAATAGAGATGTCAAGAAATGACAATTTTAGGGACAGTGATGTTTATATGGGCAAATCCTTTATCATCTCTACATTTTGGGATTTTTTAGTTCTGTAAAATGAAGCAATTATTTCACATCATCTCTAAGGCCTATTCGACTGACATTACTTGTCATCTGAATATCAAGACGGCATGGTGATGCAGACATATGCAAATCAGATATAAATCTGAGCCAATCAGAGGCTTTCCTAGGGACTTCACAGGCCCAGGAAAGTCCTCGTGGTTTCCCCTGAGCTGTCTGAGAGCTGGGTGAGCTCTTGGCTGGAGAGCAGCAGATGGGTCAGGACTGCCTAAGCCCGCTGAGCCAGACAAGTTTTTAATGCTGTGTCTCCCCTTTCTGTCTAATCTTTCTAGACTACGAAAGTGATAAACTCATTTTTTATGAAAATGATCAATTTAAGGAGAACCCTGTAGACTTCCATATGTATTGTTTCCCTCCTTCTCCTTCCTGTATGTTTCCACAGAGGTTATTGGTTCTTTGAGAAGAAGTGAGCCCACTCACCTCTCAGGACCCCACTGACCCTCATTCCTCCCTCTTAAAGGTCTCTGCTTTGTCACCCTTTCTGCCCATACTGTCACCACAGCTCAGCAAGCACCTTACCCCAGCACAACAAAGCCAACCCCAAGAAACACTTACTGGAACAATGCCGAAATTCAAAGCGGATGTGCGCGCCCCTGAATTTATCCACAGGAATAGGAAGTTTGAGCAGTTCGGACCACCTGGGACTGTTGTTATGATAAAGCACAAAGGAGTGGTACTCACTAGCTGGCGGCTCTCCAGAGCCGAAGGAGATAAAATCCTAAACAAAGGAAACATGCAGATTAAAGAAAGCTTCATTTAGAGATTATCTGAAAAACAGCAGAGCAATTGCTTGGTTCTATCTGCCTGCTCTCCAAACGGCACTTCATGGAGAACCGCCTCCCCTGTCCTTTGCAGTGCTGTTTTGCACCTGCTTCTGCCAGTGGCCGCGTCTGTTTAATGCCCACGCACATCTCCCAGGGCCTCCTGTGCCGAGGGTGGACCTTGGGGACAAGCACGAGATGGGCAACTGCATGCCCAATTTGGAGTTCACCTACACGGCGAAGTCCTCAGCCTGCCCCTGTCACAAGCCTGTTCTGTGCCTCCCTGGGAAATGCAGGAAGCTGTGAGGCTTGCATGAACAACTTCTCACATAAAGGAACCTGAAAGGAACCTGCTATTACCGCCCCAATCAGTAATAGCCCACTCCGCACGCCCTATTTTGATCAAAATGAAAATACATGGGACTAAATGTGGCAGTTTTTTTTTTTTTTAACCAGTCGCCAAAGACAAAGTGTTCACCTCCAAAACTACGACAGATGAAAGTGGGAGAATGGAATGACAATAAAAATGCTACATTTAAGGAAGAGCTGCCGTGAGGAAATTCCTGCCACAATTCATGAGACAAGCCAACCGTAAAACCTTCTTGTTTCTCTACTTTCTTTTCTGGAAGGTATATCAATGATTAAAAAAAGGAAAGAAAACTATACAGGGGTGGAGGAGAAAAATAAGATCGAAAAGACTGCAAGTACAGAAATTAACTGATCACATTAAAGGTGAACCCAAAATGATGACATGGGATCGTTTTACCAGAAAGTACCCAGTATTCACATACCTTTAAGATCTGGCCACTATTCTCCACAATGAACATGGTCACTTCCACGTTTCTGGCCACGCTCTTCCCTCCTTTCTCAAATTCGCCCCTTTCTATAGTGATGTATAAATCATTTCTCATTTCACCTAGTAGGAAAATTAAAACCATGTTTATATATATGTGTGTGTGTGTGTGTGTGTGTATAAAACTAGGAAGTGTAATACAGTACACTATCAAGAAAAACCTTAGTTCATAAAATGTACTATTATAGCATACATATAAAAGTAAAAATACTATATTTACACTTTTATATAAGGGTTCCCACCCTCACTGCCAATATCCAAGAGAAGTGAAGACCAGCCTCTGCTGGTCTGAATTTGCAATACTGAAAATGTACAGTTAGGAGGTGAATACGGGGATTGAGTAGGAAGGTGTTGTCACATTTCACCATTTTTCAGTATTTCCCTCATTTCATTTATGAGGTGTGATTACAAAATGACAGCCTAGCAGGGTGGCTCAAAGAAGCCAGTCTTAATACTCTATAGACACAACGCTTAGAGTAGAAGAAATACCCAAGTGAAATAAAATGACAGGACTGCAAAGAGTAGAGTTACAATTTAAACCTTTTTCCAAAATTCATGGACAAAATGATCTCACTGCTGGAAGAATGCAGGTTAGTGCTTTATGAACACAGATGTAGAATAATTCAGTTATACAGACAAGCTTGGCTGCAAATTCCTTACCATCAAGCTATAAAACAAGATTCAAACTGACACATTCTATGAATACATATGCCATTTATTTTTTTCTCCATTGGTGATTTATAAAACTTATTGCCCCAAGAAAAAAGAGGAATTTGATGCCAATGAGCAAACTTAGGCAAACAGGCTAAAAGCATGCTTTTACCTCTCCTATAAGAATTAAGGGTAAGTGGTGAGTGAATAGGGAAGTGAGAAAGAAGTAAACAAACTGTTACCAGAAAGTTTTGGAAGATAAATACTGGTAAGGTTGGCAGAGTTGAATTCACTTTTACTTAACAGAGCTTTCAAACATTAGAAGAATCACCATCAATACTCTTTTGTTTTCTCTAATAAAAAAACCTCTCCACAAAAAAAGCTCAGATCACTAGAAGGAACAATAACCATACAAATAAGACCACAACTGGGAGATTTAGAAAACTTCCTGACCAAAGTGTGTACAAGAAAGTACCCCAGGTTTCAAAACCATGGGGGAATACCAGTGTGACTGGTCACCTTCCTCCACGAAGACCAACTTTTGATGATGGCATCATTTACGAATGACCTGAGCTGACCAGGAAACAGATGGGCCATAAAAGAGAGAAAATGAGTAAGTTCCAAAAAGGATGAAATTGAAACCACCCTTTACAAACAGTATATAAAAAATACATTGGAATTAACAGATACAGTGGTCTCTGGTGTATGCATTTCTAATGCTCTCATCCAAATCGATTTGGAGAGGCAACGATCTTGGAGTTCCGGGAGAAAACCAATGTATTTCATCATATTTAAAATTAGATCTGTATGCTTTATAAGTGTTTTGTTTGAATCATCTCTTTTGTTTTAAATTTGTAGAGAATGGCCCAGTAAATTTTTGATTTTGTTACTATATGTATTCATTACTATACACACACACATCTTTAATATAAGTGCATTTTAACAATTTAACAATCCCATTACAGAATGAATAGTACATTCACAGACTCTGTCCTCTGAATCAACCAATTTCAACCAAATCAAAATAGGCCTGGTATTGCTAATGGTCCGCACACGTGCTATTTCAACAATATGTCTGGGAGGAAATTCTTGACAATAGTTTCCCCACTAACAGATTTGGCAGATAAAAAAGCAACACTCAAATCAAGGTAGTTGAGAGCAAAAGAGGTCTGTTAACAATAGTAAAATTCCTTTGCTTCTTGGAGTAGATGACACATAATGAGTAGCTCTGCTTACAAATAGACCACAACATACACTGATTAATGGGAAGTGTAGCTACAGGGGTTTCTACCTTAGGAAGTTCTCATAATGAGTCATTAGCTAGTCCAAACCACATGGGGATTAATTGTCCTGCAGAATGAGGAGTGTTTCTTGGGGAGGGGCTTTCCACTCTCATCTGCCGGAAGGAATGGCAACTCTGACTTTAGCAAAGGCAAGAGGGGATGAGGGAGGCTTGCAAGCTGACCAGTTTTGCCCAGGCTGTAGGCCAGGCCTGAAGGAGGAAGAGGGGCAGTGGGGAGAAATGTACAGCCGGTGCTGGGAAATTCTGTCTCCATGTGGTCATGCCGCAAATATATTTTGAGCACCCACTATGTGCCAGATACTATTCTAGGCCAGGTAGACCAGGTAGACCCCGCTGTGAACAAAGCAAAGCAAAAATCCTTTTCCCACAGAGCTGAGATTCTAGGAACGGGGAGGTCTTTAATAAAGAAGTCAATTATATAGCATGTTGAATAATAATAGGAAGTGCTGGGATAAAAGTAAGACCGAGAACGGGCAGAGAGAGTGCCGGATGGGGGCCGAGGGGGTGTTATATGAGAAAAGACCTCACGGAGGAGATTAGAGATCTGAGGAAGGTAGAATATATTTTGATCAAGGAGCAAGGCTGAAAATGGCATTAGCTTCCCGAATCAATCCACAAAGCCTGTTTCGCTCACACCATAGCTGGACTCTCCTATCTCTTCTGAATTCAGAAGAGATTGTGAGTTCAAATAAGCCTAAAGGATATAGAGTTACAGCACGACTGGAATAAAAGATCTGGATTCAAGTCTCTCTCTCTCTCTCTCTACTGTCTGCACTGTGTGATAGGAGTCTAGACAGGGTAATATAAACCTCCAGGCCTCACGTTTCTGTGTTATTAAAATGGAGGTGGGGTAAAGACAGAGGCAGGGGTAAGAGAGATGGTAGGAGGGACAAGACTACTTTGTCATGTTACACTGTGTCTGTGACTTAGAGAAGAACTTCTGAAATATACATAGTCATAAATAAGAGCCCCTTATGCACACGCTTTCCTTTTCTGGTCTTTAACAGACACTATCCCTGCAACCCCTTTCTCTCTTGCAAACCTTTTAGACTCAAGTAAGATTTCTCTGAAAAGAGAATACATGACAAGGAGAACATTTCTCCTGGGTGACATTCTACATATGTCTCCCCAGGAATTCTGCAGCTTGCTATGTTCCAATACCACAAGGTATCACATCTTGCCAAAATATGCAGCAGGATAAAGTTGAAATATGTGCTAATTAAAATCAATACACTTGAGGTCAGCTCTGGAGAAAACTAATAAGCCCAAATGGTGTTAAGAAAGCATCTTGGGTAATTAAGAGAGAAACCATAAAGTGGGTATGAAATGGAGTCATAGCACTAGTGTGAAAAGCTATTTTCCTGACAAGGTTTATTAACACCTTGCACCTCTCAAATTTAATACTCTGTAAATTTGATGTGCATAACACTTTCTTCTGTTCAGCAGGCCCACTGGCTTTGCACATGTGAAAGCTTCTGAAAATATCACTGTAGACAGAAAAAAATGTAAGGTCACAACAATGGGAACAAATTCAAAAGAGTTCAGCGACTGCAGTCAAATGGGGTCAATTTATGGCTTGACCTCAGTAGCCAAGAGGTTTCCATCAGTAGCTGAAAACCGTGATCTTTGATTCTGTGCTATGAACTCCTTGGATAAAGCCATAGAGAGCAAGCTCAGCACATCAAGCAAACCACTGCACTCAGCCACGGGCTAATCAAGTGTCTTTCTTAATCTGTGCTGGGTATTTGTTAATATTTATGGAACTGGAAAAAAAAAAGTTTCTGTCCCTTAGTCAAAAACAAATCAACATATGTCTAAGACTAAGAACTTAAATTATGCTAATGATGATGACAGTAGTAGCAGATAGATGGTAGTTACGGACTTTGCCGGGCACTATAAAGACAACAGCTCATTAAATTCTAAAAAAAGTGAGAATTTCACTTTATTGATAATAAAACAGATTTGTAGAGATTAAGAAATGTGTCCAACATATTATCAGCTTATATTAAAATAAAATCACATTTTTTTAGTATGAAAAAATGTAATTCAACAGGATGAGAATGGCCATCAAATAAGCTAGTGCAATTCAGCTTTCTTCACCACATCAGTGCCTTGAGCAAGGAAGATATGAGTCCTTCTCTCTTCTGCACTGGTTGGCCCAGGCTTGAAGTACCGATTTTAGTTCTAGAGACCATCTTTACTGGACCAGGACACACATGAGCAGTATCATCCAGATCGTAAATAATACGGGGAAAGGACTCAGAACTCATCAGAGGAGGAATGAGAGTGGCAAGAGAGTTAACTGAATTTAAAAACATTGAGCTTTCAAGCAGAAAAGCTCAACCCAATGGATAGAAGGTAGAGAGAAACTTGGCAGAGGTCATTCTGAGATGTGATGTGTTCTCGGTCATTACCAATATTCAAGTATGTGCCAGAAAACCATCACCAGGAACCTGAGGAAGAAATTCATGCACTGGCCACACAGGCTGGGATGCATGGCCCTTCATGTGCGCGGCAGGCAGAATAAGGACACCCCCTGTACTCCCAAAAGATGTCCAGGTCCTAATCCTGGGAACCTGTGAATATGTTACCTTACACAGCAAAAGGGACTTTGTGGCTATGATTAATTAAGTAAGGATCTTGAGATGGGGAGATTTTCTTGGATTATCAGGATCGGTTCGATATAATTACAAGGTGGGAGAGGGAGGCAGGAGGGCCAGAATCAGAGAAGGGGATGTGATGAGGAAAGCAGACATTGGAATGATGTGGGGCCATGAGCCAATGAGTGCGGGCAGTCTCCAGAAGCTGGATAAGGCAAGGAACTGAATTTTCTCTTAGAGTCATCAGAAAAAATGCAGCCCCGTTGATAGGGCTTGCTTTTAGCCCAGTAAGACCTGTATACATTGTTGATCTCCAGAACTGGAAGATAAGTATTTTTGTGGTGTTTTCAGCCATCCCATCTGTAGTGATCTGTAACAGCAGCTTTAAGAAGTTAATACAATATGCCATCCATACCCAAGATTCTATCACTTCATGAGTGGGGGGAGGGACAGGGACAGACCACAGGTAACTGGAAATCAAAGCACACCACAGAAAGGAAACATTTATGGGTGGGTTGAAAACTGAACTTTGGAGTTCTCACATAGAGTGCACTTCTGTGAAATGTTTTCTCTGCTTTTTTTTCTGTTATTCTCATTTTTGTTTTGCTTTATTTTAGGAGAGTATTATGAGATATTGAACTTTTTGGGGGCATAGCTTTTTAATTTTTGCTCATGCTTCTTAAGCAAATAATGGCAAATGCTACAATGGCACCCATGATAGGCCGGCCAGAACAGTGTTGTGTCAAGACAGGAGTAGGGATGGGCGTTGGCTCTCTGATGTCCATCACACTCCAGGATGAGGCATGGACTTCTGGGGAAAGTCCTACACCCTTGAGTAATGGGGCCTGTAACTTCAACATTTTGGAGGCACCAGCCCCTCCCCCATTCTGATTTGGGGCTGGAATCCCACCTCAGCATAACATGGAAGATCTTTAGCCTCCACCTCTCTCGGATCACTGTGGTATTCATTGGTTGAAAGACCATGACCCCCTCCCCTAGCATGACCGTGGGGTTCAGGTCTCAGCCAAGTGGTTGCACGTATATGACGTGGAGGCCCAGTGACTCGGACTGAGGGGTGGTGAGGTTTGATTTAGGATGTATTTTTAAGGAAGATGAAATCATATCATACTGGCTCCCACCTGCTTTCACCCAAAGGCGGCTTACCTCAGGCAATTCCATCTGCTGATATGCATGTCTCTGTCAGCGACTGATAAAGAATAATAATATACTTAAAAGAAAAAAACTGCATATCTTCTTAACATGAGACAAACATACGTACAACATTTCTCTTACCCTAGCCTGTAAATCATTATCTAGTCAACTTTGACCACAGAGAAATTTGACTTATGTGAACCATCACCTAACAACCAAAGAAAAAAGAGGCTTACTCTGAATGACGCTTGAAGAATAAACTTAAGTAAATCTTGAGAACACTGTCAAAGCTACTTCCACGGGCAGCCACTTGAAACATGGGCTCTGCTGACTGTTTTCAGCGTGAGCCTCTAGACTCCAAATCTCAACCCCTCCCTCCTCCAACACTCCACAACTTTTACTTCATTCCTTTCAGGGTTAGGAGCTTCACAGGCCTCCTAGGAAAGACTGAATGTACCGGAAGGAATTAATTAGGGGTTTCCTAAGAAAGAATGACAGTTTGACCAGTTGATACATGGGAACAAGCCTCTAAGGGAACAGGGCACAAATGGAGAAGATAAAGTAGGGAGGCAATGATTAAAGCAAAGAGCATTTTGCCTAGAAAGAACCCTAAAGTCAGAATAAGAATGGACCTTCAGGGTGGGAGAGGGCTCAGCCTGACCTCCCATGACATTCCAGACATATCAGCCAGCTTTGCTCCAAAATGTCTGGTGGATGGAAACTTCGTGCTTCCCGATACTCAGTACGGTCTGTTAAGACATTTAGAAGCAGGCTGTCCAATACCGTAACCACATGTGGCAAGGGAGTACCTGAAATGGGACTTGGCTGAAAAGAGACGTGCTGTAAATGGACAACACTCCCCAGCCTTCAAGGATGGAGGTGAAAAAAGAGAGTGTACAATAACTCATTAAGAATTTTTTACATGAATTATCTACTGAAATGATACCATTTTGGATGTAGTGGGTTAAATAAAATACATTATTAAAATTAATCTCAACTCTTTCTTCTCACTCTTTTGAAAGTGGCTACTAGAAAAGTTAAAATTACATTTGTGGCTCTCATTACATTTCTACCGGAGAGTATGGATTGAAATATTTTTGTTGCCCTCCCCGTCATGGGTTCAGAGAGCAGACGATGGAACTTTCGGCAGAGTTATGTGGTTTGTAGGTAGCAGTGATGGAGCTTCAAAGAAAGTGACTTATCCTCTTTGAAAATTAGGCACTCTAAGAAACAAAGTGCTGGATGACCGACCCTTAACAACAGGGAAGGGTCATGGTAGCTGGAAAGCATGTGGCCAGATCACCTCCTCACACTAGGTGACATCTCAGACACGTGCCCCTACAGCTGCCAGACCAAGGGGAGAGTTTCTGTTTCTGTGTTTTTCCCATTCCAAAAAGAGTCTGGCACAGATTACATGCTATGATGCTCAACAGGAGTTTTGTGTATGCTCCTGTCAGTGTCAAGACCACAGATAACTCCTTCTACAGGGACGTGGCAGCTGTGTTGATGAACCTGTCCCCTTGGTCCAAGCATGACCCTCACCTGTCCCGACCCCTATCAGAACACAAATCAACTCTGAAGGATGAGTCTAGAAAGTGAAAAGGAAATAAAAAACCATGCCAGCAGACGGTCAGGGCAACACTGGCCTCAGAAATGTTGTGCCCATACATTTTCTCATTGAAGAATTCCGCTCAAGTTTTCATTAGAGCCACCAGTGAGAATTAACTGACAAGTCAACATTCTGAAAATAAAGGGAAACAGAACAATGAAAGTATGTTTGCCAATGGAAAAAAATTCCACTGAGTTTTAAAGTTGCTTTCAGCTGTTTACGTAAATACACATGTCTTTCCCTTCTTCCTCTAATTTGGAAGATTAAGAAGCCACACAAGAAAAAGGAGAAGAGAAAAAGAAGCAAGGGCTTTAAAATAATCTCTTGGCATCCCCGGCACTGTGGACTTGTGTCCGGGAGGACTGATTTCCTGGGCAGGGCGAACCTCGCTGCTATAATGTGGTGCAGCGGGGTGGGGGGCGGGGGGGGATGACAGATGCAAGCCTTCTTCCACACAAAGTTCATTTCCATCATTAAAGCCAGACAGAAGTGGCATGAGCACAGCACATCCCAGACAATTATTCAGCTGGTGAAGTGTCATGTGGCTTTATGTTTTTCCACTTCTCAATGATACTGCCCAGAGACCAAGCTGAGGAATTCTTCCAGCAGCTGTCTGCATTCTGTTTGGAAATATGTTTTTTATATTAGATTTGCCCATCAATTTGCTTCCCAGTGGCATGAAATTTTTTCTTTTTTTGTTACAAAGGAAATACCAGTTATTTATAGCAACTGAAGGAAATAATGAAGGGGTGCGAGAGTCGCTGAATAACAGGCCACCAAGTAAACAGTTCTATAAACAGTCATTTTCAACAACAGTAGCATTAGATGCTTAGGCAGAGCGTGCGCCCAAGCCAGGTCAGGTCATCTCAGGAAATTTCCAGGCTCTCCCTGAGCCCTCCCTGCACAAACAGATTTGCATAAAGAGATCCCGAGATGCTGCAACAGGGCAATGCTGGTCACTTTCTGCATCCCATTAGGTCTTTATCCGCAGCTTCCCTCCCACACCTATGCGGGGAGCCTTGTCAGATGCAACTTCCCGCGCTTGCTTTCACACACGGGATTTAAACAGAGATTTACATGATCTCGTTTCTAAAAATACTGTTCACAATTTCAGAGTATTTCAGTTGGTCTACTTTTCTCTTGGTTGTAGAGGGAGGGATGTGGGGCACTGAGAAATGCTACTACCTGGCATTTACTTGAACAGTGTGATTCTCATGAACTGCCACCTTCCCCACTTAGAAACAGTCACTTTTTTTGAGTCCTTTTAGGTTGCGAAAAGAGATGTGAATAGATCTCAAACAGAACTAGGAAGGGTGTAGAAATACATATGGTATTTGCATATGGCTGCTTATTTACATATACATATCTTAGATAGAAAAATCCTCCAAGAAGGGCGAACTGCTGCTCAATAATTATTCTTATCAAAACCTGTAAGGATTTCCCCTAAGTGACTTCACCAACATTTTCCATCAAAGGGTAAAATATTTTCTGGATCCTACCCCAGTTTCCCTTCTTATCATGGTCATAAAGAAAGCAGCATGGCCCTCCAAGTTACCCACCTATTATAATCAAAATGTAAAGATATTTTTAAGAAACTTTTGCTTATTTATTATCATATACTCATTTCCTTCTTTAGCATGGTCCATTTGAACTCTTCAAACCTGACAATTTGGAAAATTTCTCAAGTGTCAAAAATAGACATAATACCCATATGTCAACCTTTGGTCCATCCCAAGTCACTTACCAGGCATAATAATATTAGAAAAACCCAACTTCCTCGTTATAGACACTCCGTGAGAAAATACTGATGAGTATTCTCTTCTGATTTGTTCAATATCTCCATGTAATAGCTGTAGGGAAACTGCTAAACCTAAAATAAATGAGAGATACCAGAGTAAAAAATAGAAGGACAGAAATAGCATGAATGGAAATCTGAACTTGCTTCAACAAGCCCACAACTATAATAGCATTGTTTTAAATGAAAGGTTACTATGCAGACAAAAATCCAAACAATCTATAGGAATAGTTTCTAGAAAACATTTTTCCAACTTGACTATCTGAGTGTTCCCATGTTTAAGGAGGTTCATAGCAAGTGAACAAAACTTGAGCAGAACACTAAAAAGAGGAAGTCTGGTTTCTAGCCCCTACACCCTCTTCTCCAGCCCCTCCCCCGCCAGACGGAGATGTCCCTGCACAGACATTCATGCCAGCAACGGTTGATGGCTACCTGGCCCTAGAGTTCCTTGAACTCTATTAGACCTATGAATACTTTACTAAACACCATAAAGGTAGACAGAAATATAAAGTCATATAATAATTCAAGGATTTTAGGGATATTCATAGACATTTTCTTAAGACTTAAGCAAAAGGGGCACCTGGCTGGGTTAAGTGTCCATTCTTGGTTTTGGCTCAGGTCGTGATCTCAGGGTTGTGGCACTGAGCCCTGCGTAGGGCTCCACGCTCGGCTTGGGATTTTCTCGCTCTCTCTCTGCCCTCCTCCTGCTCATGCACACCCTCTCTTGTCTCTCAGATAAATAAATAAATAAATCAAAACTTAAGTAACAAAGGTGATTATAACAAAACCAAGATTCTATTAATATTATGTGCATTAGATACTCCTAATGGCATTATTTTCTACTGAGAAGAATTTAGTAGGATACAGGCCATTTTGACAAATAGGAGGGTATTTAGTAAAATTATCTTTTTTTTTTAACACCAATTATAGTGACATTACTAGAGTGTACATTTTTCCTATCTTTTCCCCCCAAATCTCAGGCAAGAACTACAGAAAGGAAATTAATGCCATCTTGTGACTATGCTTGTATATTTCTGAGATGCTACTTCTCTTTCTGCTTTTTAATTCCCTCTTGTTTTTCTTCTATTATTTTAAACAAGAAAGAACAACAAAAAAAAAGGAACGGAAAAAAGTCCATCACTTACATTAGTGATAGAAAATGAAGCCGATCAAAGCAGACTTATTTTTAAAACTTCCAGTCATCATTAAACTGAACTCAATTTTTTTTCTTATTTATTTTGTTTTTAATTTAAATTTTAGGTAGTTAACATACAGTGCAATATTGGTTTCTGGAGTAGAATTCAGTGGTTCATCACTTACATATAACACCCAGGGCTCATCACAACAATTGCCCTCCTTAATCCCCATCACTCATCTAGCCCATCCCCCACCCCACCCACCCCCACCTCCATCAACCTTCAGTTTGTTCTCTATCATTAAGAGTCTCTTCTGGCTTGTTTCCCTCTCTCCTTTTTTTCTTTTTCCCCTTCCCATATGTTCATCTGTTTTCTTTCTTAAACTCCACACATGAGTGAGATCATGGTATTTGTCTTTCTCTGACTTATTTCACTCAGCATAATACACTCTAGCTCCATCCATGTCATTGCAAATGGCAAGATTTCATTCTCTTTGATGGCTGAGGAATATTCATTGTATATCAATATACAACATCTTCTTTACCCATTTATCAGTCAATGGACATTTGGGGTCTTTCCATAGTTTGGGTATTATTGATAATGCTGCTATAAACATCGGGTGCATGCATTCCTTCGAATCTGTATTTCTGTACCCTTTGAGTAAATACCTAGTATGAACTCAATTTTAAAATGTATTTGGATGGTGGACTCAAGAGGATGATAAATCTTTGCTCCAAAGATTCTCAATCTATATCATTACTTACCATATGCAAGTTATCATTCCCCATTCATAATTTATTGTACTACAATGCTATCTCAAACATGAACCATAAGAATGACAACAATCATGCTTGAATAAAAAAGAAATGCAAAGATTATTTAGCACACATCTACATAAGGATCTTCCTTTCGTTCTCCCTCAACAGTATGAACAAACAACAACAAAAACAGTGTCTTGTTAGTTTGTTTGCTTGGTTTTCGATGAAGTGGTTAAAACATCAGAAAATTTGTTTAAAAAAAAAAAAAAGCAATAGGCTCAGAGAGAAGATGGAGCCTTTCCTGGGGCTCAAATCTGACCTAGATGGGGCATACCCAAAGGTCAAAGACTAAAGAAGTGAAGAACAGGACAGGACTGCATCATTATGTCCTCACACTTTTTGGTGTGTGGGTCCAAGAGAACTTAGGTTAGGTTAAATCTGGCAAGTACTCAGGAACTTTAATTAAATGTTCATTCTATTTTTACCTACCTATCCTTCATCCCCCTCCCTGCCGCCACTCCATTTGAGTTGGGTGACTGAAGGCAACAGAATGGAGGTGCATCTGTCCCCTGATACCCACAAGGAATGACAGAGGGGAGTACGGGTGGTCTGGATGGTTTGACGGTGAAACAGTCAATGCAGCTTTGGGATACTTTTATGCGGTGCTATTGGTTCCTTTTAAAACCCAGAGGCAGGAGGATGAAGACAAACTAACATGTGTTATAATCCATCTGTCCCAGCAGCTATTTCTTCCTGACTCACGCTCTCCCACTACCCCCACCTCATTACTGGTGTTTCTGTTCTCTTCCCACTTCTGTCCTTTTGCCTTCAAAATACTCACCCACACCATCACCATCACCATTAACATCATCAGGAGCTGATATTTGTAGAATAGCTTCGTGTGCCAGACACGCTACATAAGAACAGTCCCTCCTGCTGGGAAGAACACTGTTCAAATCTGGGGTACCAGAAACAATGCTTTCAAATAGAGAATCAGATGGATTTAACAAAATTCATGAGGTCCTGTAAATTCTTTTGCAAGTGAAGATCAATTTACTAGGACTTCTCATCAAAGGATCCGATCAGAGACACTGGCAACATTATGTAGCATGTGTAAAGGAAGAAAAGAACTGAAAAGTAAACGAAAAGCAAAGACATCATGCTATTAGGGGTAGGAGCTGGAAGAAGGTAAAGTGACTAGTATTCTGGTTTTGCCCTATTGGAGCCAGAATTCATTTACCCATTAGTGATTTTTTTTTTTTTTTTTAAACGTAAGCTGAATCCCTAACGAAGGATAAGATAATGAAACAAGAAAAGCATTCAGTCAGAGACAGTGCTTAAGAAAATCCAAGATAGAAAAATAATATGTTAGGGAAGGATATACGTAAACACGAAAAGAGAAATACATCAATGTACTCTAAACATAAGTGCCATAGAGATTAGAGAATGCAAAAGGATAGAGAGGACCCAATTAGGGGAAAACAGGGAGGAGCCAGCTAGTAGATAAGTGAAGGAAATGAGGAAATGACAGGGGGATATCAGACAACATACTATTGAGGGGGGGAACATTGCATTTAAGAGTTGAATGTATCCTAAAATTTGGTTAGAAGGTTCGGCAGTTTTCATTCTGGAGGTTTAGAAGATACAGATTAAGGCCCTAGGTGTAATGATTTCATTTGTCTTGCTGAGTGATACCAATTTGGCGGAGAGGAAAAGGTACTGCCATTTTGAGGTGACTCAATTTCTTCAAACTAAAGAGCTCACAGATAGTCAAGAATTGGAAAGGCCAACTGAACTGAGGGCTTCACCACAATTTACTTGGCTCTTCCTAAATTATCAACTCAGTTTCCATTTAAAAAAAAAAGAAAAAGAAAGAAAGAAAGAAAGAAAAAGAAAAACCTCCCACAACACTCAACATGCAACATTCAAGAGTGGTGTACTTTTTCTTTTCTTTTTTTTTTTGAAGATTTTATTTATTTATTTGACAGAGAGAGACAAAGCGAGAGAGGGAACTCAAGCAGGGGGAGTGGGAGAGGGAGAAGCAGGCTTCCCGCAGAGCAGGGAGCCCGATGCGGGACTCGATCCCAGGACCCTGGGATCATGACCTGAGCCGAAGGCAGATGCTTAAAGACTGAGCCACCCAGGCGCCCCAAGAGTGGTGTACTTTCAAATAAAACAAAGAAAAAACATGATATAGTGTGAGTCCACAGGCACTAACCCACAAAGAGCCATTGTAATACTACTTATTTTTCAATCAAGGAAACTCCTGATCCTATTTTTATTGTGGCCCTTAATTACCGTGACAAAAACCAACACGTTGGGTAAAACAGTCACCAGAACAACAAGAAATAATGCATTAAGATGAGGAAACTACTCATCACTACAAAGGAGAGACTCATCAAACACTTACCCATTCCAATTAACTGAGGATTAGCCCTATCCTTTCAGGAATGGTCATTTATGACACAGGGTATGTTCACAGAGCAGTATTTTTGTTTCTATTCCTTTCCTTGTCAGCCGACTTCTCTGTCCTCACCTTACCTGCTATCTCTGGGGCTGGGACTTCTAACTAAAATTTTATGTGTTGTACACCTGAAACTAATATAATGTGGCATATCAACTATACTCAAAAAGTGTTTAATTTAAAAAAAATAAAATTTTATTTTTACACTGAGGGAATTTGAAAGTTCAGGGAAGATTTTTTTGGAAAAAAACAGGAATTTATGACAACCAATAAGCTGAAGAATTAGGTTAGATTTTTAATTTCACAAAATATATCAATCATGTTTTACAATCACTTTTTCTCAGTCCTTAATCTAAGGACCAAAAATGAAACTGCTAAGGGAGAACTGTTCCTCTTTTTAAAAGAAGCAATCATTAAACTGAACATTTTTATCTGCCTAGATGTTTAAGAGCCAATTACAATGATTTGATATCTAATTTTAAACAAAGCATAGACATTAATTAATCTAGAGACTGTCACAAAGTAATGTATTTTTCACGATGAAGCTCCGCCTACAGAGCAGTAGTACAGGAAAGAAAGGCTTCGTATCTGTTAAATCAAATATGGTTGATTATTTGGTAGCTTCAATTTCATAGGAATTGAAGTTAACTCACTCCATAAGATGGCTCCTCTTAAGTTCATGAAATTCTGCACTTTTATATAAAAAATGCCAAGCACAGCATGATTATAAGTAGCAGGAAAAATTAATTTTAGACTAGATCAGCCATTTTGCCACCAATGAACCAAATAACATGTAGCTGTGAATGTACAGCAATGCAGAAATAAAAAATAACAAAAATATTTGATAAATACATGTTGTGATTAAGTGTGCACGTTAAGTGCACGTTAAGAAGTATAACATACAGCTTCATGACCCTATCAAATGTTAACTTCTCTGTGTGCTCTGGTTTCCACATCTGTAAAATCAAGATAATAATGATACCAACTCCATAAAACACTTTGGGTGGGTGACATCTAGCACAAAGGAAGGGTTCAACAGTGTTGACTGCTATTACTACAACTACCACTGCCCCTACTATTATTATATATCATTGTTCCTGTTCTTATTCCTCCCTACCATGAATATCAACAAATTACCTTCCATCAAAAAAATGTTCAACAATATTCCTTTCAATAGGCATGCCCACTTACCACCAGATTAAGCCAAGTATTGCAAATCTCCTGGATATTTGAACGATAAAGTTCCAGGAGGCTGTGGAGGCAAATCTGTCTATCATGAGCAATACTCAATTACTGGAGATTTGACAAAGATATAAGTGATAAATATAAGTAGGCAATGTGCACAAACAGACATATGTGAAGATGGGAAAATTCCTAATTGCACAGGGGAAGCCAAAAAAATAAACAGGACTCATGGAGGCCATAATTAATTACTCTTATTCTAAACACAACAGTAAGTCACTGGAGAATTTTAAATAAAGGAAACACGATCCAATTTGTGTTTTATGAAAGTTTTCTTAGTGTTATCTGGCAAATGGGACTGGCTAGATAAAGAGTGGAACTGATGAGCACAATTAAAGGATACGAGAGATATGAAGGCAGGAAATAATGGAGGCCATGTTGATATGGTTACAACAGAGATGGGAAAAAGTGGTAAAAAAGCTACATATAGGCATACAAGAAGTCATGTCTTTATGGAATATTAGATGTGGGGGAATGAAGGAAAACAAGGAATCATGGAAGTCTCGTGAGTGTCTGACCTGAGAAACTGCAGAAAATGTGGCTGTGTACTGAGTTTAGTTAAGAAAACAAAGAAGAAACACCCATCTATACTGCCTTTTATAGATGTGTAATTGACCTTTAGTGGTGTTATTTTAATTTTTTGTAAGATTTTATTTATTCATCAGAGGGGGAGAGAGAGAGAGCGCACAAGCAGGGGGAGTGGCAGGCAGAGGGAGAAGCAGGCTCCCTGCTGAGCAGACAGCCCGCTGTGGGACTCAATCTCAGGACCCTGGGATCATGACCTGAACCGAAGGCAGACGCTTAACCAACTGAGCAACCCAGGCGTCCCTAGTTGTGTTATTTTTCATGAGGATTTAGATTATGGTCTGGGTCACCTGCTTTCAGCCTAAAGAACTTTAGTACTTCTTGCAAAGCAGATTTGTTAGCAAAAAATTCTTTGTTTTTTGCTTGTCTTTATTTTGCCTAGAATTTTGAAAGATAGTTTTTTTTTTTTTGCTGGATAGAAGATTCTTGATTGACACTTTGGTGGGGGTTTTTTTGTTTGTTTTTTGTTTTTTAAAATGTTCAGCACCTTGATTATGTCATCACAGCCTTCTGACCTCCACTCTATTTTATGAGAAGTCAGGTAGTTATTTCCTGGGGGTTCCCCTGTGTATGATGAGTAATTTTTCTCTTGCTGCTTTAAAAATTCTTTGTCTTTCAGCATTTTTACTATGATGTGTTTGGCTGTGGATCTCTTCCTGCTTATCATACTTGAAGTCACTGGGCTCCTTGGATGTACAGATTAATGTTTTCCATCAAATTTGGGAAGTTTTCTGCCAGTATGTCTCCAAATATTTTTCCTACTCTTTTCTTTCTCTCCTCTCCTTCTGGTACTCCCATTTTGTATATGTTGGTTCACTTGATGGTACATTTTTCTGAGGTTCTGTTCATTTTTCCTCATTTAAAAAAAAAAAAAAAAAAACCAGGGGCGCCTGGGTGGCTCAGTCGCTAAGCATCTGCCTTCGGCTCAGGTCATGATCCCAGGGTCCCGGGATCGAGTCCTGCGTAGGGCTCCCTGCTCCGCGGGCAGCCTGCTTCTCCCTCTCCCACTCCCCCTGCTTGTGTTCCCTCTCTCGCTATGTCTCTCTCTGTCAAATAAATAAATAAAATCTTTAAAAAACAAAACAAAACAAACAAACAAACAAAAACCACTTTTCCAAAGTCTCCACTTTCAAGAATTCCCACAGGCTTAAATTTCCCCATACTCTGTTTTGAATAAAGTCATTTCCTTTCAGGACAGCTTTTGAATTTTCTCTCCTTATGAACTGCCTCTCCCCCCCGGGACATATATTTGATCCATTGCTCCAGAGTTGGAGGTGGGTACAGTGGTCCATTCTTTAGAGTGACACGTCTGCCTCATGGGCAAGGTACTAGGCTGGGGCAGTAATCTCTGGTTTTTTCAATTGCCTCTCTTTGTGTGGCACCTCCATCCAATGAGCAAGCTGGGGCAAGGGCAATCGATGCTCCAATACTCTTGGCCTGCTGCATCTCAGGGAGAGCCACTGTCCTATGAGTGTGGGTAGGGTAGAAGAAGGGAGACCCCCTACCTCTCAGCCACTTTTGCCAGAAATGTAGCCTCTGCAACTCAGAGCTAAGGGAGATGAAAAATGCTGGGAGTCTTTACCTCTTAAATCAGACATGGTATCCCATGACTGAGAGCTCAGGGAAGAAGGAGTCCCATCTTCTTGGTCACATGTGCCTGGAATAGAATATCCATCATACGGAGCAGGGGCAGGTGGGAAGGAGCAAGTGGGTTGTGGCACAGGTGTCACCAGCTCTCTCTACTCTTACCAAGATTTAGTCTGACTCTTGAAGAGGTATCTCTTCATGTGCTGTATGCTCTTAGAAAAATGTTCAGATCTTATTTAAATATACGGTCTTTACCAGTTATAGCTCTTTCAGTTTGGAGTGTATCTATGCAGCTTCTCAGGCTGCTCTTCTGCAGTAAAACTCTAAAAACACTATTTCCTTCTCTTTTTTTAAAAGATTTATTTATTTTAGAGAAAGAAAGAGAGAGAGCAGGTGGGGGAAGGGCAGAGGGACAGAATCTTCAAGCAGAATCCCTGCTGAGTACGGAGACTGATGTGGGGCTCAATCTCATGATCCATGAGATCATGACCTGAGCCAAAACCAAGAGTTGGACACTTAACTGACCGAGCCACCCAGGTACCCCTAAAAACACTATTTCTTGATAGTATTTGCATACTTTGTGTTTGGGAGGTAGGGGCTAAGCGTAAAACATAATTGCTAGGACTTCTAAACTTGAAGTACAAAATCACTAACATCATGAGGTAGCAGCAAAACTTGCAGAAGATGGTATTATTAGATTCTTTCATAAAATCATCTTCAGTAAAATGTGCTTTTAAAATAAATACACTAGAAGCATTTCTCTAATATGGGTCCAACTCAAAGCCAGAGAGAACTTTCAGGAGTAGATCCGGGCTGCATCAAGTAGTAAAACCCTGGTGGGATTAAGGGAGGTGTATACGAAGAGGTGTCAGAGACAGGATCTCACAGAGGAGGGAAGAAAGGAAGCCACATGTCTAGCAGGAGCACTGTCAGGTGAGATAGCACTGCTGGGAAATGAGTCAAGGAAGCAAGAGTCAGGAGTACTAGGAAGACACTAGAGCGTCAAAATGAGCCAGATTAGATAAAGAACTAAAATGGGAGCTGTGGGGCGCCTGGGTGGCTCAGTTGGTTAAGCGAATGACTTCGGCTCAGGTCATGATCCTGGAGTCCCAGGATCGAGTCCCACATCGGGCTCCCTGCTCAGCGGGGGGTCTGCTTCTCCCTCTGACCCTCTTCCCTCTCATGTGCTCTCTCTCCCTCTCATTCTCTCTCTCTCAAATAAATAAATAAAATCTTTAAAAAAATAAAAAAATAAAAAAAAAATAAAATGGGAGCTGTGACAGCACTAGAAACCTACTGAATGGTTAATTACATGATGGAGGGGCCTAGTTGCTTAAATCCTCTGTCCAACAGGACCAGATTACCCAAACGACAACTGTCCTTTAACACTGTCTCCATCTTGAAAATCTAGACACTATATTATTAATGTTGCCAATGCTCAAATTTGGGGATGTATCTCTTCTTTCAGATGTACTTTCAAAGCCAACTTATAGAAAGAAAAAAAGAAAAGAAAAAGAAAAAAAGATAAAGTAAAAGAAAGTCACTCTCCTTTCTTAATAGTCACAGCTCTATTTCTGACTTTCAAACAGTATTATTCAGTTTGTGAATGTGCCTATTGCTGACTGTTTCTTTAAATCACCTTAACTAGTAGGTTAATGTGATTTCGACACCACTGAGGATAATCAAAGGGTCTGACTCTAGGCTCACCTTCTGAAGATCATTTTCCTGAGATTTCTGAATAGGTAACCCTATCGACTGGGATGCCTATGGCCTATCATGTAAAAGGTATGATAAGTATGTGCAAATACTCTTGTAATTATAACTTCTAGTCCACAGATCTGCTATTTCAAAGTTCTGGGAAGACTTTAATGCTTTCTTTAAAGAAGTGGTTAGCCGATGGCTAAAAGTTACAGCAAAAATAAGATTGAAGGAATACATAAGTTATGGAACATCAAACTAAAAGAAGAGACATCTGAAACTGTTTACTTTCAGTGAGTCGTAACCAGAAAAGAAATTTACTGACCAGCAATGAGGGATGGAGTGGGGCCCACTGGCATGTAGCGGAAGCTGTAATTGTAGGAGTAGATGAGACCATTCAGAGGAAATTCACATTTCCTCCTTAACAGAGGAGAATTTTCACCTTAAAATGTCCTTATTATGATTTTGGATATCAGCATTCCAATGGTTTACATTAAGGATTCTGTCAAGGTTAGAAAGGTGTTTGTTTTTTACTGGTATATAATAATAGTCATTATTATTGATTTGTAATTTTTTCAAAACACAAAGCACATAGTAAGCCACTGGCTGAAAACTATTTTTTAAAAATGTACAGAGAACATACCGTATATGAGTATAACTTAACATCTAATTATTTTAATTAATTCAAATACTTGCTTTTATAACCTGCAAATTTTTTCTATATGCCAAATCTTCCAAACAGTACTGCTAATGATTATGCTAAATTAGCAAAATATAAGTAATTTGGAGGAAAAAATCAAGCTCTAATCACTACTTCCATTAGTTTATAATTTGTTTTTTTTTTAATACTGCATGAAGCTTTAAAAATACCTTAAAGCATAGTTTAATACTATATTTGAAACTCTTTTTTCCTCACTGTCATTAAAAGAGAATGGTTTAGATTAAAGGAAAATGAAAAGATATTACAACTGCATGTGATAGAGCCTGGGTTTCTTTTGTTATAAAGCACATCGAGAAACCTGTCGAAATATGAGTAAGATCTATAGATATGAGCATTTCATCAATGTTAATGTCCTGATTTTGATCATTGTACTTTGGTTATGTTGCCATGTTCTTAAGTAAGCAGAGGTAGAGAGGAATCATGCCTGCAATTTGTTCTCAAACAGTTCAGGGGGAAAAATGTATGTGTTGTGTGTGTGATATATGTATATATATTTATGTGTGTGTGTGTGTGTATTGTATGTATACTGTATATATATACATACACATACATATAAACATTAGAAGCACTGAAGCAACCTTAAGAATTACACCAATTCAGTAATGCTATAAATGATTATAGAGAGAGAAAGAGCACAAGTGAGTATGGAGAGAAGGATAAAGCAAACGTAGTAAAATGTTAACCTTTGAGAAATTAGGAATTCTGTGTACTACCCATGCAACTGTTCTGGAAGTAAATTTAGTTGAAAACAAAAAGCTTTAAAAGAATAAAAAAGATAGCATGGTTTAATAGTTAGGGAATTTCAAAAGTGAGCAAAAAGGTCACATCCCACCTTTCTAGCCAAGAGATGGTACCAATAAGTACCAGCTTCTTTTAACAATATTAGAAAGCAAAGTTTCTAAATGCAATGTTTAAAAATCAGGAGCATTGATACAATCCTCAAGAATTCTAGCAGTTCAATAGTACTGAATTAAATGACTGCACTGCACTGTAAGGGTAGGATGTTCTACCCCAAAATGCAATCTAACCATCAAAAGCCTCCTTTCACCTCAGCCAAAGAAAGAACACTGTTCACTTCCTGTACGGAGTTAAACTGTTCTCCCTGCATCCACGGGCTCCTCATCTAGGTAATTCCTTTGAATTTTCTGCGGGGGTTAAAACGTATGGTTGGTAGGAATGCAACCGTGTACGCTCATCTTGCGAAGGCAAGAAAAGATTGCAGAAATTGACCTGATTAGTCAATATGATTTCTTCTAGCTGTAAACTACATGTGCAAACTGCAAGAAATAGGATTTCATAAATACACAGATAATATGAAAAGATTTTGAAGCTTCTCTCAGGACATACTGAACCAGAGCCAATGATTTTTACACAATTTACTTTAAGTCATAGAAGTGAATTTGCTTCAGTAAATCACACTGGCTCAGTCTTAGTTCACATTCCTAGCATTCAACTGTTAATGTCTATTGGAGGTGACATTTATAATAACCATTTGCTCAACAAACCTCAGCCAGGCTCATGTCATGAATATTTTTAGAATTTCAAATTCTTACAATATTACTTTTAGATTTTAAAATTCCCACAGAGCACAACTGTGGAAATTTTGAATTACTCAACCTAGCTAAATCTAACTGGAGAGATATGTTAATTCAATTATTATTTCTTTAAAAGTTAAATGGATCACTTGCAATTTTCTCCCAGTTTCTAAACTCAAAGGTAGTGGTTAATGTACCTTTGCAACATAAGTTTTAGGTTAGAGGCAGGAAAAAATCCAGCTAACTAGACAAATCCCTTATCTATTAAACAGACAAAATTACAACTCCAAGAGATAGGAAGACATCAATGAAGCATAAAGGACCTGGAAATTAGCTGGTAGAATTTGTTCCCAAAACTAATTCAAACTTATTCTTTTTTTTTCTTTTTTTAGTATCAGTGACCAAGGAATAGTGGGAGGAAAGCAGGAAAAAACAGTACTTTGTTGAATGAACTCAATTCTCTTGAAAACATCCAACTGCACTGCTTCCATTTAATCAACAATCCCATGGTTCGAGGAGAAAACAATGGAAGTCAACAGATCTAACCACTGTGATAGTTTGAACATTAGGCACCCCAATTTCTAACTTCCATTTTGTGTACCCTTGCTTTCCCCACTGTTTTGTTTTTAAGGATTTTAAGTAACCTCTATACCCAAAGTGGGGCTCCAACTCATGAGCCCGAGATCAAGAGTTGCATGCTCTTCTAAGCCAGCCAGGCACCCCACTTCCCCCACTATTTTTAAGTAAGGCATTAGAGGGCCTCTCTCCCAATAATAAAGCCAAATAGCTCCTGACTATCTCTCTTCTGTTCTTACAAGTGCCTTTCTACAAGAAGGAGAATAGATCAAGGTGACATAGAACAATGATCCACCAAGACTGACGGGTAGAAACTTCAGTGGAAAAACCAGAATGGAAAGCAGATAGATGCTGGCAGCGGGCAGCTGGCTGGGGCTCAGGCTGAAACAGAGAAGTATGGAGAGGGGTGGTCATAAGAACAGGAAAACAGACAGGGCTCTGCAGCAGAAGCCAAATATAAAGAACATATAAGCTGGCTGCCTAGGAATCAAAGTATTGCAGTAGGCAGCAAAATGGAGGATGGATTCTGCCAAAGGTGAAATCTTTCATGCAGGGCTCTACAGTACAATGGCTCCTTTCACTCTTTCCAAAGATGCAGCAAGTAGTTTTTCATTTCAGTATGATGGTTGTAAACAGACCAGGGAGCACTCAGGGAATAAGGTGGTTTAGATGTCACTTACTGGTAGTCTCACTCAGAGTTCTAGCAAGGATAAGCAGTCCATAGGTCAATAAAACTGACAAAGCACATGGAATATGGGGAGCATGTCTATAAGCACCTAGAACTTCCTAAGGAAATAGAATGTGCTGCCCTTCCTTCCTGGAGTTAATCTATGTAATCACAAGGACAACAATTAAATTGAAAAGACCTAGGAAGGGATATTAGCAATCAAATCAGGAAAGACAAGATGGAAGACACGAAGTAGGAAGGCCCGGTTCAATGATCTAACCTATCAATAATCCAACTGTGTCATTCTCAAAGTCTTCATTAAGGATATCAAATCAGGATCCACTATCAGAAAATGAAACTGACTTAAGAAAGGGGTAGAATATTCTAGATGATGGCTCCAAAGAGAGTAAACAATAATAGCTAACAGTGAATAGATACTTATATGTATCAAGTGCTGTACTACACACTTTGCATATGCTCCACTCCCCCCGCCCCGATAACACTTAGAAAATTGTATTACTATTATCCCAGTAAAACTTTGATTCAAACCTAGGACATCCTATTTCCACAGGCAAAGCTCTTAGAGGCTATAATCTCTATAAGATGACTCTCATCTATAAGCAGAAAGAAATGTGTACTTTGGCTTTACTGGAACCTTGACCTCATAGGATATAGAATCTGTTATGTTAGGAATCTGTCTGGAGGTATACATCACAGCCTATCACTGAGACCTTCACTGTGATTCAAGAGGCAACTGGGAATCACATCAGAGTCTGGACAATGATACATTCAAACAATCCAAGAACAGAGGAATTTTGTTCTGCAAGAGGAATAATGGAAAGAGGACTTCGGAGGCAATAAGGAGTTAGGGAAAAAAATCGATCGGAGCAGGCAAACACATGCTGCTTAGTCAAGACTGCATCTGTGATGATAAGGAGAGAAGGCAATGCATGAGAAAAATCACAAGGTCAGGGTTAGTTTTACATTTGTTTATTCACATAGGAGGCAAATTAGGAGTAGTGGGACTCCTGGGGAGAGGCATGAAAAAAACTTTTTTTTTTTTTCTTAAAGATTATTTATTAGAGAGAGAGAGCACTCGTGCATGAGTGAGCACGTGAGGGGGGGAGGTGCAGGGGGAGAGAGAATCTCAAGCAGACTCTCCGCACTGAGCAAGGAGACCAACGTGCGGTTTGATCTCATGATCCTACGATCATGACCTAAGATGAAATCAAGAGTTGGATGCTTAACTGACTGAGCCAGCTAGGCGCCCTTGAAAAAAACCTTTAAATCAAGTCCAGGGCAGCACTATCTAATAGAAATACAATTGGAGCTACCAAGGAAATTAAAAATTTTCTAGTAGCCTAGCCATGCTAAAAAAGTAAAAAGAAACAAAATTAATTTTAGTAACATATTTTATTTGACCCATTATCTCCACAATGTTGTCTTTCAACATGTAATCAATACAAAATTAATGGGCTATTTTACATTTTCTTTAAAGTACCAAGTTTTTGAAATCCAGTATACATTTTATAATTATAGCACACCTCGATTCCAGTGCTGTAAGCCTCCTAGCTGGTGCTCAAGTGGCTAGTGCCTGACGAACTGGACAGCAAGAGTTAGAGGGTAATTAATGATAAAAAATAGTCCATGGTATCATGAAGCCCTGAAAGGTTTTGAACAAAACTAACCAGGATTTAGCTAGAAGTCTACCAACGAATATGGCAAGATTAGTGTTAAAAAAGTGGTATCTCTGCCATCTTACTGAGGGCACATTTAAATTAAATCCTTTGGTCCATATACTAGTGCTATTTTCATTCTTCCACAGAAAAAGTGAAGACAAGTCTACATCCCAGTTTCTAAAGTATCTTATCACTTCTGGGACGCCTGGGTGGCTCAGCGGGGAGTCTGCTTCTCTCTCTGCCTCTGCCTGATGCTCCCCCTGCTTGTGCTCTCTCTCTCTCAAATAAATAAAATCTTTTTAAGAAAATAAAGTATTTTATCCCTTCATGTTGTATTCTACTACTACCATCTCTTCCCGATCCTTTAGGGATTCTGCCCTCAACTGCTCCAAGTCTCTTTTGTTTATTTAGTGGCAGCTGGAGGACTTCATGTGGATTATTTAAAACCCAAGTTCCCTCCCCAACTCTTGGGAAAGGGAGGAGAAACTGACCTCACCACTCATTACAACCTGAATGCTGCCACATGTGTGACTTGTGGATGCTTAGGGCTCTCAGTGAACCACAAAAGTTTCTGTCTGCAGTTACTTTTTCTTTGTGGGTCAGTTTGGCCTAGTAAGATGGGCGCAGGTCTGAAAAGAAGGTGGTTTGAATTTACACTCTTGTTCTGCTAGATTACCAGGCAGGTTGGACTAGAACATAAATATCTACACTCAAGTTACTTTAAAAATTACTCTTAAAAAACAACACATTCAGTTCAAATAGATTAAAATTTGAAGGTTTTTTTTTTTTTTATGTCAATGAAACCACACAGCTACATAGTTTATTTTGCTTCAATACGGGTTTGAAGGGCGGACGGGGAGCAAAGAAGAGTCACCCAGTTTCGTCCGCTGATCAAACTCAAAGATGTCACTCTACATGCTATATAATGCGGTATCTATGAAGTTACCAGGTTAAGAATATGTACCACGTATCATATGACGCTATATATTTCAGTTCCCTTAACAAGTGTGCCTACATTTTTCTGTATGCGACTCTGCAGTCAACATCATTCATCTTCCTAGCCAGTTTCAACACATGAACCTGTATGTATGTTCCCAGTACATAGCGCTGCTCCCAGCTATAGGCAGTGAAGCGTGTTTTTCTTGGACCTCACTGATGGATTTCTGCCCATCAAACCTACTCCACACAACAGTCAGGAACCCAAACATATTTGTCATTTGGGTTTTAGTAACTGGAAACAATTTAGAGGCCTCACGACTTGGTATTATTGAACAAATTCAGATACTCTGCCTTGTTTCAAACTGGAACAGAAGACATTTTTTAAAGAGAGTTATAGCTACAAGCCTGTCGTAACACAGGGAGACGTACCAGATTGCTGCACATACTTAAAGTTACGAAGCAAATGCAGAGAAAAACAAAGGGCAGTTCATCTCCTTCTTACACAGATATGTAAAATAAAAGGCCTGAAATGAAAAGTAGAGGGAGAGTCAGCCAGCCCCACACACTCACCTGCGTTGGAGCCCGTCAAATTGTAACGTGCATTCAGTTTCTTGATGATGTTCTCATGGATTTGGTACCACTCACTCTCTGTGTTACACCTATGAAAACATCAACACTCTGTTAAGCTTTGATAATGGATGAGATCAAACAATGACCTTAATAGCACACCTGCCCTTTCAGGAATAACCACCATACTGTACTTCCTTAAATCTCCTTGGGAACTCCCCCAAACTGGTCAGTTTGGGCACAACTGCCCCCATGATGAGCAGGATGCTCATATCTCGTAAATGCATGACCACCTACGTCATGCCAGAAGTGGCTGTGATGAACCCACAATTTCTGAGAGTTCCCCTCACCTCCAAATCTCAGAGAAAAATGCACACAGCAGAAGGCAGTGCAGACTAAAACCCTATTAACTGAGTTACATTCTTTGGGCAAGTTATTCACGTTCCCTGTGCCTTGATTTATTCATCTGTGAAAAGGGGAGTAATATACTACAATTAAATAATAAGCTTGGGCCTAGGATAATGCCTGGCATATACTCAATGCTCCGTGAATTTAGTTCTCATTCATGGGTCTCTACCTACTATAACATACTGAGTTTGGTTAGCATCGAAATGCAGCAAAACAAGCAAAATGTAACTGAGGTTAACACAACTTGCAAGGGGGGTCATTAAAAATTACCCTTGCACTGAAGGGTAATCGAAGTTCCCCAGCTTTTCCTCTTCTGGCCTAAGAGGCATCTTTCCATCTTCTTACTCTCATAGCCATCTGTACCTTGCTTCTTTAGCTCTTGTCACTTGCTAGCTCATGTCATCTTTGTTCACATGCTGTAGTTCACCTAGGAAACTTTTAAGGTTCTTGAGGAATGGATCTAGGACCTAGTGATATGTGTCCCCCTTGGGATTTTGAACACTGTGGGTGCTTAAAAGCATGCGATGCATAATGAATGGATGGATGTCCCTTTGTCTGGCAACTCCTGATGGCTCCTAAATACTGAGGTTGGTCATCCTTCCTTACTGCCGTGACTGCCCTGGTTAGGCGGGGGGTGGGGAGGGTGGAGGGGGCTGCCTCCCTCATCTGAGTATGTTTGTAAATCACTACTAACTTTTATTAGCCCCAAATGCTCCCTCCCAAGGATCCTGAATATCAAGATTCTATACACTATCAATCAAAATGTTCCACAGTAGATTCCTTTTCCTTGTGATCTGGTCTGTAGCTGATGGTTCACAATTTGATTACATGTTTATTTCATCACCATATGCTTTTCCAGGATGAACATGATGGAGGTCATTTTCGAGCCACTTAACAGTAGGGTACCAGACAGAGCACTGAATCTTAGAAGGCGGGGAAATTAAGATGAAATGAAACCATCCCACCTGTCCAGCTGCAGGACATTAAATTGCAATTTATATATTCTGCCTCTAGTTTTCTTATTTTGGCTCAGTGGGGAAGGAAGAGAGATGGCTTGCTTCCTATTAGTGAAGTGACTCCAGAATTCATGCTTTTAACCTACAAAACTCCACGTAAAATCAAAGCTTCAAGTATGTGACTGAAATAGCTTCCAGGCTCAGATGAGGTATTTGTTACTGTTCCATATTTGAGTTCCAGATGGGTTAGGGATTCAGTCACACTAACAAATAGAAATTTCTTCCAAATTGTTTCTAACAGGCACTTCCTTAAAATGTTCTACTAAAACCACACTTTCTTCTTAATCTACAGTGACTGTTTTGATTGGCTGGCATGTTTCCTGAAACAGATTCATAATTTGCTGAACTGGCATTTTTAAGGGCATCTCTTTTCCAGCAAGAATAATCTAAAACCCTATTTGATGCTTATAAAAAACAGACAATAACAACCACAAAGAGCAATATGATTTATTTTTATGAGAGCGAGCATCTCCCATAGGCAGAGCTAGAATTCCTAGGTCTTCTTCAGTAGGCTACCTAATCAAGGGTGACGCATACAACCATTGGTCCTGTTTTCCCAATGGCGAGATAAATATAGGGCTTGTTACCCACACCTGGAAAGACTACTCTAAGAAATGATGAGACTGTTTATAAGGAATTCTAGTTTTCTTAAAAAGCAAGGCCACACAACAGCATCATTATCACATTACTACACAGCAGTGTCAAAATAACACCCGAAAGCATAGGACCTGAGACAGCTCAAGTTCAGGAGTCAGGTAGTCCTGACTTCAAATCTGGTTCCCATTCCAATTAGCCAGGCAAATGGGGGCATCATCTAGCCTCTCTGTCCCCTTATGTGGAAATCAGAGCCAACAGCATCTGCTTCATGGGTATGTCACGAGGATAAAGTCACAAGATACATGGAAAATGCTTAACACAGTTCCGCGCACGTAGGAAGCACAGTGTAAATGGTGGCCATTCTCCCCAGAATTACTTCAAATACATTATATTTTATGATCACCAGTAGAGTTTGGAAAGAGGATTATCATGGAAATTGAGGGCTGCCACATGATAAAAAGAGTAGTGAGTTGTACTACCCACTAGTTTCATCCCAAGTTTTCAAGTTTAAAATCAAGGTCACCGATCATATCCCTCTTAAAAGAGAATAGACAGGATTGCTGGTCCTAAACCACAGGCTATAGACAAATCTTTGTCAACTAATTAGCAAATGTGGGGCACAGGTCCTGGGGGCACTGGGTGGAGGATGGATAAATCCATGAAACCCTCCAGGAGTGGTCAAAAAACAATTTGAAGTCTATGTCCTACAGGCAGTGGGCCATTTGTATTAACCTAACATATGAAAACTATTGGCATACGTTGGGTATATCAACTCCACAGACAGAAATGAAACGAAAGCAAGCTCACTCATGGAGGTGGCCAGCAGTATGGTCCTCAAACCAGGAATGAGGAAACCCCACCCTATCCCCCTACCCACTCCCCCTCTCCCCAGGGTGAGGATATCACTGTGTGTCAACTCTCAATTTCCAAACCTGTGGGGAGATGCTCAGGGTGGGGTGGTCTGAAACCATGTGCATTTAAATAGTCAACTAACTTAGGATTTTTTTTTTTTTAAGGTTTTATTTATTTATACAGAGAGCACAATTGGGGCGGGGGGAGGCGGGAGGCAGAGGGAGAGAGAGAAGCAGGCTCCCTGCTTAGCAGGGAGCCCAGTGTGGGGCTTGATCCCCAGACCCTGGGATCATGACCTGAGCCAAAGGCAGATGCTTAACCACCTGAGCCACTCACAGGTGCCCCCTAACTTAGGATTTGGAATACATTAAGTGATTTTCTTAGTAGAATGCTATGAGTTGAACTGTGTCTCCCCCTAAAAAGAGAATATTGAAATCCTAAGACCTAGTACCTCAGAATGTAACCTTATTTGGACATGGGGCCTTTACAGAGGTAAACAAGTTAAATTTAGGTCACTGGGGTGGGGCCCCAACCCAATCTAACTATGCCCTTATAACAGGGGGAAATGTGGACACAGAGATGAAGGCAGTGATTGGGCAATGCATCTCTGGGTCACAGAACACCAAAATTTGCCAGCAACCACCAGAAACTAGGAGAGAAAGGCATGGGACAGACTGTCCCTTCCAGCCCTCAGAAGCTATCAGCCGAGCCACCACCCTGACCTAGGACTTGCAGCCTCCAGAGTTGAGACCATCCCAACTCCTGAGGCTTAAGCCTCTCTCCTCTTCCTGGTACTCTGTTGGGCAGAGCTAGCCAACTCCTAATACAGGAAATAGAAGGGAAATCACCTACCTGCGCTTTCTCTTCCTAATTCTAATTAGTTTACGTTAAAAACTATGTCCATTTTCCAAGAACAAATTAACTCTCTGAGGGTAAGGACAAGTTCAGATTTTAAATTCAGAGGAGGTACTCTGTGAAGGAGACGGCCCACCCCACGCTAATCTGTTTGTATCCTTGGGTTCTTGATTTCACAGTTCCTCTAACTGCTGAATGGTGACTTGTGGGCTCGCTTGCTGTGAGTTTTCAGATTGAATTTCTTAGGGTGGCTCATAAACTCAACCCTCCCCCTGCTTTCCCATGACCCCCTTGGAGCTGCCTTCACCACGTGGGATCCACGTGTGCCTCGGCACCCACCCCAGCCCCTCCATGGGCATGCTTCTTACATGTACACCTTCAGGATGAGGTCATCTTTTGTCTCTCCTGTCAGCAGGTCGGCAATGCTAAGAACCGCACAGCCAAAGGGGCGCCGGTACTGGACGCTACAGGCATTCTTTTTCTCTCCTGCTCCCATTCGACCTGTTCAAGTGAAAAGCAAACATGGCCCATGCAGCCATTTGACCGGTGCACCTTAAACAGATACAGAGGCCCGATCAAATGTAACCGGGCAATTAAAAGGGCCCAATTAAAAGATGCTGCTTCAGTTCTTGACTCTCCTTTCCAAGCACCTCACTGTGTGACCTCGGGCTCATCGATGAAACTCTGGGCACCAGCTGTCACCAACGAAACATGGAGACTGGAGCTGATCCCATGTTTGGGAACCCTCCCCCAAGGACTCATGAAGGTAACCCAGGAGGTTCAGGTCAATAAATTCAATAACGGTGCCCGTTTCATTTTTCTATTTTTAAAAAATTTCCAAACTTAAAGAACTATTTCAAATATTTCATACCTTTGAAAGGAAGCAGTGTGAGATCCCCTGAAGGTAAAACAAGTAAGCAAAGATGAACAAATGATCAGGCAGGCCCTTTTCCTGACCCAGGGCTCAGGCTGATTACAATTCAGCCAATGGCTGAAATCTCCTGGGATGGTTTTCACTCTGACACAGTTTTAACTTGTTTCAATTGTTATATATTTTTAAGTATGTTATTGAGATACTGTTTTAATTTATTATTATATTTGCCAATGGATTATTTGGAGACAGAAAGCAAAAAGTATACTGAAGCTGAAATATAATAAGTTAATGTGAGGAAAAATAATGAAAAAAATATGCAAATCTGTTTCCAGGTGCTTGGCAACAGATACAGAAGTTGTTTTCCATCTGAGCAAAATTCTCCCATAGCACATCTAGAGGACTCCAGCACTTCCCAAATCCAATGTGAAAGAGGTTAAAAAAAAGGGGGGGGGGGAAATGGCAATATTCAGTTTGGCTTTCATTCATCAGTAATAAAGTAAAACTATCACGACCATGCATCATTTTTAGGGAAATGCTTACAAATAGCCTGAAAACTTCTCATTTTATCAGTTAGACTCAAAACTAAAAAAACATGCCAGTTGCCTTTTAGATGTGCAAAATTCAAAGAATCATGTTTTCATGACATGATGCTGTAATATGTGGCTAAATTTCAACCCATGTTTTAATATAAATTACACTGGCAAATCAAACACTTTATCATGTCATACTTGAATTTATCAACCAATTATACTTTTACTCACAAAACTGACAAATTTAAAACTCTGACCAATTGTGAAATGGGAAAAAAAAAAAAGTCTAGGTTATCTCTATTTTGAATATTATTACAGATTGGATTAGGATGAAATATATCTTCCAATCCTTACCAATATCACGATTTATGTTTCTTGCTTAATCATTCCCTTGTAAATGCAAGACGACAAAGTGACTAGAAGATCTCTGAGTAGAGTATTTCAAAGTCATTTGACATCAAGCAAGAAGTTTAGTAGTTAAAAACCACCACAAAAACCCTGAAACTCATCACCATTATTTCCACGGACTCCTCTAGCTCTAAATTCCTAGAAGTTTAGGCAGGGCAGGACTAGCACCCTGATTTTTTTGACGCCCTTCGGCTAGAACTGCAGGAAAGGAAAAACTGTAGGTGACCGGGGAGGACAGCCCCGTACGGGGGATGCAGGAAGTGCTCCCTCACAACTTGAAGACGGCAGGGAGGTTTCAGTCCCTCTCTGACCACTGGGCACCATCACTCCTGGGCCTCCACACCGCTCATGTCCTCAGACCCTCATTTCTACTTTTCTTTCCCGGCTCTGCAGGCACCACACTTTGGATACCAAAACTTTGGTCTAAGCCCTGTGCTGAAAAGACTACTTGATGCCAGCCCTGGTGTTCCCAACTCTAGAATTAATAAAAGTTCACAGTTCTGGTCAGATTTCTAGGAAAATTCTCTAAGCAGAAAGGAAAGTAGGCATAGGGAAGTAGAAACAGAGAGGTGGGAAAACCTTTAGCAGGGTGGCCAGGAGGATACAGAACTATTTATTTCTCTTTTTTTCCCCTCCTCTTCTAACCAAAGATCCGGGCTCAGATTCTGAGCCAAGATGCCATCGCTCCCGTTCTCTGCAGCCGGTGAGGGTCAGCGTGCCCTTTTCTTACTAAAGCAGGTACAAGGGACATTCTAGAAAAAGTAAGAAGTATCTGTCCCTGATAGACAAGAATCCTCTGCTCCTTAATTTCATTGCAGCAGATGAAGCCTTGCCCTTTCTTAGAGTTTCTTACCTTCAATCTAATTTCTTCTCAGTCTCAAAATGTCAAACCAGTAAATGGGACCGGACCATCAGGCAGCTTTTGCAGTAATCTCAGTGAAGGATTAATTTGACCAAAGCTCAGCGGGGGGAAGGGGGTAACAGATAATTTCTGATTCAACATTCATTCTGATGGCTTAACGATCATAATAATCTTAGGGAAAAAAATGCAATCACTAATGCAACACCACTTATTCAAAAGATAGCCACGTGACCGGTAACATGCGCACGGCTTCCTCAGCATTAGGGCCCCCCAGGCCGCAGGCGTGCAGGGCCTGGAGCCCCCTTGCCGCATGTGTTTCTACCACCCAAAGCCTGCAGATACCTTCTAAAAATCTCTGAAAGCAAAAGGAGTTTTTCTCTAGATATTATAGAAGATTATATTCAAATGCAATGTTTACATGAAGGTATCCAAAACCACATTTTACATGAACAAATGGCGAAATTATGAATTTGAATGAAAAGAACAAAGAATTATCTAACAAACTGCACCCCTGCCAGCTTTCTCTTGTAAATACTCAGCAGCATGCATTCCAACTTTTCCAACATTTTTAAAAATTCTTTTCAATTTTTTCCTATATACTCACTTATAAAAAGAAAATTAAAATGAAAAAGTTTACTTTTTTTTTTAATTTCAACTGCCCCTCAAATCAAAAAATAGCATACAGTGAAAATGGGTTTTCAGAACTGATTTTTACGAGAAAAAATAGAAAATCTATGTTAGAATGGCAACATGTTTTATAGTCTGTCCTGATGCACAATGCGGTTATCAGATGCATCAGATAAAAGACTATAAAAATAAAGATCACGATGCAGCACTGCATGGCAATATATGACTATCCTGCAGAAGTATTCCCAAGCAAATAATGGAGCACAGTCAGTGAAGAAGTGAAGAATCAGTTCCCAGTATCAGCTGGTTAGCTTTAATAGAAAAACTGTGTAGGCTATGCCATTCCTCATTGTACCTAGCTCCTCTGCCATAAAATACCTGCTTTTAGAGGCATTTTATGAGTAAAAACAAGTGCACCTATTCTGGCTCTGTGGTGCAAGTTTGGTGTAGAACACCCAAAGCATGCTCTGCAAGATACTAATAAATGTTACATTACATAAATGTTTCCATGGTCAAATCAAATTTGGAGAAAGCTAGGGCCAACAAAGTTAGAGAGGCATTTTAATATTTCCCTGGTGGACTTCTGAGACCCTTTAATGAGCTGATGATATTATAAAAGTGGAAAAAGTATATAGCATTCAGGGTTTCATAACCCTTTACTTGTAGCACTTTTTGCAGTAATGCTCTGTAGCATTCTGCACTTTGGAAAATGCCAATTAGTATAAAATTTTCATAAACTTGTAGGAAATCCAGATCCTAGAAGAAGTTTAATTAATGCTGTTAACAGAAATTAGAATTTATAAAGACAAATACCAAATTTTGAATCAAATATGCTTAGGGAGTCCAATAAAACAAAACAAAGCACAACAAACTACCTAATGACTTAAATGGAAAGAAAACAAGGTCTATTTATGATGCATGAGGAGGCTATCTGTGAGTTTGGGGAGGCAAGGGAATAATTCCCCAATGCGGTGATTCTTAAACTCCAAACTGGCTTTCCCTTCCTTCTGATCCAGACAGCAAAGAAATCACACCAACACGGTGACCTTTCAGCACCTCTTCCCCCTGCTGTGCACCTATCACACCGCCAAGTGTTGGACTTACCAATTCGGATAATGTGCACAGTGATATAGATGTCCCTTCTTAGCTCACTGCTACCCAAATCCTACCAAAAAAAAAAAAAAGGATTATTTTAAAACTCATAATTTATATAGAAGTATGAAAGGTCACAGCACATTATTCCCACAAATAACATTAGAAAGGCAAAGATAATGTAGACATTCTTAATGGAATTTTGTAGCAGAAGCACATAATTCAAATCCTGTTCTAAAAATACCACCACAATCAACTTAATACTCTTAGTCTATGGATATCAAATAATGCTTAAAAAAAAACAAAACAAAACAGCCCATTCTACAATAGCCAAATTATGGAAACAGCCCAAGTGTCCATCAACTGATGAATGGATAAAGAAGATGTGATACACACACACACGCATGCACGTGCACACAATGGAATATTACTCAGCCATAAAAAGAATGAAATCTTGCCATTTGCAACAACAGGGATGGGGCTACAGAGTATTATGCTAAGCAAAATAAGTCAGTCCGAGAAAGACAAATACCACATATTTCACTCATATGTGGAATTTAAGAAACAAAACAAATGAGCAAAGGGAAGAAGAGAGAGGGAGAGACCAAGAAACAGACTCTTAACTACAGAGAACAAACAGGGTTACCAGAGGGGAGGTGGGTGGGGGGATGAGTTAAACAGGTGATGAGGATTAAGGAGGCACTTGCAGTGATGAGCACCAGGTGTTGTATGGAAGTGCTGAATCACTATATTGTACACCTGAAACTAATCTTACACTGTGTTAACTAACTGGAATTTAAATAAAAACATAAAATAAAAATACCACTACAAGTTTACAGTGTAAGTCTACTGATGTCAAACAATACTTAAAAAAAAAAACCCATTCTTATTTTAATCTCTCACTCACTCATTCTTTAAACATTTATTAAGTACATTCTAATTGCCATATGTCATGCGGACTGTAACAGGCTCTAACATACACCAAAGGAACAGAGGTGTGTCTAGGATTCTGGGCACTACTGTACTTTGGTGTTTTTGTTTTGTTTTGTTCTTTGTCGAGCACTTTTACTTTATTTTATTTTATGCTTTTTATTATGTTCAATTAGCCAACAGATAGTACCATCATTAGTTTTTGATGTGTTCAACGATTCATTAGTTGCGTATAACACCCAGTGCTCATCACAACACGTGTCCTCCTCAATACCCAGGCCCACAGCCCCGCCCTACTGTACTTTGTGCGTTATTTACGAAGTTTAAGCAAAGTCACTATGTTCTCTCACAATAATTTATTTCCCTTAAGTAACATAAAGTACAATTAGAAGAATCCGCCTCCTAGAGGAAACAAGATCCACTTACCACAAAGAGAGAGCAATGTCGTTCTGGTTTATCTGGGGCTTTGGGAAGTCCGTTTCTATTCAGCCTCAAAAAAAATCTTTCACTACAAGAGAAAAAAAGTTTAATATTCTAAAAATTATTTAATATCTAAGGACTTCTCAGTCTTCTAGTTACTCTTCATCTTAAGAGGTAAACTCAGAACATATTAGGTCCTTCATTTGATGTTAAAATTGCTGATGTAAATTAGGAGCACGCCCAAGACAAAAAACATTTGCTTCACTTTTGATAATACTGGCAAATCAGCAACTGCAAAAGCAGAAAACATAAATATATATGCAAAAAAAAAATTAACTTTTAAAAGAATAGGCTTCCATATCAGTGATATCATTCTTAGTACTCCAAAAAGTAGAAACAAATGCACTATGGGAAAAAAGAACATGACCTAACATGTTTTGTGTGTTTGTACCTAAGAGTATTGTTTTTCATGTTGTGTCATAGTATTTAATTAACATCATATAAGGACATCATCCTGCGTGGTAACCATCTAGTAGAAGGCTTAATTTTTTGTGCTCTTATAAATCTATCATCCAAAACACCAAGAGAAGGCCCAAGAAATGAAACTTGAATTTGCACTGGTCCACAAAGGAAAAGGAGACCTCAAACTCCCCACAGAACTTTCATTTATAAATACAGGGTCCCCAAATTCAATACAAACACAAATGCTATTGATCAGCCACTAATTCAAATCAATATATACTTGTGGACATCATTTAGATCCAAGGTAATGTTACCCCATTTATATTCAAATAAATAAAAAAATAAATAAGTAAAACAGAGGGGCGCCTGGGTGGCTCAGTCGTTGAGCGTCCACCTTGGGCTCAGGTCATGGTCCCAGGTCATGGTCCCAGGGTCCTGGGATCGAGCCCCGCATCGGGCTCCCTGCTCCTTGGGAAGCCTGATTCTCCCTCTCCCACTCCCCCTGCTTGTGTTCCCTCTCTCACTGTGTCTCTCTCTGTCAAATAAATAAAATCTAAAAAAAAAAAAAAGTAAAATAGAAAGAATATCAGCCCGAGAAAAATTAATGTACCAGCAACCATGAGCTTCTGAATTTCAATATCCTCGTGCCTACGACAGAATCAAATGGCTGCCTGCCTCAGGCAAAGAACACACAGCCAACATCCACAGAATGCAGTAGTAGGGGTATTAGCACACAGTGTGGCCTTGGTCAGAGTAGCTTCAGCCTGGGGACCAAGCAGGGAAGAGAGTGTAGGGCATTAGTGAGGCTCAGAACTACCAACTCTCTCTCCATGCTTATTCACCACTTGATCCTTGCCTTAAATAATGGCTCTGTCAACCCAAATCTCCCTTCTCTCATACAGGGGAAGAAATGAGAGCCATAACCACATCTCTAAGGAAGCATATGGATATGAATTTATGACTGTTTTGGAACATTTTTATTCTCTTTTGTGATTTAAATCTAGATAGATACATGTAACAGATTCAACTACCTGGCTTACCTTGTTTTTTTTTTTTTTTTATTCTTACATTATACCCATTCCTGCCCTCGCATATGAGAAAGGGCAACCAATGCACATTTCTGTGGGGTCATTTCCACACCTATTATCTGTGGGTTTTTTGGGTATTTTTCCACAGAGTGGTGACTGATGAGGTCTGAATGAAGAGAATACAAATTGCTGCAAGGATTCTCAAATGAAGCTGAAGTTCCCACATGATATAATTCTGAAGGCGGGGCTGGGAATGACAGATCCAACCGAGGATGCAGAGTTAAATTAATATTACCCAATTGTCATTTACTATAATTCAAGGAGAAGCGCTATAAGCTTTCTTCACAGTGGAAGAAAATTCACTATTATTTCAAATTTAAGATGTGCTTAAAGGAAATGTGTAAAAATTCACCTTCAGATAAATGAATTATACTTTTATCATACCAGGTAATACTATTTTTGCAAGAATTCACCATTTGATGGCCACTCTGCTAAGGACTTTACAGGAATTGATCCTCACTATGCCCTTATAAAGACAGTACTACTATTATGCCCATTTTATAGATGGGAAAACTGAGAAATAGTAAATAGTTTTGTCCAAGATCACAGACTTGGTGCATGGCTGAGTATTGATTTTATCCCATGTGTTAATTCAAAACCTTTGCACTTCATATGAATACTATAAGGTAAATCTTTTCTCTGCTTTATAGAAATAAAGAGCAAATATTTCCAGAATGTTGAGATAAGAGAGGTCATTCATCTGCTTGGGACACCCACTGATTCAGTCAAGCCTGGTCCTAAGAGTACAGGGTCACTCTCTCCCCACACCCTTCCTGGCCTCATGGGAATGAAAGAAGTAGAAATCTGGTTTAGCAAGTTTCACAGCAGTCCCTGGCTTAAAATAGTTCCTTGGTAGTTTGCTCAAGGAAACATACCTAGAGAAATAAATTGGGAAATAAATTATTTTATTAAACAAATGCAGAGTTCCAAAATGATTTAAGAACTTGGCTTTAGTTAATCAAAACTCCTGAGATTTAAGATTGGTATTTGGTTTTGCTTCTTACGCATCAAAAAACGTTTATTGATTATATTTTAGCCCCAAACACAAGCAGTGTGACCATTTTCCCGTCTTCTGTATCACGGACAGCATGCACTACTTTATATTTTTACATTTTTTTGAGATGCACTTATGTTTGAGGCTCCTTTTTATCCCTACTGGAATGTTTAAAACAAATTTCACTTTATCTTCTGACAGGCCAGTCTAAAATAATGAATACCAATAAGATGAATATCCAAAAGTCAACAAAGCGTTCCAGATATTAAAACCTTAACTTTAATACTGATATAAAATACCCCTCCATATTTGCAAGTTTCATCAATATTCTGGTAAAGCAATGTTTCCTAAAGTATTCTATTTCAGAAAGAGATTCTTTTTGCTCTGTCACTATTTTAATTTCACCAGTCTAGACAGAATCCTGTTATGCAAGTACTATACTATATCATATCCTGTTTCAGAAAGAATATCAATATGTACTAAGTCAATGACATATCCCCTCGCTTCAGCATGCCTTAAGGGGGAGATAAAAATAGATTGACGATGGGCACTATGGAAAAATAACTCATGGGCAATTTTTTTAAAACCAGACTTCTATTAAAACGAAAAAGAAAACCTTTGTGGCCAATGAAAAAAAAATCTTTTTTATTCACTTAGTGACAAGTTATTATACAAACTCAAATCAAGTTCTCTTCAGCTTTGGTGACGCAGCAACTCTAAGCAGAAGACCGACCTACAGCAACACATTTCAGACTCTTCGAATTACAAATAAATATCCCCCCACCCCAAGTTTGGAGAATACCAAAATGCATGCCTTCAAAGCTGGGGGAAAAAAACCAAACAAATCACTGACATTTCACTCTGGTATATCTTCTACAATTCTCTCACAAACTTTTGTGGCCATGCACAAAGGCATTTTCGAGACTCTACTGTAAGGAAAAGGGTGATGTCTATGATTAGAAAACAAAAGTAGTTTTTGTGAGCTTTTTAAAAGCGTCCTATGATAAGATGTGAATACCTCGATTATGTCGTTTACATTTTTTTCCTAATCATAACATGTGTGTGTGTTTCTTGCTAATACATTGTGAGTAACTAGAGTACAGGGTGATCATCATTAACCTTTACATCTCCAGCTGCTAGCCAATGACTTGGTACTGCCTCAGTGTTTAATTAAAGACTGAACAAATACAATCTTTTAGGAAAAAAAAATACAACACAATCCAAATAACTGGGGAGCTTTATTTGCCTCCCTAAGTTTCCCTCTCTTCCCCATAATGTCCTTTACTTTATGGTGAGAAATGCATGAAATTCTCCAAAGAGATATTTTAATCAATGGTGCCTCCCCACCAGATGTGAGAGTCACCTAATTAACTTCATGGCACCCCCAGATTCTAGATCATGCTTTTAACCTTGTCCCCATGCACATTTTGTATCTTTATTATATTAAACATACAGTAATGGAAAAACCTACAGTGACATCATATATTTCCAAATGAGAATACGGCGTCCTTCTTTATCATCAAAGAATGAATAAGCAAATAGAAACAATTCCAGAAACACTGAGAAATGTGAGTTGATATTACCAGCAAAGGGGGGAAAAAAAAAGTCCTCATTTGACTTTTCCATATACTGCCATGTTCTCCCAGGGGAAATTTCACTGTCAGAGAAATTTAGTGTCCACCCGAATTCCGTGTGTGAGCCATTATAAATCATTCTATATCATAAATCAACAAAGACAGATTCTTTCTTTGGAAAGAAAGAATAAAAAACCATAATTATTTATTATCTATGACTTGCCTTCTTCTAACAAGGATTTAAGGAAACCAAGATGATGAAATAAGAGTGTAAATAAGCATCCCCAGGATGGCGCCAGGGGAAAAATAGTACAGGTAAATATTACCCTGTTCTAGGCACCACGATTTACACTTCACATGGATTTTCTCATTTACTTCTCACAACCGCCCTACATGGTAGGAACCACCTCCATCCCTACTTTGCATATGAGAAATCTGGGGCTTGGAGACATTAGGTAAATTGGCCAAACTTACATGATCAGCAAGGGTGGAGCCAGGAAATCAATTATTCAGGGCCTGACTCTAGAGTCTCAGCTCTTAACCACAATGCTAAGCTGTACTTAAAGGAACAGATTACCTTGAACTAAGGAGAGCAAGACTAACCATGTCATGTGAATGGAGGGTTTTTATTATGAATATTTTCAATAAAATAACAAATAATAATGAAACGCATGAAACTGAAAATGAATGAATGAATGAATGAATGAAGCAAGCCACAAGCGCATCTGTGTTTAGGGAGTTTACGTCTGTGCACCTGCTCAGCTGTGCTACTGCATTCCAACATACTCAAAAAGATCTCTGATAATAAAGAGTGTATTTCCATAGCAGAGTTTGATAGAAAAGTTCTTACCAGTGATCAGATAATGTGGGGTGTACAATAGGGATGTGAAGCCCTCTGATGTCTTCTGTTCCCATTCTCGGCAGGACAGGATGCTCTGGTCTTCTTGCCCCTCTGCCTGTCATAGCCACTGAGAAGCAGTCACCCTTCTGTAGGAAAGGCCTTGCCTTGGGTCTTGGAGGCCTGCAGGCCAGATGTGGGAGGGTGCTCCCAGCCTTCTGAGTCATCCTATCAAGTGGCTCTCCCATAGGGTGTTCCTAGGATAAGCAGTTGGCTTCAAAGAGCAATGCACCTAAACTTAGGAATGGCCAACGCCAAGGAGACTTTTCTATTTCTCTGTATGGATTCATGTTTACCTCTCTATAGTTCCCATCGTGTAAGAAGCAAAACTGCCTGGTGATTTCAGGTTACGTGAAAATTACACAACCTGTACTTCATCCAAAAATATATGAGTGGGGAATATCTTGGGTTGAAACACGTGATGTGAAAGATTAGTAGCCTAGACTGATCCATCTACAAAAAATTACAAAGAATATTTCCAAAATCATTTGAACAGTTAAATGACTGAAACAAATGTAGGATCCCCAGAGTAACAGTAACAGAAGAGAGAAAACACTTAGATGCTCATGTTCTGGTAAACTAATCAGAACTGTCTGGTTCTTTTACACTCATACTTTATGAAACCATTTGACCAAAAACTACTCCATGTAGTAGTGCCTTTGAAAATGCAAAGTCACTTGTTTTAAAGTTAATTTTGCTGTGTGTAAGAATAACAATATCTACTCTACGATGAGCAGAAGCAAAGGGAGATGCGCCAGGAGCCAAGGCAGAAACAGTGGGAGTGAGAGGACAAAGGCAAGAGTGAGAAGACGTAAGGGCATGGCTTAGCTGTGCTCATTCCCGAGCCTCTATCCACAAGGCAAGAGAATGCAAACATATGGTGATTTCATGCTTCTATTTCACTACTTCTTCATTTTCTCAAATGCTTTCTGACTGATGAACAGTATAAGATATTGCCAACAGTCTGAGGGGGACCGTTACCATGTTCTTTCCTAGAACAAGTGGCAAAGGGCAACTCAAAACAGGAAGGCTCAAGCAACTTTCTAAATGTGGACTAACACCCCCTGTGAGCTGGTGCTACCGCCATTCAGGCAAGACTCTGGGGAGGTGGGTGGAGGCTGGGCTGGCCACTGGACCAAGGGCTTCAGTGCTCACTGCAGCACAGAGGAAAGATGAAAGGAATGCTCAGTGGGAAACAGAGATACTTGCCCGCCTTCTCATCCAGGGGCTCCTAAGCCAGGTGTGCGTAACATGCTCTTGGGAGCTGTATAAAACTCAGGCCCTACCCTGGACATCCTGACTTACGAGGTCAGGATGGACCTAAAAGCTCCCTGCATGTATAAAAGCCCAGTCATGTTTAAGGACCACTGTTTTGACCCAAATACCCGACAAGTTAGAATTGCTGGCTGTCTTTTACAAGAGTCATATATACCAGAAAACAGGCAATGCATGCCTGGTACCTTCAGGCCAAAGACTTTTTGCTTTTCTTCTCCCAACCACATGACCAGACAAGGGACAGTTTCTCCTTGGCAATAAATGAAAGCAACTCCTCAAGCAAGACTTCCTAAATAAAGCTATTAATGTGCTTTCTAATTTTAAAACTGAAGCAACATTAGGGTCATGAGCTTTTTACTGATTATAGGGAAATGGAAAGAGTGATTGTCGCTACCAAGGTTTCTGGAGTTCACCTAAAGAGTAGACAGATTCTGAGTTTTCTGTTTTTAATATTAATATCCATGCCCAGATTTACCCTAAAAATATTTGAGGGTGAGGGACTAAGCAACCAACTAATGTGATGGCTTTGTCAGGACAGCAAAGGATTTTTCAGTTGAATGATACAAGGGGAGATAATTTTTTAAACTATAGTCAACTCTATTGCCAATTCTGAACATCATGCTGATTCTTTCTTACTACTTAAGATGACTGAAAAGCACTTCATGCTATTTTTCTTTTCAGAGAATAAAGCTATCTGAATCAAAACTCTTTCTAGAAAAGTGTAACTCAATGAAAAAAGGAATTCCATGCTTTTTAAAGTTATAAATAAGTGATATACATATCAGCTGCCATTTCACATTGCCTGTGCCATCCATCATTGACTGATGAATTTTAAAAAATGATCGACGTTGACTTGACGTTGACATTGATTTGAGACAAACAGTAACGACTATAAGTTCAAAAGAATTGAGACCCCAGAAATCCCAATGTGGAATTCAAGTAATATCCTTAGAAATAGCTATACCATTTGGGAAACTCAGGGAAATACTTGCTTGTACCATCTCTAGAGAACTCATTAAAAATTTCACTAGAAAACAAGTTTCTCAGAGAAGTAACAAAAAGTAGGCAATGATAGGACCTGGTCAATAGAAACAGGAACCATGAAATAAGAAGGCCTATATAGGCAGAATATCTTATGCTTATTCTTCTGGGAATTTACATAATTTGATCATTATAAATACTGTATCTTTGACACACCATGAGGGAGGAAACACTCTGGTCTATGTACGGTAATTATTCTGACCTTTCTAACAATGCCTCTTTGTTAGGGAAAGCACCTGTAATAAGAAATCTTGAAAATAGAGCAGCCTGGAGCTTAAATATACTCTGAATTGAAGCACGCAGTTCCTTGCAAGGAAATCTTAAATGAAAACAGAATAAATAATAAAACTGGAAGTAAGTCAAGCACTATAAAACCACTAAGTGCAACACATCTTTCATGCATTTATTATCTCAAAAAGATGTTCTATTTTTTAAAAGAAAATAACAAAAAATCAAATTTCCTTTCAACAATTTACTGGCAGATTCTTTGTATTCATTACAAGTTCAAAAACTGAAAACTATATAATCATTATGAAATACTATTTATTAGCTAGATGACACATGCAATTGGGCTTTTTAAAGGTGAAATGATTTAAAAAAAAAAAAACAAGACAGCTACAAAGTGTCTAACCTGATATACAAATGTTAATGTGTATAAGAACAGGTACATTACTTTCCATAGAGGTTATAGTTTCCATAAGTTTGAGAAGGAGCCAAAGGCACCAAAAAAGTTAAAATGCATTGCTTTAGACACTGCAAATATTTTTGTGAAATGGAAACATTATATTGGTTAAAATACAAAGAGATGGTATAGAAACTGTCTTTAAAAATACTTCTTGACTTAAAGCTTAAGAGCATTTTCAGTAGCATTAGAATCCAAGTTCTGGAAGGACAGGGATTTTTTTTTTCCTGTATTATTCATTGATGTGTCCCCACTTGCCCAGATCAGTGCCTGGCTCTGAGGAGGACAGCAGTAATTGTTTGCTCAATGAATGAACATCAATGACTCAACAGCAACAGTGTGAAATCATGCTCAATGGAAATAAAAAGAAGACCTAGTCTCTGTTTAACTTGCAGTCAAAAATCTCTAAATAGAAATACTGAGGAAAAGGCACTGTATATGTGTCTGCCAATTTTTATTCACGTTTTTTAGCATGACAGATTTTGCAAATGATGCTCCCATAGGGACAGGTCCGACAGTGTGCTTCTGATGCACACAGAGTACCACGAAATAACTCCATCAACACTCCGGAAGCCCTCAACACCTCGAGTTCTCCCTCTCACTGGTAAGCACATCCCCACCAGAGTAGAAGGATGACAACAAAAATGAAGACAATAATGGCATGATCTTACAATGTGTTGCCTCAACAACAACAAAAGACTTATAAGCTTCCTTTAACCGCATCAATGCCCACCCAGTGGACACAAAAAGATGATGAGGGGATAGAGTCTTATCTTCAGAATAGGAGCCAACGAGGGCCCTATCATTCATTATTCCTCTGTCAGTGCTCAACCGTCTTACAACAGAAATGGCACCGAATGCCAAAGAAGTCCTTGGGAGATGGGTTGCTCAGTGTGACTGTAACTTCTTCAGTGGGGAACTTAGGAAAATGAAATCTGAACTCCCTACAAGCAGCAAACACAGCACAGAGCAAGAAAGAGATGACCAGCTTCTTGGTAAAAAGAATACCAACCCAGTCGTCTTTCAAAACACAGGAAGAGGGGTAAAAGGACCTTCTGGTCACATTCTCCAAGACTACACCGTCTAAGTAAGAGGAGGCAAGGAGCCAGAATGAGTGGGGAGAGCTAAGAATGAGAAAGCCAGTTCTGAATCCACGGACTCTGAGTTTTCAGTTTTCTGCCACCTTGAATTTCCAGCCACTTATCATTACAATCACGTATTAATTTGCAATTTGAAAAATAAATGGAATTGTAAGGCTCTTAAAATGCTACGGATAAAAAGAGTGGATGGCTTCTGCCCTGTGTGTTCTCAGCACGGATGAAGTTATTTCTCTGCTTCTTTTGTTTTAATTTAGATCTGCCTCCTGGTCCGTTTCTTAAAATGTCCCCAATGAAAGACATCACCACATCTCCAAAGCGATTATTTGTTGTTGTTATTTTTTTTAATACGTGACACAGAAGTGTGACCAAAGGGGAAGCAAACCACAAAATCCGATTAACTCCAAAGTGATGACGGTCACAATCTTCACGCACCTGCTGGAAGAATTAAGTGATGGAAAAGAAGAGAGAGAGTAGGAAGCGGTAGCACCTTTAAACAGGAGGCCCCAGGGGAAGGTCACTGTGGGTCACTGGTGGACAGACGCCCACAGTAAGATGTGCGCCAGCACGTCTAGACACAGCAGGAAACGCTCCAGGCCGTACAGCATAGCCCATGTTGCCACAATCCAAGGAGGAGTTCTGAACGCCTTCTTCATCTATTTTTGTTCTCAAGCAGAGTTGTGCTCCCTGCATGTATGGCCAGACTTTGTCGCTACATTGTTGCCGTGCTTTGGAGAGGTTACAATTTTGAGTTAGCTTCGTAACCCAAAACTCTAAGAAGAGTTCTGCCAGCTACCTTTCAGCATTCACAAACCGTAAATGCTCTTCATTTATGATAAAAATATCAATGCTGAACTCATGTGATCACACTCTAATCAGTTGCAAATGATGTATGAAATGAGAAATTCTAGCACAGCGCTCAGAGAATTAAAATTTCTGATCCGCTCTCTTAACTGTGTTATGTACAATACGTACAATGTACTACCATGCATACAACACAGACACACATTTTTCCTAGGCTGGGCTGAGTAACCATTCTCTCTGACAGCTGCCTTCTATAAGCTCTTGAAAAATGTTCCCAGTACCTGCAAAAACAAAACAAAATGCCACTTCTTTAATTTCCTTTAAAAAATGAAAAGACTATTATTAGATCACATCTGCCTCGGAAGAGACCTATCAGAAGCTACGGCTGTCATTTCTTTGCTTCTCCTCATCATGATGCTAGATTCCCAATCTTCTTGTTCTTTTCCAACTCTGATGCTTCAATCTCCATCTCGCCAGCACCTGCTTCGGACCCCGACTTCCTGAGCACCCCTGGAATTAGCTGTGTAACTTGGGAGCCAGGATTCACTACCCCTTTCAGACGTCTCTCTTCCGAGGGGCCTCACCACACACAGCAACTCTATTACTCCTCACTAACTCACTTCCTACCACACTTCTGCTCAGCGTCCGCTCACCATGTTCCTGTAAATCACTTTCAGCCCCCACTTCACTCTCTCTTTCGCTCTCCAGTGACAGCAGATCTTGCTTCCCAGCCTTACCTATACAAGATCAAGGTCACAAAGCCAGTCTCTCCATCTCAACATTTTCTGTACATTTCACTGCCCTCACCTCCCTTCCTCCCATGTTAGAAGCGGCGCCCTTCCTCTCAAAGTAGATTCCTTCCCCTGCATCCTGGATCCCTTCTGCCATTTGCTCCAGGATTCGCCTTTGAATCTCCAGTAAGGTCTCATTCTGCTAGCACACAACAGATGCTCCCATGTAGCTTGTGTCATGAGGGAATGAATGAACAACTGAATGGGTAGAGGTAATCTGTCATTCACAGAACTGTTGCAATTCTTCACTTTTGAGAGGACACACCTGTACCAATTCAGAGTTTCTGGGAAGCTGGTGCTAATGAAGACCCAGGATTTTGCTTGAGCATGTAAGGTATTTCCTCTCACAGAATCTTTATTCATCTGCTAAAAGATGCTCCTTTGCTTTATATATAAGTCAAAGCTTATGCTTTAAAGGTAGTGTTATAACGCACATATTATAAAATACTGAATGTCCTAGACCTTGGGAAAACATTCCTCTCAAGTTGTGCCAAATTCATTATCAGGGATATTATTGTCAGTTTATATAAACCCAGGAATATTACTGTAGGCAGAATGGAACCAAGACCATCCATGCAACTAGTGACTAGACCCCAGATTAATAAACCAGTCTTCTTCTTCATTGCTTGTTTGCCTACGTGCAGAAAACATTTCAAGCAGGTAACTCATTAACCATACACACTATATTGATAAAAGTTAAACCAAGAACCCATATACCTACCACAGGGAACCCATAATCATTAAATTAGCTCCACTATATGGCTCCACCTATCCTTTTATTCTGACTTTGTTTCTCGTTTTTTTTTTCTTCTTCTTCTTGTTGCTGAAGTATTTTAAAACAAATCATAACCCTGATGCCATTCTGTTTACTAGTAAGTCTCTCTGAATCTTACCTAAACTATAATAACTTGTACCTAAAAAAATCAACAATAATTCCTTATAAAATATAAGAATTCAAGACCAAATACTATTTATCATTTCTGGTTATGTTAAAGTATATTTCCTATTTGGGTTTTTGAAAATCGTAATCTTTAGAGCTACCATTTACTGACCAATTACCAGGTGTCAAGCATTACACTATGAAGTGTATCTGTTCTCCCATTTAATCCTTAAATAATCCTGAGAGGAAAGTGCTATTATCATCTTCATTTAGCAGATAATTAACAGCCATAAGAAAAATGAATTAACTCACCCAGACTGATTCAGCTCCTGAATTAAAAAAAAAAAACAAAAAACAAAAAAACCCCAGGCTCTCTGACACCGAGCTGGGCCATTTATAAACCATACAGTGGTGCCTCGACCAGATATAGGAAGATACGTGTCTTGAGGACGGAGATACATTCAGACACACTTCATAGTTCTGTATAAATTCACATTTAAAAAAACCTGTGCCCCACCAATAATATTCACTACTTATCTTTTTCATAAATGACAGAATTACGATGATATACTAAAAAAGAAGGTGATTGTGGGCAACATAAAATTTACATGGAAATGAGGCATTTCAAAGAAAATGAAGACTTTGTATGTATTTCCTACCACGTATGATGGTAGGAAAAATACATAACTTCAGGAAAGAATGCGAATAAGGTACCGACAGAAAATAAATTTTATCTGAATTTAACTACTATGAAAAGACTTTTGGAATTGAATCACCAGAATAAGACTTTCCAGGAGTACTACCCTGCTGCTATTTTCTCAAAAAAAAGCCAAGCCAGCAGCATGCATGCATGAGCAGCCCTGTACTAAGCTAAGTACCCATTTGTGGCACTTAGGTCCTATTAAATAAATTCTCTGATGAGAATGAAATACAGTAATAGATTAGTCGTGAAACAAATTTACAGCTTTAATTAATGAAGCCTTAGGATACATCAGTAAACAAAGTAATGAAAGTTATAAGGGAAGTAGTCAGCCAGTGAACGATGTCATTTTCACTGGCCCATATAATTTATAGTCTGTTGTAGATTAATTGACACATATCCACACAGGGAAGACATGACTGAGTACCCACACGCAGAGGGGTACGGCCTGTGGAGAACGGAAACACCGGGGGCACTCCTGTCACCAAACTGTTCAACAACCAATTTTAAATGCAAGCCAAAGGAGACATTGTAGCATATAATGTTAACTAGTTTGATTTCTTTATATATATAGACATATATATAAATATATGCATATATTAAATATATATGAGTATATATATATATTAAAAAAAGACCCTCCTGATATTCCCAATCCTATAGCTCAGTTTATGCACATCCACATCCTTCCGCAACCCTGTCCCTTTCTCTGGCCCCTGGCTCATCTCCCCGCCTGCAGTCTCAAGCCCATTTCCTCATGCCTCCGAAGGGACACTGATCCACCAAAGACTTCCCCTGTCCTCTGAGTGCAGCCTCTCCTTTGTTACTAGATCCTTCCTGTCAACAAGCTCATTTTCTCTCCCACTCCGGTTTCTTAAAAAAACAAATCCTCAACAAACCCCTTACCACACACTGGTGAATAAAATTTGGTTGAGAAAGAAAACAGGATATGATAAGTACGAAAGATGAAGAGAATGGGTGTAGAAAAGTGATTCAGAGTACTGACACCTGATGAGGCTGCAAGTTAAAATACCAGCCACATGACATACCAGCTGTGTCACCTATTAAAAAAAAATCACTCTGTGCCTCAGTTTCCCCATCCATAAAAAGTGGGGAGAGTAATAGTACCTACCTCATAGGGTTGTTACAAGGGATAAATAAGTAAATATTTTTAAAAGAGCTTAGACAGTGCCTGGCACATCATATGCATTATATAAGTGCTTTGTTAAATAAATAGAATAGAAAAGAAGAAAATAAAACAAAATAAAATTACGGATGGTATCTAGGGAAATGACTGCCTGACTTTTCCAGCTATACCCTTGTAGACTGAGGCAATTACAAACTTTCAACCAGACAGATGTTCTCGAAAACCACTTTACTCATATAAAACTTAATTTATCAAACTCATTTTTCTACCGATTATGTAAATGTCAAGACCGTACAAAACTCAAATAAATTAAAGTATGTTATATTTCCTGACAGTTGAGTCCAATGTAGCTTTATCTGCAGGGGGCTCTGGGCTGGTGCTGTTACACAAACAACTGAGGAAGGTAAGCTGGAAAAGGACAGGGTAGGTGTATGTGAGCAAGATGGCGTCAGAGGTTGACTAAGTCTTTGCAATTACTTACAGCAAGAGTTGTCTTGCATCAGAGGCCTAACATTCAGGGGCACCTTCGGATAGAAATTGTTTTGAGATAAAATTAATGGGCTTTCTAAGTATGGCCCAGCTTCAGTGACAATTTAAGTTTGTTGTTGGAAAACGTACCCTTCCTGGTATTGAGGAGACACATGCGGGTCATGGTTCCATTGAGTGAACCAGGAGGTGACAATTTTCATATGTTATCTCCTTTTGCATTTGCTATCTCCAAGTACTGCTAAGCTACTTATCACTGGCGCAAAGTAAGAGTCAATGATACTTTGGTTTCCTTAAAGTACTTGAGAAGGACTCAATTCAGAAAACCAATTTCTGTAGCACAGAGTACTTCTGTGGCCCTGTGTTAGGTTTAGTATTATCATTACCAATAATTTATAACAGCTTATTATTAAGACTACCAGTCTCTGAAGGTCTAACTCTGGCCAGTAAAATCCTGCTTGACTATGCAAACTTTCTGTGCCTTGGTTTTCTCACCTATAATATTAGTGCTGATGATATTTTTAAAGCACTTAGAATGAAGTCTGGAAAATGGTTAGTGCTCAGTAAATATTGGCTATTTGGGGGCACCTGGGTGGCTCAGTCGTTAAGCGTCTGCCTTCAGCTCAGGTCATGATCCCAGGGTCCTGGAATCAAGCCCCGCATCGGGCTCCCTGCTCCACAGGGGGCCTGCTTCTCCCTCTCCCACTCTCCCTGCTTGTGTTCCCTCTCTCACTGTGTCTCTCTCTGTCAAATAAATAAATAAAATCTTAAAAAAAAAAAATATTGGCTGTTTGCTTCTTAGAAGAGGAAAGTTAAAAAAAAAAAAAAAGTCCCAACCAGTTGTCTGCCTTGTGGGAGGAACAAACATCTACCTCTCCTCATCGTACCTCCATCCGCTGTGCACATGTTGGCCCTTCTACCTATACCCGGACAAGGTAACTTCCTGTGATTAATGGTCAGGATCAATGCTATAAATATTATACTTAGAATGTGCTTTATTTTTCGTATATTACAGCACTCATGATCTTTAACAACAAAAGCATTCACTTAAATATACCATCTTTTGTCTACAGATTTACATTGTTTGGACTGCACTTGGAACTCAGGAAAAAAAAAATCAAATGATCAGATTCCTCAACAAAGTAATTACGAGAAAAATTAAGAGGGAGAGAGGGAGGGAAACTGTAGCTGAAAAGTGACTTGCGAAACTTATCAACCAGCTGTAATACATCTTATAATTCACAAATTCCTTATCTGGGACTCCAGATAAGGAATTTGTAAGGATTGCAAATAAGGAATTTGGGATTCCACATAAGGGTTCCAGATAAGTGCTAATTCCAGATAAGGATTCCAGATAAGGAATTTGTAAAGTTATATGGGAAAACTGAAGACTGGCAGGAGATGGGAAAACTGAAGACTGGCAGGAGATGGATATTTGATCATAAGGGAATATTAATTTCTTAGGCAGTAATTTCTTTGGAGTTCCCCTTTTTAGGGATATACCCCAAAATATTTACATTTGAAAATAGGATGTCTGGTATTTGCCTCCAAATAATTTGGGGGCAAGGAGGAGGACCGGAAAGGGGTACGGTTAAAACAAGACCAGGTCTGAGCCGATCACTGTTGAAGCTGGAGGCTGGTACAGTGAGCTTTATGATACTGTTCTACCTTTTCACACATCTGAAATTTTCTAAAAAAAAAAAAAAAAAAGTTTAAAAGAGAAATGCAAGTTGATTTTAAAATACCCATATATCCCACACTGTTGGGCCTAAGAAGAAACACAATTTCTCAAAATCATATTTTACCTTTATAATACCTTTTTCTGAAAAGATGCAAATACTTTACACTCATGAGGTAGGCTGGGAGCAATGAGGGAAGCTAGATTTGTCACCAGTTTCAGGATGAATGAAAAGACAGAGGCAAGTGAAGGGGTCAGGGGCGGCAAAGGTCAACTGCAAAGACCAGAATCAAGTCCGGTCTCCAGATCTGCACATCCTAAGGCCTCTTTAAAAGGTAATGGTGACATTGCCCGCTGCCCTCAATGGAACCAAAGCTACTCACAGCAAGGTTTTGAACACTCTCTAAAAGAATCATCACTGTGTTGCCCAAGGTCTCAGAAAATCAAGAAAATAAATCTGACACGGTTCCATCACCTCGTAAGCATATATATTCATTCTTAGTTATTCTTTTGCTGATCATCTTTACAGTGATTACGGGTGCAGAAGTAGTGAAGAGGGATTTAGGCTTGATTTCTTCTAGGGTCACTACTTATCAGGTGGATTATCAGAGGAGTGTGTGTGACAGAGGCAAGCGGGAGGGGAAGACAAAGAAAAGGGGGAGGGAGAAGAGAGGGAGAAGAGAGAGGCAGGAACCTATAGGAGCCCAACCACGTCACAGAGCAGGAAAAAGGTCCAGCTCCCGGACCTTTTTAATCCTAAATTAACACACTCCTGAGGTGATACAATGTGAACATTAGTGGCAAAGGGGAATTTATATAGTCTTCAAAACCTTAGCTTAACAGGAATGAGTAGAAGAGTGACCTCATTTCTCCCTTTTACTTTTCCTATAGTTTGTTAAATATTTTAGAGACAACATATTATATAGACAATGGTATGAGGAATTTTTGTTAAACTACCTGGAAACCAAGCTCTCTAAGACACATTTCAATATGTTAGCAAGTATTATCTCTAAATAATCTTTCACATTTCTAAAGCAAGTGCTAAGCTGCAATTTGGATCTATTTTTCAAGCCTTTATTTTCTTCCCTTTTTAGCACTGCTGGTTTGTGTTTCTAACTTACTGATTCATTTCCTTTAAAAGTGTATAAAGCAGATTTTGAAACTATTATCATTGTTATTTACACATCTTATAAATTCTGTCCTTGCTATCCAAAAATACTATCTTTAAATTCTATGGATTCAGTCCACTTGTCAAGAATAGAAGGTACCCTTACTAGTAGGTTATGATTAACACATAAATTAATTCACCGAAGATTTTATGGCTATAAATGCTTTAAAAATAAACTTCACACATATTTCTTAGAGAAAACAAGTATTTTTTTTTTAACCAGGAGAGAAATACTCCAGAATTATTTTGTGTTTATTTTTTTCAATTTTTTTAAATTAACATAATAATGTATTATTTGTTTCAGGGGTACAGGTCTGTGATTCATCAGTCTTACACAATTCACAGCGCTCACCATAGCACATACCCTCCCCAATGTCCATCACCCAGCCAGAATTTTTTGTGTTTATGAAACAATATATGTGGCTCAGAGTTGCTTAAAATTGTCGGCATTTTAATAAGCATCATTTTGTAAAACACGGTGAAGTTGGGTCATGTGAGAGTTGTGTGATACAATTTTAAAACTAAATTTAAATCTTTTAATGTAAAAGGTGGTATGCATTGTGTTCAACCTTAAAACAAATACAAAAAGAAGTTTGAAACATAAAGAGTGGAGGCTTTTGAATAACAACCAAAACATTCACTACAGGTTTTTCCTAAATATTAAAAACCTGCCCTAAGAGAAGACTCAGAACTGAGAAAGAAAAAAATATACCATTTTTACCATTTCACAGCTCTGAAACTCTAATGGGAAGGTTTCCAAGTACTTACCCCTCTCTTGATATTATCTGATGCACAGAGGACAAAAATAATGCAATTGTTTACCACAAATGTGAAAAATACAACATGTTGACCTTGATAAGCAAACCAACTTGGGGCTTTAGAAATATTGTCTTCCTTGCATTATCAATACAAAGTAACTCAAATAACAGACCTGATATCAATGCCATACTTTCATTTAGTAATCATTATCATGGTTCTACACCCCTTTTGAGTTTTTCAAAGAACTTCTGTATGCATCACCCCATTTAACTTTCATGGGAACCTCCAGAGGGTAGGCAGTTTAGAAATTCACATAGTTCTACAAATGAGCTCATAAAGGAAAAGTATACAAGGTCATATATCCTAAAGCTTGTCAATTACAAATGCTCACCATTCCAACATTAAGAAATTCCAGTCATGTTTCCATATGCAGTTACCTGATTGGTCGATTCTCTTTACTGTCAAAGAGTGAGAAGATGACCTCAAGCTCCTCCCCCAGGTTGGAACACATGAGGCTCTTCATCTGCACAAAGAGGTGGTGATTGCTGGCCTGCACTGGGGTATCTTTCTTCCGATGTCGGTGCTCCATCTGAATAACACCCCCCAACAAAAACATGATCAGCATGGACTGAAGAAAACAATGGGATCCAACAAACTAGTTAGCTATGGTATGATTATGATGTCCTGTGGTATCTTCTTTTTTTTTTCCTGTGGATTTGGCATCTGGTTGGATGTTACATTCCAAATTTTCTTCCAACTTCTAAAATAAGAAACCATGAAGTTTGCAGACTATCAAGGGATCTTGCTTTAAGAATTTGGTTTGTTTTATCTATCTATCTGTCTATCTGTCATCTATCTATCTATCTATCTATCTAATCTATTTATTGGGGGAGTGGTGGGGGAGGGGGAGAGAGAGAGAATCTTAAGCAGGCTCCACGTCCAGCATGGAGCCCAATGTGGGGCTCCATCTCACAACCCTGAGATCATGACCTGAGCTGAAATCAAGAGTCAGATGCTTAACTGACTGAGCCACCCAGGCGCCCCAAGATTTTGGTTTTAAATCATTAATGTTAAAATGATACCAACTTGCTGAGTAGATTCAGGCAGCATGATGTTCAAAAGATTCTACTGTTCCCTTATCAACTTCCAGGGTGAGAATAAATTATTAGTTATCTTTAAAAAACCCGACTAAATTGTATCTGGTCATTTCACTGATGGTAGCTGAACAATGCAGCGATGATTTCACATTTTTCATAATTAAACATCCTGTTAAAGTATATTAAATTGCAAAACTGTGGTAGTTTTCTGAGACACGCTATGGCAAGTGATATTCATCATGAGAGCAATAAAATGTTTCTAACTTGCCGTGGGGCTACAGGGCGGCAGACTGGGGAAGCCAGTGAGATGGCTAAGCTGAGGAACGGCATCCATGTCCATCTTACTTCTGCCTAGCATAGGCTACACTTGGGAGGCAGGATCAGAAGTGAGCACTAACACAAGCTGAAGGAGGAAAGGAACCACCGATAGTTCCAGGGTTAAGAGAACATGGGGGTGATCAGTCAGGCAACACACACTTGTTAAGTGTCTCTTATGTGCCAAGCAGTGGGAATGCACTGATGAGCAAAAACAGAAATAGCCCCTACCTTCATGGATCTTATCTACCAGGGGGAGCAGACATCAACAAAATCATCCCACATACAGACGGGAAACTGCAACTGTGACAAATGGAGGGGAAGAACCAGATTATCACGAGGATCTGGAAGGATGTGACCTGACTTGTGTCTGGACAGTCAGAGCAGGTGTCCTGAGAAAGGGACACTTTGGCCAAGAGCCAAAGAGGGAGCAGGACCAATGAACCATCTAGGACAGTGCTTCTCCAACTAGGTGCAGGAAAAAACCAAGTTGTTCTTCCCCCTAATCTACTATAGGCAGATATTTCCATAACAGACAATAAAAATGTCATGGTAATGTTAGAATGTTATGAAGGTTTCTAAACCTTCACTCACCACTTTTGTACTTGGACCAGTTACAAACAGTGCTCGGTCCAGCTAGTTCTTGGACCACCTTCAAGAAGTGATTCAGGGTAAGAGCACAGGGAAAACATACACAAGGACTGTGTATTCACAGAACAGGTGCTAAGAATGAGGAGTATTTTTGCTTTCCTAATACAGATTACTAATGGCCACCTCTTTTGGCTCACTAGACAATAAAAAAAAAATAGCTCAGGAATTAATCCCACAGTAATGGGGTCACATCCTTGGCTTAGGGGTAAGGCACGTAACCCTGTTTCTACATTAACCATCTTTTTTATGTTTCTTAGTTCAACAATTCCTGACTGACCAAGATTTGAAAGGAAAAAAACACCATCGAAATTTATGGTTGTAAATGCAGCAGGATGAGATTACCAGAACTTTTCATGCTTTTATCTTTTAATTTAAACTACTCAAAGGTAAACAGTTAAAAATGCAATTAAGCAAATGCATCTGTAATCACTGCATACTCAACAGGTACAATGGACATCTCTCTCCGAAAGTGAAGAGGACGCTTTCTTGTAAAGTGCACCTCAGCATTGTGTTATGTGTTAGTGATAATTGCTAGAAAAAGCTTCCTGCAGAGAAATATTCTAACTATAGGGGGCAAAAAAAAAAGTGTAATTCTGCCTTGTTTTCTGAGAAGGTCGCTCTATTTTGTGCTTTTAAAATTTCTTTTTTACCAAAGCAAAAGAAGCAGCATACGTTCATAAAACTACATCTCTTTAACTCACAAAGAAGCTTTTTATTTTCTGAAAATGCTAACTTATTTACAGATATACTTAAAAGTTTAGGGTAACACAGCATAAAGTACTATGAAGAAATGAATGACTACTAAGGACTAGAGTGGGAAAAACAGGTATAAAAATCTTATTTAAATAAAGGACCTCAAAGAGGCATCTGGTCTTTATTTCAAACAGTGCAAAGTTCCTAGTATCAGTCATGACATTTACTAAAAATGGAGCAAAAAAAAAAAAAAATAGCTCCTTTACTCATGCAAGGAATTCAATATATCTAGATCAGTGGTTCTCAACCTTGACTGCACTTTAGAATCACCAGGAGAGCTTTTAAAAAATACTTATGCCCAGGACCTATCCCAGAACAATTAAATTAGAATTTCTAGGGGCTGGGGGTCCAGGGAGTGATAGTTTTAAAAGCTCCCCAGGTGATTCTAATGTGCAATGAGGGTTGAGAACTATTGATTGAGATCCTATGCAGAGACATGCAAATCAAAGCCAACTGAAAAATTCACTGTTGCATATTCTGTACAATTACTGCCTTGGAACCTTGAATCTTTGCATGCATGCCTGTCCTAAGCCTGTCTGCTTCTACCCTGATTATGCACATGTGACATGAGTCATCACAAATGGCACCAAAATCTCCCCTTCCCTCACCCACCATTCTTCCAGGTCTGGAAAAGATGTGGACGTAAGTAGGTTATGATGACTTGTTTATCTCTTGTTAACTCACTACAATGGGGAACTGCTAAAAATATCTCTGTGAAAATATTATTACAAAAACAAAATTAAAAAGGCATGTTCACACTTCAAGGGCTATAATTTGGTAGTTATAATAAACAGACAAAAATCCATCTGTGAAATAAATTATGGTTACAAAGGCACCTACCAGCCACTCTAAATGCGCTTATAATTTAACTAGACCTTTGATTAGGAAAAGAAACAGATTCATTCTAAAGATTTATTGAAGGGATGCAAATTTTTAACCCTCATATAATGTATAAATTACTGTGTGGATTGCCTATACCACAGCTTTTCCACTTCAGCACTACTGATCATTTGGGCTGGATATTTCTTTGTTGTGGGGGCTTTCCTGGGTTTTGTAGGATGTTTAGCAGCTTTCTCTGGCTTCTATACACCAGACCCAGTAGCACCTCTCTCCACCCCCAACCACCCCACCCCCAATTGTGACAACCAAAAATGTCTCCAGACATTGCCAAATGTCCCCTGCTCTCTGTTTGAGAACCCCTGGTCCACCCACTGAGGATCACAAAGCAAGAAGTTAACATGATCTTATAAAACCAAGAAAGGTTTATAAAAAGATATTCTGTATGCACAGATAACCAGAGAATCTAGCTAAGGCTCTCTTTATTTATAAGAGGATTGGGATCTGGCCTTTGGCAGAAAACCAAACGTTCCAAGTGGACATATGTTAACACTGCGAGGTTTAGCACGTTTTACTGCTTAGATGAACATAATTAGGTGAGAAAGATCTGCTAACAGGGTTATCCAAAATCTAAAGCAAGACTTTTTTCTTCTTCTAATGATGCAGTATGGATTTAGCAATGTACAAACATCTGTTTCAAACAGGCCATGGAGAAGACACAATAAAAACAAACAAACAAACAAGTGGTAACAATCAATCAAACATCCTCTACTGGGGCATGCATGCCATGGCCCTTGATCCGTAAGTGATGATAATCACCAAAACAACAACAATGACGACGACAGCAAGGGATTGAAGGTGGTGCCTGCACACTCTCCCTGGTGAAGTCAATATAGTCAGTCACTTTTAGGTTGCCCAGAGAAAAGGACCAGAGCAATGGACAATCTGATTATTGCTAGGCCAGGGTATAAACAGAAACCTGCCTTGAAGAGAGCAGGTCCTTTTGAACCTTATCATAATTTGGGTTTTCCTTGGGCTACTGTCTTTGCTTTACAAACAGTAAAATACAACCACTACAGGGAGAAATTAAATTTTCATGGAAAATCAGAAATGAAGACTCTGGGCTAGGATTTGAGCTATAAAAATGGAAAACACCCTGGCCTGGCAGTCACTACTCATCAGTGGTAGTCCCCTGCACCAGTGACAGCCATTGCTCATCAATCATAGCCCAGATGAGACCCCAGAATTGTATCAACATGGCGCTCCAGGCAGCCATCACAAACAAATCAGAATGTTGAAAAAGATGAAATCAATTTGGCATCCCATATAGGACATTAGGTGAAAAGAACAAAGATAAAATCGCACACAGACAAAATCAAACTAGAAAAACTAAAATATATTTGTGTCAGACACTGTTAGTTGCTTATCAAGTGTATGCCATCCCTAGCTAAATACAGGGATGTGACTATGTTCTGGCCAATGAAATATAACTGCGAATGTTGTGTGGAATTTCTAGCAAAGCTCTTTAAAGTCTTTGAACTAAGAACCTTTCTTCTTCCTACTGCTGGAGAGCAGATGTAATGGCTAGAGCCCTTGCAGCTGTATCAAACTTGGAAGTATCCTCGATGATGGAAACCATGTACCATTGGGCAGAAAAATAAGAGCCTTATCACTTTCGACACCATGAAACCACACACAAGCCCAGAACTTCCTGCCTCCTGGCTTGCATATTGTGAGAAAGAAATAACTTTCTATCATGTCTAAGCTTCTACTATTTATTTCATTGAACACAGCCAGATCTAATCTTAAGATTGAGCATATAAGGTATCAATCACTCTTGCCGCTTGCCTCTCTAATAAAGATGAAGCAAAGGTGAGCAAGGAATGAAAATCAACTGAATGCTTAGGTGCTCTGCAAACATTAACTGCCAAGGAAAGGTCATTTACATGCATTTCTTATTTAATCTTCCTAACAAACATGGTAAGAATTATTTCCTTACTTAACAGAGGAAGAACGGAAAGCTCTGAAAGACTAAGTGATAAGCTCAAGACTACAGACCTGAGAAAAGGGAATTCAAATCTAGTTTTTTGGATCTATAACCATGGTCTTTCCATAATAACATGATGACCTCAAAAACACTGAGTGATTGCTTATTAAGTATAAAGCACTGTACAAGATTACCTTGGGCATGATAGAGGAAGCGTAAGACAGTGCCTACCCTGAAGAAACTTCCAACCAAGTGAGATTAAAGAAGTGAGAGACACATATGATGCTCAATGAGTTAAATAAAGTAACTGCCATGAAGATGCTCCACTAGAGGATGTGACTCGCAAGTAAGTTAAACAGATTTTACTTGTTATGCAAGCGAAGAATTAGGGATAACTTGAACTTGAAATACTCTTGTTTCCTTCCTCCTTCTCTGCCTCCCTCCAACTGACATTTAACTGTGGTTTTGCTATGTGCCAAATATCTACTTAGCAATGATGCCACAAAGGTGTGCCACATGAAACATCACTCTCAAGAAGCTCAATGTGAAGGAAATTCTCTACAAAAAGCAGAATTAATTCCAACTGACATAATAAGGTGTAGAGAGATAATCTGAACAGATCAGCGACTAAGGAAAAAAACCAAAAGTGGTAGAACTGCTTTCTAAAAATCAGACATAAGCTCTGATGGGCCTAGTGATGATTTTTTTTCCCCACATTTCTCAGATCCAGATCATTTCAGGTCAAGAATTTCCCACTATTCTATGAAGACTATTGTACACTTGGGAAGCTATCCAAAAGAGGCAGCATCTTCCAAAAAGGAGTCTTCTCTTTACCATAGGAGCTGTTCCTTTGAACATTATAGTAAGACACATGGGAAACCATACCAAAGTAAAATTACACTGGCGTAATGGCCTTTGAAAGCCCTTCCCGGCCACAGTCTTCTTTGATTTGGGGCTTTAAAAGAGCTTAGTTAATATCAAGAAATTAGGTAATTTTTATACAAGTATTAAGATATAAGGCTAGGGGCGCCTGGGTGGCTCAGTCAGTTAAGCATCTGCCTTTGGCTCAAGTCATAATCCCAGGGTCCTGGGATCCAGCCCCATGTTGGGCTCCCTGCTCAGCGGGGAGTCTGCTTCTCCCTCTCCCTCTCCCTCTCCCTCTGCCTGCCGCTCTGCTTACTTGTGCTCTCTCTCTGTCAAATAAATAAATAAAATCTTAAAAAAAAAAAAAAGAATACAAGGCTAAATACAAGGCAGATTGGACCAGATTTAACTTACCACGTAACTCGGAAAAAACTCAAGTTGTAGGTGATGGGCAATACGATCAAATATCTTAGAATTATTAACAGACTTCAGCACTGAGGATGGATTAGGGTCTAGAAGGGGTGGGGTAAGATCAGCAGTTGGAGACAGTGGAGGAGATACTTTCAATGGATTCTGTGGATAGTGGTAATGGGGGCAGGGAATGGGGGTAAAACATGTTGGGGAAGAATAACTGGATATCATTAGCTCCAACACTGTCCTGGAACACAACAGATAAATATGTATGATTTGTAGGCATTTCACTAAACTAACAAAATGTGCAAAGATGTGCAAAAGAACTTAAAACTTCTTTGGATTTACTTCCTAGTATCTAAGACTTGAGAGCACAGTAGAGCACATCATATGATTCTGGAACAGGTAAAGTACCTCAGTTTTTTACTTGGGGCATGGTCACCTCAGCTCTCAATTCTCTTTACTTGCTCCAAATTAAACTTGGAACATCCTGTTCTTACAAAATCAATCAAGTATGAAGAGCACCATAGAAACCACAAAATTAGCAGTGAGGCTGTGAACCAAGATTTCTTGTACCTACCAGTCGGTAGAGCTCCGTAATGCTGATGTCCTCTGGATCTACCATTGCATACTCTTTCCTAGGCACCAGGTCCAGTCCCAGTTGTCTAGAAAACACATGGCAAAAGTTTGGGGAAAAAATCATCTCTATAGAATATATTAAAGATCACTATTTTTACTGTGTCACCTCGAAATTAGATATGTCACCCACCATCCTTCTATTTTCTGCCTATAGTAACTGGTTACCACATTTGGAGTAGCCAACATAACTAGGCTGGACACCAGGCCTAACTTGAGAAAAGTGACAAAGGCAGGTAAATTGAGGGGATAGGCAGGCACTGGGGGTGGCATGCCCCTGCCAGAGGAGGCCCTAAGAACTATCACCACAGAAACCCTTCCATCATGGACTCGGGTAGAAACAAGAGCAAGACATACTCTTGTTCTAGAAATCAGAGTTGAGAAGAGGGAGGTTTGGCCTGCAGGCTTTGACGTAGCACTAAAATGCCTAGTTATATCCAGAGCGAACACATTTCTAATGTGAATCTCTGGCAACGTGTGTGTAGTCCTCAGTCTTAGAGTTCTGGGGTCAGTCATTAGGAGAAACTTAGGAGAGGCAGGGGACAGAAATTAAGGTAGCACAGTTTTAGGCCTGGGGTGGCGAAACGGTTTAAACTCTTATGTCGGATTGACATGACTGACATGTGGCTTACTGTGCTGAGAAGTGTTCTAAGGTTATACATCCAGCCTCAGTGGGAGCAAGTATGGTGACTGATTTGTGATGTCCTACCACAGACGGAGGAAAATCAGTGTAACTACCACGTCGCCTCTAGTGACCTTGGTGACATCCTCCTCTCCAGGGTGTCCACTTGACTACAATGATAGCAACGTTGTATCGTTCTCTTCATCTCCTGAACCTTCCATGGCCATCCCAAAGGTGTCACGATGTCTTTGTGACACCCTGTAGATCAAGGCCAAGATACTGTTTCTCTCCCAGACTCCCCTCAGTTACCCCATTCCAGGTCTCACTGTAATTCTCTGATGATAATTTTTCTGTGTCCCTTTCACATCCTTTTCTAACATGGAAGCCTTCTGCCATGGCATTTCCAGTTATAAAACCACAGCTTTCTCACTTGTGTATTAAAAAAAAAAAATCCTGAAATTCTGTACCCTCCCCCAAACTTCATTAGAGATTTCATAAGTAGGACTTATTGATTCAGCACTGACTTCAAGCCAGGCACTGACCCAGCCAGGCTGAGGGACAGCTGTTCTTAAGAAGATTACATGTCTGTGACGTTCTTAATGGCAGTAGTTGTCCTTGACATGAAAAAAGTTTAATTTTCTTCAATTATGTTTCGCTTTGAGAAACTTAAAAATCACACTTCCATTCTCTAATTTTTGTTGAACTTTCAAATCACAAACAGTGCTGTGATTTGTTCTCCAAGTACCCATGTCTCCCTGTTATGGACTGAATGTGCCCTCCCAAAACCCAATATGGCCAACCCCATCATGACTATATTTGAGGATAGGGACTATAATAAGTTAATACAGGTTACATGAGGTCAAAAGGGTGGGGCCCTAATCCAATAGAACTGGTGTTCTTATAAGAAGAAGAAGAGACCCCAGAGATTTCTCTATCTCCATGCAAACACAGAGGAAAGGTCATGTGAGGACACAGCAAGAAGGCATCTGTCTGCAAGCCGGCAAGAGAGCCCTCCGCTGGTACCTTGATCATGGACTTCCAGCCTCCAGAACTGTGAGAAAATAAATGTGTTGTTTAAACCACCCACTCTATGGTATTTTGTTATGGCAGCCCTAGCAGACTTATACATCCCCTTGGTCCACCTCACCAGGGATTCCAATAGGGTCTGTTCCCCATTCTTCGCCCCCTCCCCCAAGAGAGAACCACTGCCCTACATTATAAGACATCATTTGGCACCAGGTCAGTATTGCTGAGGAAAGATTATCAAGCAAAGTAAAGAGGATATATAACCACACATGAATCATGGCATCAACCTTACCCACAGCTCCTTCTATGAGAAGCTGTCCTACCCTGGGAGGCATGAGGAATTACTGAGGCAGTCTAGTCATCTGACCATCTCCCCTTCCCAAGCCACACTTGACTGGCCCACAGATAGACACACCTGACCTAAGGACATATAATCCATGGACTGGCCAACAGCTTATGAGTGGCTGGTAGAAAATGCTCAGTCTAAACAGGAATAGTAGATTTTGGCTTTCAATGGGATTCCTTCTTTGAGAACTTGGACACAGAAAGAGCATCAGCCATATGCCACGAGGAAGAAAAGATACATGAAGGGCAACTGGTCTCTATCACTGTAGAATGAGTAAAGACCAACTCCAGCTGCCCAGGTTCTGGGGCAGATGTGAAGTCCAGAAACCTCCCAGGCTTGGGGCCCCAGAAGCCTTTAACTTGCAAGTCTCTCTCTCTCCCTCCTAAAGCTTTAATTGTTCAACTTCTGCTGGCTTCCTGGGTCCTAGGTGTATGAAGAGAGTTTCCTCCGTTTCGATTTTGTTTTGTTAACTCCTAGGTATATCCTTAGGATAACTCTCCCAGTGTTTGAGATTTTCCTAGCTCACAGAACAGGATCGGGGCTGTGCTTTAATATCAGGAAGAAGAAATGAGGTAAAATGAGAAAGGAGAAAATGCTCAGGATACAGGAAACCAGAGCAGGGAGGGGAGGGGCACGTTCTATATCATTTCAGTCACTGCACTGCTCTGGGACATCAGGAAAGAAGGATGAACAGATCCTCCCTTCTGTATGATCTTAGCAGGAAAAGTCAAAGGACAGCACAGGACTCTATGGGGAACAGAAACAGGTACCATTATTTTAACTCTGTGTGACACCTCCAGGTGAGAATACTTCTTTTCATGGCTCTGTTAAGGAACAAAAAGAATAGCTCCTCCTCCTCTTCCTCCCAAGCTTCCCACACGCAGACAGCTTCTCTTTACTACTCTTTAGCAGTGTGATACACAACTTGAAAGTGAACGTTCTTAATTTATGGCCATCCAGAGATCTACATGCTGACAGATAATTTTGCAGGACAATCTGATCTAGTTTAATACGCAAGAGAATTATCTGAATTTGCTTTCCATTTAGCACTATTCAATAAGAAAACTGATTGATACTTACAAGAATCCAGTAAATGCACAATCTGTGTGCTGTAAGTTGTTTTTAAGTTAAGGGGTCAAAGAAAACCAAATGAGACCTCAGAAAACTCATGAATTTGAGGATGAGCTATATAAATTATATTGTTCATTTTCACGCATCAGTGTTTTACCAACTTACCATAAATTAGCCACAGAACTGCCCAAAGTACAAGCTAGAACTTACATGAGTCATGATTCAGTCATAATTAATGTTTTTCTCTCTGTCATCATCTTCCTTCCTAAAACTGAAAAAGTATCTTTCTGCCTGCTCTATATTTCTAAGCTATTTTTGATAAGCTACTTCATCCAACTTTCTTCCTATTTACAAACTAGTCTTTAAACAAGGACCAGCATAATGACTAAGAGCCAATATAAATCAGTGAAAACTCAAAGTTTTTATCAAAATGAAAAAGAAACACATGATAGACAGCATGGGTCCCTTTCAAACAGCGTTGGGATCCACCCTGCCTGGCCTGCCTCATCTCACACGGCAAGACTGGAGGCTCAGTGCAAATGGCTGCCACGTTTTCTTCCTCAGGAAACGCTACTGGACTCATACTGCCCTGGAGCCGAAAGGGCCTGCGGATCTCCTCTAGTTCAATGTACTCCTTCCACAGGCGAAGAAAGTAAAGTCAAGAAGGGCTCAGGAATTCACCTCATGTCTTAAAAAAGCAGCATTCCTAGTCCAATGTCCTGTTGCCATTCCACACCTATGGTTGTTTTTTTTTTCCCCCACAGGAATCAATCTCGTAGAGGTAAACAATTTAGGACTACCATACCGCTCATCTGTAAAAGGATGAATGGCGCATCTTACTCAACAAAATAGCAGAAGTACTCAGGGTGAGCATGAGGCTTCCAATGTGTCAGTAGGTCCCTGTGCTCCTATCTGAAGATGTCATGTCTCAGCAGAATCAAAAGTGGCTTCTGAGAGAGCAACTTCCTGCGGTCAGAGGAAGCAGCGCTCTAGCTTCAAATCGGTTTTTCCAGATTCAATAAGAGGCGAATTTATCTGTGGTGTACGTCCTGCCATTTTCTCCTTTTCTGCCGGCTTTTCTTTTATTCTGTAGCCCTAAGATCCTCTGAAGGTCCAAATAGCCAATGGGGATTTGGAAGAGGAAAGGAAGGGAGGACATGACCATGACATTGAGGGACCTTTTAACTTCCTGCAACAAGCCTAGGATCATAGTCAAAGCGTATTCTAATTTCTCACCCACATATTAACATTCATACTTAACACAATATCAGCCTTGATCAGAGCTATAAGTGATGAGATTTACTAAAGTGCTTGGCGGTTATTTTAGATTTGTCAGTTTTTTTTAAGAGTAAATCTTGGTCTGCTTTTTACGAGTTCTCCCAAGCAGCTCCTCAAAGGGGCCAATACATACACACAGGTGGGATCAGGGCAATAATGAACGCCCCACCGGTGCGCCTGTTTTAAGACTTTTAATAGTCAGTGTTAGCATCAGTGTCCCCCTCCAGATTACTCTGGTGACATACTACCAGATATGGAAGGGGTATATATTAAAAGCAAATACACATGCCAAACCTAAAGCTTATTTTTAAATAAGACCTACTGAGCAAAAGCCATATCCGGTTGATCCCTGTAAACATTTCATATTCTGTGAGCATGTGCACGCTACCTGACCTCACAGGGCACTAGAGAACAAACAACATCCTGGTGCCCTCACCAACCCTAGAGGATACGGTTCTCAGCTCCATCAATGACAGTCTTCCCCTAAGCCCCCACAAGGATAAAACTGAAAAAGCCCCATCTGGTGTGTTCTGGAGATATTACCGTGCACTGGCTCACACCTATGCGGCATCTGTCACCAGGGACCCCCCCACCACTGCGGAGGACGGTACTCACTCATTGCCCCAGTCCAGGCGGGCAGTAATGTGACGCTTCACATCCTTCATCCGGTCGTGGGTCAGATGGCCCACCAGCACCTGCCGCCGCAGATCCAGGATTTCATTCATGATGTGCCACAGCCGGTGGAAGAGATCGCCTTCATTTCTCTGGGAAGTACACAAACATGGAAGCGGTGGTCAGTCCCCACGGTGAGTGGTGAGGGAACCACACAGGAGAGGGAAGGACAAGTCCAGCTTCCCTCCATGCGCTTGCCACTATGTGGGCAGACTCTCTGTTAACGGCTCCCTCTCCCCTCGCGCTCTCACATACACCCTCTGCTCTATATGCTTTCATCCAGGCTCACAACACTGCTGTCCAAGGATCCAACTTCACTTCTCAGACTCCCCAGCAGAGAGTCCTCACCACGCCTCCACACCTGCAGCTTACATACTCGGCCTCCTCTTCCACCTCAAATCCTCCTCTCTTTAGCTCCGTCCCAATTCTGTCTTCAAGGCTCCACCTGAATCCACCTCTGTCAGGAATCTTCCCTGACAACTCTCACCCACATTCTTTTTTCTCTTCTCTCAACAGTGGCTGCACATAATTCAGGCCAATTCAACGGAAAATACTGTTTTCTCATTATTTCCTGCACGTTGGTCTTAATGCTTTACTGTATTTCCCATCATAAGCTGGGTACACAGAGGGCTCTCAAACTCATTCACTATTGCTATTATCTGGTCACTATTCAGACTTCTATGAACAAACACTGTTTTCTTTCTTACTTGTTAAATATGCGTGCAGATTCAATACTCTCCTGTGAAATTCATGAAGCAAGGCGACTTAATGTAAGGAAGATGTGTTAAACTCCCAGCTTCAAATCCTGCTTTTGCTACTGACTCGTTCTACAGGCTTGGCAAGTGAGTCTGTCATCTGTGGAACAGACAGTGCTACCTTCCCGTAAGGTTGTTTTGTGGATTGGAGGTAATGTTTGTGAAGAGAGCAGGACAGCGCCGTGATGAAGAACGCAGACTTGGGAGCCTGACCAAGCGATCTGCATTCCAAGTTTGCCATTTACTGGCTAAAAAACCTGCAGCAATTTATTAACCTCTTGGTGCGTATTTTCTTATCTGTAGCATGGATATTATAATAACTACCTGATAGGGTCACTGTCAAGATTGATGAGTTAATATACCAAAACTGTGAGAGTAATGCCTGACCTAGAATAAATATCACCTAAGTGTCGGCTGTTACTAATACTGTTACTGCTATGCGCTTGGCCCAGAACAAGCCTTCTACTAATGCTGTGTCTTTACCAAAAGCTAGCCTGTGTCTCTTACCCAGAGACACTGAGGGCAAAACCATTTCCAAGTATCTACCCTTCATCTTTCTTAACCAGAAGCTATGCTTTTACTGTCTACTAAAATATTAGTAGAGGACATGAACAGTGATATGCAAGGATTGAGATTATCATACATCTGAAGCCCTCTGCTGTGATAAACTGCCAGAAATAGCAAAAGTTCTGTGTGATGGGGAAAGATGCTCGGTCAGAACACATTTTTTTTTTTTTTTAATTTTAAAAAGTCATGATACGTCTTCTACTTTATCAAGACTTGGTGACTTGGGAGTGTTTTAATGTTCTGTGTAGATGAGACAAACGTGCTGGCTGAACAGCAAAGCATTCTCCCTGGTCCTCTGAGATATAAATAATTGTGCTCGTGACATTTAAAGCACTCTATTGAGCTTGTTCTTCTATCACCTCTCACTCTTTACTCATGTTATACGCTCCCATACAAGTCACTACAGACACACTGTAATGCAATACTCTGGTAATTCACTGCTCAGTGTCTGTGTTCTCCACTGGGTGTAAGCCCCCGACCACAGATGCTGTGTCTCCCTTGGGTAGCCCCAGCACCTGGAGAAGGAGTGGATACCCTGATTTATAGGAGGTCATTTTGTGGATCTTGAGAGGTAGATTCTATTTAAGTCATAGGAAACAATAAGGAAGATCAAGAAAAACTTGAGTCAGTGGTCAGTGGAAAGGTCCACAAGAGTTAAAGAAATTACATAAGGAAGATATAAAGTAAGTCAAATCTTATGCAGCAAAATGGAAAGCCAGCTCTGTTTAACTGACTATCCCAGTGTGAAAGTCATCTGCCCTGCTCTTGGGCAGTTGTGTTTTTCTCATGATGTCACCTCTAGTACTTAAGTTGAAGAGAATGCTAAGATGAGAAGGAAGCTGGATCCTGCATAAAAATGAAAATCAGCTGGTCAGCTTTCCTTTTAGGGAAGGGAACGCAGGAACCCTGACATACTGTAGCCCTAACCAGCAAACCTGCCCTCCTGATGGGAAAGTAATACATATCGGGTCTGGGCTGAGAGCTGGTCATAAAATGATGAGTCTTGAAAAAGTGGACTGTAAACACTGGACAGTTATGAAGACTATTTAGAAATATGAAAAATGCTCTTGGTTTAACATTAAATGAAAAGGGTAGGGGTACGATATTCAACCCTTGGAATAAAACAGTATCTGAAAGTTCCTGCAATATATGGGAAACATAACAAAAAACTAATTGTATTAGTGTTTTGGAGGATGGGTAAGTTTTCATTTGCCTCAAAACGAAAACAGCATAGGTTTTGAAGCAGCAGATCTACCTTTAGACTCAGGCTTTACCATTTAGTGTGAGACCCTGAATAGGTTATCTCTGTTAAAGATTTGAGAATAAAAACAATTTGGCAGAGCCCCAGGGAAGAAAGTTATAAAATAGCCAGCCAAAGGCCTGCACAGAAGTACTTAGTAAAAGATGGCTGCTGTAGTTCTCCTAAGCTTTTTGTGGTTATATTACTGGTATTTTATTAAGTGATACTTTAAAGAACATTATTTAGGCTCTTACCAATGATATGAAAAAGAGCAACTAGCATTTCTCAAGTATTTACCATGAGCTTCTAAGCTAAATGTTCTACTTATACTAAGTATATCTCATAAACTGCTTACAATTTACAAGATATTATTATCCTCATCAAACAACTGCCAGTGGAGAAGCCAGGCACCTTAAAACCACTGGAAAAGAACAAGGATGAACGTGAATCAAAACACTGGGCTCGAAACACCTGTATGAGGAAAAGAGAACCCAGAAGGCCCAATACAGCCAAGGCAGCCTCATTCTCAAGGTCGAAAATCTGTTATCTCCAGGTTCAACTTCATATTTGTCCCTAACATAACTGACTACCATGTCAGTATCCAGGGGAACTTTTAAATAATTCTCTCTCTGTGTCCATTATTCAGGACATCAGGAGGTGGAAAAGTTACTCCTAGAGCTTACAACACATAGATTTTCAAGCCAATCAAGTATGTCCCCAGAAGAGATGTTCACAACCTGAAAAGCAGGTAAAAATAGCTAGGTAAGGCAGAATCAAGAGGAAATTCAACTTTGTTCCCCACAAGCTGCCACATAAAAGGCAAAGTGCTGGTGCTCTAGCTCAACTAATGGATGACACTTACACTGCCATTATTTTCATAACTCTTCTGTTGGGTATTTAAGATGCAATGATGTGAACATTTGCAATGGTTTCATTTCCACGTTAATATTATGCACAATGTTATTTTAAGTGAAATAAGACTCGGATTTTATATTCTTCCTAATATAATTTTTTTTCAAAAATCTGAAAAGGAGATCTGCATTTGCTTTGTAGCCTCTCAGCACAGACCCCTTGAGTTCAGTTATCTTGACTTTGCATTTATCTCATTCCAGCAAAGCTCAGCCTGGCATTTCATCTAAGACTGTCTTGTGGATTTTAGTAGTGAGTCCTAAAGCCACCAGCTCCAGGAGGGCATGGTCAGAGAAATCCAACATCAAAAGGGTTTTATTTTTAAGATTTTCCTTGCCTCAATGAAATATCCTATTGCATTTTATATGTAACAGACAACGAAAACTGTCATTCTGTGCCAATGTCCTTCACTAATTTGGATTTTCTCTTTGACAAGCTGTTTCAAATCATTTTGTCAGGCTAAGTACACCTTTGTATTTTGAACACATCCTTTCAAATGATTAAGCTGTTCTATAAATGTCTTCGAAAATAAAAGGAGAAATAGCATTCATCTTCCTCCAAACTTCACCACCCCCAAATTTGTGCATATTCAGAGATCCAAAGTGAGGCCACTAGATTCACACCAGAATCCCAGCCCAGCCATTTTCCAACTGCGTGGGCGACAGCAAGTCCCTCACTCTGCCCCGTGTTCCTCATTCGTAAGCTGGGGATGTTCACGGTCATCATTTCCTTGAGTGGTTGTATGGAGTCGATGAAACACTGCATATGGAGTACTTCCCCAGGGTTTGTGACATAGTAAGCTCTCAATAAGTATAATTTGTTATAATAGGTAAATAAGTACATAAAAATATACTCCCCAAACATTAACCTGACCCCCTCCCTTTTTTTTTTTTTTAAGAAACATTCCTTTCTCTTGTATATTTAAAATATTCTTGTTCATTTGGCCTAAGGAGTCTATCATTTTCACTATATTTGAATCATTTACAGAAAATTAGAATAAAATACCACCAATACTCCAATTGCACTGAAAATAAATTTCTTTCTCCTTGAAAATTAAAAATACTCAGAAAGCCTGACACTAACTAGTTCCATGTAAATCATTCTAACTGATGAGATGCCAGAAAAATCATCTTTTACATTCCTGCAGCTCAAAAAAGAACTTACAAAGCCCATGCTTAATGGACATACAGATTACAACGAGACTATGTCTTATTAGGCTCTGTATCTCTGAATTCTGGAGGACCGCTAGTGCCTTAAAGCAGGTGCTCAATTATTAGTCGATGCTGACTCCTGTTCAAGTATTTCTTAAAACAATTCTCTATCCAAAAAATTATGCCATTAAAAAGTTACTTACCACATAGAGCTGTTTCCACATGGTTCCCCAGTCTCTTAATGTTGATGTCATTTCTGTTATAACAGAGTCTTCAGTGGGAATAACCATTTCAAATTGTCTGTGAAATTAAAAGAGAAAAACAAAGTCAACATGCAATTATCACAGATAACATTTTTCTCTGAAAGACAAAACTGGGAAAGGAAACTGCCTGTTATTTTGGGTTCTGCAGATAGTAACGAGGATCTGATTAAAGACCCATGTGAGGAATGTTATGTGGGCCACGGCAGTACAATACCAAGAGGACCAGCCACTTCATCCACATCAAGTTTGAGGAGTGTGATGAGAAGCAGCAATATCAGAAGACTTCTGCTCCAGCCACAATGTGACCACTAAAGAACAACTCATTTAACCTCCCAAGCCCAAAAGCCTTTATGCAACATGAGGTCACCGAGCCTGCCTAAACTATGAGATAGCTTTTGCTTTTCAAGCACTACGACCACAGGACTCAAAGGGAGTAACAGACTTGTTCCATGATCAGGATATTATGGCTGCAAACATCCAAACTAACTTCATGTTAGAAGTATCTAGACACCAAAGTACAGATTAAACACTCACTTGATCTTATTAACACTTCATTTTTATTATTTATAAATGGGACCAGGAAAAACAATTAGTCTATTAGTAATGTTAGCATGCATCATTGAACTTAAAAGCTTTTGCGATCACAGATGTTCGAATATCCATTGTGCAATATTCCTCTCTCCGATTAGGCTCATATATCCTTCCTGTTTCTTCTCTAAAAATGAAACACTATACTTGGAGAACATTCATACCAACACCTCCTAGGGTATGTAAGTGGTCCTGATATTGAGGAGATACATGAAGCTATGGACAAAAAGAAAACCCAGATTTCCTTTATCCTCCGTGTCTATCTTTGACGTACAACAACCTTTTTCCTCATCTCGAATTTCTTTTTTCAAATTCTTTTCAGTTAGTGTGCAGGTTAAAATGCTTAAATGGCTATTATTACTACAACTTCTCAAAAGAATGCTACCAGCTATTTAATGGGAATTATTTTCTTAACATTTGAGTATGTATTTTTTCAAGGACAATATCTAACATGTACAAGGTAATAGCATTTTAGACACTGAACCAGGTTGTCTAGATGATCAAGGGAAAATTACTTCTTAGCATGAGGCTAATAACTGCTCTGTAGTTCTTCTATGATGCTGTATCCAAAGGGTGTATAATTGTCTTTTGTAAAGTCTTCTTGACAGCAAGTAAGAGAACTAAAATCTTCACCAAGAGAGCATGATTTCCTCATTTCATAGTGCTGCTAAAATACTTGCTCTGTGAATATTTCCCTTCTTTCTAGAGCTTAAACACAGCTGAAAATGTAAAAGTAGGATTTAAAACTAGAAATAAGAGTAAACAGTAATATATGAACTGCGACACACACAGAACCTTTTATTAAGTCTACGTGTGACATTTTCAAATGGTAGTGCCTTTATTTTGCTTTTGAAGCAGCTGTTGCAATTTAAATGATGAATATTTGGAGACAGAGATTATAAAATGATCAGATGTAAGGTCAAGAAGGGAACAATGAATTTCCAGGACAACTCAACAACCTACTTAACATTTAAAAAGTGGCATGACCTCAAGCAGCAATTAAACACTATAGAAGTGGCCTCGTTGTTCATAAACCATAATTCAATTTAAGGACCCCCATTAGTGCAACAATGCTCTGAAGACCAAGGAACGAACAAAAAGGCAATTCAATCCCTGAGAAGCTGATTTGGGGTGTGTTCAGCCAAAATGTAAATTTTCAAGAAGCTTTATAAAATTGCCGATTTTGGCGAGGCAGTTGTTTCCTCTTAATTATATCAAAAGCAAAGTCAACGTTCAAACAGTTGTAAGTAGTGGCCCCTGAAATTACATTTTGTTCAGTTATTCTTAGATATACTTTATTAGAGTATAAGTATATCAGATATACTTATGCTGAGCTATACTTCATCCTGGTGGGCCATCAGGCTGCTGATCTTAAAATAAGAGAGGTTAACATCAAAATCCCAAAGAAGTTTCTCTTTGGGAAAGCAATCATCTGGTAATGTGTGTTCTCAAATGTTCTCAGGGTCAAGTTTTTCTTCCAGTTAATGGTCCTAGAATCTAGAGTCTCAATCAATTCCAATAAATTTTTTTTCTTTTTAAGAAAATAAATTTGGGTTCTACCCTCAACGTTCTCCTGTTACTTAATGTTCATGATGCCCTGTGTCACATGGGGAACCACCAACCAAGTCTTAAACTTACACAACCTAATTTTGAGACATCTTTAGCCTTATTTAAACTTCCTCAGGCTCAAGGAAGGGGACCAGATATGCACCAGTTACTGCCTAGGACAAAAATAAATAAATAAAAGAAGGTACTTATTTTGATAATGACCCACCCCAATCTGCTGTGAGAGGGAGGACTTCCACTGGGTGGAATGACGCTTGACCTCATCTTTGCTAGCATCCTCTATTTCCCTTGCTCGGGGTGTACGGTGGGGGCTGAGTGGCCCTTTGCTCTGCAGAGTTAATGGGGTAGGGCTGGGCTTGGGACAACGGCAGCAAAGAGAACTGGTTGCACGGGTCTACCCAGGTGGACACTGTAAGGGTTAGGGTAGAGGCCCTGGGGTTTCCACACTGTCCAGCCCAGATCACTAGAGCAGAAAGGTCAGAACAAAGAGTGAGCCTATGGCCTAAGTATTTTCTAGAGTTTCCTCCGGTTTACTTGAGGGGAGTTGGACAGTGTCAGAGTAAGCCTGGTAGGAGAAACACCAAAAGGACTGATAACTCTACTTAATTCATTTCTGGTGGGGTGCAGCTGCACAACCTTCCCAAAGGACACACATTTACTAATAACAGTAGTAGCAGTGGTAATTATTCATATCAGAATTATGTTTTTAATCTACTACTTTAAATAATTAGTACTGCTACTGCTAGTGATAGTAATATTGCTTAAAGTAGCACGTGTGTGTGTGTGTGTGTGTGTGTGTGTGTGTGTGTGTGTATACAGTATAAGGATCTCCTACAGTTTTATCTATATAGGTAACTCTCAGGGTATTTATTCCATAGACTCTCACCCACCTGCAGAAGTTATTTCAATGAACTAAAATTAATACTTTGCCTTTATAGACAAGGGATATAAAAATCATCCATTTAAATAGCATCCTTGGAACTTTTTTGGTAAAACTCAATTTTGATGATCACATTTACTATGATTTAAAATGTGCTTTAGTCATTCAAATAAACTGCTATTTTTTTTCTGTTTGAAGTAAAATGTAATTTTTATGGCTGAATCTGCATTGTTTCTTCGGTCATAAAATGACAGTTGTTCAATGGTCCAGTGCGTATTCCTTGTGACAGTGGCAGCGAATGTTTGGGTCCAAATCCATGACCCACTTATAATGAATGATCTGCTCATGATAACCACTTAAATAAGCAAGTTCTACTGTTTTATACTATGATATTTTATTTGAATGATGTTATCCTGACAGCTACTTCAAGTCCTTTTGGAAATAGACTGGAAAAACTTCTAAAATGTATGAGAAATCTTAGGTGATCAATGAGCTCAATCAAAGAACAGAAAAGCCATTCCCTAAAATAGAAGAGTGGCTTTGTGAAGTGGTCACACGAGGATACGGTACGATCCCCAATTAGGAAAAAACAGTCAGACTTGGCTGCTTATAATCAGTGGTAAATCTCGGAAATTCCTGGGGTTTGAGACATGACTCAGCACTCCATGGCTTGGCTGCCATGCTTCTCTATATAGCAGGAAACCAAAAAGAACCAACTCCCTCCTACTTAAGATTAGTCTGATTCCATGATCTGTGGACCATGAGAGACCTCTGATGCCCTAGGTTCTCCTCTAGTCCAGCACATGCAGACGTAGGGTATTACATTTTCTCCACCCACTGCCTTAGTGAAATCCACCTTCATCAAACCACACAGACAATGGCAGGATCTCCTGTAGTTCATTTGTCAAGACGATTACTAAGCCTTTCAAATTCTCAAAAAAGCAATGGTTCTGTGAAAATCCTCTCACATTAATAAAACTCATTTCTTACCCTTTGTTCTTCACACAGGCATTTTTCAAGTGAACGTAGCTGGAAGGAAAGATACCCTGCGGGAGAAAACAGGAGGTTATGGTGCCAGATGACCGGTAAGGCAGGGGTGCTTTCACAAGTCATACACGTTAACATACAGTCATACAACCATGACAGTTCCAGGAACAGAGAAAAACAACATCTCTACCGCACTGGATCCATTCCTTTTATTTCCTACCATTCACTAGTTTACAAATTCAGGGATTCTCGAAAATAAATATAATCAAAAAACTAAATCTCACCCAAAAGCATATTCTTTATAAAACAGAAAAATTTTAAATTTTCAGGAATTCTGCATAGAATAGAAAGCATGTTACACTGAAGAAGAATTTTTTTAAATATTGCATAGTTTTTTAATATTGCATTAATTTTTGTTTGTTTTGGTAGTTGTTCCTTTCCTTCTCCCTAAAACACTCGTGTCTATTTTAAAACATACACTAAAAAAAAAAAAATACCACTATGAATTGGGAGACAATACATATATTATGTGTTATGGAAAATCTTTGATGAAAACACAGCAGCAATTAATCACCAGGCTGCATTCTGATGGAACAAAAATTAAACAAAAGACAGCATGCTAGCTTGAAGCTTTTTATTGTAGAGAAAAGATAGGACAAGGAAATTGTTCCTTTGTTCTAAATGGGAAGTTGAAAGAAACAACATAAAAAAAATTAGCATCAATTTTATTGTCCATTAAATGACAATATCCTCTGAATGATTTTTGATGTATCATCAAATGACAAATTCAATTAAATATTTAGGAAAGCAAATGTCATTTGAATACATTATTACCATTGTGGATCCAAGGATAACATAAAATTTAATAAGCAAATTCTGTACATACAACAGTAGTAAATAGACACACGTTAAAAAATATATTTTTTCTTCAAAATTTAACTCAATATGGTAGGATTAACAAACAGAGTAATTATAATTCATAAGAAAAAGTCAGAACTTGAGGTTAGAAGAGTGGCAGAAATAAGCCATAATATATTTTTTCAAAATTATTCCAAATGAATAATTAAGTACTGAAGCTACATTTGCATGTGCCTTGCAGATGTCCAAAAATAACTTTAAGTGAGGGCTAAAGTATTTTAAAAAATTAAATTTCTACATTCTTTTGTTCCTCAGGCTCTCTTTAGAATGACCAAAAATAAATGAAATACAGTTATTAAACATAGCTGGATGATCCAGAAAAAGGTATATTTAAGCAGAAAGGCAGGCAGAAGAATTTAGACTACTTACATTACATTCTGAGAATAAGCAATGATACAGTTTCTTATCTATAATCCTAATAAAGCCAGAATTAAACCAAGTAATGAACATGACATGCAAGAGAATATTACAGAATGTGGGAAGTATGGATGAAAGTTGGAGAGATTAGAATACAGTAGACAAACACAGATAATAAATAGTAAGGATGAGTGTCAAAGTCATAAAATATACAAATGAAAGGTAAAACAAAAATCATACTACTTCCTACTGTAATTCCTGAGGATGTATATGAACATATAAAGGATAATGAGTCTTAATTTCTGTCTGGAATGGTAAGAACAGGGAGATCTTTATAATATGGTTTCCCCATGTTTCACCTGCCCAAACCCCAAAGGGAATCTTACTAAGCTGCTGAAATCCACGTGTTTCTCTACACCACTCTTTTACAAATGACACCACAGAAAACTCCAAGATTAAATACCTCTATTCAATTTTTCTTTTGGAATATCTATTTCCCCTGCTTGAATTTTAATTTCACTCTCTGCTAAACGAACACTTCAAAAAGATTTTGTTTATATATAATGAGCTTATTAAGGTCTTCTCAGTACAAACTGCAAGAGCTACGTAAGATTATCATTTGAGTAGCATGTCTTAACGATAATCCAAGTTCAAAGGAATTTCCAAAATTATGAAAATCTGTATTGCCATTTGGCATTTCAACTAAGAGTCCCAACTGTAATTTCAATTATAAAATAACTTTAAAAAAATCCTATAATTATGATTATGAGTAATATTTTTTATTACCTTGACATTTGGGTTTTTTAAGGCAAATCCTCTGTACCAGCCTGTGGAGAAAAAATCATGGTCATTATTTTGATAAACCACTGTAGTATTTTAAAGAAAAGAAATGATTATAAATAAATCTGTCCTTTACTGATGGAATTTTACCCTATAAATAAATATTCTGTGTATGAACAAGATGGAAGTTGGATTGGGCTAGACTATAGCTCAAGTGACTACTAGTTTGTGTTCTATTAATAAACTGTTTAAAAAATTATAATGGAAATTTATATGAAAAATAGAAACACGCATAATGGAAGTATAGGGCTTGGAATCAGAGTATTGGGCTTAAATTCTGGCTTTTCTACTTATCAGATTATTTTATTTTGGGCAAGTTAATTTATGTGAGCATAGTTTCTCCACATTTTATAAAAGGCTACATTATATCTTAGGGAAATTCAAGAATCTGCACAAGATTTAATATGTTTCCAATTTCTCTTTGCCTGACTACAAGGCCCAGACCCTATCACCAAAGCATAGGTAGGGCTCAGCCAACAGTCACAGAGTAAATTTGCACATCCTTAAGCCCATCTAGGGTTAGGATCAGTCTGATAGCATAAGAAGAGGGAAATCAGGTATCATCCATCAAGAAAAGTGATGGGTACTCTTATCAGCAAAATGTCCTACTGCCTGAGCTCACCCTAACTTTCATTCTGTAGAATGCCTATGAATCAACCTCCAAGCAACTCTGAATCAAAATTTTACAGCACTATCCTGAAAGAAGACTGTATCTTTTTATAGTTTAAAACAAGTATAAGGTATATATATGAAAATGTATAGCAAATAAATACCCCCTATAAATGTATTATTTTCAACTTACAGTTTCTTCAAGCATAGAACCATTTTGTTTATTGGTAAGAAATTACCATGTAACAAATATTTTGTTGAATTGGACTTTTTTGATTAATTGAATTTTTAAAAAGAAATATTTGAACATTGTATTTAAATATTAAATATTTATATAAAATATTATATTTATATAAAAATCTATATAAATATTAAATATAAATATTTAAATTTTTTTGTTCCTTATAAGATATATTGTAAAATGCCATACCTACCAGCTTTAAAATCAGTCTGAAGAAAGCAAAATCAATTGAGCAGAAACTATCTCAGGATTAATAAGATCCTTTAAAGACATATCCAAAAAGTATATCCATTCTTAAATAATTATTTTAACAGAAACCAAAACTTTTTGAGAACTGCAAAAGTCTCATAGAGAGGTCTCTGTCAAAGGTTTTTAGGTTACAGAACAGCTTCCATTAGTTATGGAGCCCATTTTCATGCACCAATTCAAAACAGATTTTATATTTATCTGTATACAAAGTAAAAATAAACAAAATGCATCTGACAATAATATGGAAGACCTCATTATATTTTTAAAAATATCATTTATAGTACACAGAATAAATGTCCATGTATCACCACCATTTAATGCGAGGTTCTAAGTAAATATAACAGTTCTGTTTGGAGGAACACAGTTTAATGAATCTTGGCATGACAGAATGTTATATTATAAATTCTTATTAAGAACAACATTTCAGGAGGAAAATGGGTGGTTTTGGATATACTGATAGGGCTTTAAAATGTGGCCATCTTGTTAATGAGGAAAAAAATAGTCATTTCAACTGGGATCTTTTTAAATACGAGAGCTTAAGGGTGTTTTGTGGAATAGGAATGGAAACGTTTAACAACATATTAAGTACTTGATTTAATGAGTTACATGCTGCATAAATTAATAAAGTTCTTACAATATATTCCACTAACATTTTATATGCATTGAATAACTTTAGTTCAAGTTTGGGGGTGGCAGGGAAGAAGACTGCCGACTAGAGCAGAGTTGGCCTTGGCAGGAGTCCTCCCCAAGGCATCTGATTACCTAACCTTGGAGAAGCCATTTCTGCCCTGGACCTCTGTTTCTTCCTGTCCTAGGGGACCTACTAGACCCTTGAGATTCTGAGAAAGACCTTCTAGTTTGGCACTGAGTTATGAATTCCCACAAATACAGCAGCCTCAACTGCTTTCTATGGTGGCATCTAGTGAATATAAGGAAATAATATTAGGAAAAATATATCAGCTTAAAAACAGCAAATGATGCCTTTCCATAAGCCAAACACTGAATACGCAAGAAACAAGCTTTGTCAAAAATGGTTCACTGTGACCACTGGAAAAATCCCAGAAATTAATAGAAGGACAGAATGTGTAAACATTATGAACTGTCCAATGGTGAGGAAGTTGGTTATATAACCTCAAGCAATCATCATTAGCCCACTTACCATCACACTTTTCCAGGATCTGAACTGTATCTCCAATTTCCAATGACAGGCCATACGGGACAGTTCCTCGAAAACTGGCAATAACTGTAAGAGATGTTACAGAATATATGAAGATAATCATATAAATAAAGTTATAGCCAGTTATACTGCTTACTATTATATGTTACTGACTAGGAAAAACGAATGTGAAGAAGAAGTACACTTTGAGAGCTAAAACCTGCTGTCATATTTAAATTTTACAGATTTTTGAAGAGAGTCAATCTTTAAGTTCATATACTTTGCCAAATTCTAGGTCAAATAAGTGTTATAAATATGAATTCTAAAGATATGGAATTTACTAAAATAATACAAAATATCAAGAGTATTACTCAATAACCTATGTGACAAGGTTATTTCCTGATGAGCCTGTGTCACTTACTGCTATATTCACTCTTCATCCAGATTCCTTGCCCACAGTAGTTACTCAATAAATATGTGTTCACTAACAAATGATGAATACATATCCTACTTGCTGTTCAGCTTGGTATACTTTTCTATTATGTTGCTTGAAGGAGATTTCTTTTTCCTAGACTGTAAGCTCCTCAAGAGAAGAGACTGCATCTATTTACTTGCTAATATGTCCCCAGGGCTTAGCCAAGTATGTGGCATAAAAGCAGTCTTCTTGAGTAGTAATCAATAGTAACATTTTATTTAGTCATGACTAGACTCCTCCCCTAGGATTAAACACACAGCCACCATGACAATTCCCATATGCCTTAACTCTTGGAATAGGGTGTGTGTGTCCAGGGGTGTGGGTAGGGTGTCACCATTTAGCCTTACCTAGTGGTTATAGACTGACTGGTTTCTGAAACATTTCACAGGGCTGGGCAGGACTAGGATGTTAATACCAGGGAAAGTGTGTATAGGTTAGTCATCTCTGGGTACCTCGAGGAGTTACAGAGAGAATGAAGCACAATGATTCTCCCCAGGAGAGTAATGCCTGAGTCAAAAAGGAGACAAGGATGGAGAAATAACAAAAATGCACCTCAATATATGAAAAAAGAAGAGACATCTCTGGCTCAATACAGTGCACTGTAATCAACTTGCAATTCACATTAAAACAAAAATGATAGTAAACGCTTTGAGCGATTTTTAAAAAACCAAAACTTTGGAAGTGAATTTTATAATCCTGTCTCAGATCGTGAGGTTTAGATACAACCCCAATCCCCAAAATAAATTATTGCTACTGTTGTGAATGTATTTTAAAAGCTTGAAGAAACACATGAATCTGTCAAAAATCAGGACATGCCAATAAATAATGGGCTTTTAGAGAGGTCTAAAGCCCTTTGATAATCTCAAAACAAAATTAACATTAGAGATCAAAACACAGGACAGAAAACATAACCCACAGTACATGAGATGGATGAAAATAACTGTACAGTAACCAAGTTAGAACATTTTAGACAAGCACTAATTCATGATGTCATTCTCTAACTATAACCATAAATACCATATGACCTCATATTGATGTGCTAGAAGATGTTCGCTCAAAAAATAATCCAAGGTCTGTGTATCTTGACAGATTATCTCAAATAACTTTCAGAGACCTCTTCTTCTAAGAGATCACAACTGAACAGACACTAGACTGATTACAGAGCAAGCTTGCACCCAGAATTGCCTTTCTACATTCATGAAGTTACCTTGACTGCTCACAAGCCTAGTGGTTCCACACTGCTCCTCTTCGAGATCTAAGTGCATGGACTCCCCACCACAGCTCTCTATATAGCTCTGACCACTCATAAATGCCCTGGTAACTCCCAAGGCTGCATGTTCTCTCCTAGCCCTCATCACCTCCTTGAATACAGTAGTACCATTCATGGACTTCATTTCCTCTTCCTCCCTTCATTCTTCAGCCCACTCAATCCAGCCTTCATTGTGCTCTGAAATCACTCTCGTGAAGTCACCATCCCCCTCACTGTGACCACATGCACATCACTTTCAGGAGTCTATCTTCTCTTGAACCGTGTCTCTCATACTTCCCAGCCTTCTTCTGCAGACCTTCTTTTCTTAGCCCTGTTCTTAAATGTTGGTGTCATCCAGCATTCTATGCCCAAGATGCCGAAGGGTCAAGGCTGGGGAGCAGGATAATAGCATCAAACTTGGCATCATGAGACATGAGTTTGAGCCCAGGTCTTACAGTTATTAGCTCTGTGACTTTAGTCAGGATACCTCTCAAAGTCTGCATCACCTCATCAGGCAAATGGGGGTAACAATAAAAGAACCGCAAAAGGTACTAGAGGATTAAATAAGGTGCCTTTTGGAAATAACTCTCTACACTCTGGGACATTCTAGTCATTTAATAAGTACCTCAGTTATTTAAAGTGTACTTTTTCCTTTCTATCCATATACATTCTTCCTCTTTGGAGAGAGTTCCAAGACTTCTAGAATCACCTGTTGACAAGTGGTTTGCCAAGTCTCTCTCCAGTTCTGATCTGTGCCCTGAGAATCTGACACAAACTTGCAACTTGTGTATCTCTGTTCAGATGTCTAAGCACCTAAAACTTAGCATAACTCCAGCTGAACCTGTTATCTCAACTCATGCTCTACCCAAATCAAGCTATTTTCTCTCTCCCAATCACGTATTCTGCAATGTTAGTCTAAAGTATTATTCTATTGACAGTCCTGCTTTATCCTGCTATTACTAAGTGGATTTCTCTGTATCCCTCCACAGGGCCACTGTGAGGCCTTCTAGGTGTCTCCCTGGTTGTCCTTCCTCAACACAATGTCCACGATGCCCCTAGTTACCTTTGATTCTGTCACCTTTAGGCTTAAGGTTTTGTGGGGGTTTTTTGTTGTTTTTGTACGTGTTTTTCTGTTTCTGTATGTAGCATCAGGATAATTTTTATATTTCTTCCATTAGATTTCTATTTCTTTTGTACTAAAAGGTGATTAAATACATTGTGCAGTATTGGACAAGAGCTTGATCAGGCTAATTGTTTTCCTCTTATTTCATGCTGCCATTTGGCTCATACAATCCTTAGGTGTCTCCAAACCAGATCCTCCTCCACTGTTCCCAATTCTATCAAATGCTAGCACTGTCCATCGACTGGGAAGGCCAGGAGCCCAGGGGTCATCAGATCCTCCTCCACTGTTCCCAATCTATCAAATGCTAGCACTGTCCATCGACTGGAAAGGCCAGGAACTCAGGGGTCATGCATTGGCCCCCTCATCCACATATCCAATCCATCACCACATCACAATCTTAACTCGGAAGTATCTCCCGAAGGCACCTTTTCTCAATAATTCTGCTCCTACCACTCTCCAAGCCTTGCTTGGCCTTCTCCCATGGTCTCCTAACAGGTCCATGTTCAGATACTCAGTATCCTCCCAATCCCTTTCTCACATGACAGTTAAAAAGGCCATTTCAAAATGCACATGTGATGATGTCATCCTCCTTCTAAATATCTCAGAGCTCTGAGAATGATATCGAAATCAGTACCACAGCCTAGAAGGTCCTGCCCTTCTTAACCCTGACTTTCTGTACTCCAGCTACAAAAGACCTTCTGTCAATACTTTGGTTACCATACTCCATCATACACTGGACTCTGCCCATGGCTGACTTCCTGCAAAGACTCTTCCTTTCACTCCTCACCAAGTGAGGCCATATTCCTCCTACAGATATGAGCTGAGTGGTCAGTCACTTCTAGGGCAGCCTTCCTTGATGCACATCCCCTCATCACAACTACATGCACTCGTAACAACATAGACTACCCAACCACACTCATTTGTGCACATTTTTGAATGATGTCTCCTGCAATAAACCGTTAAGTTCCACAAATTTAAGGACTGTGTTGGTTTTAGCTCCTCATTGTATACCCAATTCAGTACAGAGCTTGGTACTCAATATGAGCTCAGTAAATCATCACTGAGGGAATGAATGAGGGGTGTGGTCATTATTGCTAAATACTCTGATCTTAAAGAGGCAGGTTCCTTATTATTGCCAATACTATTTTTAGAGGGTACTCAAAATTTTAAGATCCAAACTGTATTACCTATGAAAACTCATGCTTTCATAGGAGTTGCTGAAACTGGGATGACAGTTTGTCTGGGTTATAACTGTGTATCATCTCATTTCTTATCCTAGCAGTCTATATGGGTGAATGCTGATTTTACTCATCAGCTATATAATATTTGAAAACAAATAAAAGCATGCTAGTAAGTTCTCAATCTCACTGGGCTTCAGATGCCTCCTCTATAAAACGAGGTAGACAAGATAACCTCTGCTCAGTCATACCCCAAATAACAGCAAGCTCTCTCTCGCAGCCCTCAGTGCCTTTATACATATCATTCCCTTTCGGGGAGTTGCCTACCCACCACTTATACACTGGGAACTACAAGTAGTCTTAGTTTGAGTTCTAGCTCCAAGGTTAACTCTTTTGATTTCCTGATGCTATCCTTTTCCTTTCCTCATCCTTGCTTCAGGTGGAATCAATTATTCTTTCATCTGTGCTCCCAGGGTACTCTGACCACACCTTAAATAGGGTAAGGCACCACATAATATTATACCACTTTATTCATCTGTGTCTACTTGAGAATATGAACTATTTCTAATTCACCTTCAAGACCCAGCATATGAGTGTCTGAGTACAGGAATGGACAATGAACACACACATGGAATAAATAAAGCCACTTAAAAATGGCATCCAGGTTTTAGAGATTCACAGAATGTTAGGGTCACCCCTTATAGCCGAGGACACCTAAAAGTTAGGTATTAAACTGCAGATCACATTAGAGAGTTGCACTTTTTCAAGATATGGTTCAGGCATGACTTTGAACTTTACCCTCTAAAATGGCAAGCCATTTTCAATCTTTGAGTTACACAAGTAACTCCACCTTGCAGGGTACTAAACTTGTCAGTGGATGGATGAATGCTATATTATTTATGCTTCGGGTTATGAAAGAGAAAGTTGAAAGGGAAAGGGAGTTCCAGGCAAAAGAGCAAAAGATTTGAAAAAAGGAATGGCTCATGTTTATTAGTGGGAGCGTGTGATGTATCATAAACTAAGCAAACTGGTTTAGCAAAGCCAAGATTCACAAGATAACATATGCTTTCACAAAACCTCAATTTGCATTTCCATCAAATATACTTTATGCTATTTTTAGATTCCATTGTGGATACAACTTTCCAACTAAATCTCTTTAAGTTCCTTCTGGCATTTTTGCATGAAACAAGTCTTTTTAACAAATCGTTGAAAATCCACTTTGTCCCCAGTTATTCTAAAGAAGCTATGGCTTTATACAAAAGTCTTCAGTGTATGCTTTCCAGGGGCATTTTTCCCCCAGTAATGCTGGGGTCTACTGAACATGACCACACACTGTCTTGATCCCTTGATTCCCTTTTGTTTTCTTATAAACAACTTTAGTAGCTACAGAAAAGATCACAGAGAATGAACTCTTCACAGAACTGAAAATGTAAAGGTCCAATACTATTGTTTCAGTCACAAGCCTTGAGAGTATAATTTTAAACAGCACATATAAACTCCTGTACGGTATTGTGTTCGTCTCTGCCCACTTGTTATTACATAAAGAAAATTATTTGGATTAAAAAACATGCATATAAACTGAAGTTATATTCAGGTCTTTTAAAAATACACACGTAAGATCAAAGTGTTAAATGTAAAGCATAATCATCTTGAAAATCATACCATAAATAGCTGCCTGTTATCACTCCTGTTATTCCTTTATATAATAATAATCAGTTTAGTATCTATTGACAATTTATTTGAAATTAAATGGCTGTGAGAAACATCCTCATATAGACTCGGAAGTATTTTCTATGAAGAAGATAAAAAGAAAGCAAAATCTTTCTGTGAAGTAGGGACTCATACCTTAGTTTCAATGATAGTTTGTTCATGCAAGTAACAAATTCACATTTTAAAACTTTTAAGCACTATAGAGAAATTCAATCACAGAGTTCTATGACTTTTAAAAGCAAAAATAGAAAAAAATGATTTAAAAAACCACTCTAAGTCAATCATGTAGCTCTACATCACAGACAATAACAAGTTCATCATCATTGTCAAAGTAATATTTACGTGATTCTGCTCACCACAATTCATGCCTGGCAAAGGCTGCCCCTTGCCCTTTATGGGCTGACAATCGAAGATGAATGGAACACAATGTAAAAAAAAATAATGAAAATGCTTTGTCCCTTGTGACACAAAGGAAGGAAAATCATCTCTCAAAGTCAGAGTTTGGGCTTCATCTTTCTAATAATAGGATCTCCGACTCATGAACAGGTTGTGGTCTGAAAGGTCACTTGTGAGCTGACTATTTACAACACAGGATATGGTGCTATTGTCCTCAAATCCTGAGACTAGTCCACAGAATCCTATTTAATACAAAAATGAAACTGCTGTTTTTCGCCACAAAAAATATGCTATGACTGCACCAGAAACCAAAGAAACATGTTGATGTGAGCAGTTGTAAAATCTTGACGCACAGCAGTGACAGAAGACAATGATGAAGCAGGTGTTGACCATGTAGGCATGCTAAAGAAACGCTTCCTCAGAGCACATTTAAAAGTGGTTCTTGCCTGTGTCTACATTCATTTCACATTGTACGTTAGAGCTCTGGCTTGTCACGGATGTATCTACATTGAGGTTTATCAGTTTTGAGTGTCATTGGTGGTAGGGGGAGCACAGATGGAAAAGGGGAGTAAGTAGGATTTCTGAAGGACCTGGATAAGAGCTGGAGGAGACATAAAACGGGAAAGGAGATTAATGAGAAATTCTTTCCAGGGACTTTATTTCATGAAATGGTCAACTGTGGAAAGAGACAAGGGGTCACCTCTCCTGCACATGTACAAAATCCTCCTGCAGGCAAAGATACAATATGGTGGGGAAAACCAAGACACTAGTCTAATCAAAGACTCTTCTTTCTTTATAGCTGTCTAGAATAGGGCTTGAGGGCAGACAGAAGTCACTTGGAGATTTCTATTGGTACCATCACTAGGACAGGACAGAACTGTCTTTCCCCAGGTCCTCTCTCTTTCCCTTCCATAGGTTAGGAACAAAGCTGTCATTCCTAACCTCAAGGGACTCCAGGCTGGCTATCCGTATGACAGCAGGACTGTGGAAGCAGATGGCCCAGAAAGACTGAAGGAAAAAATTAGATGAAATGTGGGAGGGGGGCACCTGGGTGGCTCAGTCGCTTAAGCATCTGCCTTCGGCTCAGGTCATGATCCCAGAGTCCTGGGATGGAGCCTGGAGTCAGGCTCCCTGCTTGGCGGGGAGTCGGCTTCTCCCTCTCTCTCTCTGCGCCTTCCCCGCCACCCACTCCGCTCATGCTCTCTCTCTCTCTCCTCTCTCTCAAATAAGTAAATAAAAAGAAAAGGGGAGGGGGGAGAAGGGAGAGGAAAGAGAAAAGAGAAAAGAAAAGAGAAATGTGAGGCCGGACATGGAATGGGAGCTCCTGAATATTGCTTTGATGCTGAAAATGAACTAAGGAAATGAAAGAACTGCTGTGCTCCTTCTTCTCATCCTCAGACTTGCCATGAGCTGGGATGTGGCTCCGTTCTGGAATAGCCCGTGCTCATAGGCCTCGTACACCTTGCAGGCACACCTGAGAGGCGCAAGTGTAGACACGTTGACAAGCAGGATTCCATTCCTACACCACAGTTACTACGGTCAGGCTTGAGACATGTCCCATGACTCCTTCTGGCCTGAGTGACTAGGAATCAGAAGCACGCTGAATAAAATATATTTGTTTCTGACATTTCACACGGATCACCTGAAAATGTATTGCTGTCCTTGACTGGTAAGAGGACAGTGCTCGGGCGCCTGGGTGGCTCAGTCGTTAAGCATCTGCCTTCGGCTCAGGTCAAGATCCCAGGGTCCTGGGATCGAGCCCCGCATCGGGCTCCCTGCTTGGCCGGGAGCCTGCTTCTCCCTCTCCTTCTACTGCTTCCCTTGCTTGTGCTCTCTCACTCTGTCAAATAAATCAATAAAATCTTAAAAAAAAAAAAAAAAAAAAAAAAGGAGGACAGTTCTCTCAGGGCCTGCAGACCTGCAGACCTGCATTCTGCTTGAACCACTGCCATTTGGACCCAAGGTAAACATCACGTCTGGGGGAGGTTGCTGCAACACCAAGACCCCTCTTCAGAAACGCATGCCCTATTCTCCCAGCTGTGGACAGCGTTAGGGCAGGCGGCCCTTGGCTGCCAGCCCCCTTCTGGAATGGTCTCCGCTGAAGACAGCTGCTTGGCCCAAGGTCATGCCCTCCTCCCAGGGTAGCCTGCATCTGGTGATGGACCGGGTGGGAGTAAGAGGGCCACATCCTCCTGCTACCGCTCGGTACAACTCTGAAGGGTCACTCTAGCTCAAGGGACCAACGCTGTCACTGGGCCTGCCTCAAGGTCAACTTCTCCCTCTGCCCTGTCCTGCTTCTTTCCCCTCCCCTCCATGGGTGTGAACCCCAAGAGCACTCCCTGATAAACACCCTGCAAGCTAATCTCCAGCTCAGAGACGGCTTTCTAGAGAGCCCAACCTGCTACCAGCTTTACAGCTTTACCCATTCAGAATTTCTTCCTTGCAAAAGTTATTTTCAAGGGAGAGGGAAAGTAACCTTATTGCATTACTACGTTGTGTTAAGGGTTTTGCTAAATTCTTTAGGTATTATTTCTAATCTCCTTGATGTAGGTGTTTCCATTCCCATTTTAGAGATAGAGAAAATGAAGAGGAGAGAGGCAAACAAAGAAACAAGTGAATGGTATCAGGAGGGAATTATTCCACCTTAAGATTCATTCGAAGACACTGCTGCTGTGGCAATAAACGAACTGGTTTTATTCTCCAGAGTTACAAACATATTCTTCACCTTCGTTTTAATGCTACAAATGCAAAGGCATTTGCCTAAGTGGCTACAAGAATAACTGAAGGTCAAACAATAAAACTCTGAACTAATTACTGCATCAGCCTATCAGTACTTTTAAAAACAACTTAAGATGATAAAAAAGGTTATGGTTTTGGCCAAGTGCCAGCCAAGAGGAGGGAAGAGACAGAGTTTAAACAATTATCTCAAAAGCATACCAGCACTTAGGAAAAGGAGACAAAGTTAAAGAGAGAGCTGGAGGCCTGGGGCTTAGCTCCCCTGCTTATGAGCCACATGGTCTTGGGTCCTTCCATTTGCTATCCTGGGATGACATCACCTACCTGGCCTTGCTACGGAGATGTCACGAGGATCACACAAATGTATGAAAATGGGATTTGTAAGCCTACAAAATGTAAGGAAATATGGGATATTATATTTTCATCATCATTGCTAACCAGAAACTTGGAGGCTGGACCTGAGTCTGTCCTAGGCAAAAATACATCTACAACAGTAAGTCAAAAACTCATTCTGTTATTACAGCTTCTTGGAAATCATTATTAACAAGTTAAACTTAGAAAGATTCAGGCTTAGCCACCTGAGGGGGATAAAAAAAGCTGATAAAACAGGAAATCTTTAGCAAATGAGACTGATAAGGAAAGTAATGGAGCAAAGTGGGATTTTCCTAAAATGCAGAGATAGGACAGGAAGGAGATTCCGCTCCAAACATTGCTTTGCCTCAACAGTACTTGTCTGAGGGGTAACAGCATCAGGAGGGAAAAATTACAAGATGGGCTTCGTGTCACAAAGTGGAATGAAGTAACAAGAAACAATCAATGTTTTCTTTCCCCATGATCCAAATGAAGAATTTTCACTACGAAGCAAAATACCATTTTCCAAGGAAACATATTAAATCTACCACCAAATATTTGGTGTATATGTATATATATAAATAGATGATATATATAGGATGTACATATACATATATATGCATATATATGTGTGTATATATATCACATATTACATATACATATATATAATGTGCTCTTTTCCCAGTGTGAGGTGGTTAGTATGAAAATTATGCTATTTAGGAGAATTTCTGAAACACAGGATTAAATTTCCTCACATTTAGGGGCGGCTGGGTGACTCAGTCGTTAAGCGTCTGCCTTTGGCTCAGGTCATGGTCCCAGGGTCCTGGGATCGAGACCCACATCGGGCTCCCTGCTCAGCGGGAAGCCTGCTTCTCCCTCTCCCACTCCCCCTGCTTGTGTTCCCTCTCTCACTGTGTCTCTCTCTGTCAAATAAATAAATAAAATCTTAAAAAAAAAGTTTCCTGACATTTTTTTAAAGGTTTTTTTGCTATAAGGGAAGGGAAAAAAATAATCTGTTGTCTTCCTGTGCCTTTTCTTCCCTCTCACTTCTCTCTCCAAGAACTAAATACTCAGAGTCACAAAACAGGGCGGGAGAACTGAAGGGCACACCTGGACCTCAGCATCTATGCCATCTGTACCACAGCGGAAAGACCCCCAGGCCACCCCAAATTGGGGAGAGCCCAGCTTCTTGTCGAGCCTCTTCTAACATTCTGTCCAAACTAATACTCAGTCCTGTCTTATCTCTGGTCATTCATCTCCCCACACACAGTGAAGCATGCGTATTTCTAATTTTTCCTCCATAGGCTTTTCTTTTTTCAATTTGAAGTTTGACTTCCATCCCCAATGCTGACTTCTCAAAAAGTCCGCTAGTCTGTCACCTGCAACTTGCATAACTCCCATCTGAAGAGAATCAAACCTTACATTCCTATTTATTACCCCCTTCTGCTCTGATAATTAAGCCAGTTTCCAATTTTGAACAAACACTAGCTCTGACTGGTTTGGGCCATTGAAAACCAGTCACAAACAATTTCTTTAGAAAATGGGGAGCCAGGGAACAGTTCAATGGAGAAATAAAACAAAGTCCAAAGTCTTTTCAAAAACCAGCTCTTATACACTTATCCAGCCTTGTCCTTTATAAACTGTATTCAACAGTCACAATGAATCTCTTATCTGCCTAAGCAAATGCTTTTCCCTCTACCCGGGATTCTGGCTTCCTATTGCCTTTCCCCACCAGGTGTTCTTCAAAAAAACTCAAGCATCTTCTTCAAGAAAGGATTACTCCACGTACCCCGCCCATGTACATCTCTCTGGTACACTCATCACCTCTAGTTTTGCAGCTCCTTTATGTTTCCAATGCCTAGCACAATGTATGACACCCAGTGAGGACTCAAAAAATATTTATTGAATATACAGCGTAATGAAATCACCAAGGTGTGCAATTTCCTCATTTATTCAGCCAGTGGCCACCTTCTTCTGTGTGCCAGCTCCATGGTAGGCACTGGAAATACAATGGTGAAGACAACACTTGGCACCTGCTTCACTGAGTTCATAAATCACGAGAAAGAATGCTTCTTACATCTTTTGGTTCCTACAAAATGCATTTATTTTGCAGTCCCAGTAACTTATATATTTTTAAAGATTTTTAAGTAATCTCCACTCCTAATGTGGGGCCCAAGCTCACAACACCAAGAGTCACATGCTCCACCAACTAGCCAGCCAGGCACCCTTCCCCAGTGACTTTTAAATGCACACAAAACTGACACACTTAGAGTTCTATTTATTCTTATGTGAAAAAAAAAAAATTGAATCCATGCCTAATTTGTTAATGTTTAATTTTGAAATAATTTCAGATTTATAATAAGAAACTTATAAATTGATACATCCTTAACTTCCCTTCATCAAATATTAAGATCTTAAATAAATAGAGCACACTTACCAAAACCAGGAAGTTAATGTTGATAGAGTACTATCAACTATCTGACAGATCATATGCAAATTTCACCAACTGTCCAAATGATGTTCTTTTTTCTGGTTAAGGATCCAATCCAGGATTCCACATTACATTTCATTGTTATATTCCGTTAGTCTCCTCCCATATACGGTATCTCAGTCTTTGTATTTCATGACCTTGATGCTTTTAAGAATACTGCCCAGTTATTTTGCACAATGTCTCTAAATTTAGGTTTGTCTGATATTTCCTCATGATTAAATGTAGGATAGGCAAATTTGGCAAGAATACCAGGAAGTGATGATGAGCCCTACTCAGTGTACCTTATCAGGAGAACTACATTGGCAATGTGTATCATTACGGGTAATGTTAATCTTGATCACTTGGTTAAGGCGGTTTTCCCACTATAGAGTTACTAGTTTTTCTTCTGTAATTAACAAGTATCTTTGAGACTGTGCAAATGTACTGTTTTTCATCATTCTTTATAGCATCCATTGAGGATTCTTGCCTGCAACCTTAGCCATTTAACTCTGATGTTTTTCATAGGGTTATTCAGACACAGATGAATTATCTTAATTGCAGTCAAAACCTATAATGGATCCTTTTTGAAGTGGGCACAATATCCTGAGTTTAGTCTTGATTTTTTTAAGCATAAGGCATAAAATTAACACTACCGCTACCAGAGGCCTCCTTGAGATGACCTACTCATAGCAAACAAAATAAAACCTTAACCTTCACTTGTTTTAGAAAGTGAAAAAAATTAATATTTTTGCTCAATTTTCAGTACACCACATGACTTCTTCAGGTACTATTTCCTTAACCAATGAAAATGTGTGTGTGTGTGTGTGTGTGTGTGTGTGTGTGTGTGTGTATTTGGTCAAAGACAGCTTTTGAACTGTTTCAACCCAACATTTTTAAGGAAAATTGGATGGGTGCTGTCATTAACTAAAGCCATCTGCAGGTCTGAATTAAACTTTTGGGTCTTTACTGTACTTATTAGTGCCTAATAAGGGAATCATGGTAAAATTTGCTACTTCTTTTATTTCATGGAAGGAATCTAGCCTTCTATGATGGCTAATTGGTCAACTTGACTGGGACTCCGGGCATCCAGATTAAACATTATTTCTGGGTGTGTCTGTGAGGATATTTCTGGAAGAAATTAGCATTTGAATTGGTGGGTTCAGTAAAACATATTGCCCTCCTCAATGGGGGGGGGGGGGCATCATCCAACCCACTGAGGGTCTGAAAAGAACAAAGGCAGAAGGAAGAATTCCATCTCTCTGCCTGACTGCCAAGCTGGAACACCAGTCTTCTCCTGCCCTCAGCTAGGACCTCCAGTTCTCAGAACTTTATCACCAGCTTGCATTGTGGGACTTCTCTGCCTCCATAATCACATGGAACACTACAACAAAAACTAATGATGTAATGTATGGTGATTAACATAATAAAATAAAATTTAAAAAAATCAGTAAGTAGATTCTCAAGTGACCACATAATAGCCTACTTAATCGATTAAGCAGCTTAAATAATAATTTCACATGCAATGAAAACTAGGGGATGGGAGAGATTTTTATAGAGGAGGTACACTTTGGGGAGGTAGTAAGGTACTGGCCAATGTGGAGAGACAATGGGCATAAGCTAACTCCTTCCTAATAGCATGTTTCTCATCCTGGTCTCCTAGAAAACCTCCATCCCAGAGAGGACCACTAAACCTCACCTTGCCACGACCTGGTGATCCAGCCAGCTCAGTGCCCCCAATACAAACTGCGTAATTATGAATACAACTTGCTCTTCTTCCTTTCTTCACTTCCCTTTTCCCCAGAGGAACATACATTACGAACACATCTCTCTTTCAACTCCACTCCCACCCCAATACCCAGTGCAGACCCAACAGCTACCTGACCCATGGGAGGTGAGAGAATGCGTGCGGGAGTTGGTTAGGATCTGATAGGTGCCCAGCCCAGCCACTCTTTAGATTTGCAAAGTGGTATGACCAGAAGAGCCTTATAGAAATAATCACAGCATTATATTATAGGCTACTTGTAAACCTGGTATTTGTGTGGCTCATTTTATCCAAGAAATTCATCTAACCCTATTATTTCCACTTTATAAATTCTCTATGAAGCCTTTCTGTTCCCCCTCAATTACTATTTTTAAAATTAAAAGATATTAAAAAGAAATGCTGCCAGTTTATCTTTGAGATTTTAATGACAAGTTAAGGCAAAACTCATGAAACTATAATGGCCAAATCAGGGAACCAGGATAAAAATGAACATTACCAATTCAGCACTTATCAATTATAAATGAACTTTTAAATCCTTCCTCAGGGTTTTTAGAGGGCACCAAGTTTCTCTGGGGATAGTGCCTCTTCCAATTTTATCAACTAATGAAGGAACTGCTTCCCAAGCCTTTCTTCTCACTATGAATGTCGGCTACTGACCCCAGATGTTGTCTATAATAATTGAAATCTGGATTCTTTGTTAGCAAATTGCTGCACTATTCAAAAGAAACTTTTTAAAACTAAAACATTCCCTCCCCCATCCACATTCCTCCCACACAAATACATCTCATTTTTTTTAAATAAAGATTAGAAATCACTGTGCATGGCTGGGGTTAAAAATCTTTGTAAATATTTATTCTTTCCCCTTATACAATGAAACTCGCCAAATAAACTAGCTAAGTTTTCCAAAATATGTTCAAAAACAGACAACAGGTCTGGTGTTAGAGCCAAAACCAGTCATTTATTTCACAATATGTTAATTAGGAACAATCCATCTATTGCAATTCCTTGGTCTGAATGATAATTTTGCATTTGTTTTTGTTTTTCTGAGTATCACTGGAGGTGACTCAGTCTGGTCATGAACTAAATCTGACAATGTGAATGCCCTTGGGGCTTACGTACAAAGTGACTGCCTTTAATATTCTAGCCAGTGCAGAGTGAAATAACAAGTCCCCAAATACAGTAAGATTAGAGAAAAAAATTTCAAGCAACACAGAAGATTTATTTTTTGGAAGATAATCTCAAACTGCCCAAAATAACCTCAACATATAAAATTAAAATGTCCATGGAATGTGTTCTTCCCTTGGTGTGTGGGAATTTAAAGAGAATTCTATTTAACAAAATCAGAAGAATTAGGACCTCAAATTCCTAAGCAGCACTAGAATCAGTACATGTCAGAAGGTATGACTGTTTCTTCTTTTATTAGTGACTATAATTAAAAGTAGCTTGTTTTAGCCTCTGGTGACAGTCGTATGTTAGTTATCCCTTATAAAGCACTGACAATTTACTAAAAGTTAGTAAACATAGGTAAATAGAGTGAATTCTTAAAGTTAAAAAGCAACCCGTACAAATGAGTAATGTAGTTATTTCTAAATATAAATGAATGGATCAAAAAGTAACTGTAGGCTATCAAGACTCCAAAATAGTAAGCTCAAAAATTCTGAACTTATCAACTTGTAAATTTCAAATACAAAAATGTAAACAAGTAAATATAAATAAACATCCCTGTCATCTCCCCTAACTCTAGCTCTTACAGCTGAGTGAAGTTTCAGTAAAAGATTAAGATACTTCTTGAAAGTTTTTTTCAGTTACTAAGTTTCAAGGTCTTTTTGTGTACTACATATTTGTGTCTTTTTTAACCCTTGCAATGAATCTGGAGTAGCAGATCTGTCTACTAGAGAATGCAGTTTAAAAAAAATTCTGCATTTTCCTCTGAGTTCTTAAAGACATGGGTGTCCAAGAAGGTCATTTGTTTGTTTGTTTACCTAATAAATGTAGAACTAATCTATACTATGCCAGGAAATTCCAATTTACAATTGGAGCTATAGTTAAAAATACCAAACATTACAGGTGAAAAACTTTCCTACACTGGGTCTAAAGCTGGGTGCTAGAAAAAAGTCCTAAGTGCTTCTCAATCATCTCCTTCCCACCAGCTGCCCCAGTTCTGACAAACACAACAGGCAAAGAGGACATATTAACCAAGATCTCACCAAAACAGAGAAGTTAAAATGTACCCACCCTTCTCTCCATCAAGCTATTATTTCCCTTTCTTTGCCTTAAGACTGAACCTTTTTCAGTTCATGATACATACGTAGAAATAATAGATCATTCTGTCAGTTTCCCAAAGACTGGTGGGGTCCTGCTAGATGTAAGATACGTCAAGTGACTTAATGTGCATCAATCTCAAACCTCCAAGATGAAAAAGTTCAGCTTCATACAATTCTCTAGCCATGATAGTCCTTCTGTTTGTTTTTAACAACAACAAAAGAAACAAAGACCTTCTCAGTTTGAATCCCTGATGCCCTTCATTCAGTCTGCAGCTTGCTCCTAGTGGCCTTGAGAAAACAAATTTCTGAATTTACATTTGTTTATGAAAAGGAGTTGTCAATCATTTATTGAAGTCTTTGGCTTAAATGATCAAACTTTTAGTATCCCAAACCCAAGGGCTGTCCATGTAAGATCATAGGGTTCGGAAAATAGGCTGAAATGGATTTTGCCTTCTATGCCAAAGAGCCACTTATACCCCACAAGTAAAATTTTTAAATGAAATGTAATAAATGAACAAAAGCTGGGTAACAGAGCCAGGGAGCTAGAGCATAAGGAAAAGGGGCGGTAGCTGCTAATCACAAGGGCCTGGCTTTCGACAAATATTATCTCCAGATTTAGGTCCTAAAGACTTGAGGGTCTATAAAATAGTGTAGTTTTAAGGAGTTAGATTCGGCTCCTATAATCAAAAAGCACACTGCTCTCTCTACAGCCCCACTTTCTTCTTCCACACATTCGAATACTGTCATGAGTAAGTTTTAACATCAGGAAATTTGGGGCAGGGGAAGTGGAGGTCTCTTGGATTTACAGATTCACATTTGATTCTATGCTGAACAGTGTGTTTACATATTATCATCTGTATTTCTCATTCCCAGTAATTTCCTATGCTCCTAAGCCTTCCTCCCACTGGGGCAGCTGCATGACTTCCAAGGGACAACAAAACAAAGGAGACATGCTCAGTCTCTATTTCCCAAACAGGCTTGCTCATTTGCCAGGCAAGAGCTGTGAAAATCAAGGCTTTCATTAGCCAGAGCCTGGCTTTGCTGGGATAAGTGTCTTCCAAACTCCTAAAGCTGTCCTTTAAATATCAAGAATTAGAACCTGGAGGACTCAGAGTCACTGCTCTTAAGATACAGAACATGAAGATGCAGAAGGGGAAGAGCTCTTCCAGGAGCAAGAAAGAGGCAAGCCAGAGGGTGGCATACAAACCTCGGGCCTGTCTGGGATCCTACTGGGGTCAAGACCCATGAATGGAGAGAGAGGCTGAACAGAGAGTCCCTGATGGGAGTTTGGAAATTTCAAAGCAAAGAGGTCTGTGCTCACCGTTCCATGGAACTCTGGGAGGGTAGCAACAATAACAAAGTAGAGTAGAAATGGCAGGCCGGTATAGTTAATAAGTTGGGTCTGAATTAGCTAGCCTTCACACCTTCCCTCAGGCAGCCTCCCCGCCCTTGAAAGGGCAGTAGAAGGCAGTTGAGAATACAGAATCACACTCCTACCGGGTCTGCAGAGGCTGTGGAGTGGAAAGCCCAGAGCCTGGGCTGGATGGACTATGAGCTGAATCTCAAAGGCTCAACACCACCAACTAGATCTAAGGTGGAGGCCAAGTGAGGCAGGGAGATGGGCCCATTACCATGTCCTGCCCATATCGGGAGACAAACACCAGTGTGTACGTGGAAGACAAAAGGTGATGCCCAAAGCCTTCATGCTATTTCTCAATTGTTTTGGTCCAGAAATCAGCCCTTTAGATTTGGGCATAAAAAAGAATCAATAAACTGCTAGAATGAGTATCATGAGCTTTAAAGCATGGACTTCAGCAAATCCATGTTGTTTGTTCAGAAAATTACTTGTTCATTATTGGCCATGTTGTATATAGGTGAGGTGAGTCCCGGCAATATAAAATGTTATAAATATATCTGCTCTCAAAGGGCCTATACCTACATGAAGAAAAGGGCAGATACAAATGGAAAAATAAGTGAAAACATCAATCCTTTTTATCCTTTGAGTATCCCGGAGTAGCTCAAAAAAAAGAAGTAGTGCATGAATTCCATACACAGTTCTCGCATGTAAGCTGAATAAAAACTCCCTTGTAGTACAGGAGGAAGTCTAATATCTTCCAACAGGCAAGTTAAGCTAATCCACTCTGTGAGTCTGTCAGCTTAAGCATTTCGTATCATCCACAAAGGATCCCATCATTTCCATAAATGCACCCAAATCTACTCAGTCAGCTAATTTTCCCCCATCTGTTATCAGTTTCCTTAAAATCTATGCCTTTTCATTTACTTACTGCACAGGGAGTAAGACTCTCAAACCATTCCTATTTGTCAGATAGGACTATACAAAAAAACGGACCAAGACTTTTTCTTTTTTTCATTTTTTTTTAGATCAATCTTTAGAATATCAACTAATGCGTGTTTGCTAAAAATATATATTAAAACAACACTAAACCATCTAAAGTAAAAAAGGAATGTCTACTCCGTCTCCAGCTGCCTTCTTTCAATCCCACTCCCTGCAATTAACAGTTCATTCTTTCTCTTTCCCGCCCTCTCTCTCCTTCCCCCTCTCACATAGTGTTTTTATTCATTACCGTTAAACTTTGATTTGTTTTGTTTTCGCAAATTCGGGCTCACCTTATACATATTCCTCCCTGACTTGCTTTTTCATTCAACAACACAAAACTAGGGAAATTCCTTAGAACAATGTAATGCCTGAGATTCACAGTGGGAAGTACCGTAATTCATGGAAGCAACCTGTTATCAATGGGCATTCAGGCTGTCTCTAATTTTTTTTTTTTTTTTTTGCAAATTCAGACCAAAACTCTTTCTTACAGGTGTCCTGCAGAGCACCTTCTCCCCGCTTCCCTGGCTGATACAGGCCAGGTAGGTTACTGACCCAACGGAACGTCCAACAGACCACAGAGCCGGCTAATGCAAGCCCAGAAAGCCCAACGGCATGTTAAGGGCACACCAAATGCTATGCCTATAAAGTATGCATCTGATTATTTATGCTCCTAAGTAATGTCAAAATTGTAAGCTGAGAAAGCCCTGCAGCCATCGGCAGGGACACGCTTTACTTATTAGCACTATTCTGTATCACGACAGCATGAGGAACACTTAGAATTCAAAATGTTACCTTTCCCTCCTCACATGCATCTCTGCTCTGTCCCCACCCGGGTTTCTCCCAGGGGAGGCTGCAGTATGTGCTTAGCAAATTATAATCACCCACTCAGTACATGTTTATTAAGCATCTACCACAGACTGGGTACCACTCTCCGGACTGAGCCACAAACGTGTGACAATGATTCCTCTCAGCATCTCCCCACAGGAGGTCTTATTATCTGTACTCTCTAGAGGAGGAAGGCTGGGCCCAGACAAGTGACGAAGCTTGAGAGCCATTCCTGGGAGGGTTCAAACCCCTGTCGGCTGATGGATGTCCCCGCGGTCATTAGCGCTCCTCAAGAGGGGAACAGCAACACAGCCGTGGCGAAGAGAATCACGCGCACTCTGTGCAGGTGGGCTCCAATCCCATGTCCGCTACCTATGAACCGCGGGCCCTCAAGCAAGCTATGACCCTTGCTTTGGCAAGTTTCCTCCAACTGTAAAATCGGGATAAGGACAGTATGTGCCCCGGCGGGTTAGGTGAGGACAGAATCGCTGAACACCACAGCGATGGGCACGGCTGGTGGCCAGTATGCGTGCGGCCACCACTGCCACGCTCATGGGCAGGTAGGTCACGTCACGGAATGGTCCCTGACCAAATGCTTATTTCCTCAATTTCTAGCCTCTGTGATCTATTGGATGCAAATTCCTACTAAGCACTGGAAACCGAAAGTCTGCACAATGCTTCTATCCAGCAGAAGGCTTCTCTAAGCAGCCTTCATGACAGGACGTCCAGAGTTGCTACGGAAAGCCGAGGCAAGTGTGCGCGAGTGGCAGCACTTAGGCTGTGAGATGCACTTGGAGCAGAGTCCATGCAGAGAGCTTCGGCAAGGGCCTCTGGGTTCCCCTCCTTTAAGATGCGGCATTTACTTCCATTCAAGTTCTAAAGAGCATCCGATAAAACCAGGCCAAGCAATGGGGCCAAGTTACACTCCCGCTCATAGAGATACGGCATCTACGTCTCCTGGGGCAACACCTCCGTAAGAAAGTACAGTATCAGACAGCATCATGCCTTCTGAATCAGAAAGGAGACGTTTTACGGTATTGTGCTTTCTACAATGTTTAACATCGGTAATGGTGAGGGATTTTTTTTTTTTCCTTCCCTAAACTTTGTTCTTGGAATCCACCCACTAGATACACCATCTATGGTGTATGTGGAATGGTGGTAGTGCGGAACTTAGACTACATCATCTCTGCAACTCCAACATCTGCAAGGAAAATCCTCAACTTATCAATTCATACTGTGTCTCTGAGGAACTAACAAAAATAATTCTGAAAGACTTCCTCTTTAATCTACAGTTGAGCTCTCTTTGTGTCATTAAAAAATAAAACTTTGATATTTAATGTTGCTAATTGCTAGCCAGGAGACCAAGTGATACCAGTACCACAAAGGGTCTCTTTCTCTTGCTTTGTCAGTCATTTGCTGGCCAACAGCTTTTCTTCCCAAACTGCTTTGTTTATGCTCTTCAGAGGCAAGACAATATTTATCATGGACGTGCTGGTTAACCTTGACTTGGTTTTCAAGAAAGACTATGTACCTTTGAAAAGACATGATCAAGGATACAACACTCAATTTTCTAATAAAATGACTTCATAAAGATAATCAATTTGCCCTAAAATTTAATGAGTATATAATTCAGGTGTCACAAGAGGCCTCTCTCAGCCTGCTGGCCTTCAATATCATCTAAATGCTGACGATTCCCAAATGGATCTATCTAGTTGAGACTCCTCCCATGAATTGCAGATTAGTACACTCAACTTTCTGCTTGTTACTGCCATTAAACTGAACTCCTAATCTCCTTTTCCCACCCAACCCTAGTCACCAGTCTCAACCCCATTCTACTCCCAGACCTGTGTCTCAGGAAAGTGCACTTCCCCTTCTCGACATTCAGGTCTAAAACAGAGGAGACAGCCTTGCTTCTTTTCTCTTACATCCTTGAACCAACCCACCAACAAATCCTGCCGCCTCCTTGTATGTCTCGAGTCCGGTTACCTCTTCCCTCTCCACTAATACCAGCCCGGTCAAACCACCCTCGTCGCTAACCTGGGATATTGCAACCGCCTCCCAAAGCTCATCCTGCTTCCAAAACCTTGGCTTTCCAATCAATCCTCCACCAAGCAGCCAGAGTGATTCTTCTAAAACTTAGACCAAATCATGTCTCTGCTTAAAATAACACAATTTCTCCTCCTCTGTTCCTTGACAGACATTGGTTTTTTTCATAGGCTGGGCTCTCACGAAGAGTGCTGCTATCAAGACCTGTTGTACTTAGCCACGTATAATGTAAAATGAGCAAAGTGATACAAAATCTTTCACAAAATTAGCCAAGTGAGACAACTCCTTCCTCATTATTTCATGCTACTAAATACGTTTACAAAATAACCAAATCTCCAAGTTTAGTAACTTGGGTCTGCATAACACAGCTGGTCATTGCGAAAGCACTAATCAAGAGAAATGTTCAAGACCCACCTAAAGTACTTAGTGACAGTAATGATGGTACAGATGTCTTCCAAATGCTGATATAAGCCAAATCCTCAACGTTCACTCAGCACCTCCCATACGCTGGCACCATGCTGGGTGCTAGGGATCAGGTGATGGATCAAAAACGCCATTTCTACCTTCTCTTCACTGAGTTGCCTTAACTCTCACTGAGCTTCCCGGTCCGCTCTATTCTATGCATGTGGAATCACTGACAACTCAGAGACCCCCTGGATGAGGACGGGCAATAAACACAGACCCAGCTTCTGACCCATCTACATTGTGGATGGTAGCAACACACTGTTTATTTGAGCTATTTGGGGTATTTCCTGGTCTTTTCGTCTTAGTTCGAAGTGCTTAGTTATTGGAGCAGCCAAGGAGACGATAACCTACTCCACCACTATGACAAACTCCTCTCTCAGCCACCCTCATGCTCCTTCGGGTCTCAGCTCCCTGATCCTCCCTCCATGCAGGTGCCAGCACGACGCACCGCAGGCAGAGCTGGGTCTCTTTCAGGTAAAACCCTTCGGTGCCCACGCCCGTGACTGCTGAGACAGAGTTCACATCCTCTGTGGTGTAGCCCATACCTGCCTTATTTGGGGACCTCCTCCCTCATCATCTTTTAATTGTATTAGCAACACCAGATCCTGTAGTTCCTCCCAATCATGAGGCTGTTTCTTAATTCCTACTGTCTCATTGTGAGTCCTTCTGATGGGAGCAGCCTGCACAGCTTCATTCCCTGCTTGGTTTATTCTAAGTCATTTTAAATTCAAATAGAGGGTATCACCTCCACCAGGCAGCCTTTCCTGCCTAGTCCTATGCACACAGCTATCTCCCCACCCATAAGGCTCAGTTAAGTGCCCTGACTTGGTATCCCCATTATACCCAGAGCAAACCCCTCTCACTATACCCACCCCTGATGTGTACAAGCATCAGTCTTCCCCACAAAAACTTTAAGTTCCCAGAACTTTGTCTAACACAGAGTACATTATCTAACACACGGAGGGTGTTTCATAAAGGCCCCATTAGCACCTTCACAACTGTCCCCTCGAACAAGGGTCAGCAAATGATGCACCACCAGCCACATACAGCCTGCCACTTGTTTCTGTAAGGCCTATGAGTTAAGGATGGTTTTTACATTTGTCAACACTTAGAATAAAACCTAAAAAAGAGCATTAATTTGTGACATGTGAAAATGTTACGAAGTTCAAATTTCAGCATCTGTCAACTTTGACTGCATCACAACCACGCTCGCTGATGCTCACATTGTCTACGTCTGCTTGGCACTGCATGCTACAGCAGAGCTGACTCCCAGCAGCAGAGACTCTGGGCACCCAGAGCCTCCAATATCTACCATCTGGCCACTTACACAACAGGCTTCCCGACTCTGCTCTAGAACCCAACTCCTTTGCCTATGACTCTCCTAGTCATCACAGTTCAAGAGCACTTTGAATTGATACGAGGAATGCAACAAAAGTTCAAATTAAAGAGAGTCCAAAAGATCCCAAGTGGCTGAAGAAGGGAGATGGGCTCAAGTTGGAAACAGTGTTGCTCAGGAGAGAGTTTTATGGCAGCAGCAGCTCAGCTGCACCAGCTGAGGACAGGATGAGTTTGGATGAACTCATGTGCTACTCACCGGCACTTTATAATTTGGGGCAACTGTAGAAAATAATGAGATAATTCAACCCACAAATCTGCTGGAAAAACCTGATGCTTTCATAGAGTTCACAGGGACAGATCTTCAAATACAAAGTAACTTTGTGCACAGGCAGGCTACCTTTTCTTACTCATGTCTTTACGGATTCTGTTAACCAAAGAGAAAATAATTTGTACAAAATTGATGGGCAAATAATAAACTAAGTCAGCTCGTTTGGCTTTTGCTATTTTGGTCAAAGCAGAAAACTAAATGCACTTTAAAAAACAGGACACTCATGTGTTGGGAACCTGTGCTGGACCAAAGAGCCTTGAGTTTAGGGGGCCACAGACACATAAGCTCAGGAAGGGAGGGAAAACGGAAAAAAATAAAAAATTAATAAAAATAACCTCCATTTTTTTTTAAAGGTTAATTTGACTTCCTTCACCAAACCCAAATGCCCTTCAACAGTCATTTCTTAAGCGACTGAGTGCCAGGCAGAGAGGCTGAGACACAGGTGAGTAAATCACAGTACTTTCTCCAAACTCAGAGTCTAGGGAAGCGACAGACATGTGCCGCCCAACAGTGACGAGGCAGTCTGAGGAGGATGCCATTAAAGGTGTATACCGAGCGGTACAGAGAAGAGGCTTATTGACAAATCCGGGAGATGGAGGATAAAGCCTCTAAAGAAACACAACACCTGACTTGAGTTTTAACTGATGAAAAGGATTATAGAGAGAAAGGGGAAGAAAGGGCAAGCCACTTAGGAACCCACAAATAGGTAAGTCTCCCTAGAGCATAACGTACAGTTCCGAGAGGGGAAAAAAAGGCAGTGGAATTAGTGAATCCACTTTTTTAAAGATTAACTTGAAGAAGGCCCCAACATAGGAGTATGTTCCAAGGCCAAGCTCTGCAAGGGCTGACACTCCTAGGCTAAGAAGGTGGCAGCAAAAATAAGAAATGGGCTCCAACATCTTCACAGGCCTTTATGGAAACATACAACTTCCCCAAGAGCAAAAGCATTTTGTTGGCAGAGTGGAGGCTGAGCGCTTGCCTCAAAAGGACCCATCTGTACTTGCTTGAAAACTCCCACCCCCCAGCTCCCAGCACACAACTACCTCCCCTCACTGGTCTGATCTCAGCAGAAGTCACTGGCTGGATTGTAATTGCCCAATAATACCTTAAAAAGATTGACTTAACCTCTTCATTTAAAGAATCATCACATGGCTGAAATCAATGGGAGCAATTTCGACCCAGAAGGAAAGCTTTCTGAAAGAACCCAGATGAAATGAAACGGAAACTCCGGAAAGAATGAACGTCTCCGATCATCGTCTGCTCACGTCCCAGCAGTGCTCCGCTGTCTGGCACAAAAAGGCTCTAACCGCCTCACTACCTCCCCTTAGTCCCTTCCTCTCTCAGCACAGAGGACACACCTCCCACACCGAATCATACCTCAATTCTGTCCTGTGTGCTTGTGATTTTTTTTTTCAAACTTCTAATTGTTTAAAAATAATAATGCTGGAGCTAAGATGTTTCAACCGAACACCTAAAATGTACGTCAGATACCCAGCAGGGCTGATCCTTCACTGTTACGATACAAGCAAGGTATATTCTGAGCTTCCCCTCCTTTGTCTTTTGGCATCTAGAGCTCCTTCCAACTGCCCTTGGAGACTCTGTCGCTGAACTGGTGGCACCCAGCTGGGAAATGTGCCTGCTCATTCCCTAGTTCTGTCTCCCATCACCGGGGCCCATGAGACCTGAAGCAAATCTGATAAGCTAATTGTTATGAATGTGCCAGCACAGAAAGGCTAAATGGCCAGTCTCAGGGAGCATAATCATTTCAGCTACAGGCTTTTGCGGGAAGATTATACATCTACCCTCCCAACTGTCCACCCCAGCACATCTGATTCACCAGGTGACCACAGGAGGATGAACAGCATTTCAGACCCCTCAGATTATGCAACACAAAACCACTTCTTTCACAGGTAGGTCCTGGATATGAATCTGTTTTGTAAAAATGAAAATCCTAAGCAGCCTCCAGGGGTAAAAATAAATAGGGAAAAATAATTCATAAAATGTCATCATTCATTTTCAGCACAGGACCAGCACTTGGTGTCTGCAACATCTTGTGCGAAGTCAAATCGACATTGGAGGAGAACTGTTATTAACCCTTGAACTTCCATGCTAACATGAAGGACAGGACTTGTCACTTACATTTGGATAATCTCAATTGTCAGCCAGCAGTCACTCTTGAACTTAAAGTGGAAATTTATTAATTCCAACAGACAGCAGTGCTAATGAATACAGTAATTGCACTCACTGGGTGGTTTGTTTGCTTGTGTTCACAGGAGACACTATTACGAACCAATCTGATCCCATTTAATCCTTGGAAGTACAAGGGTAAACTACTGATGCATCACAGAAATTATTTTTTTAAGAAATATGGCCAAAACTAAACAGTGTCATGATTCACTGTTTTTCTAAACATTCGTGATAATTAAATAGCTATAATCTTTCAAATAAGATCTGAATGTCTAAAATTTAACGTTCTGGTTCAAAATGACTTGAAGAATTTGCTTTCATAACATAAGCAAAGCAGTTAAGGGGGAGACCACTACCTCTGCAGGAAAAACTTTACTGGTGTCAAGAACTTTTGCTACTGTCATGTGTCTACTTCAAGTGCTGGCTCAGATTCATACAGACCAACAGAGAGCACTAAGACTTTGGTTTTGCAGAAAGCAGAAGAGATGACCTTTTAAGCCCAAATTAGCATTTGGGCATGAAACAGCAAGCTCCAGGTATCTTTTTCCTAAGGAGAACACACAACACCAACATTAAGCGGGCGCAATGGGATGCGAGCTCAGAATGGGTCTGAACAGTGAATGATCAAATCTGAGACACATGAAATCAACTGTACAAATACAATCCCTGCCCAAAGGCAACCATACAGAATCCACTAGGCTGTGTTAATGCTGCCTCAATTAATGCAGCTAAAGAATGGATTCATAGTTTCCAAGTGTTTCTAAAATCACACCGAAACCACAAAAATCATCAAACACTAACAAGGTGAACTGACATTGTGCAGTTCTTTTCTGTGCAATCTTTTCTAACCATTTCACTCAGTCCCTGTACCTTGGAGGGGAAAGGCCCCTCACCTTTTACAACCCCTCTAGCCAGGCACTGAGCAAGGTCTAGCAGATTCTTCCCTCCAACTTCAGCCAGAGAGGATGAGAAAGAAGAGCTTTCATCTTTTGGGACTTTGAGCTCTAAGAGATGCAAAAGGCTGGAGCCACACAGACAGAACTTGCTAGAAAAGAAACCTTCCCAGAGGGATGATGAGAGCTCTGTGAATACAATCAACTCCTGGAACCAGCAGTTGCTCCAGCAACAGTCGGCACCTCAGGTTTCCCAAGTTAATGAGTATTTTTAGCTAGTTTGAATTTGGGGGAATTGCCACACGTAACTAAGAACAGCGGCCACATACTATGCAAATACTCAGAAAGGGATGCAATTTAAGGCAAGGGTTGGAGCACTTTAAGGGAGAGGTTACTGGCTCCTATTCTCTTGTGACTTGCAGTTCATCATGGTGAACCCATGCCTGTCCGCCCCCTTCAGTTAGTGTAACCAAACCAGAGTAGAGCAGAGAGAGAAAGGGCAGGAACATTGTACAAACAGCAGAGCCATTACACAACCATGGCCATGACCTACCAACAATCATGCCATAAAATAAGAGATGCCAGCAGCGATGAAAGCCAAGCAAGGATGACCCTGGATCCAAGGCTGCTGAAAAGAGGGGCTGGTCCAGCTCCAGTCGCAGTTCAGGCTGCTAGAGACTGAGTGGCTTGAGACAACAACATTTTACTTCTCAGAGTTCTGGAGGCTGGAAGTCTGAGATCAGGGTGCCAGCACGGCTAGGTTCTGGTGAGAGCTCTCTTCCAGGCTGCACACGGACTTCTCACTGTACCCTCCTCACGTGGCGGAAAGAGCACACTGGCTCTCTGGTCTCTTCTGATGAGGGCTCCACCCTCGTGACCTCATTACCTCCAAAGTCCCCACCACCAAACACCATCCCAATGGGGTTAGATTTCAATATATGAATTTGGGGAGAACACAAATATTCTGTCCATAACAGATCCCTAGCAAGCAAGGGTGGCCTTCACCTAATTCCCTGCTGACCCAACTAAGGGGTCATCCTGCATGCAGTCAATTGACTCCCTTTCTTGTCTGCTGATCTTCAGCAGAGCTGCAGTATCACTCTCTCACCTATTTAAAGTAGGATGGGGGCTCCTGGGCAGCTCAGTCGGTTAAATGTCTGCCTTCAGCTCAGGTCATGATCTCAGGCTCCCGGGATTGGGCCCTGCATCAGGCTCCCTGCTCAGAGGCGAATCTGCTTCTCCCTCTCCCTCTGTGATCTCTCTTGCTCTCACTCTCTCTCAAATAAATAAATAAAATCTTAAAAAAAAAAAAAAGTAGGATGCCAAAGGGTTTCTCTTTAGGAAACCTTAATTCCACTCTCACTCTTCATGGTTTCCTCCCTCCCTCCGTCCCTCCTTTCCTCCCTTCCATCTTCCATCCCACCTTTCCTCTCTCTCTCTGTCCTTTGGCCTTCTCATATAAGCTTTATATTGTTAAAGATGGATGACATCTTCCTACAAACTTTTCAAAAAGCACACCCAACCCAGTATACATAACCTCCCATTGTGTGCACTGCTTGCTAACCCATCATCAAGTCAGAACCTCTTCCTCACACCCCATCCTCCCCCTCTCCTTGTCTTGAGCTGTAACTCATGGGCGGACTCAAGGCGGAGAATTTGCTTTGTGTAGTTCATCACTTCAAGCTTCTTCAAATTAATCTCGTTGCTACAGGGCAATTTCTTACTTCACTCCAAGAACATTTGTGAAACGATTAGATTAACCCTTGAAAAATACAAACTTAGAAGGGAGATACTGACAAATCAGAATTAAGGTGAAGCAAACATCTCATTAAAATGTCTCCTGCCAAAATGCCAAGAGATACATACAGTGTCCGTTAGAAACTCAAATCAACCAAATCAAATGGCATTCCTTCCTGAGATTCACAACAAAAAGCATGTCTACCAAAAAAAGAAGGCAGTGGATTTGCATGACAAGGCTGGCCATTATCTCCATAGGAACAAGACTAGAAAACACAAGCGTAAATGCTGAATTCACTGCAGTCTGCAGCACGGAATTCACCAGAATTTTTAATGTTGTCGTAAGACCCTTAAGTAGGTCATAGCAAGCTTAAAAAAAAATTGACAGCAAGACAAGTGTGATGGGTGACAATGTGTACATCATCTCGGGAGGAAAAATCAGTATTTTGCTATTCTGACCAAATCTTGACTGCATTAAAATTATGAAATATTTAGGAAGACAGTGTACAAAAATATCTTCTCAAACAGAGAAACTAGAAGTACTATACCATCTTCAGCCAAAATATTTGATAACTGATTAGGCTTAAAGTGCTGCTTGCCTTAAATTGGAAATCCCAAGGGAATGGCTATAAACACCGAATAAAATTAAGATGTTATTTATGCACCTAAGCTAATTTTTGAAAATAAATCTTTCACATATTATTAAAGTGAGGTCTCACATGAAGGCTGTTCTTGGCTTCCATTTGGGGGGCTGCTTCCTTTACTTTAAAAAGAGCCTTTTGGTATTTTGGCATTCATTGCAAGGCATCAAAGTACTCTGGAAGGATCTGTCTTATTCTGAATTCCTCACTACACGATACTGTGTTGCAGTCAGATTCCTGTGTATTATGTGAACACCATATAAAACAGCAAGTCTGGAAGTGGCTGGAAGGTAGACTAGATTGTATTTCCAGCCATACCTTTGTGAGCCTACATTAGTTACTTTTATTGTCTCATTCCCACCCCCAATGCCCCACTCTCACCTAAAAAGGGGTAGGTGATAGAGAGGGGGTGAGAATAAATGTAGTGCCTTTTATTCACAGTTTCAAATGAACACTTAAGTATCAACTGAATAATTTTCCCCAGTATACTTTGCTTTCTATGAGGAGAAAACATTCTAATCTCCAAGAGAAAAAAATCTTTTCTTGTAATATCCCCAAAGGAAAGGAGAAGGGAAGTGTTATAGCACTCATTTATTCAGCTAACCAATGCAAATAAAATAAAACTCATTGGAATTGTTTCTTTTTTTTTTTTTTTTAAGATTTTATTTATCTGACAGAGAGAGAGAGAGATATCACAAGTAGGCGGAGCGGCAGGCAGAGGGAGAAGCAGGCTGAGCAAGGAGCGTGATGTGGGACTCGATCCCAGGACCCCGGGATCTTGACCTGAGCCGAAGGCAGCCGCTTAACCGAATGAGCCACCCAGGTGCCCCAAAACTCATCAGAATTGTTTCTAACTTCAGTTACTAAATGCATCTGTTCATTTCAGCAGTCATAAATCTGAGCAAACATCCAATAAGACATAGAGGTATATTTTAAATTTTTTTCCCAATTTTTATATTGCATGTATTCCTGGAAAGCTCAATAAAAGGCAAATAATTCCAGAAGAAAAACAATATACAGACAAATACAACAGATTCCGAAAATAGGCCAAACTTCTTTATCTTTCTAGACTAGAAAAAATGGGCTAACAAAAGCAAATATAAAAACTATCGTTTCTCTTGTTATCTATTGTTTGAGGCTTAAAGAAAACAAAAAAGCACAAAACTTCGAGTTTATAAATGGATTTTTGAATAACCTCAATCCCATTCCTTAAAACAAAAGAAAGCCAAACAAACAAAAAAACACCTATGGGAGGGTAGAGATAAATGCCCTTTATTCTGATGGCACATGCTACATCCTGGTATTGAATTCAGCAGTACTTCTCAAGGTGTGCCTTAAATTTCTTTTTGAAATTTACTTGAAATGCTTTCTCAACTTCATTCAAAACTTCAAAACTGCTCCTCTTGTAAGATGTATCAATCACAGTGTAGCACTGTTTCTCTGACCATATCGGTTAAGACGGGGCTTCCTTTTTCTTGACTTTATGGGTTACGACTGCTGGATCAGCTCGTGTAGACACAGGATTATTAAAGCAGCTCTGGGGAGGACAGGGACAGATAGCTGCCACTGTTCCCAACGTTCACTGCCTCAAATAACACAGTCCTGGGAAATCTGAGCAACTACTCCACTGTTGGGGGATCATAATCTTCTTTATACTTTAAAAAAAAAAATTAAATCTTTAAAGAGAATGAGTAAGCTCAACATAAAACCCACATCAGCATTAATGTTTCAGTGTTAAATAAAGTGCTCAGTGTGAAGCAATCCCTAGAAATAGAAGTTTCAATGATAGCATCTAAATTTATAAATCCTGCAATAAAGGAGCACATTTTCAATTCATGGGCTAATCTATTGTGCTTTTGACTGGGTTTGGGTTCTGAGCTCCCTCTCGAACTTTTATTTTTTATTTAAAAGGCCTAATATTTTCCCTTGCATATATGTCAGGGCGTAGGGGAAAGAGAGAGGGAGGGAGAGAAGTTGATTCATATGTGTATCTGGGGGCAGGAAGGGGGAAGGAGAAAGAAGATATGAGGATAAATCATATGGCCAACTGAGAGAACCAAAGTTTTACAATGGACTGGGTAACAATAATCAAACAAGATTACTAAAAGTACTTCCTCAAATGGCTAATGGGAAATTTTAAATATCTTTTTAAAATGAATAAACAAGGGAAGGAAACTGGTGTGTGCCATCTTTTGATATGTGGCCACTGCAAGAAACAAGACTGCAGCATACCTCTGAGTCCTACCCTGTGTTATCCTGCCAAGAAGTGGTAATGAGGAAAAACAATGAGCTGACGAAACCCCAAGCAGCTCACTTAAATGCTCTCAAGTGGAGAGAAGCTGAATTGGAAGTCTTTAAGAAAAAAAAAAAAATGCTTGACACGAGAATCCTGCACTTCCCCAGGTGCCCCAGGTTGGCCACATTCCAGGATACAAAGCCGAGTGAGGGTCGATCTAAACCAGCCGTGGCTACACAGAGCAGGCACAGGCCTGTGTCCTTTAAAAATACATAGAAAAGAGAATATCCCAATAGGGTGACCAACCATCCCAGCATGCCTGGAATTAGGAGCGTTTCCTGGGATGTGGGATTTTGAATGCTAACTCTAGGAAAGTCCCAGACACACCAGGATGGTTATTCACTCCAGGTCCAGATCCTCCAACAAAGACCGTACTCTGCTCCAGCTGACTTCTCCCCACTCTCACACCCTTGGATTAGGAGTACTACAGTGACGTTGCCAGCCAGCCCTCAAAGTGTACGTAGGGATTTGATAGACAATTTAGTCCTAGATAAAGGAGAAATAGGATCAGGTGAATTCACATCTACTTGATCTGAACAAACAGATGCTGTGGAGAGTGGCCTCAATTATGCATGAGTGAGATGAAACAAGGACAATTTAAAAACTATACTAAAACAAAAAATACAAGAAAAGGATCTCACATGCAAATGTCAGATGTGGAACTAAGATTGTAAGGAACATCACCTTAGAAACAGGACTTTCAGTGAGGGTTTCACATTCTATAAAAACTTCATACAACTATGAAGTCTATAAAACAAGGACTCAAAGACTAGATGATAGAACAAAAGGCCAAGATGAAAGGAAGACGGTAGAAATAAGGAGATTCATAGAAAATAAAACAACATTAGGTAGCTAGTAAACAAGTTAGAAATAGCAACGGGTAGAAGAGATGAAAATCTAATGGCACAGAGTAAAGGTTAGAGGTAAACATGCTGAATGTGGCAGGAAAAGATAAAAAAAAATTAAAGGAAGTAGAGAGAAGGTGACACATGGAGAATCAAGATAATCAAATGTAAGGATGACTGTTGTTCCTGAAGTAACACGTACATACACACACACACACACACACACACACACACAGGAAAGAGAAAAGCAGCATTCATATTAAAAAAACTGGACTACAGGGGCACCTGTGTGGCTCAGATGGTTCCGCGTCAGCTCAGGTCATGATCTCCAGGTCCTGGGATCGAGCCCCACGTCCAGCTCTCTGATCAGTGGGCAGTATCCTTCTCCCTCTCCCTCTGCCTCTCCCCTCTGCTTGTGCCTGTCTCTGTCTCTCTCTCAAATGAACAAATTAAAAAAAACAAAAAAAACTGGACTACAAAGAAAAAGGAACCATCATGCATTGTTGGTGGGAATGCAAACTGGTGCAGCCACTATAAAAAAACAATAAGGAGTTTCCTCAAAAAATTAAAAATAGAATTATCATATAATCTAGTAATTCCACTACTGGGTATTTACCCAAAGAATATGAAAACACCAATTTAAAAAGATATATGGGGTGCCTGGGTGGCTCAGTTGGTTAAGCGACTGCCTTTGGCTCAGGTCATGATCCTGGAGTCCCGGGATCGAGTCCCGCATCGGGCTCCCTGCTCAGCAGGGAGTCTGCTTCTCCCTCTGACCCTCCTCCCTCTCATGCTCTCTGTCTCTCATTCTCTCTCGCAAATAAATAAAATCTTAAAAAAAAAAAAATTTAGAAAGATATATGAACCCCTGTGTTTACTGCAGCATTGCTTATAAACAGCCAAATTTTGGAAGCAACCCAAGGGTCCATCTATAGATGAACAGATAAAGAAGACACATTGTGTGTGTGTATATATATGTATCTATATGTATATATGTGCATGCACACACACACATATATACATATAGATACATATATATACACACACACAATGGAATATTACTCAGTTCTAAAAAAAATGAAATCTTGCCATGTGCAAGAGCATGGATGGAACTAGAGGGTATTATGCTAAGTAAAATAAAGTCTGAGAAAGACATACCATATGATTTCACTCACATATGGAATTTAAGAAACAAAACAGAGAAAAAGAGACAAAAAAAACCAGACTCTTAGATACAGAGAACAAACCAATGGTTACCAGAGGGAAGGGGGGTGGGGAATGGGTGAAATAGGTGATGGGGATTAAAGAGTACACTTATTGTGATGAGCACTGAGTGATGTAGAGAATTGCTGAATCACTATATTGTACACCTGAAATTAATACAATACTGTACTTTTTTATACTGGCATTAAAAATTTTAAAACAAAACAAAACAAAACTGGAGTACAAAGAATTATAACACACTCACCAAAAACTCTCCAAATAAAGGAAGAACCAAAACTGCAGATCAAAAGGGCATTCTCATGCCAGGAACAATTTATACATAATACAGAAGAATTGAAGCAATGGCTTAAGTTGTTGAACAGAAGAATAAAAAACCTTCCAGACATCAAGTGTAAAAAGCAAGCCATCTACTAGAGGGAGAAAGACCACAAAACTAGGGTGACTATAGACATCTTCATAATAATGTTCAATGGCAGGAGATAGTGGGGCCATGTGTTTAAAAAAAAGGAACATAGGACCTAAGAATATTATATTATTAAATACAGTTAATTTGTGGTGCAAGTATAAAAGCAAAACACAGGCATTTGCAAACATTTAAAAACTCAGGAAATAGATAATCCATGAGTATTCCTTTAGAATAAACAAACCAAAAAAACTACTTGACCATGAAATCTGGATAAACAAGAGATGAATCAAAATAAAGAATTCAGAAATGGAAAAATTGTGGCAAAGGACCGGGGTGAGCACAGAATCTATTTAAATATAGAACTAAGACTAAACAACTAGGGGATTATGACTGCAGATCAGAGTATGAATGCTGTAAAACCTGAAAAAAGAAAAATGAATTCAAGCAACATAAGGGGCGGTGGGAGGAAGCACCAGTTTGTTCATTCTTCTCTTTTTTTTTTTTTTCTCCACAGGAAGACAATCCATATATGTAAGATGCTTAAATTTAGTTTGTTTAAACAATTTTCAAGTTGAGGTATACTTATACATAATAAAGTACACAGATCTTAAGTGTACAGTTTGATGGGTTTTGACAAATACATACATTCGTTTAACCAATACCCCAATGAAAATACAGAACACAGACATCGTTGTAGAAAGTTCCCTTTCCAGCCTATCCTCCAATCATCTCATAGGCAACCACTGTTCTGATTTCCATCACCAAGGACAAATTTTACCTGCTCTTAAACATAGTATAAATGGACTCATAAAATATATGTGCTTTTGAGTCTGCCTTCTTTGCTCCTACCATGTTGTGTATTTTTACAGTCCTTTCCTTTCTTATTGATGGATACAATTCTATTGTATGTATGTACCATTTTGTTTGTGGACATTGTTTCTAAGTACTTATGAAATAAACATTTTTTTTAAAAGATTTTTTACTTATTTATTCATGAGACACAGAGAGAGAGGCAGAGGGAGAAGCAGGCTCCCTCAACACGGGACTCGATCCCAGGACCCCAGGATCATGACCTGAGTTGAAGGCAGACACTTAATCGACTGAGCCACTCAGGCGCCCTGAAATGAACATTCCTGCACAATCTTTTTGTAGACACAAGGTTTCAATCCTAGGGAGTAAAAATCAGTGGATTACTGGGTCCTAAGATCTTATTTTTATATGAAACAATTTCCTGTAGGGCCTCTATCACTTTACATTCCCACCCAGAGTGTATGAGACTTCCAGTTGTTCCATATCTTCATACAAACTTTCATTCCAGCCATTCTGATGGTTGCACAGTGGTAGTACCATGATGACCCCAACCTCCTAATGGTCCTTAAGTCTCTTCCTTACCTTGGAGGCATTATTCTAGATATTAATGTTTTTATGATGAAGAAACTTAGAAATTCAAAAATCCCTCCAGTTTCATTCCATTAAATATGCTTTAAATTCTAAAACAGCATGTACAACATGAACACACTATTATAAAATTATTCATACCAACCTACCTATCCACTCATTCATTCTTCGAGTCATAAATTTGCATAATACTCCACAAATGATAATATTTTATTTCTGGCACGTATGATGATTTGGAAATGATCTGTAACTGTCTTTTTGTGTTTTTCTACATTCTTTGAATTTTATAAAATGAGTATGTCTCATAGTTTAGAAATGTTGTGAAGTCATTCTTTGTTGCTTAGTGATCACAAACCATGTAAATGCAAATAGAGAAAAATATGGAGGTGAGATCAAAGTCCTCTTGAAAAATAGCCATCTCTATTTTGGGGACTTTCAACTCCTCAAAAACTTTGTAGGGAGGAGCAACAGAAGAGGCTTAGTGGTGATAAACACTAATGTCATCATGCCACACAACTGGATGAGGACTGCAGATCATTATGTCAAGCGAGGCCAAGAACAAACAGCTTGAAGGTGGCAGTATTGTCACTCCAGTGCCACCATTGCCTGTGGAACTTCAAGGGCACTCAGGACAGGCTACACCCTATACTGTCCTGAAAACCAACACCAGTGGGACCATGGATCTCTTCCAGGTGACAAAGTAACAATAATGCGAAATCCAAGTTGAATCTGGATAATCCTCAATCATGAAAGTAAGTCAAACCTGTTTGGTTCTACGGAAAGGACATAACTTCTGTACCAGCTAGAGCCAACTTCAAACCCTGCTCCTTAGTTACCATCTCCAGTGTTGTGTTACAATAAAAAGGATCATGTCTACTTCCGTCAGTGGGAACTTTTTTAAAAAGCCACATATTAGACCAACTGGACCAATTAGACTACCTTCTGGGCTTAAGAAATGGTGCCTACCAACAAGTTCACCCACAAAGAGTTGTTCACGTCCACTTTAGGCTGGTACTTCTCCTCTGAGAGGTGGTTTAGTCTCTGCACAACAAAGACTAAATAACAGGAAAGGGATTTAAACAGGGAAGCAGACAGAGAAGCTTGGAGTATTAACATTCATATACTGTGACATATTATATTGCTTCGGGCTCAGTGAATCTCCAAGATCCCCCAGAATCATCAGCCATATTGAAACAAGCACTTCAAATGCATTCCACACTTAAGTATAAGTGATATCAGAACTGTCTCCAACTCTTACATTATTATGTCAGTGGAAAGATATTTACTGATTACGTACAGTATGAGGAACCCTGCCACAATTCCTGCTGATAAGGTTGAATTATCAAGCACTTACTGTGCTATGTAGAAAATTGAAGATTTTAAAGAGAATTTCATTTGGGGGCCTTAGAAATGTATAAATCTAGTTTTAAACTGTTACTCATTCTTCTTCTTAAGTGATTTCCTACTTGAAATCTTCTGGTTTTTATATATCATACCTACCCTTAAAGTAACCCTGGAAAAATGAGCATAGAAAGCAAAACATTCTCTTTCCAAAGGATGTCCAGATTCCCAAAGAGCTGAAGACTTGCCCCGCAGGCTACCTCTATATCTAGACCTGTGGACTTCATTAGATCCACAGATGTCTCCTGTTTCCTTAGCACTGTGTTTTAAAACAATTATAATTACAGCCAACATTTATGAATGAGGAGTTTTTCATAAATAAATTTAATGTCCAGCTTTTCTTGAAAAATCAGAAAAATCCTGTTACTCTGGATCCTTATTTCCCATGTTAACAACACAACCAGTGTGATTTACATAACAAATGACCCCTCTGGATGAAAAACATAACCAATTATACCTATTATTTTTTATTATTTATTACCTGGTCCTGCCCACTCATGCCTGGCACCAATCAGCATTTGAATTTTCAGCCCCCACCACACAGGAGGTGTCTTCTACTATAACTACCTTATTCATACTGCTGCATTCATTAATAAAGTAAGAGTGAGTTAGGCAAGGTTTTAAACCATCTTACAAAGAGCCCAGTAGCTGAGAAAATCCTCTCCCTATATGTATGCGAAACCAATTTAAAGTGAGGTCAAAATGTTTTACAGAGAAAATTTAATGAGATCAATATGAAATAACAATGAGTGATTAGATGGAAATCCTTCAACAGAATTCTCAAGTGATAGCAACTAAATTTCCAGTTTCTGTGCTATCAAATCTTATGATTAGAATTCTAGGTAAAAGGTCATCATATTTAAGTGACACAAAGAGAGGAAGTTACGCACAGGTAAACTCTGTGCTTTTGTTTTAGAATGTTCAATAATAAGGGTCTGATTAAATAAATCATGGTGCTCCATACAAAGGAATACTAGCATTAAGAATGATGTTATACAAGGAAATACAACCACATGAGAAATTGATCAAGAAGTAACATTCAGTGAAAGGAGCATGCTGTAAAACAGAAGGTCCAGTTATTACACATATATGCATTAAGTATGTACAATTATATAGATGAGATTCTATAAACACACATTTTAAAAGACAAAGTATATACAATGCTTAAAGCAGTTCTTTCTCTCTGGGTAGTGGATTTATAATTATTATTTTCTTTCTTTTCTTTTTTTTTTACATTTTAACAATAACCAAATATTTTTTAGTAAGACAGTGATAACCAGTTCAGCCTGAGATGCAGCCTAAAGTTGAAACCAGTAGTTGAGACATCTTATGAACTATTTTCCTTAGGTTTAACAGGGAAACACTGATGAACACTGCCGATAAAAATCCTTCCAGAGTCTCCAGTACCCATCTATTGTGACAGGAAGGTCACAGAATGCCCAATTATTATAATTCTTTTCAGGAGAGGTGAGACCCTGAGGTGTAGCTGTCAAAGCAGATAAGAATATACAATTATAGGAGTTAAAAAATGTATTTCCTCTGACCTCAAGGAAATGGGAGAAGAGAAGAAAATGGGGTCATAGTATATTTCCATATTAGTCAATAGTTTTCATCAAATTACAACCTTGAACAAATTTTAAGTACCAAATATGGCACAACTCAATGTATATGAACAGAACAACAAATTTTAGGTAAAAGGAGGGTCACTGACAAATCAACTGTTCAATGCATAATGAATAATTTCAAGAACAATAAAAATTAATTACTCCAAATCACAACTACTATGATGTAACAATAGAACTGGACATAAAAATCCGGTCTTCAAATTGCAAACCCAATACTGTTTCTACTCTATCACTCTGCTTCTTGTTCCATTTCACCACGGGTGTAATACAAGACTCAAAAGACATTTTAGTTACGGTTCCTGTATTCCTATGAGCTTTCCTGTTAGCAAAGACACTTCCCATTTATGAGTTTCCTTTCCTTATCAATAAAATGAAGAACTAGACCTCCATGATTTCAATGACCCTCTCAGCCCTAAAATTCTATGACTTGATGGCAAAGAAAAGACATTCACTCGGGCCCTAGACTGCTCCTCTTTGCACCACATAACCTACTTCTAGCCTATTGGGTCAAGAGTGCCCACCCTCATAGGGCAGCACACTGCCAATGTAAAGATTTTCCAGTCCCTAATGGAATACAAGCAACCAGTTGAAAGGTGATAAAGAGTAATATTCTCTGAGGATCTTTATCTATCATTTTAGTGCAACTCTACTCACTGGAACAGACATCACTGTAGTCCAGAGAAATCAGTGACCAGGAAATGAACACAACAGGCCCCAAACTCAGTTCTTACTTGCCTTAGGACAGGAAGATCATGTCAAAAAGTGTGAAAGAGAGGGGTGAAAGAGAAAGCTCAGTTAAGTATCTGACTCTTGATTTCAGATCAGGTCATGATCTCAAGGTTCTGAGATTAAGCCCTCTCAAATAAATAAATAAATATTTTTTAAAACAAAAATGTGAAAGATACTGGACCACAGACAATGAGACAGGATCAAGAAGTCATCAAACACTATTGGTAAAACTCACATCTAAGACAGCAAAGATTAATAAAACTTGTTACATGGGGAAAGGGTAGAAGATGAATATGTGCTAAGTAAAAAGTCCATAAACACCACATGACAAAAATTAGAGCAAACACACCAGGGGAAAAAAGGTATTCAGCTGATAATGCACAATCTATACAAAATAAAATTGTTGCAGTTCTACTGCCTGCTATGTGAATGATCAATCATCTATGGACAATAACAAATCTATTAACTTACTTTACTTGACACTTAGCATATCAGGCACCAGAAGGAAATAAGCAGACATTATAATCTACCCAATGAAGTAGAGTGTGACCTTGTACATGTCTTGACCAAAACTAGGTCATCAAATCTTCTTTATAATCAAAAAATCCTAATCAATAATCTCATTATCTCTCTGAAAAATTTAACAGTTTTACTAATAAATCATATTAAATTCTTCTACCCTCAAGAAACTGCCACAAATCAACTCTTAACCACAAAGGACAGGGTCTTAAAAACAGGAGCTTACTTGTTTGGATCTGTACACAATGATGCAATGATAATGTAACAACACACCAATGAGAGGTTACAGTGTAGACAATCAAGACATTGCCTAAAACGTTAAAGGCAAGATGAAGATCTCTATTAAAAAGGCATTCATAAAAGCCATCAATGGAGAAAATGAGGTGTCACAAAATCACGAATGAGTAGTAAAAAGGCAGATAAGCCATTCTGATAGAACATAATCAATTTAAAGAACAAAATAATGTTCCGGATTTTTATGTCCAGATCTATTGTTACATATTAGTTGTGATTCGGAATATCATATGAGAGTTTGTTACCAACCAAATACAAGCACCAGTAGATCCAAATGTCAGGGAGAGAACAGACAACTCTGGATTGAAGGGATATGAGAATATTTGACTTCACCAGGGCTTCTACATAATATTTGAATACCCCCCGGTATCAAGCTAATTCTGGGTCCCCCAGAAGTTCTAAGAAAAGTTCTTAGCTTCCATTATGAAATAAGAATCTTAGACAACATTTAGCAGGGTACACTATTTTGCATCTGAGCCAGGACACTGAGGTTAAAACACAGACTTTGTGAAGATCTTGCAACTAGTAAATTAGACAAATAATAAAAATAAATATTATTATTAATACTATTATTAGAGCTGCAGCTTCATTTGGATTGCATTATTTAACAGGTTTTGTTTGAAGTGTTTGACATACAACCTGTCAATTAATCTTCTCACTCACTCTATGGGGTAATTATTTTTATCTACCCCCATTTACAGATAAGGAAACTGAAGCCCAGAGAAACTAGGTTATTTATCCAAGGTCACAAGGTGATTAGAACCTAGAAGGTGTGTTCCAGAATTTATGCTCTTTAACAGTGCCCACCACCACTGTTTATTATCTCTGGTTTGTATGTTAATGGGACTTCCCCATTCTATTACTGTAACTTCATGGATTGTAGACTGCGTGCTGGTTTAGAAGTAACAGATGAAGAGCTGAGTGATATGGATTTCACCAACAACCTATATGCTCCTGGGTACCTCATTCTACTCTCCTAGGCTTCAGATTCATCATTTGCATAAAGTATGTTCTGTTTTAGATGATCTTAAATATTATTTTTGTCTAATGCTCAAAGTACATGAGTTTGTTCCTCCTACTTTCATCATGATATGCCATAACAACAATTTTGTTCTCTAGCCCAAACTTCTCCTCTCACTCCACACTCATGCATCCAAGACATCTCTACCTGTGTCTAATATGTACCTCAAACATACCAGATCCAAAATCAAATTCTTTCATCCCATGCACGCCCTCCAAGTCCCCTGATCCCCATTCCTAATCACCCTATTAAAAATAACTTTCTCCTACCAGTTCAAGACCAAACACATTACAGTCATCCATGATCCTGATTCTCCTCTTTTTTCACACTGTACATCCAATCCTTCAGCAAACCCAAGGATGGGTGCTTCAAAATACAACCTGAATTGACCACTTTTACCACACAAGTACCCCCATCCCAGCTCGAGCTCTTCAGATTCTCACGTGGACTACTTCAACAGCTTCTAACTAACCCCACATCACCCCCAAAGTTTCTTCCTCTGCTTCACAGGGCAGCAACCAGAAGGATACTTCTAACACCAGAGTTCCTCAAGTCTCACCTCTTCCGCAGAATCCTCCTGGGCCCTTCCCCTCTAGCTCACATAGAAAGCTACAGCCTTCACACCATGCTAATAAAGGCCAAGTGGTTCCTCACCCCACCCCAATCTCCTCCCCACCTTGGGGAACTTACCTCCTGCCATTCTCCCCTTGCTCATTCCAATGGCCACTTTAGCCTCCTTGCGGTTCTTCGGATACACTCAAGCACCCCTCCTTTGCTAGTTTTTATACCTGCCTCTGCAGAACACTCTTTCCTCAGACAGCTGCATGATCTGTCTTACTTCTTTAAGGTCTCTGCTCAAACGTCACCTTACAAATAAAGGCCTTTCTGACTACAAGATAAAAGTAGTCCCTACCCACTATCAAGGTCTATACCATTACACTAATTTACCTTTATCGTATTTCCTATACCCCCACCTCCTCATCGCCTCATTAAAATATTACCTCCGTAAGAGTAGGTAACTATTCACTGCAATGAACACACAGACGTATAGTATCTGATGTACCGCAGATTCTCAGTAAACACTTACTAAACAAATAAAGAAACCAGCAAATAATTATCACAATGTGTTATAATATCAATTGATACTGAATGCTTGTCAATGGAGAACAGGGATCAAGTCATCTTTTCATCCATACACACTCAAAACTTAGCCCTTGCCTAAAAGATAATAATTGATCAATAATATTTACCAAGCAAGAGCATTTTTTTTTTAGCCTTGAAACACTACTTTCCATAACAGGGTAAGAACTAGTAGATTCAAAAGTCATGTCTCTAAATCTGATAGGCTGGTGAAAGCATGCCATTTTGTTCAAGAGAGCACAGTTAACCAAAAAAGCCCTAACAGACATCAGAAGCACTGCCCTAGCAAATGTTACCATTTAAAAGATGAGGGAATATAGGTCAACTGCCATTTGCCAAAAGTTAAAAAAAAAAAAAAGTATATTAAAATTCATGCCTTATAATGTGAAGTTAACAAAGCAACAGCACTTTTTCCAAAGAGTAAAAAGCAAGTTCCCTTTAAGCTACCATTTTTAAGTTTACATTCATGACATATGGAACAACTGTTTAAGGAAATCAATGTTCAACACCCTGTCCCTTGAATAACAACTGCACTTAAAATAAACAGAAGAACTTGCCAACTGAAAACCTACATCTCATTTGAGCATGTTTTTTGTGCTGGATATACTTGTTATTTGCTAGATTCTGGGACGTTTAACGAACATTTAAAAAAAAAAAAAAAAGGCAATCCTAGGCCATTATACTTTAAAATGTATACAAGACAACATAAAAGGTAATCATCACCCACATCCATGCAAATAATCATCATTCATACAACTTTGGAATCAACAAAACAGATAGCATCCATCAGGGATCTTTGGATACCAGTTAGCTTGTGTCCAAGTCTGGGGCTACTATCAAGAACCAAAGGTCTCATTCATCACACTTCAAACATTTAAGAAAATTCAGAGAGTTGAAAAAATAGATTTAGGGAAATTATATTCCTTCATAAAAAAATAAAAGCCAGTAATGAAAAAGCAAACACCAAGATAAAGGGAAATAGTCTCCCATCAAGCTGCCAAACTGAAAAAGAAGAAAAAAAATCCTTCAGTGTAAATTTACACCTAACATTTCTGCTTCCAACCAAGATGGAGTAATAGGAACAAGATTTAATCTGCTGCCTGAAACAACCAAAACACTGGATAAAATCTATGTAACAGTGGTTTTCAAGACACTGGACACGAGGCATTGATTGACAGTGATACTTGAGAGAGGGATACACATGAGGTGAGCTCTGTGATTGCCCCAGCTTAATGCCAGGCCAAGGAGTACTGAGGAAGAGCCCAAATGGAGCCCAGCAGACTCTTTGAGTTGAGGAAGTAAGAGTTGGGAGTCTGGGGGAACCAAGGAAACTTAGAGTAGAAAAGAGGCTAGAGTTACCCAGAGAAATAATTGCAAAGATCTGCAGAAGTTCTGCCTTGAGTATTCAGAATACTGATTAGTGCCTGCATATGAGGAAACTACATGAGTCTGGGGAAAGAATCACCCTGAAGATTTAGAAGGAACAGTGTCTGGAACTCACAGAAGGCCTGTTCCCAGAAGCCAAACTGGAAAACCTCATAATTCATGGGGCATTTGGTAGAGAAGGGTTTTGCCGCAGTAGTGGGGTGGAAGTACCCCTAGACTAACCACTAGTCTGTCCTAAAAAAATCTTAAAAGACCCAAAAGGATTAAATTAACTGTATCCCAGAATAAAGGTTAAGAATATTTACAGGAATTTACTTATTTTTATTTTTTTAAAAAGGTTTTATTTATTTATTTATTTGACACAGAGAGATACAGTGAGAGAGGGAACACAAGCAGGGCAAGTAGGAGAAGGAGAAGCAGGTTTCCTGCTGAGCAGGGAGCCCGATGCGGGGCTCGATCCCAGGACCCTGGGATCATGACCTGAGGCGAAGGCAGACGCTTAACGACTGAGCCACCCAGATGCCCTATTTATCGGAATTTAAAATATCCACCCAAAATGGTAAAAGCTATTAGAATATGCGATAAAAAAAAAAAAAAAAAACAGAAATACAAACATTCAGGAAAATATGGTCCTTTGTGTGAACAAAAATCAGCCAATGAAAACTGACTCAGAACTAATACAGATGTCACTATTATAAGCAAAGACACTGGAATAGTAGTATAACTGCATTCTATACATTCAAAAGTTAAGTAGAGACACTGAAAAGATATTAGAAAGACCTAAATAAAATTTTTAGAAATGAAAACTACCATGCATAAGGTGGGGGGAAAAAAAAGGAACCACTAATGGGATTAACAGAAAAAAGGACTAGTCAATTTGAAGACAAAAATAGTAACTACCCAAAATGAAATAAACAGAAAAAAATTTTAATTAACACAATATCAGTGATCTATGCAACATCAAGTGGCCCATTACATGTGTAACTGGAGTCTCCACAGGAGGGGCAGGGACAAAACATGCATTAAATAAATAATGACAAAAATTTTTCCAAATATGATGAGAACACAAATCACAGATCCAATAAACTTAACAAGGCCAAGCCTAAGAAACATGGAGAAAACTACACCACACCCAACAGAGATTGCTTAAAACTGGTGATAGGACAAATTAAGAGCATAACGAGAAAAATACACATTATGCATAGAGGAACAAAGATAAGAATGATAGCAGACTTTGTGTCAGAAACAGTACAAGTAAGAGGAAGGTAGAGAAATATCTTTAAGGCACGTAAAGAAAAAAATATCCATCAACCTTAAATTCTACAAAATATAAAAATATTTCTCAAAGACAAAAGTTAAATACAGACTTTTCAGACATTCAAAAGCTGAAAGAATTTATCACCAGCACACCAGCACTCCAAGAAATGTTAAAGGAAATCCTTCGGCATATGAAATATATGGAGGAAGAAAAGGAATAAAGAACACCAGAAATGCTAATTACATGGGTGGTTTTTTTTTAATTTGCTATTATTTAAGTCACTTTACCAGTAAGTTGACTGTTTTAACAAAAACAATAGTAATCTACTCCACAGCTTAAAATGTATTTATGAATAAAATGTATGGTAATAGCACAAAAGTCTGAAGGAAAGAAACAGAAGTACACTATTTTCAGTTTTATTCTCCATGTGAAATGGTATTATCACTTGAAGGTGAACTGTAAGTTAAAGATGTGTGCTAAAAACTCAAAGTAACCATTAAATAACCAATAGAAGCCAACAGAGATTTACTTATTTATTTATTTGTTAGAGAGAGAGAGAGAGAGGGAGTGAGAGCATGAGCAGGGGGAGCAGCAGAGGAAGAGGGAGAAGCAGGCTCCCTGCTAAGCAAGGGAGCCTGATGCGGGACTCGATCCTAGGACCCTGAGATCATGACCTGAGCTGAAGGCAGACGCTTAACCAACTGAGCCACCCAGGCATCCCAAGAGAAGCTAATAGAAGTTGATAAGCCTATAGAAGAGCTAAAATACAATCATAAAAAAATAATCCAAAAGAAAGCAGGAAAAGAGGAAATGAGTAAATAACAAATGGTACAAATAGAACATATACACCAAGATGGTAGATAAAAATCTAAACATGTCAATAATTACATTAAATGAAAATGGTCTAAACACCACAATTAAAAGGTAGGGGTTGTCAGGTAAAAAAAATATCAAGACCCAGTTATATACTGCTACAAGAAAAGCAATTCACATATAAAGGCACCAGTTAACTTTAACATGGCAACATTAACCAAAAGAAAGCTGGAGTAGCTATATTAATATCAGACAAAGTAGATTTCAGAGCACAAAATATTAGCATGGATAAAGTCATTTCATAAAGGTAAAACAGTCAAGTCAGTAGGAGGATATAACAATCCTAAACATTTACATACCTAAAAACAGAGCTTCAAAATTAATTACAGTGAGATCAAGCCAGATGTGCTGGAAAGAATGTGATATTTAGAGGCCTACAGACCTAAAACTCAATATTAGCCTAACCACTACTAATTTTGTAATACAGGGCTTCATATCTTGATCTATGTTATGAGTAGTCTCAAACCTATCTATTTGAAGGATGTAAGAGAACTTGTCTCGGGGAGCCTGGCTGGCTCAGCTGGTGGAGCACGTGACTCTTAACCTTGGGGTTGTGAGTTCAAGCCCAATATTGGGCATAGCTTACTTAAAAAAGGACTTGCCTCAACAATTAGCATAATATCCGATACAAAGGAAAAACTCAAAATTGATTATTATCCTCTCCTTCTTTTTGTCACCGTGCCTGTTTCAGCATTCCTTCTAAAATGAGAGATCTGCCATCATAAATAAAATCTGGCATTTTCCCACAGAATTTAGAGAGGCTTCTCCTAAAAGTCTTCAGAATATTGGTCATCTTTGGACCAGCCTTGTTTTTGTTTAAATTTTTAAGGGAGGCCTCCAACTGAGATAAAAGGAAAGTGCACTATGGTGGTAGTTCTGTTACCATCCAATGGTAAGGTCAATGGGTCTATTCCCTGACTTTAAATTAACTGTACACAAGTCAGAACAATTCCAAACATGGTGTTTACTTTCCCAAAGCCTTTATTGTATTCTGCTTAATCCACACATTACACAGTTGACCCTTGAATAACACAGTTTGAACTGCGTGACTCCATTTACACATGGATTTTTTGCATAAATACAGTAAAGCATAGTAAATGTATTTTCTCTTCTTTATGATATTCTTAACATCTTTCCTCTAGCTTACTTTATTGTAAGAGGAAAGTATATAATACACATATAAAATATGTATTTATTGGCTATTTATGTTATCAGTAAGGCCAAAAGTAGGCTCTTAGTTAAGTTTTGGGGGATTCAAAAAAGTTATATGCAGATTTTGGGCTGCATGGGGAGTCAGTGCCCCTAACCTCTCCCTTGTCCAAGGGTCAACTCTATAACATTACACTGATTCAGAAAGAAATACTTTTGGGTATTGGACTCCAGTTGGCCTTCCACATTGTTAAATAACTATTTATATAGAAAATTAAAGGTAGTCATTGATATAAATGACATATAAAAGTATTCCTGATAATATTTTTTTATTTTTCTTTTCTGATAATACTTTTTAAACAAAAGCCAAGTGTTGGAATTCATTGGAGAACTATAAAACAGACAAACAAAAACAAAGAAAAAATGAAACATTGAGCTCCAGCTTTGAGAGCGTACTTCTTTCACAACAAGGAAACTGCTAGTCTCAATTCCGATTTTTCACTGATTTAAATGTCTGCATAAGATTTCAGGTTGTCTGGGGCACCAGCGTGGTGCAGCCAGTTGGGCGTGTGACTCTCGGTTTTGGCTCCAGTCGTGACCTCATGGTTGTGGGACTGAGCCCCACATCAGGCTCCACTCACAGTGTGGAGTCCGCTTGAGATTCTCTCTCCTCTTCCTCTGCCCCTCCCACTCATGCTTTCTCTCCCACTCTCTCTCTCTCAAATAATAAATAAATCTTAAAAAAGAAAAAGTTTTCAGGTTGCCAAGCAAATTCAGATTGCCAAGTATTACTAAAATCCAAAATCTGAAGCTAGAACATCCATGATCTGATTTTAACTCAGTATTTCAAAATTAGTAATTTCCAATTGGGCATTATACAGATGAAAATGAATTGTGAACATCCATCCTTTGCAAGATGGCCTTTTGGGCTAAGAGTAAAATATGGCCACTGATCCCAGTTTAAAAAAAAAGAATACTATTAGGTATACATATATAATATTCGTACTGTCTAATATTACTGTACTATATAATACTATGCTGACACATAGAACAATTAGTGTACAATAAAAAAGTAAGGTGCTAGTGGGGCGCCTGGGTGGCTCAGTCGTTAAGTGTCTGCCTTCGGCTTGGGTCATGATCCTAGGGTCCTGGGATCGAGCCCCGCATCGGGCTCCCCGCTCTGCGGGAAGCCTGCTTCTCCCTCTCCCACTCCCCCTGCTTGTGTTCTCTCTCTCTCGCTGTCTCTCTCTGTCAAATAAATAAATAAAGTCTTTAAAAAATAAAAAAATAAAATAAAATAAATAAAAAAGTAAGGTGCTATTTTTAAGGTTTAGGAAGGTAGGACAATGGAATAGCAGAAGTAGGGCAGGGAGGAGTTGTGAGGCAAGATTTCATGAATGAGGCTGGAATTTCTCATGGCTTTCGGGGTGGAAGGTTCAAAACTCTCAGAGGATGAGGTAGGACACTTCAGCAACAGGATTTACTCATATGATGGAGGGTAAATTTAATGGCACCTGATTAAAAGAAGCCTTGAAGTTTCTGCATACACATTACACTTTTAAGATGGAAAAATATCAATGACACTGAATTAGACTCTTTTTAATGACCTCTTTTATTGAGGAGAAGAGGAGCCAGGAACTGTGAAGGAGGAGTTAGGAGAAGAATATGTAGGCTTGATACTTTTTGATGTTAATTTCTGAAACAAGATATCTGAAAATGACTGCAATCATTTTTTAGAGAAGCCATTAATAGGTCAGAAAAAGATCAGACAAAAGCATGGCATTTTCTAATAATAAAAAAAAACTTAATTTGCACCTGGCTGCAAATATTTATTTCAATAAAAACTTGAGAGCATGAAGGAAAGGAACCTCAGGGGCTGTTCAAATGGTACGTTATTATATGAGATGATTTGATAGCACTATGAAAAATATTCAAGCATTTTTTTAAAAGGCCAAAAACAATACTCTTATACCTTCCCAAGACTATTCTATTTCTCAGAAGACTTACTTTTAATTAAAACCTAAAAAAAGGTCTAGCTAGGGAGATCTCTATATATCTAATGTATATTTATAGATCTATATTCATAAGTATTTTCTTATGAAATATAGACATATTTAATACAAAAGTGTATATATATATATATATATATATATATACATTTTAAGCTATCCTTTAATATCCAAAGCCTAATTTTCCTCTTAAAGCAAGTTCTATAAATACAAGTTGTGTTCAGAAGAATTTTGAAGTTTCATTCAACGTTCTTCATTATTTTCTATCCCTTCCCCCTTCGGGGGCATAGAATATATTACAGATTCCCATGCTAGATTTCTTTGAAATCCATTGTCAGGCTATCTTATTTCAGTGATGGATCACCAGACCTGTTTCCAACATACCAATTTACCATCTGTATCTCCACATTCTGTCTTGATGCCCTAGACCCAGCCCCGGACTGTTACACAAAAAGCTTCACTGCTTCCCACTCACCCACTAGCAGTAATGGTTGCTGCTTCCTCATAGAAGCAGCTGGGCTCCTACACCCACCCCTTCCCACCATTCTCCTTTTGATATGTCCCTGCATTGATTTCATACTCCTCTCCAATATTATTATCAAGCTCTTAATTCTTCCCCTCGACAGTCTCATTTTATAGTTTTACAAACTAAGGCCCACTATAATTTGCATAATTTATACAACATATACAGTCTGTCCATTTTAGAATCAATTGACAGAACACACCCCTGATTCCAATTTCTTGTTCTGCTTCCTATATTGCCAAACTTAAAGGAGTTAAAAAACCAAGTGAAAGCCCAGTTAAATGCTACAGTTCCCCCTACCTTGTGTTTATTTATTTCAATTATTGTTATTTCAAAGGACTCATATATAATGAGACTCAATGCTCTTACCCATTCAAAGCCTAGAGCTAATAAAATCACTGATTCTTACTGACCAGCCATCATTCTGGAGAGGCGATGGCAGGCCACAAACCTTACTAATTATAGTACAATATTTGGCCACATGCAAGACCCCAGGGTGCTATTTATATCCTATTTCTCAGATCAAGTTCAAGGGTTTGAAGTTCAAGGGAAGGACAAGCAAGGTGCCACAGTCAGACTTCACCGCTGCAGACCACACCACAAGACGAAACACAGGCAAGTAAAAACACCCTTGCTCATCTCATTTTTATAACTTACTCCATGTGTTTATCTTTAAACAGATTTTTCTTTAACAAAAATGGAGAAATCATTCTACTCATTTCATCCCCACTCCAATCCCGTTTCTCAAAAGTTCAAGAATGTAACCCTGACCCCTCTCAGGGAAGAAAGCACCATTAACTAGTACAACCCAAGGCATCATCCAGCTTAATTACAGTGTCACCAACATGATAATAATAAAGTGGTCTTTGCAAACACTCGCCTATACTCAACTTAGGCTACACAATATGAACATCTGTTTTGACATTTTTTTAGAATTTCCCTTGCTTTCCCACTCAATGGTATGCATGCAATTACTAAATCTTGCAAAACCAGAAATGTCTATCAGAACCTGTGGGAGAAAGGTCCAATGTAAAGGCACTGTCAGCCATACTGTAATCCTCACAAGGAGAGTCAATCATTCGGGCTGGAACCTGACCCAGGCACCTAGGGGGAGGGGTAGAGAAGTACAAGTTGCAAAGGAAAATGGGAGCTGGCCCAGCCTGCTGGACAGGCAAACAACAAAAGTTCAGGAGGTCACCCTCTGAGCTTCTCTAGCATCCTCGGTGTGAAGTCTCAAGGCTCTTCTCAGAAAGCACTCCTCTGAAGAAATCGGGGACTAATGAACAAATAAACGTATTCAGAAGACTGAGGTTCAGAAAATGAGTACCCCGATTTCTGAACTGGGTCACAAAATAATGACTCCCTCAGCATTTAGGTCTGGGACCGCAAAATCTTAAATTCCTTGGATAGAAGTTAATTAATACTACTTTCCAATTCCAAAATGATGAGATCTATCATTATATACCTTGATAATGTGTCCCCATGACAACTGACTCCAATTTCCAGAGAAAAGAACCCCTGTTCTCTGATAATCCTAGCATTAAAATACTGACCTTATTGTCAGAAACAACACAGAAGTCATAAATTTATTAACTAACTTCCAAGTTAAAACCAGAGAGCCCAGGTGTTCCTCTTTTGTAAACTAGCCTCTGAACTGGGAATCACTGGCCAAAAAAATTTTACAAAGTAATAAGATACACTATGTATTTTTCAGTTCCTGTGGATAGAAAAAAGATTTTCATACAACATTGGATTTACCTGCCTCTGCTCCCAAAACCTTTTAAATAAGCCATTCACTACATTTTTGAATTCACTTATTTTAAATTTATTTAGAACTTTTCTTCTGAAAATATTACAGTTAATTTTTGAACCATAATAAGATAGGTGATATTTTCAAGGTCCTTGCACTTATTCCAAAAGAGACTAAAGTAATTTAAGCTATATATATATTATGGGAAGTTAAAAGAAATTTAACTTGTTTAATATAAAAAGAAAATATGAATCAAAGAAATGTGAAGCAAAAGAGTATAAAAGGACAAAAGTACGAGAAAGCCAGGAGTGGGCCTGATGCCCCAAATGTATTCCCTGCATTTCCATATATTGCAAAAGATGGAACAGATGGAACTCAACATCGTATGTTTAGTACAGAAGGAAGTGGCCCTAAGTTCTTCCTAAAGAAAGGCAAAGAGGGATATGATCACTGACAAGAACGTCAAGGTCTGTAAGCTAAAGACCAAGAGACAGCAAAGGAGAAGCACAGTGAGATCTGACAGTAAGATCTGAGGAAATGTTTTCCTTCCTGTCTTGAATCCAAGCATCCTCTGCTAGCTTGGGCTGTGGAGGCAGGAGGGCAGCAGGTGGGAAAGGGGTAAGGCAAAGGCGATCCCAGCTCTTCCACACCGCTTCAACAGCAGCAGCGCTGCTTATTTTTTACATAATTGGCCCTCTGTAATAGGTTATTTTTAAAAAGGGTTATGTGGCTTTATTTTAAACAAATCAACAACCATTGATAGAGTTAGGTCTACAAGATGAGCCACTGAGGCACAGAAGAACAGAGAATTTGTGTGTGTGTGTGTACAAAATACATATATGTAAATTTTCTACCTTAAAAAATAAATTAAGGGGCCCCTGGGTGGCTCAGTCGTTAAGAGTCTGCCTTCGGCTCGGGTCATGATCCCAGGGTCCTGGGATCAAGCCCCCCCATCGGGCTCCCTGCTCCGCAGGAAGCCTGCTTCTCCCTCTCCCACTCCCCCTGATTGTGTTCCCTCTCTTGCCGTCTCTCTCTCTCTCTGTCAAATAAATAAATAAATAATCTAAAAAAAAATTTTAATTAAATAAATAAAATTAAGCTCTCCTAATGGGTACTGTCTGAACTCTCCCTGGTGCATTCTCTAAGTCACATGGTACCGGAACTGTAGGGCATCCAGAGAGCAGAGGGGAAACTCCACCCCCACCCCTGCCAGGGGGAAGGGCACATGCAGTTCTTTACTTTTAGCATGTTGTGAAAGACAGCAATGCACCTGGGCCAGGCTAAGTGGATTTACAAACAAGATTATATCAGTGTAAGTGAATTTGCTTACAAAATGGGCAAATGCTTAAAAAGATTCCTGAAATCAAAACACAAATTAAGGATAACTCTGATAACATAAACACATGCACACACACAAAAAATGGTAAAAGTAACACTTTCATGGATTTACCTTAATCAACCATATGTTACAGATAAAAATCAAAGATCTAATCAGATCTGGAAATAAAAGGGCTAAACAAATCATGCAACTCAAGGCTGATATAATCAAGAAAACTATTTGAAATATTTTATACCCATTATTTTCTTTTAAAGATTTTATTTATTTATTTGAGAGAGAGAGAGCATGAGCAAGGGTGGGAGGGCCAGAGGGAGAGGGAGAAGCAGACTCCCTGCTGAGCAGGGAACCAGATACAGGGCTCAATCCCTGAGATCATGACCTGAGCCAAAGGCAGACACTTAAACCGACTGAGCCACCCAGGCACCCCTTATACCCATTATTTTTAATAACAAATTATGACCAAACTCTATTTTGTACATTAGATATCAGCTATTAAAATCAAATATCAAAAAAAAAAAAACTTAGTCCAAAATTTATTATAGTACATACTTTAAAAATGGGTGCAATATTGTATATAAATTATAATAAAAACAATGAGGCCAAAGATAATAAAGTACCTAGAAACCAACCTTCAAATGGCTGTACCACAAAGAAGCTAAGATTAAAAATAATGAACCATTATTTAAACATACTGCTCTCATGAAAATGATATCATTATGTTCTCTGACTAAAAGGGTTTTATAGTATTAATAAATATTAAATGATAAAGTTTATTTTGCTTTCATCTCTTCCTATAAGAATGTTTTTGTAAGTGCTTTATATTATGCTTTAAAAGTATGTACTACGTGTACACAACTTGCAGGTAAAAATACGTATTTTGGGAGTGCAGACTCATTCTTTTACCAGTGGAGTTTTACCAACAGAGAAGATCCTGTATGAACTATATAAAGTAGAAATGTCTGGATTGGATAGGTACTTGCAGTGAAAGAATCCCAGTAGCAGTAACAGCATCTTATCTCTTTTTTTTTTTTTTTTTAAAGATTTCACTTATTTTTTGACAGAGAGAGACACAGCGAGAGAGGGAACACAAGCAGGGGGAGTGGAAGAGGGAGAAGCAGGCTTCCCGCAGAGCAGGGAGCCCGATGCGGGGCTCGATCCCAGGACCCCGGGATCATGACCCGAGCCGAAGGCAGACGCTTAACGACTGAGCCACCCAGGCGCCCCAACAGCATCTTATCTTTGCCCCCACACCCCTGTCTATATTTCTCTATCTTCATCCCTACCATGGTAAATGTATTTTTATAATATGCAGTCTAGGTAATTCCTTTTTTTTTTTTTTTAATAAATCATTAAAACCTCTGTTATAAGGAATAGCTAGTACTGTCTCCTCTATCCCATGAAGGCTCCAAAGCAATAAGTGATGACACTATATAATATGCCTGAATTATTTTCGTAATACGAATTACCCTAGCATAATTCACATTACATTTCATTGGTGACCTTTCATCTAAGCCACCCTACTTGATTAGAATCTCTGCTATGTCTTTTCCGCCCTTTCAAATGCCTACTATCACGCACAGGGCTTCCATAAACTAAATTTGTCACCTGCTCCCTGTTTCATTAACCCAATCATGAACACATTAAATACTGAGTCCCTTGAGTCAAGGCTTCATGTAACCAATTCTCAGAGCTTCAGTCAGGCAAGAGTCTTGATTACAGTTTTGTTTGCTGTCTTACAGAGAACATGGCCAGATAATAAGCAAGAAGACAATGAAATAAGCTGGACAGAAGAAAGGGAGAGAAAAGGAAAGAAAATGAAGCCAAACCTAGGAGCAGGTGCTATGGGTGTACATTGACAAAGGTCGAAGCCGACTTCCGCTTCATCTTACCGCATCTACAAGGGTCACATTGTCCTCTTGATAAGTAAAGACAGGGAGCTACCGTTCAGAGAGGAGAAAAACAGCTCTTCTTAAGTCACAGATCAAAACTGAGGGAAACGCTGAGCTGGGTGAAAGGTTAAGCTCCACTGTAAGGAGATCAGGGCTTTCTGAATCTGATTTGGCCTATGTTTCAGAAGACTCAGGAGGACGACCTTGTTTCAACCGCTCAGGACATTCAGAGGCAGAAGTCACAATAGTGTTCTTACACACATGTAGCACATGTAGTAATTTCCCATTCATAACCTTACACTGCAGCATTTCAGAATTTTTTCAATTCAGTGAATATAAAATCATCATGGCAGAACTTAGGAACCTACTCCCTTTCACTTATGAAACCAAACTATGGTGATGATCCTCTATTTTCCTTCATTTTCATTTAACAGCAAAAGCGACATATGATTATTCTCCCAACTCAGGAGGGAATATAATCAAAGAGAATTCTAGATATACAACCCTGACTAACCAACCCCGTCTCCTCAAAGAAGTCTCTCCTCTAGGTTTAATAGGGATGGTTGACGAAAGCAGTAATTTTTTGATTAATATAAAAATTAACATAAACATGGACACATCAAAAGAAAAACAAGATGAAAGCCATGGGACAGGGAGATTGATAAGGAGCTCTAGAAATGGGGCTATGGACACTTTCCAATGGCTGCGTCTAAAACTTTGAGAAATCTTTCTTTTCAGATACTGGCATCTACCGACCTCCCTCGCAGCGCTCCATACAGATACAACCACTCACTACTACTGCTGTCAGTGTCTACACCAACTCCGAGTAAGAAGAGAATACATTTAAAAACCAACAAAAAAGTTTTAAGGGAATTCTTCAGAGAAACCTTAGAAAATTTCCTCGGCATAATGGAAAGGATTAAGATCATATCCAAGGTGGTGGCTAAAAGGGTTGCCAGCTCCAACAGAGAGTTGCTTTTATTTCTAACTCCTTCCAGGAGGAACTACAGAGAAAATGAATGGATGAGCGTTCATCCTTGATTTTTTTTTTATTGTATTATGTTATATTAATCACCATACATTACATCATTAGTTTCTGATGTAGTGTTCCATGATTCATTGTTTGTGCATAACACCCAGTGCTCCATGCAGAACGTGCCCTCTTTAATACCCATCACCAGGCTAACCCATCCCCCCACCCCCTCCCCTCTAGAACCCTCAGTTTGTTTCTCAGAGTCCATAGTCTCTCATGGTTCGTCTCCCCCTCCGATTTCCCCCTCTTCATTTTTCCCTTCCTACTATCTTCTTCTTTTTTTTTTTAACATATAATGTATTATTTGTTTCAGAGGTACAGGTCTGTGATTCAACAGTCTTACACAATTCACAGCGCTCTCCATAGCACATACCCTCTCCAATGTCTATCACCCAGCCACCCCATCCCTCCCACCCCCCTTGATTTTTAAGCCATCTAAAGATCAAAAGCAAAATCTAACAGGAAAACAATGGCCTGAGTTCATCAGGTTAAGATGTATAGAGGTAACTGTGAATAATCCCTCATGTCCTACTTTACCACACTCTCTCCTTCTGCATTCCTTTATTTCACACAAATGAACACTTTCCAATATAAAACGGAAAGGACAGAGTTGAAAACCACTCACCTTTCCCTCCCTGTAACTCCCCCCCTTCACATTCGGGTGTCTTTCCCACAAAGGGATGATGATCACACATGTGTAAATGAGCATTTCCAGTAATGACCCCTTGGGATGGATTCGAGGCCACAGCCTTGCAGACAAGGACTGCTGCGCACCCTTTGGAGAACAGCGGCATCCTGCCCGGGCTGGCTTGCTCAATACCCTCGAGGACTGCGGAGGTGGTCACACGACCAGGCAGTTGCAGAATTAAACCACAGACGTTCATAGTCATGAAGAGGATAGCCACACTGGGAAAGACTGTCATGGAGTGCCAGGCTTTGGGGTTCATGAGGTAACTCAAGGCAGATGCCCAGGAGTGAAAATCAAACAAGGCCTTGCTTCAGGGGAGCTGAGCCCTGGGCCTGCTACACACCAGCCTTCCCGTCACCTGCTAGCTACTACCCTATCTTTCCATCTGATAGCAAACAAGGATCAGCGCCCAGCAAATTGTTGATAAGCGCTCTGTGGCCACTTGCGACAGTCTTAAAAATAAATACACCAAAGTTTTCCTTTAAAAAAGAATTAGGAATGTAACTTTGATTCGCAGTAGTAGCCTTTCCCAAATTTTATTATGTGGAATAATACTCTAGGAACATGTTAATAATGTTCCACCCACATAAAAAATGGTGTACATAATTTTCAAAATGTCAACAGGTTCTTCTGTTGGAGAACTTCCCAGTGTCTTTGTTATGTTAATCTTCACTGGGAATCTCCCAGAGAGGAATAAAGTCATGAGAGAAATGTTGACTGAGGCCAGGCCGGCATCATCTCATATTTTTTACATAGATTATTTTACTTAATCCTTAAAACAGGCATATGCAGTAACTAAAATTATACAGTATAAAAATAAGGAAATTGAGGATTAGAGAGATCATGATAAGACAGCTAGTGAGTAGCAGAGCGGGAACTTGAACCCAGATCTGGCTCCGAGGTCTGTTTGTTCTTTTTATTCAATTACTCACTCACACACTCACTCACTGGCCTAATAAATATTTACTGTAAGACCCTCCTAATATGTATTCTGCCCTAATAATATTGGTAATTATGACCACCATCTCTCCTCCCACTAACTTTATATTTTTTAAAATCTCAAAACTACCCAAGTTGAAAGAAAAGCACAATGAATATCCTCCCGCCCTTGAAATTCACTTTGGGTAAAGGAAAGTTTCAAAAGAAGAGAAGCCCATAAAGGGAGTCATGCAAGTGGGAAAAAGCATTATAAACATTCATAAGACATTCTGGAGGAACTCTCTTGCCTCCAGTAAAAACAAGGCTAATTCTTAAATCTTGTATTTTATTCCAAAGCGAGGACAGGTGTCAACATGTGTATATTTAGATAGTGCTTCATACAGCACTTCTGAAGGAAAATAGTGTAATGACCACCAAGATGCGCTAATACATCCTTACCTCGTCTGTATCTTCCCCGCTAAAAACAATGATACCATGAGTGATGCCTGAGGGTCAGCTTTACACAATTCAATGCATGCAGAGAGGGAAGTACACATTCTCTGATTTAGCTGTGTCCTTCCTGATAGTACAACAGCGCTCCTGCCTTTCCATCAGGTGTTACACGCAGGCGAGGCCGTGCCATCTGCACACGGCTGACCTCCCACCCCCACCCAGAGATGGAGCATCACGTGTGGGAAAACTATTAGAGTCCACCTAAAGGAGAAAGAGCACATGGAATTCCCCACTTTAAAATAAACCACATAGGTGAGACATCTAGAATACCTTCCACTGTGACCAAACCAGAAAGGACCATCCTGAAGATCACAGCTATGGCTCAAGACGAGCCCCAAGTCAGAAGCCCAGGGGATCTCGAATGCTGGGTCTTCATTGGCTATGTGCCAGCCTCTCTTTCGCAGCCTTCTGCCATCCCTCTACCTCACATAATGCAATTGTGAAAAGGAAGGGCGGTTACTGATGGGACTCCTAAGATTCCTCCATGCTTCATCTCCTACCTTATGTTCTGTGTATCTCACTCGCGCCCTCTCCAAGATGTAACAGACAGTGAGCACAGTCCCGGCTCCTGCATTATAATTCTGCCAGGGTAGGACTGGGAGATGTCAAGTGTGAGCATACCTTGGAAAAGTGGATTGTAGAGAACACGTGTCATAATTTCATTTGTGAGCTCCCAAATTTCGTCCTTTCTTGTCTTTTTTTAAGAGGAAGGGGCCATCTTTGACAGCTCCCCATTCTGTGAAACCTCCCCTGCAGTTTTGGTGCAGCCATGAGACCAGGTCCCACCACCCAGATGTGAGCTTTGATTTGGAAATGAATTATGTGAGGAAACAAGACAGGCCCAGGACATCCATCTTGCTGGCCCAGGTGATGCAGAGGAGTGGGTGCTGTGTGGGCCACAGCAGAGGCAGTCTGGCTCTGGAGGTGGTGCCCGCAGCCATTCTCTCGTCAGACTAGTCCCGTGGGGCAGTTCTAGAAAATGGTCACGGAAATGTCACCTACAGCATGTTTCTACATCCTTTCAAGGAGTCTATACAACAGCTAATATCCCATTATAAATCTCACTTAAACCAGCTAGGGTAGATTCTCTATTATCTGCATCAAAACACCCTGGCAGATACAGAATTCTCTGGAAAGGAAAGGTTTTGAAACTGCAAAAAGTCCCAGCCAATGGAGCAAAAATTTCATAAGTCAGTTCCCACTTCCTACCCCTCCAACTGTAATAGAGGTTGTAGGGACACTTAGCCAGTCTCTCTTTTGTTCAGGGTATATCAATTTAAAAAACTGAACTCATTATTTTATTTACTGTAATGGCACAGACTCCCGTCTTGGCCCTAATAGCAGGTGACAAACAGGTGCTCTGCTTTGTTAGACTGACTCCTATGACAAATGGGAGAATTTGTCAGCTACGTGATGGCAGCTCCTACCGGCTGAACTATGGCCTGCCCCAGACTTCTATGCCGAATCCCTCATCTCTAGGACCTCAGAGTGTGACTGCATTTCAAGACGGTGCTTTTAAAGAGGGGATTAAGTTAAAATGAGATAATTAGGGTATCCTAAGAAAAGGAAATTTGGATACATACAGAGACACCAAGGATGCCCAAGTACATTTAAGACCGTGTGAGGACACAGCAAGAACGTGGCCATTTGCAAGGAGAAACCTCAGGCCCCAGGAGAAACCAGCCCTGCTGAAACTTTGACCTTGGACTTTCAGCCTTCAGAAATGTGAGACAATAAATTTGTTAAAGCCCCCTGGTCTATAGTACTGTGCTACGGCAACCTAAGCAGACTAAACCAGCGGCAAAGAAGACACTGATTAATGGGACATGAAATCCACAGAGTAGTTTCCAGCCTTCATTCCCACCAGTTACTAGCAGGGGTACTTGGGTAACTAGTTAAAACAACCTTGAACCCATCTCTGCACTCTCTCTTCTCTCACTGCATTGCAGACATACTGCTCTTCAATTCCGGAAACATCCAAGCATTTGCTCACCTCAGGGTCTGCGTGTGTCATGCCTCCACCTAGGGACTCTTTCCCACACTCTCTGTGTGAGTGGTTCTTTCTTAGTCTGCAACCCCTGAGACTTTGTGCCTTTCTCTGAGAGGATACCCCTGACCATTGTATCTAAAATTATTCTCTCTGTGCCTTACTTTTGAACTACTTACCATAATATAATGATGATGTTTGCTTGCTTGGTATTTCATTGTCTTCCCTAGTCAAACACACACCATAAGGGAGAATATCATGTCTACCCATGTATTCCCAAAGCCTCGCAGGGTGGGTGCGGAGCTCCCAGGAAGCCCTCAACAGATAGTTGATGAATAAATCAGTGAATTGGCTCGCAAATTCTAGCCCACTGAATGGTGCTGGGCTGCCTGTAGAAACTTCCTAGGGAACTTACAAATCCCAGGCTCTAGCCCTCAGACTCTGCTTCAACTGGCACAGGATGGTAGCAGTTTAACAAGGTCCCCAGATATTCTCATGCACAGTTAGGTTTGGAGTCACTGGACGAGATAATCTCCAAGGTGCACTGCAAAACTAATTTTGTCTCCAGACCTTTGCGTCATGATACTGTTTTCCCTTCAAGTTATCATGTAAGCTGTTCCAAGTAAACACAAACCCTGTTTGTGGAATTATTAAGGAAGAGCCACTGCTGTCACCATGTGACCTATCACCATGTGACCAGGCATCCAAAATGGGGCTTCTGACCAAGAACAAAAATAATTTAAGGGAGTGCCGTGGCGCTACCAGAAGATAAAACATCAGACGTCCACAATGACAAAACATCAGATGCCCAAGGACAGATCACACACACACTGCCTCTCACACCTGAGAGTTAAAAGCAAATGGCCCAAGATATGAACTCTGGTTATCTACAGCGAGGAATTCATGGGTGATTTTACATATTTTGTTTTTATCTCTTTTAAAAATGTTACAAATGAATATCATTAAATTTATAACCAGGAAAAAATAAACATGCAATTACAAAAAAAAAAAAAGAAGAAGAACAAGAAGATTCCTATTCCTGGAATCAAACCGGATACTGCCATGATACCAAACAAAACACACCAACATCCTACTGTGGAGAACCTGGCCCCAAAAGGCCACGGAGGGGGGAGGGGGCCTTCCTGTGTGGTTGGCCAGAGCAACAGAGCCATTCCGAATAGGCAGGAGAGAGGGTATGGGAATGAGTCAGCCACGGAGGTATTCCCACAGGAGGTACTTCAGCTAAGTCTTAAAGAATGGAAAATAGACTGAGAGAGAAAATTCAGGTGATAACCAGAGGTCTGCAAAGGAAAAAAAAAAAAAAAGTGTAAATGACATGGTAAAGTCCTGGGGCCCTTCCCTGCTTCGAAGCAGTATTACTTTCAGGAAACAGGCAGGGACAGGTTTCCTGACAGCTCTTCTAGAACGGATAGCTCTCACTCGCCTCCAGGACCTCTGGGGAAGAGCAGAGCTCCCAGAGAAGGACAGATGTACAAAACATGCCTTCAAAGGCCACCACCTGAAATCCCTGGAAATTCTTAAACCCGTGCCACCTGAGTGCTGTGGGAAACTACAGCGACACCTATCACAACTCTGGCTTCTTTGTCGCCACCAGCAGTTTAATTATTAGCATTTTTGGTGAAAGATATGGAAGGACTTAGGCGACAGCACAAAGGTACCCAGGCTCAGCCCATGAATCACTGCACTTAGATTTCATCTCAAAGCAGATATGCAATTACGTATATACAGAGCCAAGAAAATCATCCCTGTCCCACACAATATGGGGAAAAAAATGAAGGAAAATATAATAAACTCTAGATCTCGGTTCCAGCATGATATGTTGTTCTTGTTTAACTGCTATTGGGGAGTCGGACAAGGAGACCTGGACTGTCTTACTCACAACGCAGTACTGCCAGTTAGTAAGAAGAGTATGACTTTAGTCTTGTAACCCCTCACGGTCAGTTTCTTCAACCGTAAAATGGGAAGGGTGTCTTGTATCCCTCCCTGGATCCTTGAAATGATCAAATGATGTTAGATGACCTTGTAATGACCCTGGCAGTTCTATTTTCCCGGGTTGCTTGGGTTAGATAGAAAGGCAGGATAGCAGAGTGGTTAATTAAGTGCACTATGAATTCCAGCTGCATCCCTTGCAGGTATATGAATGTGGGCAAGTTACTAACCTCTCTAGGCCTCAGTTTCCTCATCTATATGATAAAGGCAATAATATCTATCCTGTAAGTTTAACATGAAACATTTCAAAAATAATTCACATAAAGTGCCTGGCACCGTTCCAGATGCGTTACAAATACATACAAATTATTATTTAATTTTACCTCCATCTTAGGCAAGGAGAAGCCTATAAGGGAACCTAAAGAAAACCACACCTTCCCTGACAGAAACTTTCAGGCAACCCCACAATGGCGAGAGGGAGACTCATGTTCCTAGAGAGTCCTTTTCATCCCTGCATCCCCAAGCACCTCCCATAGTACCCTGCGCTCTGTGGGTAATCACACTCTGGTTAAATTAATGGTCCCAAGATGCTTCTTGGGATTCAGAGAGCCCTCTGACAGATGCAGGATCTCTATCTCTGGGTTACCCTCCAAGTGGTACACCAGAGAATCCCTTCTTTAATGACCTAACATGAGAGTACCCAAGTGAAGCAGTTAAAAACAAAAAAGGGGACTGTTAATAAATGATAACATCAGGATGGTTTCTCAACTTCTATCTCTGATTCCGCACTTAACACAAAATGTTTCTCCTTTAGAGCAGTGATTGTGCCTGCCATTTAAAATGCATTCTTGAAAAAGATAAAATAAAATGCACTCTCAAGTACCTTGAGTAACAGTGACCAGCTATTCTGAGCTCCTAATGATCATCTGTTGCCTGACAGGAGTACTGTCAGGCAATGAATAAAACAATAAGCTTTTGTCATCAGGTGGATGATGGCTCAATGCTTTTCTTCTGACAAGAACGTGTTATCTTTGGCTATGTAGGCTAAATACTTTTATAATGTTCACACCTTTGCTCATCTTCTCCTTCAAGCATTCACTTGACCAATTATTAACGAAAGACACAATTCCTGCTTTCAAGGGATTCTCCGTCTAATGAGGAAAGCAACACGGTGTCATTGGTAAAAGGTAGGGCTCCGCAGTAAAAAGAACTTATTTAAATATCAATTCTGCCTCTTGTTGGAAGACTTGGAGAAAACAGCTCAACTTCTCCAATCCCCTTATCTATAAAATGGGGAACAGAGTACCTAGCAGTCTCCGGACTAGGATTAGTGCCCTTGTAAGCAGAAGCCAGAGAGCCAGCTAGCTCTCTTTCCACCATATGCAGACAGCCCCCTGCAAACCAGGAAGAGGGCTCTCCCCAGACCATGCTGGCACCCTGATCTCGGATCTCCAGCCTCTGGAAATAAATGTTTGTTGAGAATTCAATGTTGTTTGAGCCACGCAGTCTATGGTAATTGGCTACAGCAGCTGGACTGAGACATTATTATTAGTGGTGCCAGATGTGCAATAACAGAATCATGTGTGGGCTCGTGTCAGAGCACAGGGTAAGGGTAGCCCACTTAGTGGGAGGAAACAGAAACTCCCAGGGGAAGAAACTACTTACTAGAAACAGTCAGACAGACAAAAGAACGAACAGGAAAGATAGCAAAGCCAAAATGGCATTTGCCTGCAGGCTTTTTTTTTTTTTTTTTTAACTATGAAGGTACAAAGAGGATGTAGCTAGATGGCCCACAGTTCTTTGAATTTTTCTTTGAGTAAAATATTACTGTTTACCTCATGTAGACAAATATTTAAAGTAAAGCACTGGGCAGAAGATGGTTCGCTACACTGGATTTCTTTCAACCAAACCAACAGCGCTTTGGGTTGTATGACTAAAGGAAAAAACAATTTGTTCTACAAAGCCATTTTGTTTTTGAAATGGTAACATTGGTTACGATGTGACTTTACCACAGTCCACAATGGGACCCTCCTCTTTAAATATCTGGGAATTTTGTTGATATCTGATACTGGCAATAAATGTGATTGCTCTTACAAAATTTTTTCTACTGTCCTCAGCCAGTATTATTTACTGTATCAGTATTACTTAGTTCCCACTCATTTTTATTTTCTTCCCCCGAAAGCAGTTCTTAGTATCTTCAGGTCAGGAACCTCTCATATCTCTATCTTCGGCAGCCCCTGCCTGGTGGAGCATACTTAAATATGTCAGAAAAATCAATACATGTTGAGTGAAGGGAAAAAAAATTTTTTTAAATAATTCCTTAGCCATTATTATTAAGGATAGTTTGAAATTTAACCGACCCTACAAGATTTAAATTGTAAATCTTTATTATTCTAGCACCTGAAAACAAAAACTTTTTTTTTTAAAATGGTTATAGTTCTATTTTTTCTTTTTTAAAGATTTATTTATTTGAGACAGTTAGTGAGTGCAGGTGTACGAGTGGGAGGAGGGGCAGAGGGAGAGAATCCCAAGCAGACTCCCCACTGAGTGCAGAGCCCATGACCCATGAGATCATGACCTGATCATGACCAAGAGTCGGCTGCTTAACCGACTGAGCCACCCAGGCGCCCCAGCTCTATTATTTCTTTAACCGGAATGAACTCAGGAATGATTCTATCTCAAAAGGAATGTTATACAAATTGTAAAAGTATTACATTCTCAGAGCAGGTTCAGTCTTCTCAAAGGAATTCAAGTAATTCAAGTTCTCTTAAATATTTTCTACACTTTGAATGTATTTTTATTCACAATTACCTGCCAAGTTCTTATATTCATATTGGCATGTCCCTGCCCACAGCATAGAAAACTAAAAGTATACCAACTTGAGGAAAATGCTCCAGGAGCAGTATGTAATACTGACAGAAATAAAGCTGGCAGGGAGTTACCATGTGAATCCTGTCAAAGGAAGTGTAGAGCCTTACCTCCCAGTTTTTAGTTAGAAGGATTAGACTAGTGAAACCCCAAATTACTCCTCTTTTACGTTTCAGTAGAAAGCCCAAATTATTCCTCTTTCTGTAGCTTTAGTGGAATTTGTCTCTCAGAAGTTGAATGAAATACATACCCTTCATCCTGATCAACTCCCTTTACTATAAACCAACATGAAAATTAATTCCTGAGTCATAACCTGCTACATCGCCATAGCTACTGGGAATTGGAAATATCTTGTTTTCTTTTTCAAAGGCTCTAACAAAAGGGCTTCCATTTTCATTTGCAAAACTCTAATAAATCAGAATATCTCTATGCACTCAGGAACTACAAAGAGCTCCTAAATTTATTACCTCTTTAGAAATTCTCACATGTAAAAAAAAAAAACTAGCCGTGACCAGATTATCAGCTTGAAAAATAATATAACAATAGCAAGTCAGTCAACAATCTGTTTTGATTTCATTGAATTTTTACTAACACCTACAGAAGACATTATATACAATATATAGGCCATTATATATGCCCCTGTGATCCAGATCCCTTATCTGAAACTGTGGGGCCAGATGCCTTGTGTAATAAAGCATTTTTCCAGGTTTTAAAAAGGCAGTTGGGGGGCGCCTGGGTGGTTCAGTCGTTGAGCATCTGCCGTCGGCTCAGGTCATGATCCCAGGGTCCTGGGATCGAGCTCTGCATCAGGCTCCCTGCTCTGCGGGAAGCCTGCTTCTCCCTCTCCCACTCCTCCTGCTTGTGTTCCCTCTCTCGCTGTGTCTCTCTCTGTCAAATAAATAAATAAAATCTTAAAAAAAAAAAAAAAAGGCAGTTGGGTTAAATATAACTTTCCCAGACAGATGCCCATTCAGGATCAATATTTGTGCAGCAACATGGATGAATATTATAACAAGAGGTTAGATTAGGTATTACTATCAAATGAGATATGAAAATATTTAGATTTAGACACTTGGGGATTTGGGGGTAGCAGATAAACAAGATAAAATTCCAACATCAAAAAGCTCATAGTAAACTCAAGGAAGATAATTCATTATCCGTCTCAGCCAGTTAATAAGCCATTATCATCTCAGTACCAGCCGGCTGGCCGCTGGATCCTAGGCGCACGGGGACCCTGTTCTGAACTCAGCAAGAGCAGCACCCTCTCCTCAGTCCGTTTCAGTTCTGTCGTTTCTAAGTTTTAATAACCTAAACTCTTCCTTACAGCTGCAACCTTCCTGACACCGCATGGTTCTCTTCTCGCCTTGTCGGTTTCCTTGGTAACACCTTTATACCTAGTTAACAATTCTTTATATTAAAGTATCACTGTTCAAATAACTAGTGTAGTTACTGTCCCTGATTGGATTCTGGCTGATAAACTATCTACAACATGCTATAATAAGTATGGGAACACACATCATGGAATAAAATACTCTAACAGTGGGGCCAAGGAAAGACACTGAAGAGTTAATAGCTGAATTAGAACCCTACATGACAAGAAGGAATTCCCCGTTAGAAAAAGGGGGAAGGAACATTCTGGTAGAAAATACAACAGCAGCAACCACACAGAAAATGCAGAGCCTCCTCATGAAAAGAATTTTTACGGGGGAAAGAAAGGAGGCCAGGCTGGAAGACAGGCTTTTTGCTGTTACTAAGTAATGTTTTTTGTCAACAAAAGAGAGCTACTGAAGACTCCCATGCAGTTCCCTGCATTGGATGGAACTGCACTGATGGTGGCGCAGTGGACAGCTTCTAGGGGAAGTACAGCATAGAGGAGAACTTGGAGATCAGGAAGAAAGCTTAACGCTAAGACAAAGTCTTTCCTCTAAAGATTTACATAATTTAACAGGAAGTTCAGACACAACTCACTAAATACTGTATAATTAAATTTAACTAGTTCCCAAATTTGGCAGCAAACAGTGGAATTTTAGACCAGTCCAAAAAGTGGGATGACAACTTTAATTTCTGACCTAAGATTTTTATTACAAAGTACTTCTACATGGATTCAACCACCCTCCCACATACACACATAGAACAACAATGAAACTTGTGAGCATGTAAATGTCAGTGGGGCTACACTTTGCCTTTATGTCGGGGGCGGGGGGGGGGGGGGGAAGGAAAGTTCCCTAGAGAAATGAAGAGTATATCAGGAATAAACTCTTCCAGTACAAAGGAAGTACCCAAATAAATGCAGTGACTACTGATTTCTTAACTTGATTTTCTTTGAACTCCAGGATAATACAATTATCACTTACTCATATCCTTGCATTATCTGTTATTTTATCTTCTCTTAAGCTAGATCATAAAATTACTTTAACAAGGGAAGTATCACATGTGACACCTTTCCTATACTCTTCTAGAGTCTGTCACAGTGAATAAAAATTCCTAAAATATTTCTTGATTTATATGCTAAAAATACAGTATTCTCAGATATTCATCTAGAAAACTCTGTAACACATACCACATGAAACCATTTTGTTAGAACAGTTCCCAGTAATTTGAGGTGAATAGTGTGATTTCTGTACTTTTATATCCCTTGGAAACAAGCGTAACACCTTGTTCACAGTAGGTACATAATACATATTTGCCGAGTTGAGCTGACCAGGGAAGAGAACTGAGGGTCTTTAAAATATTTTGAAATCGGGGCGCCTGGGTGGCTCAGTTGGTTAAGCGTCTGCCTTCGGCTCAGGTCATGATCCCAGGGTCCTGGGATCGAGCCCCGCATCCGGCTCCCTGCTCAGAGGGAAGCCTGCTTCTCCCTCTCCTACTCCCCCTGCTTGTGTTCCCTTCTCTCGCTGTCTCTCTGTTAAATGAATAAATAAAATCTTAAAATAAAATAAAATATTCTGAAATCAGATTCTTCATTATTTTAGGATCTGGACAATCAGAGTTAATAAAGACAAACTGGATTTGGCAAAAATAGTTTAAATTTTTGGAACTCATTTTCATATTAAATAGGTTATTTAAAAAAAAAAACAGATGAGGAAAGCTTAGGACACCTTGGCACACTTCCACAGATTATTTCAATGATCAAAGACATCTGGCTTTTCTGACTATTTACGGAATTCCACCCTAAGGCCCACTTGATATTTTCAAAATATGTTTTGCAATATTTGGACATTCTCCAGGTGGCTGGTTTAATTCACATTTCCTCAAACACTCATCTTATTGGAAAGTTTGATTATTATTCCTTTATGGTTATAAATAAGTCCTAAATTCTAGGTAAAGTGTGTTCAGGGTTTTATGAAACAATATGAGTTTCTTTTAAAAATTCATTTTTCATTCAAAATTGAAACGAAGCTTAGAACCAACTGCTCGAGTGGTCATAAGTCTCATTTTTCTGCATAATAATATAGGTAAAAACTAAGCATTATACAGGGTTTATTTTTCAGGAAAAAATACTACATTTAATTGTGAGATAACTAAATATACTATTTCTTAAAGGTTGACAGGCACAAGTATTGTTTTCATAGCCTCAAACAAAGACAGTCTTATTTAGAGATTCTTTTCTCGAAGAGATCTGTTAAACATAAATGTCAAGGTGTGTATGGTAAGTAAAACAGTCAGACATGTTTGATTTTATTCACTGTGAAGCCAAAATGGGAAAAAAGGGAGAGACAAGTCAATGAGACAGGGGAAGAGCAACTGAATGCCAACCAATATCCAACAAATAAGATTAATGTCAGTCAGTAGTCAGAAGTTCAAAACCCAAAAGCAATATGCTTTTCTGATGTAAATAACTTGAGATAAATCTTTCCTCCATCCCCAACAAGGCCAATTACATGGTCAATTAAGTTATCCAAAAAGGAAAAATGGTACAGAAGTTGCTAAATATCGGGGCGCCTGGGTGACTCAGATGGTTTAGCATCTGCCTTCGGCTCAGGTCATGATACCAGGGTCCTGGGATCAAGCATCAGGCTCCTTGCTGGGCAGGGAGCCTGCTTCTCCCTCTCCCTGCTGCTCCCCGGCCCCCGGCTTGTGCTCTCTCTCACGATCTCTCTCTCCCTGTCAAAATGAATAAATAAAATCTTAAAAAAAAAAAAAAAGTTGCTAAATATCTTACTAGCAAAAAAAAAAAAATGCAATGTATTTGGGATACTTCAAAACATTAAAAATAAAAATGGAGTAGTATTCACATCGGCATGATGGGAAAAACAACTCCTATGAAAGGAAACCACATTAGAACTGTTTTCATCTTGTACTTCTGATACTATGACAATATTTTAAATATTTCTAGAAACTAACATGACTTTTAAAAATATACGTTGTTTGTAAAACAGAATTATGAGCCAGTTCTGCTCTGTGCTGAAGAATAATGAAGTTTTTGGAAAAAAATCTTTCACCAGTAAATCACTTATAAGTGCTCCATAATGAATTGTGGGTACCACGTATTATACTATCATGTTTTAAACCATGGTGTGTAACAGACTGCCTTCAAAGAGCACCTACAATTTATTTATTTATGTGTGTATATGTGTATGTTCTAACATGCCAGTTCTGTCTGCCGTATCACAGCAATATTTAGGCTGAATGTTGATACTAGAAAGCAGTGAGTAATACTTATAATTTTCTCCATAATGCTCTCAAATTTTTATCCAATATGATTCATTGTAATACCTTTGGGAAATGAGAACTATAATCAGTAAACTTAATGGATTAAAGAAAGGTAGCTAAAAAATGTCAAAGCAGTCTCAGAAAGAGAATAATCATAAACATTAATCACTTTGTGGTAGTTATGCATTAAAAGTACAAGCCAAAGTGAGTGAAATTATGACTACTGAACACACCTGCACAGATATGGTGCTAATTACATGATATGATCATGTTGACAAATACAGAAAACTGTTCTCTACTAAATGGTATACTGATAGATGATCAACTCCAGATACATAAATGTGTTGGATTCTTCTTGAAATTTTAGGGCTAACAGATATATAAATATAATTTTACCTTTCGTCTGGTTTTAGAGATGGTAGAAGATTCTTTCTTTGTTGGTATATCTAAATCTGGGCTTTCCTTAAACCAACAAGAAGTGCCTTTTGTCTCACATTCTGCCCCCAGGTATATTTACTACCATTAGAGCTGTGTATTTTCTAACATGAAATAGAAATGGTCTACAATTCCCCAGGTAAATGTTTCTTTCTCTTATTAACTCTCTGCTACTTTCATTACTAAGAGCAAATATTAGGAGTCTCACTATTTCGGGAGGAACTTTACAGATGCAAGCAGGGCACAGAATGACATGGTGATTTAGGGATAATATATCTGACTAGGCAGGATCATTGTGGATCATCAAAGGAAGGTGATTTAAGAGTCTGTCAGGTTCCAACAAAGAATGCTGTAATGTAGCTCCAACCTTCTTCCTTAAGACGAGATGGTCAAAGAGTACATAACACATTGATAACAGCCCATCGTCCCCTTAAGCCAAATAAAAAGACAGGCAGAGGCTAGGAATGTCCAAGTAAAGACACACAGAGGAGAAACTCACGTACCCATGCATGCATGCAGTCTGGATCTCTGTTCTAAATACGTATCATTACTACCATTATGATTTATTAGATGCCATGATACCAGCCAGGAAGAGTGAGGTAAAATGAAATAATTTATAAAAATCAAACAAATACAAGTGAATTCCTATGCATTTGTTTAAAAAAAAATTTGCACAGAAACTGGAAAAGACTTGGCTTGCTTGCATTTTGTGTAGATAAGGAACCTAGAAGTTTTACTTGAAGAAAAACTCAGTCTGCGTCAACTGTGTTATATGAAAATACGTTCACCACCAAAAAATAAAATCACTAAAATAAAAATTCATATAATCCTTGGACCACCATTAGAACCACAGCATCCAGTAAAAAGGCCATTAAAACATCCCAATGTACTCTGCTTTTAAATTATATTACACATAAAATGTACTTTTAAATTTTGACCGTAACACATCCAAGGGCACTGACAAACCATAGCTAACCCAGAGGTGAATGAGGATAGAAAGGAGTCTAGACACTTTGTCTTACAAGGAATCAAAGAGGTGGAAATTCCTCTCTACAAAAGAGAAAAATACTTCAAGGGTTGACGAAGAGATGTGTCCTTGGTTAAGCTAATTAGCTTCTCTGTGCTTTAGTTTCCTAATTGATAACAAACAGAAATCATAAAAGTACCTGTCTCAAAAGGTTACTGTGATGATTAAATAAACTAAAACAAACCCTGCAAGAGTGCCTGGCACAGAACTGATCTCGAGAGGGGCTGGCTCTCATTAGCAACACCATTATTTTCTAGAGCCTCCAGGAGGCACAATTAGGAGCAATGGGGACATGAAGGTAAAGAAAAACAGATATTGACTGAATATGAGCTATAAATCCTACTTTCCTGTTTCTAGGATTCTTTACCTTCATTTTTAATCAAATCTAGTTGCATTGACTTCAGACAGGTCAGTTTTTAAACTCCTATGCTTCCTTAGCTAATTAAAATTGTATCAAAAGAGCTAAAGTTAGACCAATTGGCTTTTATACACATTATTTACATTTTAAAAAAACAACATTCTTAACTGACCTAAATGTGGATCAATACACTTTCTTAAAAGCAGGATTTCCAGATAAAATACAGAATGCCCAGGGAAAAGGAGATTTCAGAAAAAATAACAGAGAAGTTTTAAGTGTAAGTATGTCTCCAATATTGTACGGAGCGGACTTGCATATAAACTTTTTTCATTGTTTACCTGAAATTAAAATTTAACAGGGTGTCCTGTACTTTCATTTGCCAAATCTGGCAACTCTACTTAAAAGGGTAAATGTTAACAAACCTCAAAGGAACTGAGAATATTTTGTGTTTTTTTTTTTTTTAAACAATTTTTTTGAGGATCCCTTTTCACTTAGGATGTTTTCTAACATCGATAGGGAAAAGTTGCCTATCTGCCACTTTGTTGTTTAATCGACATTTCAGAAAACTTTTCTTCCAGACGCACCCTTTAGTCATAGCATCTCGGATTTCTGGTGCCAGCTTCAATTGCTCAAGAAGAGGTTACGATCAGCCACGTACTTGTGGTGACCTGCAAGAACATCACTACCCATTTGGCGAAAAGGAAGACAGACCTGATGGCAGACTTTGGTTTTCACCTCTGTTAGGCACAGATAACACAGTTCCTCGGTGCCAGGAATATTCACACAACTAACCTATCCAACAATTTGAGATGACCCCTGCCCGAAAACACACCTTCTATCATTTTCCTCAGGCCCCACAAGTACACCATCACCTGAATACTATAAACCAGCCACTGGACGCAGATCGCAAGGTATTGTGAGGCTTCAGCATTCATATTTATGTCATTAAAACCTAACATTGTATGATTTATGGGGTGTAAGAGATGAGAAAGCAAACTTAAGTAACTGTTCTAGCTGGTGTTCAACAATATGAAAGAATTTTTAAAAGGGCACAAGTGACCGCTGAGGAGTGTTTTGCCGAGACGTGAAGAGGCCTGGCGGTGCCAGAACAGCCTCTTCGAGAACTGAAACAGGAAGAACCCCACAGAAGAGGGGAATGAAGTCCAGGGGAAAAATTCAAGGAAGCAGTGAGGTTTGGAGGAACTTCACAGAACGTGGGCAAGCTGTATTACGTGACTCAGTTTCCACATGACCACTACTTGTCAGGGTTGTCAGGAACAAACAAGACAACCCATGTGAAAATATTCTGCACACTATGAAATCTTCAGGAGATGCTGGTCATTGTGGTCATGAATCAGGATGGCCCGCATCCAGGGCTCAGGGTGAGGGCAGAGTCCTCTGGGGGAGTCTGAGATGGAAAGTGGCCACAGGAGTATTCACTGTGTCCTGCAGAACAGACCAGGTAGACAAATAAAGGACATGGAAGCAGGACCCTCAAGTGGGACTCTTCCAGACAGCCCCTGTGAGGGAAGTCATTTTATCCTGATGTTCTTTGAGATTTATTTTTAACCTTCTCTTATTGTATGCATTTTATCAGCTACCTCAAATGCTCTGTAGACTGTAATAGCAACAAACCAATGTTTAGAGCTCCATTTCCTAACACAGTAGGCACTCCTCGCACAGCTGATGTTTAGGACATGTGTATTAAATAAGTAATGAATGGCTGTTTTCTTTAAAGGACCAAAAAGAAATGGTAATTGAACGTGGGATGTGAGAATGAAAGGAGGGAAAACTATCTAAGGTACCTTAGTCCAAAATGTCAAGGCCGAAGGAGGTGGATCACAGAGCAACGGGGCATTTAGCACAGTGCTCCTAAGTACAGGCTCTACGGCGAGCAAACCTGGCTTGGAGCCCCGCTCCCTCTCTTACCAGCCATGTGACAAACTGGGTAAACTGCGGATCCTCTCTGGGCTTCAGAATCCTCATGTGTCAAATGGATATCATAACCACACTTATTGCAGAGTCATGCTAACTAAATGAGATTATATATGGAGAGTTTGCCACAGGTCTCTGGCATGAAATAAACAATAAATGGTAGCAGGAATAGCAATAATAGCAGTAGAAATGAAATACTGAAACATGAAAAATTTCTTTGAAAAAACATATTTCATGACCGGAGTGAGAGGACATCTAGGCTAAGGACACCATGCTTTGTAAGATCTCCAATACATAATGTTTGGGGCACCTGGGTGACTCAGTTGGTTAAATGTCCAACTCTTGATTTCAGCTGAGGTCTCAATCTCAGGATCTCAGAGTCATGAGTTCAAGCCCCACATTGGGATCCACACTGGGTGTGGAGCCTACTTAAGAAAAAAATACATAATGTTTGACCCTGAAATTCTCATAAATTACAGTAGTATCAGTAGTAGAAATAAGAGTCACCACTACACCCTCATCTGTGGTCTGGAAGATCAAAGAATACTCCAGGTAGGGAGTTGATAATTCCACAGGAAAGTCAAAGGGAATGGAAGAATGGGTAGAAAGAAATAGCGGTGGTGGGCTCTCTGGTATGAAATCTACTTTTTTCTCCCCCTAGACTGGGAAATGATAGAACTGGAAATCCCTCAATGGGCTGGCATTTCTCATCGAATCAAACATCGTGATTATAGTTTATTGCAAAATTTGTTCCTCTTCCTGTAAGAAACTGGAAAATCCTACATCGAATGTATGGTTAAATGAAACACTTAACTAATGGAGATAGGGGGGCACTTAGGGATAGTGGCAACTCCACTTCTCTCTCCTACTTAGATTACATTACATTTTTACTACATTTAAGGTTCTATATTAAAAAAAAAAAAAGAAGGGAGAGAAAAATACTAACCACCATACCACTTGCTGAGACACTTCATATTAAAAGCAACTATCTGAGATCGGCAGTGCCTTTCATGCATCTGGAAAATATGTAATTTTGTAAACATGGTAAAAATCCTACTCATGTGATTTAGTAAGAAATAAATTTGAATTAAGGAAATATCATTTATTGTAAAACATACTTAAACAAAAACCACTTCATTACTTTCAGTTCATTATGGAAATTGTCAATTCAAAGTCCACTGGGTGTACTTTGTGAATAGAGTAAGCACACTTCAAATTAGCTCTAATTATAATTAGCATTGATTATATCCCCCAAAATAAATGTTTTAATTTTTATAGTGTACTATTTTTTAGTAGGTTCATAACACTAATCTTTTTAATAAACCCTTTCTCTGTCAACCGCACTAAGGTAAATTTCAGTGCAGCTTAGGTAGAATGATTATGGATTAGGAATTAGAATTTTATATTAATAAAATTTTAAAGTATTTGAAAATAATTTTATTTGGTTTGTGAATACCACCACAATTGCCTCAGGCTTTCACATCTATCATCTCCACTGGTTTCATTTACAAGCACCCAGAGATTAGGCAACTTGACACTCGAAGTTCTGTGAGTTTGTTGAAGATAAAAGATTAGAATCTGAAAATTCTAGAGTTACTAGTGTAGTACATGACCCAGTTGCTATAACAAATTGAATCAACCTCTATTTCCTAGAGTTTTACCTTTACATGCTGAGTTAACCCCTTACTCCCAGAAGTCAAATGCCCAGTAATACCGGGGATCCTTTCTGAGACAAACTGTGCAGAGAAAAGTAAAGAAAAAAGGTTACCAAGTAACCAAAATAGCCATGAAAATGCCTCACTTCCCAGAAGAAGGCCTTAAATCCTCATGTAAAATTTATTTCTCCTTACCTAAACATGATTCTTAAAAAACTTGGTTATCTGTGTACAGAACAAGCAGGATGAAAGGCAGGGTTAATGGCAGGGTTTTCAAAGGTAAAACAATATTTGTATGTAACATCAAACCATGTTAGATAATCATACCAATGACCCTGGTTATTAGGATAAATTAGATACTGTTTGGCAAACTTTTTCCCTCTCCACCTTCATGAAAGAGGTATACTTCCCAGATCCACAGATGTTAGGCTCAGTCACTGACTTATTTTAACCAATGGAATCAAGTCAGATGTGATACAAGTACCCTTGGGCTAGCCCTCTTGTATCTCTGCAGTCAGTATAAGAAAAGCTTCCCTTGGTTTGCTGCCCCTTCAGACTGGGCTCCAGAAGAAATATTTGTGGAACAGACCTAAATCTACTCCACAGTGAGGACCCAAGCCCAGACCAGACAGGCAGGCAACATTGGCTAGGACACTCACTCCCAGCCTATCAGCATCCTGGAGAATGAAAATGAATAAAAATTATTTTAAGCCATTGAGTTATGGGATTGTTTGTTATATAGCAATAGCTGACTGATGCAGTCATAAAGAAAAAGTTAGAGATGTTTAAATTGTCTCTGCTTAAGGCACTTATACTTTTAGTAAAATTTGTATCAGAAACTATGAAAATATTTTAAAGTTTAGCATTTGAAGAGATTAACTTTCAACTGGCTGGAAAATTCATTTAAATGGAAAATATCCCAAAGCCACTACTTAACAGTGTGATGCACGGTTCTCAGGAGTTGTATGTCCAGAAAAAGAGAACAAGCACTTTCTTTAAATAAAGTCTGCTTAGCTTTGCTGAACAGTTGTACTAGACCCTGAGTTAATACACTTTCATCAGGTTTCACACTGCTGACAAGCAATAAGAAACAGTCACATGATGCTGTGGGCTAAGAAAATGTCTTCTTCATGTCCCACAAATAAACCAGTGCAGGAAATTTTAAGACCTGAACAATGAAAATGAAAGAAAACCCTCGCTTTCTTAGAGAACCCCCCCTTTCTATCTGCACAGGGTGAAGTAACAGATTCAGATTGAATGCCAAATTCCAGGGACATGATTTGCTACCATATTATTCTATCACTTACTCAAAATTTCCCATGCGTGGCAGGCTTTGCGCTGGGCATTTCACCACTATCACTTCAAGTGATAACCTAAGAAGTATGTATTATTACCATATGCACTTTAGAAAATGAAAAAGCTAAACTGTAAAGGGCATGAGTAACTTGATAAAGCTGTAGAACCAGGAAGTGGTCAGACAGCAATCTAAAGCCAGGCTGCCTTACTCCAAACCAGTGCTCTTACTCATACCCTATACCATGAAAAAAATACTTCTCATATCTCCATTTTGAAATTTCTATTCAGAAATGACCATGTAGATATTACCACAAAGCTTTCTTCCCATCTTTTCTCCACAAATGGAAGAGATCTAATATGGTAACATTTAAAGAAATACTTCATGGCTCCCTCTTAACCCCCAAATGCTTACATGTAATCAAGCCATCAGGATGCTCACAGAGCAATTTCAAACACCCTTCAGAAATCAATAAACAAGCTTAGAGATTAAAATTCCATACCTGATCAAAGACTGATGGGGTGTGCAAAAAAGACACAGGGATCAAAGTGGCTGAGAGTGTTCTGGGTAATGTTGCCTGTCTGGTCTGGGCTTGGGTCCTCACTGTGGAGTAGATTTAGGTCTGTTCCACAGATTATTTCTTCTGGGGCCCAATCTGAAGGGGCAGCAAAACAAGGGAAGCTTTTCTGATGGTGACTGCAGAGATACAAGAGGGTTAGCCGAAGGGTACTTGTATCACATCTGATTTGATTCCATTGGTCAGTGACTGAGCCTAATATCAGTGCAGGAGGAAACCTCCTGACCTACGTATCTTGAGTAGATCCGCTGAAAGAGCGGCCTCCAGACATCAGGTCCTTGTCGAAGGAAGGTAAAAGTCAACAGTGCCACCAATGAGTTATTTTTGCCAAAGGAGTAAAGAAACAAACAAGCCTGAATCTAATCACATCTCTGGATGGAAGATCCAATGTACAGGTTCTAGAGGAGCAAGTGATAGTGTCCACCAAGCGAAAACCAACAGCAGTATGGCACATCTGAGCATACAAATGAGCTCATCATGTCAACAAGTCAATGGCATGAGTGGGGGGAAAAAACAGCAGCAGGGGAAGGAAGGACAATAATAAGTAAAAAACTTAAGAGACCCAATAATCACTGCAAAATGTGAACTCTGTTTAGATCTTAAACTGGAGCAGAAGCACATCCTTGAGATTGCCAGAAATATGGACTGGCTGTTAATATTAACTTTTGAAAATACTGTCCATTATGTTAGGTGTAATGATTAAATGATAATTACTTTTTAAAACTAGTCCTTCTCAGTTAGAAATGCATACTGAAGAATTTTGAGGCAATATAACATCCTATCTAGGATTTAACTTACAATTCTTCAGAAAGAGGGGGAAAAAAGGATAATTAAGATTGACAAAATGTGTATAATTCCTCAAGTTCAGAAAATACATGCAGGTATTTTATACTACCTTTGTATATATAGATGTTCAAGTTTCTATAATAAATTTGGGCAGAAAGTGAACTCAAGAAAAACTAACACACCATAGCTAATGCCCTTTTAGATACGGGGACTATTAGTAATGCTTCAGTTAATGTTTCTCTTGCCTATCTCTCTCTTTCCTTTTTCTTTATTTTGAAAATTATAGTTTTGTGTTGTAAGTTTGAGAGAAGTTGTGTTCTCTATAACATGAGAGTCAATAAAACAGAACTAAAAAAAAAAAAAATAGAACTTAAAGCACCAAAATTCATTCATTCAATAGTTGTTGAATCGCTACTTCTCCTCACCAGGCAAAAACTCAAGGCTGTGGGGACAGAGCAGTTTCAAAGACAGAGGTGCCTCTTGTTAAAACAGTGGTTGCTAAAACTCTGGCAAATGTCAGCTTCCCCATTAGAATCAGAAATAAGGATGTGGTTAACAGATGCAATTTCCCAAATCAACTTTGGCATGTAAAATGTCAATAAAACCCAGATCCAAAGTCACATCTAACTGATCTTGACACGGTTTATGCTGAGCCCAGGCCATCCTGCCCAAGCTCATTAAATGTTAACTGTGAAGCACATGCAGGGGAATTAAATAGTATTCAAAGATTAGAATGGGGTTTTGTCACAGTTTACGTGGTCAATAGCACCAGGAAAAGAAAAGCAAAAGCACGCAGGAGGATTGGAATACTCCACCCCCACCCCCACCACTCCTGGAGGAAAAAAAAAAAAAAATCAGGAAAGGACACAATTTCAGTGAGTTAACAATGCGTGCTAAACCCTTTGCAAGAAGGAAGAAAAGTCAGAAAAGTAAAGAGGAAACCCTCAGGATTCTCAGTTCTACATTTTGTGAAGGCAGCTCACCACACCAGGACTGTGATAAGCTATTTCGTCTTTTGGGTTCCAAGATGCCAATTTAGATGATGTCAGTTTCCAGTGCTGATCCCTCTTTTCAATGGCAAATTTCCACCCATTCATTTTCCTACCTCAAGGGATGATGTTAATACAGGCAGGATACCCTAATGGTTAACATCACCCATTCCGGAGCTGGATGGCCTGAGACTCCCCTAGCTCTGCCAATGAGTTGCTCTGTCATCTTAGGAAGATTCCTTAACCTCTCTGTCCCAGTTTCCTCATCTATAAAATGGGAATAATACTAGTATCTACCACTTAGGGTAACTGAAAGGATTAAACAAAGTAATCCATTTAAAGAGCTTAACATAAGAGGCTCTTAACTACAGAGAAGGGCTGCTGGAGGGGAGGTGGATGGGGGGATGGGCTAGATGAGTGATGGGGATTAAGGAGGGCACTTGCTGGGATGAGCACTGGGTGTTATATGGAAGTGATGAATCACTAAATTCTACTCCTGAAACCAATACTACACTATATGTTAACTTGAATTTAAATAAAATAAAATAATAATAAAGACCTTACAGTGATACTTGGTAAGTACTCAATAGTGCTTGTTATATATGTTGTCAATGTAAAAGACACATTGGATTCTGAATTTTCTTCTAAAAACAAGAATATATAACATCTCAATTTTTATGCTGTTACATATTCAAAGGATATATTTTGAGGAAATATTGAGTTAAATAAAATATTACCAGAATTAATTTCACCTTTTTTACTTTTATTACTTTTCTAACTTTTTAGTGTGCCTACTGGTAAATTTAAAATAATATGTGGGACTGACATATTGGACAGGGCTACTCTAGAAGGTTGATCTTTGGACTATAGAGCCATCACTTTTCTTCCTTTCCAGAGCCACAGATTAGATTTGTTGAATTTAAGAACACCTGTGCTACAGATGATCAATAAGACAATCTCCACTCCTGCCAACCCTCCAGCCCTGAAGAAAGCAGAAGAGATTCACAAGGGTACTTCTCAGGTCTTTCTTTACCTGGAGAAGAAGACTGTACCCATTTAAGCCCCCCCAGTTAACAACGCACGTGCTACTGAGGTTTGAAATGAATGGTATAGTCCATACATGACACCCAGAATCTTCCCTGTGCCTTCTGAAGGCATCAAGAACTGAAAAGCAACAAACTTGTGTAGCCCATTTTATAAACTCGTTTTCTCTTCTGGAGTATCATTGGAGCAATCGAATCAGTCTGTCTCCCCTTTTGACCACATCAGCAAGCCACGCTGTGTTCTGTCCTAGGTGTGATGTTCTCACTGACTCACAAAACCACCAAACATTCAGGTGAGCACTCCACAAGCAAACTATTAAAGGTTTTCCTGTGTCATGAATAGAGTCAAGGCCCACTCTCAGCTCTGCTAACACCACACCCTCACCAAGGCTGGTTGTGCAGGAACAGTGATAAATGAAGATGCTAGGGACTGCATGAACTATTTCTTGCCTAACACACTATAAATATTCACCCTGTGCCTCACCTTCATCCACCAACGGAGTATACATGCCACACTGGTCTGTCATTTGTGAGGAAATAAATGAACATTTATTGTCTACCATGTATGAAGCATTATTTTAGGGGGTTCACATTTTATTTCTTCATCCCCGCAACAACCCTCTGAGGTATTTTACACTTTCCAACAGATAAAGATGTTGAAATCCAATTATGTGCCTACAAAACAGCCCTCTGCAGATCTGACATGTGCACACTTTTGATGTCAAAGTTCAGAGAACTCTAGCCAAAGAAGTGACGGCCTCTGTCTACCTCAACGGGAAGAATCCGCACTCCCACTTGTCCTTGCACCTGCCTAAGGACTTTGGGCCCCAAGCATCAAGTCCCTTCAAAACAACATCTGAAAGCACTCCAAGTGAAAAAAACAGCTTCTCCAAAGGTTATTGCACTGTGAAACAGCTCAAGATGACCCTGCCTCAAAGAGACCATGATTTGCATTAAACTTCCCTGCATTTCTTTTTTAACATGTCCGACAGGCAACGCTGGATCCGAAAGCCATAATCACTATTCCAGTTTTGAAATTGCACTGGCCTCCTTCGGAATAAAATGCACAGACAGCAGGCTCTGGGTACCAATAAATTACACCCCCCCCGCAGACCTCAGGATGTCAGAGAGGTGCTGTGCTCTCAGTGGGCATTTGGGAGAAGGTGGAACAGAATGCTGAAATCCCTACCAGCCTAGAAACTCAAGGCGTCCTGAGGAATCAAACTCCAGGTTAATGACAAAGGATTTACCGTTCCTATCTTTCCCATATAGGCATTATTATGGAAGATTTGGGCACTTGTGGAGATAATTAACAAGGAGAAGACAGAAAAGAAAGTAACCCGAATGTGGTGAAAGTATGTTGCTGCATTCTTAAATAGGCAGATAGTTACACTGTTGCTTCAAAGGACGTAAGTGGGTACAATATTATCCAGGAGTTGCTTACTGGTCACAGATCTTAATAAACATTAAGTGGTTCTTATCATCTGTGCTTTCTCCCAATGCCCCCTCCACCTCCTACTCCCCACAAACCACTGTTCTTACTAACACCGTAATGAATTCTCTCAGGGCAACTAACTTGTTAAAAGTATCACTTAAGCTGGTCTACAACTGTCATTAATCTTCACAGAAATAACCTACTACTTAATATTGCTGGTTAAATTAAAAGTCATCATACATTTCAAAAGAGGAGAAAAACATATTAATATTACCACTCTGGACTCTGGTGGTGACTGCCCTCCTGGCTGATTCATGTGCACCAATAATTCTAAGAAGCAAGTCTGTTTAACCTGTTTTAAACATCACTGCAGTAGAGCTGATAGTCTGCAAAGATGTTGTTTCTTTTAAATGAGAAACACGGTATAAGCAAACCTACCATTCTGTAAGGAAACTCTTATTACTGTAATACATCACCTCAAAGACTAGTGCAAAAAAACCAGTGATTTTGATCCTAATTTTTAAAGAACAGAACGTCCAATGGCCACCTAGTATGAAATTAGCTTTATAAAGCTTGCCTTAACAAAAAAAAATTAACAGCTTCCAGAAATATAAGGGAAAATCAAAGAAAAAACACAAAACTGTCTGAAATGGTTATTGTTGAAAATTTTTTAAAGATTTTATTTTTATTTATTAGAGAGAGAATATGTGCAGGGGAGGGGCAGGGGGAAGAGCAGAGGGGAGCGAGAGAAGGAGACTCCCTGCTGAGCAGGAAGCCCTACCTGGGGCTCCATCCCAGGACCCTGAGATCATGACCTGAGCCGAAGGCAGATGGCAGATGCTTAACCAAATGAACCACCCAGGTGCCCTGGTTATTGCTGAAATTTAAAAATTGTAAATTTAGTTTCTATCTCAGAAAAACATACTGAGCCTAGATATTATAAGACTATTTCATTTACGTGAAGTAAGTAGAAAAACATACTGAAATACCGGCAACTGACTAGAAAATATTTATATAAAAATACACATCAACAGTTTCTTTCAAAAGCATATTCATGCCATCTTTCTATTTTAAAAAACTGTAATTCATTTACTTCCACTAAAATAATCTGCTCCTTACTTCAGTAACACTGGTCTGTTGTAGGTTAAATTAATGGTCATCACAAGGAGAAAAAAAAAATGCAATATTATCAGGTCAAAGCTCAGGAATGAGCCACAGGGAATTTTCTTTTGTGACACAGTGACAAGCTATATAGATGAAGGGAGATATGAGAAATAAAACTGCATTTCAGCAAGGCCCATTCCTCCTCACCTGACAGCCTTATCAAATGCAGATAATTTTAAGTCAAAACAACTTCCAAAGATTTTGAGTTTACACCTGGAGAATCTTTAATCTTTATTAGTACTACAACTTAGACAAGGACACTTTGCAAATTACACCAGCTTAGTTGTAGCTAACTTGAAAGACAGAAACATGACAATTGTCTATTAAAATAAAACATATATAGGGATTTAAAAATGTATATGATACTCTGAAATGAATAATACATTATGTATTAATTAATTGAATTAAAATTAAAATAAAAAATGTATATGATAGAAAATGGTAGAATCAGCAACAAAGAAAGTTCTATAACTGAAAAAGAACCAACTCTTAACAGTGTATTTCAGTGATCTTAACAGGAACTGTATTATGAACTTTTCACAGCAAAAGAATGATTTGCAGTGCTGAAAAAAAAAAAATCCCTCTACTTACTATTGATCAGCCTTCCAATCGTATATGGCAGAAGTTAGGCTTATTTTATACAGAACAAGGACAAGTTGGAGTCAAAGAAGGCAACACAATAAGGTAAGAAAATAATGCTGAATTACTAGAAATGGACAAAGACTTTGCAGTTCCTAAAGGAATATAAAAGGTTTACAAGGAAAGAAATGGGGGAAGGTAAGGGATTTCAACTGCTTTAAGAAATATTTAGTTTAGATTCACTTTAAAATCAAAGGAGAAACAGTGAATAGGAGACAAAAGGGAGTCAACCCCCAACATTAATTAATTAATTAATTCATTTACTTATTTTAGAGAGGGAGGGAAGGAGGAACACGGGGAGAGGGAGAGAGAGAATCTTAGGCAGGCTCCACACCCAGTGGGGATCAACTCCCAACCCTGAGATCATGACCTGAGTCAAAATCAAGAGTCAGATGCTTAACCAACTGAACCACTCAGGTGTCCCAAAACCCAACATTTTAATCTCTTAAGAGACAGAATATATTATTAAGTGACCCAAGACATTTCTTTAATTTATTTGGCTCCATGAATCCTATGAATAAAGAATTCAGCAAATATCTCACAGAAGTCTTTTTTCTCCTAATTGCTCCGGTGATAACCCCACCAACAAACAGCTTCATTCTTTCTAAAACATGCATAATAACTTGAAATACTTTTATTAAGCTCACTGAAATAGAGAGGGACAAAATAAATGCAAGAAATTTTAAGAAACAAACCATGAAACAAAAATATTTCACCAAATTCCCTGAAGAAGACTGAATAATCAAGTTTCACGAATTTAGGTGTATCCAGAAGTGAAAAGGCATGGGTATAATTAGGTCTCTCTGAGCAAGTTCTACAATTAAATAAAATTATGTCTGTGTGTGTGTAACTGGGGGAGGGGGGCATCCTTTAACGCATCATGTATCATGTATTAATTTTGTTCTCTCAACTGATTACGTGGCTCTAGAAATTGGGATCAGGTCTCACTTGCCTCTTTGTCACAACACAAAGCATTGCCTTTATACAGTTGGTGCTCAATAAATGTTTATTCAGACACAAGGAATTCTAATGCTTTTGAATTCTACTTAGTAGCCAAGGCAATATTAAATGTCAATGAGGTACTCCAGAGTGAGTGAGATTTGGTGTTGGCCAAACCCAAAGACTAAGATGTAGCTGATTAGTAAAGTTCCCAGTGAGAAGATCAAGAAAGACATAAGCCAAGACAGCACAGAGACGAGCAACTGGGCATTCCAGCAATGGATCACAGGGCACAGCACTGGGGAATGCAAGAACAGAAAGTCAACTGGTGTCACAACAGATAAGCAAGTAGTCTGTGTAAAGGAGGCAGAGTAGCAGGGTCTCAAGGGCAGGATTCAGTCCTGGGGTGTGGGGGTGAGTGTCTGTCTATAGAAAGCAGGGCACCAATACAGAATAAATGAAATACCGATCAGATGGAGCACACCGAGGCAGGGCATGGGAATGGAACCCAGGACCTGGTGACCACAACTGGAGCAAATTCTTGTCCAAAGGAAAAGAGAAAAAGCTGAGTGAATAGAACCTGAGTAATCAATCACAAAAGAACAAGTAGTAGAAGACTTCTGGTATTAAGTCATCAAACCATCAAATTAAGGATTCTTAAACTTCCTTGGCTGGGAAAAGGATTGGTTCTACAAACTGGGAAAGGTCTAAACATACTAGAAGGTTTGAAAAGCTCTAGGTAAAGGGATGAGGATTCAGGTTGTTCTGTGAGCCTTCTGTAGACTGTATGTTTTGAACATTATTTTTATAGCGAAAGCTTAGTCACACATACCTTTGCAATTCTCAGTTTGTAGTACTGTTTGTAGGCATCACACAAGCGAAAGCACAGACAGAACTTTTTCAAAAGTTCTGGTCCTATTAATTCAAGGCCAGTTGGTACCACCTAAGCTGAGAACAGCTTATTCACAACTTCCTGCACCGGGCTGAGATGCAGGAGGCAACACAGAATGTCAGAATGCCAGCCAGAGTAAGCCCCAGTCCGAACACAGAGTTTAGGACACCAGAAGGCTGCCCACAGCAAAGCAGAAATGCCTCAGTGAAGTTCAAGGGATTCCACTGCGGTCTTCAGCACTGAAATTTTGTTATGTAACAGGGCTTTAAATACTCCATACAAATAGTATGCTCTCTCAGGAAATATTTTCTCTTCTTCCACCCTGCATCTCAAATGTTTCCATACTGCACAATTATTAGAAATGACTTGAATGTGAGGAAATGCCAAAATTAAAAGGCATAAGCACTAAAAAACAGAAAGATAACCTACATCCCTCTGCTCAAATTCTCTGAAAATATTCAACTGTTAAAGGAAATTGTACATTTTTATTCTATAAATTACATATATATTATAATTAAATTATATATACAGTCCTATGTAATTTCCTTTAGTGATGAATAGTTTAATATACACATATGTATGCATATATCGCACGATTTGAAATAAGATAAATACTAGATCCAAATTAACACAAATGAACTTTAAATAGACCAAGAAACACTTCACAACACCTAAAAAAAAAAAAAAAGTGCATATTTAAATTTCTAAAACTTACTATCACCATTTACAGCCTAGAAGGGCAAATAAATAACAGTCCACAGAAATAGTAGACACTGGCCCTGATAACCAGATCTATAGTAGGACCCACCACACACATGCCTCTCGTCAACAGTAGCCCCTTATTCTCTTTAACGGGAAAAAAATAGTTTATTGTATTCCTAAACACAATCGATAACTATGTACTGACTTGTTTGTTGACTCATTCAACGCCTGCCTGCAATACTTCACTCTAAGTTCCATGAGGTCAAGAAAGGGGATAGTTCTGTTCACCACTAAGCAACTATCATAGCTCATGGTGGGCATTCATTAAAACTGATAGATGGATTGACTGAATTCATGAACAAACACTACTTTCTTTTAGGTTCATAGACCTTACATCAATCAGAAAAACTTGCCTTTCAAATCAACCAAGTATGAATTGGCCCAGAAACCCCATAACATGTGGGTCAAAGGAAAGTCACAGATACAACTGAACAGACAACTGACTAGATAGACACAGCAGAAGACAAAACCACCCCTTCACTCAACCTTAGAAATATAGTTGGTGGTATTGAAGCCGATTAATACATTACTACTGACATGACTATAGGCAAGATATAAAATCAAGAATCAATGAAAAAATAATGAACAGGTTTTATTTTTGTGGAATTATTGCACAAATTAAACACTGATAAATATTTGCAAAACAAGGACTCACAAATAGTATTTTATCCTTTTAATTCTAGGCTATTATAATTTTACAACCATATCTTTATTTTTAGACTCCATGAAATAGTTTAACAAAAATAAATTCTGGCAATGAAAATGAGCTGTGTTTCAAGCCTACATATGCCAAATATCATACCTCCTTCCAACTGTGAATAAGGAACATTATGCATGAAGCATTTCAAATGTTTTGGTATAGTTACAATTCAGGTATTAGTAACTATGTAAAGCAATTGTTAAAATTACGTATCTCCAAGGAAAAAATTATACATAATTCTACCCAAAGATAAGTTAGTTATCTAACTAGAGAGTGCTCTTTGCTCTACCTATCTACAGCAAGCTCTTTTAAGATCTTGGGCACTCCTGTAAGATTCAATGTAGGATTGAAATGCATTTGGATCCTGGGTTAACACAGTATACCAGGCTATCCATTCCCTTTGGGGTTTTTTTGCTTGTTTAAGATTTATTTATTTTAGAGAGAGAGAGAGCATGAACTGGGGGAGGAGCAGAGGTGGAGGGAGAGGGACAAGCAGACTCCCTGCTGAGCCGGGAGCCCAGATGGGGCTCAATCTCAGGACCCTGAGATCATGACCTGAGCTAAAACCAAGAGTCAGACTCTCAACTAACTGAACCACCCAAACACCCCTATCCATTCCTTTTGAGAAGAAGATACACAGCAACTATTCACAGCAACTATTCAAAGTCAATTTGTCATCCAACAGAGGCAAGTGGGCATGAATGCTCCAATATTTTACATAAGCCTCAGAACACCTCCATCTTCCCCTACCAAGCCCGCCTGAAGAACTGCTTCTTTCTTAGGATTCAGACCAAGGGCCCCATCTTTGCCCCCATCCACTGGGAAAGCCTTGCCACAAAAAAGAGATAGCTATTCCCTCCTCTGGACTCCCATTCTACATCCAGGATTGCATATATAAAAGTGCAATGGAATTACTTGTTCACATCTCTCTCTCCTCATTACAATCAGAGCTCAGTGAATTCAAGAACCCCACCACCTTCACTCCCATATCCCCCAGGCCCAGCACATAGTAGACATTCAAATGTTTACCCAAGGCAAAGAGGAGGTCAGAAATTGTGATTAGTGAAAGCTAGTGATTTCTTCCTCCCTCCCTCCTTCTCTCTTCCTCTCTCTCTGTCTCTGTCTCTGTCTCTCTCTTCCACATGTGATCAGGGCTAAGGGAAGCATTTAAAATAAATTCCACCCTTAAAGAATGGTTTATATACCAAACTCTGATGTTTGAATTCAGACTTAAATAACCAAGTGAACAAAGCAATACTAACAGGTTTCTATGGAACAGCCATTCATCTATTGTAAGAGTCTCCTGGGAACCAAGTCTGGGTGTGTTACAAAAGGACAGGGCGGGGTGACACACACAGTGAGATTTCCAGTTTTGGCACCACTTCTAAAGATGAGAATTATAGTCAACAACCCACCAAAAAATGTCATCTACTCAGAATTAACAAGCAATTTTATCACAGGCAGACAGTCCTTCAGTATAAATTCAACTCCACTCTCCCAGTTGAAGTTTTACTATATATTTCACATGCTAGTTAAGAAATTCATCCGTAATATCACCCTCAAAATGTCTTCTGAATCAAGATGATGGTGACCCTGCCTACGCCACAGCTCTGGTCCCCAGAGGGGTGAAATATCTGCTATAAAGGAGAGAGGCTTGATTTTTACACACGGTTGCTTAGCATCAAGTACTTTTATGTCAAAAGACAAATGGCACCAATAAAATAGCTTATTACAAAGGCTACCAATCAGCCCTAGAAAAGTCATGACCCAGTGCCAACTTCCCAAAGCAATTCTCTCAGTTGAATTTGATATTTATTGTTGTTATGATTTTCCACACAATGAAATCCCTCAGAACCCCTCTCCCTTGGTATTTTTTTAACTCAAATACCTCACTATCCAACCATAACGTTTTTGCCTTTCCCACACTGGCAGCTATAATCATTTTTCCTTTTGCCCTCAAATAGATCTGTAGTTCATTCCCTACCCTTCTACCCTCCTTCTCCTTCACCCTTCCTTTAAATGCTGATGTTCTGAGGCCTTTCCTGAGATTCACACACACCCACATCCACACCCACACACCCACACCCATGCCCCACCCCCCCACACACACACAGAGTGGATCTGTCCCTTCTACTCCCAAACTCCTTACTCTGTGGTTTATATATCTATCTCCCACTGCCAGGCTGAGGTTTTTGAGGACAGGAAATATCCTTGACCACAACACCTAATTGATAGCAGGTCTCACTAAATGTGAGACTAGTGACCAAGCAAATGAGAAACTGTTATGTGGGTGAGGAAGAAAAAGAAAACTAGAAACACTGTGATTTCATAGCATAGTGGTTAAGAGAAAAGACTCCAGGGGCGCCTGGGTGGCTCAGTTGTTAAGTGTATGCCTTCGACTCAGGTCATGATCCCAGGGTCCTGGGATCGAGTCCCGCATCGGGCTCCCTGCTCGGCGGGAAGCCTGCTTCTCCCTCTCCCACTCCCCCTGCTGTGTTCCCTCTCTCGCTGTGTCTCTGTCAAATAAATAAATAAAATCCTTTAAAAAAAAAAGAGAGAGAAAAGACTCCAGAGCAAACTGCCAGGGTTCAAATCCCAGCCCTGCCATTCTGCAGTTGTGCGGCCTTCGGGAAGGGACCTACCTTATGAAATGTTCTGAGGAACAATGGAGTTAATGTACGTCAAACACTTAGAAAAGTGCCTTTAAACATTCCAGACACTTTGAGTATTGGAAATTAACATTTACACAGTGAACTGGCCTCTGAGAATTCTGGTTACTCTAATAAAAACTTTTAAGTTAATAAAATAATTTTTTTTTTGAGTTTTCTTACTGAAAGGAAGCAAACTCATAGATGCCTTGACCTCTGCCTCTGGTAATGCTGACTTGTATACATGTCTGCCTTTACTTGTTACAACAAAGAATTCATTTCAAGTATCTACAAATTCAAATCAACTTAAATGGAACACTTCCATTTATAAAACTTATAAATTATACCCATTTTTCCCCACACAGTGTTTTAGGAAAATAACACATGATTAGTTTTTTAAACTGTCAGATCAAAATCTCCAAACTTGGAGAACACATGGGAAAAATAAAGCATAATTTTTCTAACAAGACTGTAGGTGCAGAGGTACTGAAAGATGAATGGGAACTTGAGGCTAGAGAAGTCATACCCACAAATTCGCAGCCCCAGGCTCCTGGGAGCCATGTGGGAAAGCCCAAAGGACCACCCCCTGGCCTCAGCAGGAAGCCTACTTACCCAGGGGAATCAGACCTACAGAATATTTGGTCATGGCCCTTAAAACCAAAGGTTGAGTCTTAGGGTAGGGCAGACTGGTAAAAGATGACCTATATAGGACTTAAAAAATGAAAAACCCATGACTGCTCTGGCCCTAAGAAAAGTCCCCAACAATCTTTCCCTTTTTCTGAGACCCAGGACCCAGTCCTACCTATCCACAGTGCCAACTCTCCAAGGACCGCCTGACCAGCCTGAGCTTTATGCTCAGTCTACTGCACCCCATGCTCTATTCTCCCCTCCCTACTGAGGCCAGTGTTGCAGGGCTGGCTCTCCAGGAAAATTCAATCTGAATTTTTTCCTAGAATTGCGGTCATTAGAGAACAGGGGTTAGGTAGGTTAATGCTCTCTCCATCTTATAATGATACTTCCACAACAGATGTGTTATTGCTACTGTGTGCTCTGGAATATGAATCATACCATGCAGCAATTATTACTGAATTACTTTTAAGTACACCACTGAAACAGAATGCCTCATTAACCAAGCCATGCTCTCTCCATTTGTGAACTAATCATTAGAGTAGGGCACTCTAAGAAGAAGTGGGGGAAAAATTCCCACCTCAGAACCTTTACAGCTTTTTTTGCACATAATTGCGGGCTGTGGCTGGTGAAATGTGGCTCACTGATTGCAAGGGAAGCACCCAAACTCAATATTAACCTTGACTTTTTACCAAACTCTGAGAATCAGTCATCAGAAGAAATCTGCTTTTTCCCCCTATACTGAACAGCGTAATTTAGAATGGACAAGTGTAAAATACCACTTCTTAGGAGAAAGATATCCAAATGACCTCCTGTGTTTTAAATTTCTGCTAAGGAATGTATAAAGAATATAAAAACTAGAAGGCAGAAGTTTCAAAATGCTTATAATGTGGTGGGGAGAACAGAGTAAAAGGTAAGTTTGGAACAAAATAAGGTAGTAGATAATTAACTCAAGGTATGATATCAATAATCAGCCGTAAATGGGCTTATTTACTAAACAAGGGTGAGATCAGTAATGTTGGAGGTGTTAGGTGCAAGACTAACCATTAGGAATCAAGAAAGGGATTAAAGCATCATTTAAATTATCCCTTAGAGGTGAGCTTAATAATCTTCTGGGATCATTAAAAAATGGGAAAACACTTGCCATTATCAGAAACATGTCAGAGATCATATGGGGGACATTATTCTGATTTTATATCCAAGGAGAAAAACTCCTAGTCCCTATCACCTTGGATGGTGATCTGAAACATGTTTAGGTTAACTCAAAGGTGACAGAATCCTGTTATTTTTCCTTAATTACTAGCTTTGATTTATTTTCAATCTTTCTCTAAATAAGTTATAGGAAATCACAATAAAGAACATAGCATTAAGTTTAGAAAAACAAATTGAAAACTTAATGTGAAAATCTAAAACTCTGCTAATATAAAACAGATATTTAAAAAAAAAAACAGTAGACACCAACCATAATGGTATATAGGGCCTCTTTGTATTATTTTTACAACTTCTTACTAAAGTATAATTATCTAAAAATATTTTTTAAAGTCATCATGAGAGCAAAATCAAAATGCAAACATTATAACTGCATGAGTTAACTTGAATAACTATGGCAAAGTTTAAAATTTGGTAGTAAGCTTCCTTGAAGCAAAGGCATAAAGCCACCAAATTCTAAAAGAAATTTCTTCTAAGCTTTATGGTTATATGAAGGATAGGAAAACCTGTAACGAACACTGGACTCCACAGCAGATTCTGTTTGGCAGTTCCCAGATGCTATGGTCTGAATGTTTGTGTCTCTGCAGAATTCAAATATTGAATCCTAATCCCCAAGATGATGGTATTAGGAGGTTATTAAGTCGAGAGCAGAGCCCTAATGAATGAGATCAGCGCCCTTATAAGAGAGACCACAGAAAATCCTCTTGCTCCTTCTACCATGTGAGGGAACAGCGAGAAGATAATTGTCTATGAATCAGAAAGTGGGCATCACCAGACACGGATTCTGCTAGCACCTTGGTCTTGGACTTCCCAGCCTCCAGAACTGTGAGCAATTAATGTCTGTTGTTTATAAACCACCCAGTTTCTGGTATTACTTTACAGCAGTCTGGTCAGCTAAGACATGTATGCAGTCTTTGGCAAGAGGAGATCCTAACATTCAGGTACAGCACTAGGAGTGGCCATGAAACCCAAAAAGAACCTGGTACCTCGAGGTGCAAATGGATACAAGTCCTTCAGGCACAGTGAATGCCTCTTTCTTTTAGGCAGGTTTCTGATCAAAGCTGTTTGCCAGAAAGGCTGAGGATACACTCTAATCTGCTCCCCGGGACTGATGTTCCCAACTGCTGATGAGGACAACTCTAAACACAAAAGATCAGACCAGCAGACAGCAGAGCAGGACCTGGAGACTCAAGCTGAGATATTTAACCAGATCTTTCCAAGCCAAGCACAGACACAGGGGGGGTTGCCGAGGAGGCTGTGGGCCAAACAAGACATCCTCTTGGACATCAGCAAAGATTTTCCCCTGACATTAAGATGTGTGTTTGACAGAGCTTCTACGTATCAGCACGTTGGAGGATGGCAGAAATGCTCTGAATCTCTTAAGTTTTCAAAATGGGAATAACCAGTTTCTTAGTCTAACCAGTGATAATTTTTAAAGTATTTCCAAGGAATATCTAATTCCCAAGAGCATGGCTTCCTGATAAGGCCTTTGATGTCACTAACCCCAGAAAACTGAATGAACTGGTGAGTTACACCCAAGCATTATTCAATATTCGCCAACTGAATGCAGAGAATGACTGCCCAAGGTAGTTAAGATTCATGTGTGGATTTAAAAGGTAGATATATTAAGTTCTATCTTGACTCCTGTTTTCACCTTGAGTTTATAAGAATGAGAAAGGATGTATGCAAAATGAGCATTACTTAAGTCTGAAGGAAAAAGAAGAGTAACATATTATTCTGGCAATGTTTTGTTTTTTTAATTACTTGGCAGCATTTCACCAAATCCATAAAGAAATCTTAAGTATCATGTTTTGGCCATAGATCATTTCCATAAGAGCCTAATAACTACACTAAATTTTTGAACTGTTGATTTAATTAAAATTAAATTCAACAGATATTTACTGACCATTTATTATGTATGAGACATTAAACTAAGACCTGATAAGCCCACTGATACAAGGCTCTATCTTCAAATACCTCACAATCAAATCAGGGAAAGGAAAAAGAAGGCACATAATATATATAAATAGCCACCGTTTTGGACTGAAATGGTTCCCTCCTCTCCCCCGCAAAAAATTTTAATATATTTAAGTCCTAACCCCCAGTACCTTAGAATATAACTGTATTTGGAGACAGCCTTCAAAGAGTTTACTACAGTTAAATGAGGCCATATGGATGGGCCCTTATCCAGTCTGGCTGGTGACGTTCTAAGAAGAGGAAGAGATACCAGGGAGGTATGTGAGGCCATATGAGGACATGAAGAGAAGTCACTAGTCAAAGAGAGAGGCCTCAGGAGAAACCAAACCCGGTGACATCTTGATCGTGGACTTCCAGCCTCCAGAACTGTGAAAAAAACAAATTTCTGTTGTTTAAGTGACTCGGTCTATGGTATTTTGTTATAGTAGCCCTAGCAGACTAACACAGCTACTCTCTGGGGGAAGTAATGATACATACCATAAAAGGAAAGTTGTATTTTATCTAATCAAAGGAATCAAGAACAACTTCATGGAAGTAGCCTAGGATGGATGCATGGAGTTCTGAAAAAATGAAGGTGCAGGAAGAGTGGGGAAAGAAATCATTGCAGGAATGAGCCAAGATCACAGGGTGGGCAAGGAGTAGAATACTTGGCAAGCAGCCAGTTGCCCAGTTGGGTGACGTCCTCATTTCCCATAACCAAGGAAGTAAGACCCTATTAAAGTCAGATAGCAAGGGCTTTGAATGTCCGCATGAGGAATTTATCCTGAATTTGGTAGAGGCAGGATTGCAAATAAAAGAGAAATCATCAATTATACGGCCTTTAAGTGCAAGAGGAAGAACTATTTCAGAATATGGAGAAGTGTCTTATATAGGGCAATAAAGTTAATAAAGTTTCTTAGCTTTTCTTTAAAAAAAAAAAAAAAACACATGTGGGGCGCCTGGGTGCCTCAGTCAGTTAAGCGTCTGCCTTGGGCTCAGGTCATGATCCCAGGGTCCTGGGATCGAGCCCCACGTCAGGCTCCCTGCTCAGCGGAGAGCCTGCTTCTCCCTCTGCCTTTGCCCCATTCCCCCGCTTGTGCATGCACGCTCACTCTCTCGCTCTCCATCAGATAAATAAAATCTTAAAAAAAAAAAACACATGTACACCAAAGGTCTAAGTACAATTTATTGTAAAATTCTACGATTATTATAATACAAACATTTCTGAGATTACATGCTCAGATATACAGTGATGTTATTTCACTGCAAGCTAGTCCAAATTCTGAAGAGCTTGCCAAAATAAATGCCACTCTCTAAAAAAAGAAACTACCCCGAATTCTAAATTCATATCCATTCCATAATATGTTAGGTGTCACACCCAACACTGAAGTGATGCATATCCTTCTAGGAAACTGAACAGAAAGTGACGGAAATAAACAAATCCCTCATTAGAAGCCTCCTATGCCTCTAAATTTGATAGTACAAGTCAGGGAGACCCGTACTCTCCATCTGAATTGAAATTTCTACTTCAGTTCATAAATGAGAATATTTTACACCATTAATTGCACTACTTATTATTAGACCATTGAGGACACTGTTAGATCACTCTCTTGCAACAAGGCATTTATTTATACTCCCTTAATTTGCAGACCCCAGTGAAACTTGGATAATTAAAAGGGCATTTAAAACTTAAGTCAGTAAAAGAACACTGGCCAAACCCGTAAGTTTCCACAGATATCAAAATAAACTAAAAACCCATTTCAGGAGCTGACCTTTAATTACATTCTTTCTATTTATTGCAGACAAATGTCAAAATGCCCACATGAATGCATTTCAATGCCAATAGAAATCCAACAATTGCTGAAGAAACCATAAAAATGGATGCTGTAATCCTGCCTCTTAGGGATGGAATCTAGTAGAATGTAGGGGATTTTAATTTGCAGTAAATAAAGCCAGACTCCTTATTTCTAAATGTTGCTAAGGACCAGGGAGGTAAAAGTGACCAGTCACTTTCAGTGTTTGGCCCCATTTTATTTATTGAAAGAGGAGAAAAGGAAAGAAAAAATATTCCAGTTCGAATCCCATTTCAAAAGATGGATATGAGAAGAAAGCGCTTTGCCTCTCTTGAAGGATTTCTCTCCATAGGAGACGTTTCTTTCCTTTAGGCCACATGGTGACATCCCAGTGGCATGGCTGGGAGGCCAAGGATTCCCCTGTGCAGCAGAATGGGCGGGCTGGTGCCCATGAGCACCCAGCGGGGGCTCCAAACACTCTTCCTCCCACTACCATTTCCCCAAGGAAACAAAACAAAGTAACACAAAAACAGGAGTGGGCAACAGGGAACCCTTTCTCAATTGTTGTACAGACAAGATGAAAGATCTCTGCTGATCAGATGTCTTCCCCCCAGTTAGGATTACAGAGGAGGCAGCACTGAGGGTTAGACCCCTGGCCAACTGAATTTCTCTGCAGGCCCAAATGAGACATAGAGAAGGAAAAAAATATCTGGTAAACTTAAAATATAAAAAACAAGACTTCTTTCGAAGAAAATGCTATATAAAGTCAAGCAATCCAACTCTCACATAAATGGTACCAGTTCTCATGATAAAAACTCCTGGGCCACCTGCTCTTTCAAGGTAAAACTAGTGAACTAAAAATATGAATGTATTGATTTTTAGGGATATTGTGTCTCAGCCGAAAAGCAAGGTCCTCAGGTTTTAAGAAAGTTTAGGGAGGCTGGTTATTGAACACATGCTATAATATTTGTGAGCAACTAGAGTGTGCTTCTATATATAGCACTATTTTTCCTGTTAAGCTGCAGTAAAATCATCTTTAAACACAGCATTGTACCCAAAAGCAAAGTCATTTGTGGATGCCCTCCCAGAGAAGCCAAAGGACTGCCAAACATGAATACGAGCCTCCAAGTCTCCTGATGCTGGTTTGTTTCATTAAAATGTGTATTTAAAAAAAAAAAAATAATATATTCACAGATAATTCCAATAAAGGTAAAAAAGACTTCAAATACTAAAGAATCTTGTCTTAAAACATTGTTAACACCTGCAGAACTCAATTATGATTAGCATAGAAGTCCAAGGAAATGAGTATCCCGTACGACTACGTGCAGTGGCCTGCATCTCATACGTTTATCTACACACATTTCTCATTCTATGCAAAGTTTTACCCATCCATCTCAGAGCCTTAGTCTTCAAAGACATGACTCAATTATTATATGCCAAGATATTAAATTAAATAGGACAGGGAACATTTCTGTGTTATTACCCCTGTACTGGGGCTCTGACATTGGGCCTGTCCAGAAAAGAGCATGTGGCAAACAGGATCTTTGGGCCACCTTTGTCAGCAGATGAGGCAGGGAAAAGGTCAAATCTCACAACCATTACACACGGGGAGGGGAGGGGGGGTCATCCAGAAATCTCTCAGCCAAGAAGGTGGAGGCCCTGCTTTCCAGGGCTGACTTCATCTGTGCCTGGAGTGACTTCCCGATTGCAGCCTTTCAGATCAGGTACTCCCCACTGCCATCTCTCAGACACTCCCACTACGGACCCAGTGTCCACCCCTCAGAGAAATCAGACAGGTGGTCAGCTGGAGGCTGCGAATAGCTCACATCCCACAGGGTCAGTGCAACCTACCTCCCCATGGCGACGCATCTGACAGCATCTTCGCCATTCAGAATGCACCCAAACCTAAACAGAGAATTCCTGCCTATGTTCCATCTATTCATCTTCTGCAAGCCCCCCTCACCCTTTTGACATCCCCCCTCGGGTCTTTACATAGCAGAGTACAGAATGTTCAGGGGAGCCGCATCGGAAAAGGCGGTGTGGTCATTTCTGAGAAGCACCCACGGCGGGTGATGTCATCAAGGTACAGGAAGGGTTGGCCCTTTCAGCCCATCATTTCTGGGGCACCTGGTCCTGCTACAGCTCAACAGCAGATTCTTGACAGCATCGAAGCAGAAAAGATGATACTAAGGAGGGGTTGTGAGAATACTGGGGAAGGATGGAGCCACCTCGGCCCAGGCAGTAACGGCTTGAGGTGTGAGCAATGGACAGGACGACACTGCCTTCTGCGTGGAGGGGATAAAGGACTGCCTCAGTTCTGGTTACTTCGGTCCGCATGTGTTTAGGACATCTCTGAGAGTTCTGGTCTCAATGGTGTCTGTATCAGGCTGAGAAAAACACTGTAATTTTATAAATTGGTTGAAAATCACCAGTTTACATTTAGATCATTTACCATATATTAAATTTGCATCTATGTGGGGCATTTATGCTCATCATTTGTCATCACTTTATCTTAATTCCAGTCGGTAATTTCCATTTTTACATATCTAGCCATCTTTTGCAATTTTTCATTGAATACTTTTAGTGTTTATAAGGCCTTTACTCAGAAAACTTATCACTGCACAACACTTGAGTTTTTGTGCTCAGAACTCATGTGATAGTGTCCTGAACTGGACAGGCCCTGGTTCCACATATGAAGAGTCAGGGAGGGGTAAGGTTCCTGCTCCAGACAGACTATGACCTGCCTGTCTCACCTGGGATCACTAGATATTTTCATTAAGTCCAATAGTTTCCCCTCCCCCACGGTTTTGCTTTCTACAGTTTCAGTTTCCTGTGGTCAACCACTGCCCAGAGGCAGATGACCCTCCTTCTGACATATGGTCACGAGGTCAACAGTCACCTAACACTACATCACAGAGCCTACATCACTCACCTCACTTCACTCATCTCCTCGGGTAGCCATTTTCTCATCTCGTAAGGGTAAGTACAGTACAACAACATATTTAGAGAGAGAAAGACCACAGTCACATACTTTTATTGCAGTGTATGTTTATCACTGTCCCCTTTTATTATCAGTTACTGTTGTTAATCTCTTACTGTGCATAGTTTATAAATTAAACTTTACCATAGGTACGTATAGGAAAAAACATAGTATATAGAGGGTTCAGTACTACCCACTGTTTCAATCATCCACTGGGGGGGGTCTTGGAAGTACCCCCAATGGACGATGGGGAACTGCTGCACAGGCGTCTTCATTCATGAAAAGGAGAGATGAAGAGTCTACGTAACACTCATAATACTTTCCCAAGGCCATTATATTTCTCCTCAGCTCCAACCTGGGTGAAGACTTTTTTCCACATTCATCAAGAAGATTCCTCTCAGAGTAAACTGTGAGTGAGCAATATAGATTTCACTAGGGTTCATGGGAAGAACCGCCGGGGCATTCCCACCCACAGAACTGCACCAAGACCTGTAGGCCTATCTCTTTTCTCAAATCTTTCTCTTCAGCTCCAGCTACCAGCCCACCTTTCCTTCACCTTTGCATGACAGTTCTCTGAACCTCATTGGCTTTTGTGTCCCCTCACCTGGCACTTAACATGGTCTTAAGGACCCAATGGGCTATCACTGTGAGAGAGCTGATTCTAAATTCAGCAAACCATAGATTTCTTACAAGGAAGATCCCTGGAAGGCAGTAGGGGATTACTAATGGGGGGGGAAAAATTATACGACTGCATATTCAATAAAAACGAGCTTGCAAATAAACAACAGCAACAAATTAGGTCAGAGGCTACCGTGAAAGGAGCCATTATTAGCGAATTCCCCAGGCAAAAGTGGGGCGTTGGCCAGTTCTAGCAGTTTCAAAACCAAAGCGATTTGTTCCTGAGTTCTCAAATACAAAGCCCAGTAGCTGAGACCGGGAAGGGAAGTCTTGAGTGACCCCAGTAAGCGCCGGGCTGAGGAGGAGAGGACGGCTGTGAGAAGTCCAGGGCTTCTGACAATAGGTCAGCAGCCCGGAGGGGGCTAATTTCTGGCGCCATAAATGATTTTAAAAAGGAGACAAAAAAGGAAATCCTGACTATTAAGGTAAGTAAGAAAGGGGAAAAAAACCTTTGAAAATTGATTTCTCTATATCTAACTCAATAAAAGTCTTCCCCAAACAGAAAAGCTACAATAAGCTTAGCTTATTTTGGATACATTTAAAGGAGTAAGAAAACTGCCTATCAGGACTCAGCCAAAAGCAAAACATCATTTTTTTTTTTTACCCTCCCCACAACCAGTACCCTTACTTGACTTCCCTATATCATTAAAAGTACTATTGCTGGGGAGGTGAGGTGGGGTGAGGGACATAGGTGAAGGGGATCAAGAGCACACTTATCACGATGAGCGCTGAGCAATGATCACTCTATTCAACACCTGAAACTAACACAACACTGTATGTTAACTACACAGGAATTAAAATTTAAAAATCCTTTGCAGACATACATACACTTCTGCACACTTGCTAGAAAAAAGCGTGGTGTAATCTATACAATGGAATATTATTCGGCCATAAAAAGGAAAGATGCACTGACTCACGCTGCAACATGGACGAACCTTGAATGTATCGTATCAACTAAATTAAGTGGAACACAAAAGACAACACAGTGTAACTCTGAACACATTATACTAAGTAAATGAAGCCAAACACAAAACACAACATAGTGTGTTCCACTTACATGAAATGCCCAGAATAGGCAAATCTAGAGAAAAAGAAAATAAATTACTAGTTGTCCAGAGCTGGGGGTTTGGGAGGAAATGGGAATGACTGCTAATGGATATGAAGTTGTTTTTTTTTGGGGGGGGGGAGGCAGTGATGAAAATGTTCTGAAATTGTGTTGATGGTTGCACAACTCTGTCAATATACTAAAACAACCAAAATGTACATTTTAAATGAGTGAATCGTATGGTATATGAATTTTATCTCAATAAAGCTGTTCATTTAAAATAACATAAAGAGGGGCACCTGTGTGGCTCAGTCGTTAAGCGTCTGCCTTCGACTCAGGTCATGATCCCGGGGTCCTAGGATCGAGCCCCGCATTGGGCTCCCTGCTCCCTGGGAAGCCTGCTTCTCCCTCTCCCACTGCCCCTGCTTGTGTTCCTGCTCTTGCTCTCTCTCTCTGTCTGTCAAATAAATAAATAAAATCTTTTAAAAATAAAATAAAATAAAATAACATAAAGAAAAATAAAAGTTTTACTGCTTTCTAAGTTCATTGGGCTCAAAACATCTGTGTGTTTTGGGAGTTTTCATCTGACCATCCCCCAAACAGGTGCCAAATGCTGAAAATCTGACCTACCGCATTGTGTTCCCTAAATGAGGGCGTGAACACACCAGCCATCCTGGTCAAATGCTCGTGGCACAGTCACTCCCCATGACTAATACTGGAAAATACTGGCGCACTTAGTAATGCTGATCTTCCACATGTTGATGCACTTCATTACACCCTATCAAAATATCGCAAAATCACATCAGAAAAGTTTTGAAGTATCGGTACACTAGTAAGTTCACGGTGACAGACACAAATTTTTCAAAATTCTCATTTTTGCTTGAAAGGACAAATTTTATCATTGGCAATAACTGCTGTCAAATGCCTTGAAGTGACAGGCTCGTGTTGTTCATTTCCAAGAAAATGTCTGCCAAATATCCAAGTCTGAATGATGATAATATGTCAATTAGTCTCCCATGAAAACATGGTGCTCCCTGAAAAATGCAGCCAGTTCATTGTGCAGCCCAAACATTTGTGGAAGGGCTTTCCCTCCAGACAACCAACATTCTCTCGTATGCAGAAGTGCTTTATGAGTGCTTTCCATTTTGTCACGGAGAATATTAAAGAGATGTGAACCCAAGGGTTGAGATTTTTACTGCTTCATCAAGGGCATTCTTAAGTGAAACTGGTATTTTTTCCTGCAGGTCCAACAAGGTGAAAAACAGGACTGCAGCTCGTGCCATGACCTTGATTTCTGCTAAGGCACCAAAAGTTTCCCAAGCATTGGTTTTGCACCATTAATACAAACACCAAACCCAGTGAAAAAACGCTAGTAGTAACATCTTAGTATTATTATGAAAATAGCTTCGTCTTTGCAGACCCTCCCCCAAAAGAATCTAGGGAGACACCTAGGAGCGTGCAGACTCCACTCTGTGAACCTGTGGTTTAGATCATTAAAATTCCTTCCTAATAGGCCTCCCTATCTCCAGCAATCTACACAGCAGATCATTTTTATCTCAAAATGCTGCCAGATGCACTTATCTAAAGAACAAGTACAGATATCTATCCCTCCTGCCCCCATCAAAACCCTGTGAGTGCTCCCCACTGAAGACAAAATGAACTGCAGATTCTCACAGCGACATTAAAGATACTCTGTGAGATTACCTAAACTGCTTATTCTGCCGGGTTCCTCCATCTCCTGCACTCAAACCCTCTGTCTAGTCAAAAAGAACGTAGGGTCTCCCAGCTTGACATGTGCTTCTATAATTTCCTCTGCCCAGAACACACCTGTCAATATTCAATGGTTCCTTAAACCTGTGGTTTTCACCCCTGGCTGCTAGTGAGAATCACCTGGGGATTTTTCTTTTTTTTTTTAAATACCTATTTTTAAGCCCCTCCTTCCAAAGATTTTGATTTAATGTGAACAGGGTCAGGCCTGAGAACAGGTATTTTTAGAGCTTCCTAGGTGACACTTTGTTCTGCCCCAGTGAGACCATCTTATGTGCTACTGCCTGGAGGAAAGCCTCTTGGATTTTTCCAGAAGGGCACACTTCCTCTCTGGACACTTGAAGCCTCCTGTTCTCACCTCCTCCACAGCGCATTTCAGTTCTGCTTTATAACCTAACTATTGTTCCATTTACCTCATCTCCCAACTGAGCTGCAACAATCTTTTTTTTTTTTATTTAAAGATTTTATTTATTTGAGAGAGACAGAGCATGAGAGAAAAAGAGAGAGTGAGCACAAGAGAGAGCACAAGCAGGGGGAGCAGCAGAGGGAGAAGGACAAGTAGACTCCATGCCGAGCAGGGAATCTGATGGGGGGCTCAATCCCAGGACCCTGGGATCATGACCTGAGCTGAAGGCAGACGCTTCACTGACTAAGCCACCCAGGCGCCCCCATTTTAACTATTTTAAAGTGTACAATTTGGTAGCACAAAGTAGATTCACAATGTTCTTGCAACTGTCACCACTATCCAGTTCCAGAACTTTCTCGTCACCCCAAGTGGGACCCCCATCCCTGTTAGCCGTCATTCCCTATACCCTGCTTCCCCCTAGACCCTGCCAACTCCTAACCTGCTGTCTCTATGGATTATAGGACATATAAGCCTATCAAAAGAGACAGGTAAGCCCCATGTGTTGCTGGCTTCCCTCTGATGGCTTCCCACCACCCACCATTCACAGGAACTCACAAGTTGCAGCCCCTCTGAAACCCACCTTCACAAGCAACTTCAGACCGTTTTCAAGCAAAAGTGCCCTATTTATTGTACTATTTATGTATTTCTTAACCATTTAACATGTGTAGAACCAATGCTACCATTTTTACTTGGTTCCTATCTTTTTCATTAATGTGTCCCTGAATACATTTTTGAATGCTGGGTCCCTAACCCTATTTTCTCTCTCAGTGCTGTGGTTTTCATTGTGCAATTTTGGGCAGCATGGTGATTTTTAGGAACACAGAAGTTGCAGGATAGCAGAACTGACTATATATATGGCTTTTACTTCAAAATAGAAGCTTAGGTCCAAGACCAGGCTTTCATGACCTGCTTCTTCTTTTGCTCTGACTCAATCCTGGACATCCAAACAAAGACATCACTGCACTTGTGAAAAGCCTCTCTCCATCTAACTACTGTTAGAATTTATTCTCACACCGTATTAAGTAGGTAGAACCTCCTCCTCCGCAGTCAGAAAAATCCATGTAAGATTTCCTGCACAAGATACAGAGCTATTATATAAAGAAACTCTCGTTGCCCTCATCAAATCACCCATTTTCCACACAAATCTCTGATCTGCTTGCAGATCTCTTGTTTACAAAAGAATGACAACAGAACCACAGAACCAAGATTGAAGGAATCGTTTCTCTCAAAATCCCTGGAGTTCATTTACACCATACTCAATTTTCCCCTTCTTAAATTTATGGGAATTATCGAGCAATTTATTGCCACACTTAACCAGACTTAATTGGACTGCTTCAAGTGAAAATCATTCGGAGAGAGAGGGGCAGGGGCAAGATGTTGGTTAGAATAAACAAGCGAGCTTTCAGAGTAATTTGAGAAGAACATTTTGGCCCCTCAGTGTTCCCAAATATACCATCAAAATAAAATCGCACTTCATGTAAAAATAGAGTAACAATTATTCAATGGCTCTACATTATATAGAGAAATAATTGCAAAAAAAGCCTTCCTCTTAAGTCTCACAGTTGGGCAGCCAGTAGGACTTCTCTGCTTGCTTATAGTACCCCTTTCCCGCCTTCTTCCCCTCTGTAATGCAGACTGAGACGCAAGACCATCTTCTCTTCTAATTCCTAGAACCCCCGGCCAGGGCCTGTCCTCAACCCATGAACCAAACAGGCCTGTGTGGCCCAACAGGCAGTGACAAGAAGGGACCACAACTGGGGTAGCTGTTAGGTCACTCCACCTCTATCGCTGCTTCCCAAACTTCACATTTCGGCTGTGCGCACGGATTTGCAGCCCGACTCCTTCAACGACTAACCCAGAAGGTGTACCAAACCTTCACTTCCCCTAAATGCAGATGTATCTTTCCCTGGAAGTCTAAATGCTCGGTGCCCACCCACAGCCCTTCTGCATCTCCGCCTTTTCCTAATGAGACTGCATGTATGTGAAAAAGAAACAGCGATGGGGCCAGAGTTAGTCACCCCAGCTAGCTCCCTGTCTCCAACAACTGTTGGCAGTAAAAAAGTCCAGGGAGGGACGCCTGGGTGGCTCAGTCGGTTAAGCGGCTGCCTTCGGCCCAGGTCATGATGCCAGGGTCCTGGGATCGAGTCCCACATCAGGTTCCTTGCTCAGCAGGGAGCCTGCTTCTCCCTCTCTCTCCCTCTGCTTGTGCTCTGTCAAATAAATAAAATCTTTAAAAAAAAAAAAAAAAAAGTCCAGGGAGTTATGTCATTCCATCAAGGACCCCGGGCAGGAGAGGAGATGGGAATTCCACCCCATGACAAAAAACAGAAACAGAAACAGCCTGGGTGGCTCAGTCGGTTAAGTGACTGCCTTCAGCTCAGGTCATGATCCCAGGGTCCCAGGATCGAGCCCCGCATCGGGCTCCCTGCTCCACGGGGAGCCTGCTTCTCCCTCTCTCTCTGCCTGCCACTCCCCCTGCTTGTGCTCTCTCTCTCTGACAAATAAATAAATAAAGTCTTTAAAAAGAAAAAGAAGAAACAGAAACCAGAGCAGAAAAAAACAAAGGGGGAAAAATGGCAGAGGAAGATAGGAATTGAATGAACTGCAGAATCCCAGAGGCTTTGCTAGAATCCTCTACCTGCCCTCTACTGAAGCCCAGAGCCTTAGCCTCTGTCCCCCTCCCTATGCTGCAGGAGATTACTACCAGCTCAAGCACTAGGTGCAGGGGTGCAGGGGAGGGGACGAATGCCTGAGGACGGGACAAAATTGAGGACAGAGTAATTCCCAGCCTTCCCAAGTTAAAAAACCAACATTGTCTCAAGATCTCAGAATGGCTTTATGATCTGCAGTGCTGTTGGCACTGAGACACCTCAGACACGTTAAGGCTGGCATCAGAATCTACTACTTATTGGAACAGCATCTATGGCAACACGCATTCCAAATCCAAGCAACTGCATCCTACGCAAGAAACACAGCCCTTTGATGAAGATGCAGTGCAGGGCAGTGACAAAGCATAGGTTCTGAAGTCAGATAACCTGGCTTCAGATTCCAGCACCATTCGGCTCTGGCCTTGGTTTCAGGCAATCACCTTAGAGAGGATGCATTTATGAACTAGCAGCTCTCACTTATTAAGTACCTACTATATGCTAGACACCATGCTATATACCTCGTATATGTTATATCCTCATAAGCAAACTGCAAGATTAAATAACTTGTCCGTCACATAATGCAGAAATGCTGGGATTTGAATCGAGGTCTGCCTGACTCCCAATCTCATGCCTCCTTCCTGTCTCAAACAGTATTTCTCTACATTAAATATGCTATCTTCTGGATCTCTCAATAAAGAATCTCTGAATTCCAAGCAGTCTTCTCCCTGCTTCATGGAGAGCAGGACTTCATGCTGTGACTAGATTCGATGAATTCTCTCATGTGTTCTGGAGAGCACAGGTTCCTAGTGCTTCTTAAGAAGGCCCACACCCATTTTCCATCAACAAAGTGTTGAGTGTAGTCTCCTACAAATCCACAGAGAGAAAGTTTTGTCTCCTTTTTGTCCACAGTCACTAACCTCTTGGCATGAGGTTCTTTCTATCCCTTGAATTTTCAGAAGCTTCCCTTCCAAGCTTCCCACCTCTATAATTTCATCATCCTTGTCTAGGAACTCTTCATCCACTTGAACATGAGAGAACAGAAAATATTGTTTGAAGACTTTTGTCTTTCACAAGTTAGATTCCATTTGCAAACACTCAGCAGAGAAAATAACTCAAGGCAGAAAGACTCACAGACCAACATATAGATATTTTAGGGTCTGTAGGCCTCCTTCTTCTGGTTCCCCATTATTCTTCTACATGAGGAATGTGGTTCAGACCATACGCATCCACAGAAACTGCTCCCACAGAAGTCACTGATGACATTCCAGATGCCAAATGATAATTGATTTCTTATTTAATATAGATGAAGTTCCCTTCCATTTGAATATAGAGTAGGAAAGTTTTCCACCACTACAATACTTTGCCAATTTCTCCATCCAGTTCTATTAGTATTTGATTTGCATTTATTCCTGAGTGCAAAAAAAATTCTTAATTGAATTCTGTTTTATCTGATATTAATAATGCCATACTTGATTCTCACTTGCCATTGTTAACAGATCTTAGCCTGTCTTTTTATTTTTAGTTTTGGTGGGTCATTATGTTTTTTAATTGTGGCAAAAACCAAAACATAAAATGTGCCATCTTAACCATTTTTAAGTTTCCAGTCAGTAGTGTGAAATATATTCACGCTGTTGTGAAATAGATTTCTGGGACTTTTTCATCTTGCAATTCTGAAACTCAATACCCATTAAACAGCGGCTCTCCCTCCCCTCTTACCCCCAACTCCTGGAAACCACCATTCTACCTTCTGTTTCTATGAATTTATCTACTTTAGAGGTGGGTCATTATGTTGCAAGACCATCTCTTATAAACAGCCTTTAGTTGGATTTTTTAAAACCCAATCTCAGTTTGAACCCTGCAGCGTTTAGCCCAACTGCATTTATTGAGATGACAGAGATGTGTGCATTTATTTTTTACATTATGTTTAATCCTTTTTGTTATTTGCTATGTACTTTATCATCCATTTCATTATAAAGAATAGAATATGTCTTGAAGTTATCTTTGTCTTTATCAAAAACAAAGTAAACCCTATATTTCTCTAATGATAAAGTCCAAAGCAAGGTCACTTGCAATTCTGTCATATGCAGCAATAAAAAATTCAGCATCACAAAAGAATGACCCAAAGGGATGGTTGTCTTTTTAAAAAGTACCATGAACAAACCTTTGACTTACAGTCAAAATAAAGGCCTAGTTAACTAAACCCAGTCTCCATCAATCATTTCTTTAATTCAAGCAAGTCACATCTGGAATTTTAACTGCTATCAAGGTAGGTAACCTCTTACCCCTGGAATACTCATGGTAAATTTTACATTCTGGATCCAGTACAAACTTGAACTAACTTCTTACTACGTCTATCTGTTAGAATTCAAGACAGGCAAACTAAACTTCCATTCACTCCTAAATCAGCTGTAATGAGGAAGGAAATCTGCTTTAAAAACAAAAAATATGTTCCAAACCATAATAAGGAATGTATCTAGATAGAAGGAATCTTTCTAGAATAATAGAAGGGCTATCCACAGGGAGGTGGCACCCCCACTACTCTGTCCTTATACTAATTATAATCAGGACTTTATCATAAAAATAAGGTATTAGTTTTCCAGATCATGGAGAAAACACTTTAAGTGACATCATAAACCAACAATTCCTACGGCTTATTCTTACACGTAACACATCAGGTGAGTGGGAAATGGTTAACATGGACAAACTCTGTCATTTACACTTAAGTAAGAAATCAACTGACGAGTATTCTACCTAGACCTCACAGCCACATTAAAGGATACTTGACCAGCAATAATCCCTTTTCCAACCAAGGAACAAATCCCAGCCCTATTTTTCCTTCCCCCAGTATCAGAGGGAAGATCAGAGCCTGGAAACAGAACAATAACTGAAGAGAGGTCTAGCCACTCACTGGCCATGTGACTTGGGAAATCTCATTTTCTCATTTATAAAATGGGGATAATATCATCAACTACTTCATAAGACCATTTTAAGGATAAAATAATGGATTATCAACTACCTAGCACAATGCCTGGCCCATAGGAGCTACTCATTAAATACTGTTAAAAACAACAAGAAAACATTTGTTCCATTACCTTGTTTTTAATTCAAGGAACAAACCCACATTCATTAAAGTGATACATTTACTGATACGTCCCATCTATAATTTAGTTTCCTTTTTTTCATCATTTTCCTAACTATAACCTGCTTAAGCTTCTAAAACGCAGGCTGCATTTGAATCTATTCCTGTGCTGAAAAGTGATAAGAAAGAAACAGACTGAAATGAGATATTCATACCAAAAATGAGGTTGGTTCCCAAACATCACAACATCTTTTCACAGGGAAGCTTCATGTGTAAGCGTGGCCTTAAAGCACGGAGTTAAACCGGGGCCCCACTGGGAAAACAACAAATCTGAAAATCCATAGCTGCACCAAATTTGAAATTATAAACAATACTAACTCTACGTTGTACAAGTTATGTCCCTGATAAAGAGATGGGTGAGTTCACTCTCAGGTAATTGTAATATCTATTACTTCCTATAATATCTTTATGATTTAAATTACAGTGTGTGAGGAAAATCATATGTTCCAGAGACAATGCCTCCCCCCACCCCCACAGGGTCACCCCAAGGCTTCTCTCTCATGTCATTTAGAGTAATCATCTTGCCCCTCAAAAATCCAAGCCAGCTATTTAAAACATACTAAGGTTAGTCAGATTCTTTCTTTCTGAAATATGAGGTGATTTTGTATGTGTGGTTACTTACACTGACTTCTAGACAAAGCTCAAAAGTTCTTCTCAGTAGGCTGGCTCCCGATGAAGGCAACAACCAAAGCACTCCAGGTGCCATCCTTGCAGGGAGCTGCACTTAAAAAAAGTCACTGATACTAAATGACTAGAGCACTAGAGGCAAGCCAGTTCCGATAAAATTCCATCTTCCCAAGATATATTGATCTTCAAGTTAATCAGCCTAAGACTTGGTTTCCCTCATCTAAAAAAATGGATATTATAAGTGTACCTAGTCACGGATCTGCTACAAAGTTCAAATGAGACATGCTTATCAAGTATGGCATTACACTTATGTTATCAATAAATGGGACATTCATCATCACTATTCTTCTTATTAAAGAACCAGCAATGGATTTTTCTCTCTTTCATAAAACTAGAGCTAATGAAAACATTAGCAATTTTAATCAACATAAAAATTCATCAAAAAGGCATAATATTGAGGGGTGCCTGGGTGGCTCAGTCATTAAGCGCCTGCCTTCGGCTCAGGTCATGATCCCAGGGTCCTGGGATCAAGCCCCGCATCGGGCTCCCTGCTCAGCAGGAAGCCTGCTTCTCCCTCTCCCACTCCCCCTGCTTGTGTTCCTCTCTTGCTATGTCTCTCTCTCTGTCAAATAAATAAATAAAATCTTAAAAAAAAAAAAGGCATAATATTGAAATCCTCAAAGACCGGATCTCTGAGTATCTACCATAATCCAAGAAGTCACACTATTATCCTACTCAGTGCCCTTGACAGCCCAGCAAATTAGGTATTATCATCTCCAAATTAAAGATGAAGCGAAAGCTCAGATAAATACCCACAGCTAAAATGGGGAAGAGTTGCATGTTCAACACCAGCTTCATCATCCCCAAGTCTCTATCTGCACATTAGATCAGGGTGTCCCCTGTGGTGACCGATACTAGCAGTGTCCCACTAAATGTTTGCCAGTGAAAACACTGAAAAGCAACAACAAAATAAACCAATATTACATAACCAAAAGCACGTGTGAAAGTGCCTTTGCAAAGAACATCTACTATGGTTATGACTTGCTTACTTACTTAAAAACATTCAGTTAAACAAATAGCACCATGAACACATAATTTAGACAGCCCCTTAATATCTACTGGCAAGGAAAGGCCATCCAATGCTCGAAGATTCTGAATCTTGTACCTCACATGATTTTGCGAGGGTTAAATTACTATCACCTTAAAAACTGAGCCCTCTCATACACTGCTGGTGAAAATGTAAAATGTATAGTCACTCTGGAAAGCAGTTTGGCAGTTTCTTATAAAACTAAACTTGCACTTACCATACGACCTAATAACTGTACTCTTAGGCATTTATCCCAGAGAAACAAAAATAGCCCCAAACTGGAAATAACCCAAATGTTCTTCAATGGAATGAATGGTTAAACAAACTGGTTCATATACTATGGAACAGGACTCGGCAATAAAAGAAATAAACTACTGATATAAGCAACAACTTGAACACATCTCAAGGCATTATGCTTAGAAAAAAAAAGCTCATCTCAAATGATTATATACAATATGATTCCACTTATACGATATTCTCAAAATGACAGGATTATAGACATGGAGAACAGACAAGTAGTTAGCAGGAGCCAGAGAGAGTGCAGAGATGGGTGCACTTACAAAGGAGTAGTTAAGGGGGGTCCTTCGTGGTGACTCAACCGTCTGTATTCTGATTATGGTGGTGGTTACACAAACCCATACATGGGATTAAACTGCATCAAACTATGCACACACACACTAGGACACCTGTAAACTGAGCAGAGCATGTAGTCAAGGTAACAGTAATGTACCAATATCAGTGTTGTAGTTTGATGCTCTATCACTGCTAAATAAGGTATCGTCTTTGGGGGAGCTAGGTGAAGGGTACGTGGAACTCTTCATGTGTGAGTAACCTTCTGTGAGTCTATAATTTTAATTATTTCAAGATTAAAATAAAAGTTTAAAAAACAAAAGGCGCCTGGGTGGCTCAGTTGGTTAAGCGTCTGCCTTCAGCTCAGGTCATGATCCCAGAGTCCTGGGATCAACCCCACATCGGGCTCCCTGCTCAGCGAGGAATCTGCTTCTCCCTCTCCGTCTGCCCCTCCCCCTGCTTGTGTGCCCTCTCTCTCTCTCTCTGTCAAATAAATAAAATCTTAAAAAAAAAAAAAAAGTCCCTAACAGCTTTTTAGCCCATCCGTATGTAGATACCTGTAAACAGCCTGGGCAACATTCCTCTTTCCTGAGGTTGTGATTTCCCCAAAGTTCCTCAAGCTAGCAGCAGACTGGAGACTCCTGTCACTTAACTCATAGAACAGTTCTCTATCGCACCTTTTCTAATGGAAGAAAATGCAAATGCAAATGTATGAATATATCCACAGTTTTGGCTTTCAGTGAAGCCATTCCCTCAGTGTTTTGAGTCCTTGGGGATCCTGATCCAATGCATAGGGCCTTGATTACATCTAGACTTGGAAGCACCTAACTCTGCCTGGAAAGGTCATGGGAGGCTTCCTCCAAGAAGTGAAATCTGAGCAGAGTCTGAAGGTTGAGGAGGACGTCACCTGGCAGAACTAGAAGGAAAGAGCATTCCAGGAAGCTGCAGGCCTGGGACAGCACCCCAGGTTTAGCCCCAGGTTTAGAGAGCTGCCAGGAAGGGGGGAGGGGCTGTGATGACAATACAACAACCTGTGGGAAAGAAGCGGTCTTAAAGGTCCACAGTGCCACATCCTAAAGCTCAGGGACACACACCTGCCACACTCCACCACAGACAGGCAGTCTCAACACCTCTCTTTACATTTTGTTTAAGAGACCTACATTAGATTTTGCCTCCTCACATGCACACGTTTTGCTAGTTAATATAAATAAGGTATCACGGTTCTAACAATTTCCCCAATAATTATGATAATACAATGCTTTGTTGGTTTTCTAAGCAAGGCAAGTGGATTTCTCTGGGGCAGTAAAATTAAGCCAATGAGGAATGATATCAAAATCACTAGCCCAAATTATACACAAAAGCTAAAGGAATCTCATGTAACATACTCCGTGTCTGTTCTTATTCAATCTTGCCCTTTCTCAAAGCTGGTCTATACTCTCAAAATAAACTTAAGCCATGTTTTACGTTAGTAATTGTGGGGAAAAGTAAAATGGACAGGGGGTAAGTAAAAATACAGAGGTGTCCTACCAAAAGGAGCCAGTAATTCTTGATTTAAATTTAACAGTTTTTTTCACTGTGGCAGTAAAATATTAATGGCCCTGCAAAGTTGAATTCACATGGGCAGTAATTCACAATCTCTGGAACAGAGTCTTTATTTTATGTCAAGTCATTACATCAGTAAAAGTTACCAAAAATAAATCCATTTGACTTCCAGTATTTTAGACAATAAATAGAGCCATTTCTCCCAATGTCAAGTTAGCTTTGAAATACACAGGCTTATAATGGTGAAAACCCCCATGTTATCAAAGAAATGGCATGCCATATCCCATAAATATGTCTTAAAACTAACAAATGTGATTCTGCTTCTTGTAGTTTTGAGCTGTCTTCTGTTCTCTGAATTAATCTAAAACTCTGAGTATGAATTATATGCCGTGTACTGGATGGGATCAGCTCTCCCTACAGCTCCTGAGATTGTTTTCAAATGTGCTGGACCCATGATTGATCGATGAGTCTACAATGACCAGAGCATCAAGTATATGCAGTAATGTGATCTCCTGTCTACCTGGGGAAGCAAACAACTCTTGTAGGATACAGGGATGCCAATTTAATGGACAAACATCCGGGTGAGTCATTCACCTCATGAGGTACTTAACTGTCCACAGTTTTCACAAGACAAAGAAGAATCCAAGAACCTTTACATCTGATAAACCTCGGGCTTTTTGACGGTAATAACTATCTTTACCTCTCTATAGCCCCAGTCCCTGATACAGTGCCTCTCAATAAATGTTTTTTGACTGAATGAAAAAATGACAGAATGAATGCATGCCTGGTGCAATTCAAGAAACAGTTAAAATATGATATATGCATTATTTATTCATTCACTTATTTTTTGTTACGAACATTTATCAGGTGCTCATAATGAACCAAGTACCATGCTAGCTAATGAGGAAGACAAAAAAATCGTATGTCACAGGGGACGTAATCAGAGATGTGATAGGAGAGAAAGACATGACCCAAGTGACCGAAGAGAAGAGAAAGGGAAAAAAACCTAAGTACGGTCATAACAAACTGCATGGTTTCGAACTGACACCCTGGTATGGGGGATGGAGGAGATGCTTTTAAATTCCATCCCTGGAAAGAAAGCCAATGTCCTGCTGGGAGGCAGAAGACTAACTCAGACACAAGGGGCCTTCATATGCTTATCATCTGTGGGCCTGAAAGCTGTAAAACTCTCATTTCAGAAGCATTTATTAATATCTGGATTGAAGGCAAAGATGAAACGGTTGTGGGACCACAGGTTGGCAATTCCTCAGACTCTTCGGAAAACAGTGGACTGTCATGGTGTTTAGTTTAGGAGTTTCACTTTGATAGGATCCCTTAACCCCATGTAAATTGGCCCCCTACTTCAGAACCCGAGGTCATTTTCTCTGTGGTTGTTTTGTCTTAACTACAGGGATTCCTGAGGAGGTTTAAGCCACACAGTTTCAAAGGCACAGTGTTACTTGAAATTTGGTTCAACACAGTTAAAGAACAGATTGCCATCCCAAAAGGATTTCTAGCTATCACGAACAAAAGAATGGAACTTAACCAGGAAAAAGCTGGGGGGAAAACAGGACATGTGGTCATCCCAGCCTGGTGGCAGCTCCTACAAAGGATACAATGTTAAAAATAGAATCAACAAACATTCACACGGAGATGGTATCTAGAAACAGCACAAAGATTGATGGCATCCCTCCCCTAAAAGGACCTTAAAGGAGGAAGCTATGGACCACAGGCATGCATACACACAGCAAGGCATGCGGATTAATGCTTTAAAGGAAAAAAAAATTTTTTAAAGGACTTCAGTCTTGCTATTTCACCTACATTCAATGTCCTTGGTTAACAAGTAGGAGGTAGCATGGAATACACAAAGAAGGAGAATGGTTAGTGAAAGATGAGCAGAATATTCTCTGGCCTTAGGGAAACTGACTCCTGGTTTAGGCTTCCCCTGAGGCACTTGGCCCCTGGCTTTACAGACCCACTGTCTTTGCAGAATTCACTAAGCAGGAGGCCCACATTAACCAGTCCTGACGGTCAGAGGTCCCGGGTTTCACTCCCACTGACAATGTTAAGTGAAATGGATGAATCCATTTAGGATTCAGGTACCTTAGAATTTAGAATCCCAAATTCCAGAATCACCACACACCCCTAAACTCCAGAATTATCTACTTTCTGAGACTTCCAGCTCTTCATCCAACCTAATTCCCAGAATGGGGCTACAGGTCCTAACTCTCCTTTCAGGAGCCGGAGGGAGGGGAGGTGCCAGGCGAGGGTGAGGTGGTCATGTGTGTACCTGCCGGGGTCACTGAGTCTCTGAAAGGCAGAGGCATGTCCAGGTAGAGTTCTTTTTAGCTAGACCAAAACAAAAAGGGAATCCAGGGCTGGCTGAGGCAGAATTTATCTTGCCATTCCATAAATGTTCTTGTCATGAGCCTTCTTAAACTTCCTCAAGTATATAAACTATGCTTTCTTATTTAATTTTATAATTAGATCTTTCAATTCTGTACCTCCTTGCCTCAGTGAAAAAGAATATGGTTTAAAAGGCTGCTTGGGGGCACCTGGGTGGCACAGTCAGTTAGGCGGCCAACTCTTGGATTCGGGTCTGGTCGTGATCTCAGGGTCGTGAGATCAAGCCCTGAGTCAGGCTCCATGCTCAGTGTGGAGTCTGCTTGAGATTCTCTCTCTCTCAACCACCCCCCCGAGCCCCCGTGCTTGTGCATGCTCTCTCTCTCTCTCAAAAAAGTAAATCTTTAAAAAAAAATAAATGGATGTGTGCTTATAAAGGACAAAGACTGCTTTCTTTGGTGAATCATCATATACAGTCAGGTGTTTATTACTTTGGATTGGAGTTTCTCAAACTGTGAGTTATGTCTCATTAATGGTTCCTAAAATGGCTTAAGAAATCAATTTTTTTAATGGAATGGAGTGGAGTGCAATGGAATGGAATAGAATGGAAAAGAAAATATCAGAATATATCGCATGTTGTCAGGTTATTATTTGTTGAAACTTGTACCATAGGGGAGGCTAGGATTTGGCTTTCAAAGGTAAAAAACAAAAAACAAACAAACAAAAACACCCTATTCTGAGTAATGTCAACTTGACATTTAGAAAAATATGAATGCATTATTCATACAACTCATATTACTTGGAATTCTTCACTCCATTACAATGATTCAGAACCATTTTAATTTTAATTAGACAAAATCCCATACCCTTTACAATTTAGTCTCAAGAAAAAGGATATTAATAGAATGGGTTGAGCCTTTACTACAATAACAACATTCCTCCTCCCTCAGGCACAGAAAGCTTGCAGTGACACCAACAGCTTGAGAGAGGGGTAAATCCACCATGGAAAACCACCGAATTCCTAAATGCCTAAAGAAATCTCTTCCGAAGACAAGACAGACTGAACCAATAAATTGCAGAAACTGACCCGATGAACTGTACGAGTGTCTGTACTAATATTTCAAAATAACTTTTAAAAGTTACAGTAGAAAATATATCTATGACCAAAAAAACCAGATTTTAAAATAATAAGTATATCAAGGTAGGTTTCAAAAAACCTTCATGTGTGCTATCATATTTAATAAGAAAATGCCTGGCCTTTGATTCAATGAGGCAAACTCCATTTCTCAGAGTGGCAGTAATATGTCATGATAAAAAAACAAAACAAAACAAAACCCTTTACTTCAGTAATTTTCTTAATCAGTATTCATCCTCGATTGCTGTAAAATTTATTTCACCCTTAAAAAATATCATGCAAATAAATTTTAAATACAAATCCAATCTTTACTTAATCAATAAAGGCCTTTCTGTATAATTTACTCTTTCTAAATCCTTGGTCAATCAATTTTGCTTTAAGACATAATTTGCTTTAACTAAGACATAACTATTCTGAGGGGGCCCTTTAAATTGATTCTGTTACACTGCTAAATTAAAAGTCAGTATATTTTTCAAGTAAATATGATCCAAGCTTATTGATAAAGATGGAGTAAACTTTAAGTCGTTTAAAAATAGCTAAAACCATGAAAGTAAATGGCTTTTTAGTATCTATTTAAGCTTTACCTTTCTCTCCTTCTTTATGCTTTTGTCAAAACTATGGCATTAAAATCTCAACATCTCTCTCTCCCGCTCCTTCCCTGAACAGTACCATATATATAATAGGTACCTGAGAAAAAAATTATTTTCTGAATGGAAAAATTACACAGGGCACATTAAACTTATTCTAATAGCCAATTACAGCCAAACTTATTTATTGAATTTTATTCCCTAATGCAAGCTCTTATTAGCTATATAATTTATCTCCTTCAATCAACAGAAAGCCATCAATCCAAACCTTCAGTACTACATCCACTCAGCTGGCAGCTTGCTGTCTTGGTTAAGCTGCATGTGGACTATTACACAAGGAATAACAGAACATTTAAAACTAGAAATTCAACCATTAAAATCTTAAAAATAAATAAATAAAATAGACCCAACAGCTTTTTCTAACTCTCTCTTTTCCAAGGGTTACATACAATTCTAAACATTCCTCCCACCAAAAAATTAAACCACTCCCAATTACCCCCAAAATATAATGATGAAAAATTTAATTTTGTTGCTTTCCCAGGAATATCTGACAAGGCTAACGGGTATAGAAAATAATAAGAAACACCAACCATCCCACCATCTTTGTCAATTCCCCTCCACATTCATCCTAATCCCAGGCCACTTGCTCCCAAATAATTATCTAAATCTTCAGCCAAAAGGAGAAGACCAAGTATTAAGCAACAAACAAGAATTAATCAGATTTCTCTCTCCTATAATACACCACTGCCACAGGTTGAAAGGAGAATTCTCTGGGCCAATTTCCAAAGATGTCACTATAAATTAAACATACTCTCATAACTTTTTACCTCACTGTGGTTTAGAACCCAAATAAATAGCTCCCAAATTTCGAAGACACTGAGAGGGGAAAAAAAAAAAAAAAAAACTTGTTTCATTTTAGGTCCACTCTAAGTGTTGTGTTTTGTTTTTTTTTAAAGATTTTATTTATTTATTTGACATAGAGAGACACAGTGAGAGAAGGAACACAAGCAGGGAGAGTGGGAGAGAGAGAAGCAGGCTTCCCACCGAGCAGGGACCCCGATGCAGGGCTCGATCCCAGGACCCTGGGATCATGACCTGAGCCTAAGGCAGGCGCTTAACGACTGAGCCACCCAGGCGCCCCCACTCAGAGTGTTTAAAAATTTCTTAAAGTATAGAAACTACTGAAGAACTAGCAACACACAAAAAGCCATTATCTGCTTGTAGATTTTTCTTTCTGTGGTTCATTTCTCATCTGCAGTCCTAGGGATGGCTTGTAAATCACTCGGTCTAAAATCATGCCAAAATTCCCACGCCCACATACAAGTACAATGCACTCAGGGAACAGAGAATAATTTTTATTAGCTGAATCCAGACATATATGAAAAGATAAGTCTGCTACAAAATTCAGTAATTCATTCACTTACTCACATACGTATGTATGTAGCACCTGCTATATGTCAAACCCTCTGTGGGAGGATTATGTGGCAAAGATTTGTCTCTGCCCTCAGAGCTTGTAATCAGGTGGAGGACAAAAGAGCAGACAGAAATAATTAGAGTTCAAGGTCAAATGTTGTCAATGCCATCAGAATGACATAAACAAAATACTCTAGGATTCAAGAAGAGGCAAATTATCACTAGTTTATGTGGTCATGCAAGGCTTTTTGGAGACCAATTTAAATGGGGTCTTGAAGGAAGAATAGCATTTTGAAAAGCAGAGATGAATGGGTAATTTGAGAAATGAGAAGACAGAGAGCACCGACATTTCCCAGAAGGCTAGTGTGTATGTGAGCACTGTGCTGAGTTTTCATTTATAATAGCTTGTAATTCCTTTTCAAAGGGGAAACACAATGGGATTCAGCTGTAAGATCTGGAGGGGAAACAAAACAGTAGGGAAGATGGGGTGGGAGCAAATGTAGCATGCCTCCAATTCTGAGCCAGAAAATCTGGACTCTACCAGAGAGAAAAAGTAAAATAGAATATTACCAGCTATGCTTCTGAAGGACCAAAAAAAAGAAAGAAAGAAAGAAAGAAAGAAAGAAAAGGAGGAAAGAAGGGTGGGTCACATACTGCTATGGATGACTGGCACAGAGAATTGCTAAGCACATTTTCTATTTTTGTGACCGTTATGTGGTACCCCTTATATTTATATTACATAAAAAATGTCAGGATTTGAAAGGGTCCTACAAGATCATTTATTTCACCTTCTACCCAACTGCATAAATCCCTTTACATCATCCAGGGAAAACCCTCTGGCCAGTCTCAGTGCTTACACGATGGGCAACTTTACACTGAGCTGCTGTGTGTCAAGCGCTCTGACATAGGAGGTTACATTTCTCAGCGGCTTTGAGAGGGTAGGAACCATTTCCTTAAACTAAAGTCTTCCTACAGTTTGGTCCTTCCGCCCCCAATCTAGAAGAACACAGGACATTTTTCCATCTAAGACACGCTTTCTTCACATTGTAACAACTATAAAATCAGAAGGAGCCTTGCCATTAATTGTGTCATCATATTAATTGGCAGCAATTTTTCTTAGTGGTGAACAAAATAATGATGTATCTTATAATCACTAGTCTCTGCAATGCAATAAAACAAATCAGATAATAATGTCTTACACAGGTTTGGCCTAACCCCTCTTCATGGGCTAATCTCTTCTGTGACAAATGTCCTCAAAAGCAGAGGTGACAAGTATAGGCCCTGGACATTGGGGGTCCCACAGCAGTCCCCCATGTACTAGGTGGTTGACCTTGACCCAAGTGACCCTCCTTTGTACTTCAGTTCTTTCATTTGCAAAATGGGACTAAGAAAAAGACCTGCCTCCCAGACTTTTTAGGTGTGCATTACATGGAATCACACCTGTAAAAATCCTCTGCATGGGGCCTGGCACACAATCAACACTCAGTAAATTGTTAGCCATTATCATCAACTACCTCTAGACTAAATCATTCCCTCCCTACAATCACCCTCCATAAGACATGGTTTCTAAAACTTGCCCACTTCTGGATCCGCTCCAGTTTGTCAACATCCTCCTAAAAAATCTTTGGTCCAGAAAGGAACATGTTATGTTCTCAGTGGTTTAGAAATATAGGAGGACAATTATTGCCCTTACTCTTGACATTGAATATAGAGCAAGGGCTACTGCCTGTTTAGTAGAGCTGAAGTAGAATGACCAAGAAAGCATTTGTCGAAGAATTTTACAATTTACATATTCGGGGAACACATGTGGAAACTGAGTCAGAACACCAGAATGGCAGAATATGGGAGCACCTGGGGTGGCTCAGCTGTTGAGCAAGTGACTCCTGGTTTCGGCTCAGGTCATGATCTCAGGGTCCTGGGACTGAACCCCGCGTCGGGCTCCGTGCTCAGCACGAAGTCTGCTTGAGATTCTCTCCCTCTCTCTCTCTCTCTCTCCCTCTCCCCCTGCTCGCACTCTTTCACTCGCTCGCTCTCAAATAAATCAATAAATAAAATCTTTAAAGAGAGAGAGCAAATGGCAGAATACTGTACCAGAAGAGGACCTGACTGGTTCCTGACTTCAAACAGATTAGAAAAGCTCATCACATGCCCGGATTCTGAGAGGAGACACCACAGCACCCCTGTCCCTACCCAACTCCACCACAGCTGCCTGCTCTGCAGAAAGCTGGTGTCACGAGCAGCAGCTCCTGCAAGGGCCACTCTGCACATCCCAAACCAGGGCCTCTGGGATTTGGGAAACAATCAGTCATGGCACAGACTCTGGTGACCTCTCAAACGGCAAAAGAAGCTACCTCCTACCTGTTAAGTAGGAAGCACAAAATTACACCCCAAAAGGAGTGATCCCTTTGAACAAAAACATTATTAATCCCCAAAGCAAGGCAGGCTAGGCCAAACCTGTATAAGACATTATTATCTGATTTGTTTTATTGCATTGCAGAGACCAGTGATTATAAAAAAAAAAGGTTTCTGGTTCCAAGAACCAGTAATCCCAATGGCAGGCACTCCCACTGGTTCTTTGCAGAGAGGTTTCATCAAGACTACCATTTTTGAAATATAAAGAACAATCTGTGGAAAAGAAAGAGCATAGGAAAAGGGCAATATCTAAGTCTACCCTTAGAATGTTTGAGAATGGAATTTCTCTTATTTAACCAAAACTGAGAGGGAGCTGGGAAAAGTATCACATTAAGGAATTCAGCAGTAGGCCGGTACTTTCGGTAGCCAGGTGTGACAAAATAGTGTTTTACGTACTAACAGTGATAACTCAAAGTTTCCCTGAAAAATATATTAATAAAATCAGGGCCACACAACTAAGAGGACCAATAAAGATGTAGCGAAAGGACAGTGAGGTCCCTGACTGAGGAGGAACAAAGAGATGGCGGAGCCTGGGGAGTGAAGAGAGCAAGACAGCCGAGATACTGACAAGAGTGACTGATGTGATAGGCCATGGGCAGCACTGAATCGAGAGAGGATGTTAGCTGGGGAAAGAGCAGAGGCATAAAGGGACCAGGAGAGGCTCCAACCAAGCTACAAGTTTTGCTAAGACACAGTTTAGAGACAAAGTAAAATATTGTATCCCTACAATTTTAGTTACCATCCTACTCAAGCACCTTGTGGTTAAGGTGGGGGAAAACAGGCCCAAGTGACTTGCCTTCAGGCTCTGAAGCTAAAGCACCAACTAAGCCAAGATTGGACACCACAGCTCCCAAGTCCAAACTCACTGCTCTTCCCTCTCAAAAGCTGTGATGGAGTCCAAGAATAAACACTAACACAGCTGGAATTCTCTAAAGAAAAATCAAGGGCTAACACGCATGGTTCCAATGAAGGATAAAAGGAGAAGGCCAGTTAGAATAACCAACCAATACAAGGCTCTGTACTCTCCCCTAGTACAAGAAACTCTGAAATGTAGACACGTTGGTGCCACCACCCCCCACCTCCCTCACTGGACACTGTCGCCCACTCTGATGCAGCAATGTGCAGACCACACCAGAGCCCATGGACCCGGCTCCTACATGTTTGCTCTACAGTGTTGCAGTATGTTCCACAGAGAACATACCTTTTGAGATGAAATTCTGAGGGTGCATTTCTGGGGTTTTGTGTCCTTCCTTAAGATTAATTTCAGATTGGGGCACCTGGGTGGCTCAGTCAGTTAAGCGTCTGACTTTAGCTCAGGTCATGATCCCAGGGTCCTGGGATCAAGCCCCGCATTGGGCTCCCCATTCTGCGGGAAGCCTGCTTCTCCCTCTCCCTCTGCCCCTCCCCACTGCTGGTGCACTTTCTCAAATAAATAAATAAATAAATAAAGATTAATTTCGGATTTTCTAGTCAGTTTATTTTTTCATAGAAATAAAACACAAATATTAAGTATTTTAAGTTGTTGTGAGTTCTGAAAAAAACATGTAGAAATGGAATATTGAGGTTTTATTCAATGTCCCTACTCCCCCACCAACAAAAATAAAAAACTAAGCTCAAAATCATCTTACCTGATGCATTATAAAACAAAACAAAACAAGGCAGAGACAAACACACATGGAAGGATTGTTTTTGTCTTGCCTTTCAGTCTCTCTACAGCAGCTCTGCACAATCTCAGAGAAACAAAGAAGGCTTTGGGAGAATTCCTTTTAAGTCCTGTTGGCATCCTTCCAAGGCACAAAGCCACGTGAGGCAAATGGTAGGGATATGTATTCAGAACCTGTATTAACACCTGACCTTGAGCAGGAAGAGCACATGCTTGTATACCTGGTTTGCCGGAGGCTCTACAGCTGGTGAAGAAAGCTAGTCCTTCCTAAATGCCCTGTCTTCCTCCAAACTCCCCTAAGAGTCTCCTCGTGCCTACTCCCAACCCTGCATGGCATCGCCAGAACGAACAAACCAGCTTCCCTGGCACCCCCCACCCTGCGAGGAAGCACCTGCGTCATCAATCACCAAGGTACAGCATCACAGATCCCAGCTCAGATACAGCAGCTTTATTTGCAAAGCTCAGAGGTTCTCCGAGTTTTCTATATTCACCTCCTTCAAAAATCCTAAATGCCACCACAATCCTCTACTATTAAGGACAGGAAAAAGTCTATAGACTCTACAAGATACAATCTGTGATGGTCAGTTTCCTCTGTCAGCATGGCTAGGATCTAGTACCCAGTTATTCCACCAAACACTACCCTAGATACTGCTGTGAAGGAGTCTTGTAGGTGTGGTTAGCATCTAACAAGCGGGTGACTTTAGGTTAAGACAAATCATTCTTGCTAATGTGGGGAGGGCCTCATCCAATCAGTTGAAAGGCCCTCAAAGCAAACACAGAGGTTTCCCTGAAGAAGAAATTCTGCCTCCAGATTGTGCCATCAACTGCTGCCCAAAGGTTTCCTTTATATATATATATGGGATATAATATGAATAGAATATATATAAAATCTCCTACCAGTTCTGTTTCTCTGGAGAGCCCCAATTACTGATACATAATCCAGTTCCCTATGTGCATCACTACAGACCTTTTAAAATGAAGGTGGCAAATGCAAATGCCAATGGGGGCTGGGCAGGTGACGTCGCTGGGCAGAGTGGCTGTGAGACAACAGAGGGCCCTGACCGGGCTGCCTCAGTGTCCAGGAGACATAAGGGGGTGCTAGGAACTACATTCCACTGGGTACATTTCTACCGAGAGGGGACAGCAGTGTTGCCAATGGAGGACCAGGGTCACTGTATTTTCTGCTTCTTCAAGAGAAGCCAGTAATACATGCTTTTAAATGTAACCCTCACCCAATTCTTAAGTACAGGTAACTAATTCAAATTTAAGACTTCTAGTCATCTGAGCCTGTGGAAATCAAATAAAAGGAGTCTGCGAGCCAGAATGTAGAGAAGAGAACAGGCTCTGCATGCATAACTCACTTAGTCCTGCAAACAACCCCACAGGCAGGTACTATTCTTACGCCCCTTGTGCAGATGACCGAACTGCAGCACAGGAGATTAAATAAGTCCCACAAGGCCACGTGGCTAGTAAATGGGCTGCCAGGACCCCGGCCCTGGCAGAGGACAGAGCTGCAGCCAACCCTGCTTACCTGTGTCTAGTGTCCTCATACTGAAAAGCTTGAGGCTCTTCGTTTTCCTTTCTGTACGTTGTATGAAGCTTGTAAAGGCAATCATGGAAACTAAGTAGAGAAAATGTGACACAGAAAACGAGGCATGGGGAAGGTCTCACCCACGGAGAAGAGCCAACTAGTCAACTGCTGCCTCCCTCCTTTACCTTTCAACTCTGAAGGTGCACTACCTGGCCAGGAAAACGAATCACTAGTGCATCTCCAGTGAAGGGCCTGGCAGGGCTTTGGCATGATCCTTATTTTCTAAGTGTTAAGTTCAACACTTTAGTCATTGAAAAAGTTTAGAAAATGATACAGTGAGCCACTGAGTGCCTACCATTCAGTTTAAAAAATTAAATGTCCCAAGTACAACAGACAGCTCACACACAGTCCTGACCACTCAGAGAAGCAGCCAGGAGCCTGAATTTTCTGAGTGATCGTTGGCACGTACGTGCCAGTGTTTACGCTGTTATTTCACACGCACATACAGCATCTAGTACTGCGCTGAATGCTCTCACCCCGAGTGTATCCACCCTTCCTCAACTTCGTTTTACTTCCTCAACATGGTGCATCTGACATTTATTTCTACTATTACGTGACATTCCCTCACATAAAAATTACACAGGGTATTTATCTATTTGCTTGTTATTATTTACTTTGCATTATGCACCACACAACCAAGCAAATTCTCACACAGCTCTTCCTGTGGACAAAGGTGAGGCTTTCTCTGAGGGCAGATAAGCAGGGGTTCTATAAGATGTTAACATTTGGGAAAGTGGAATGAATGAGAGATGGGAGGAGATTCTGTACAATTTTTGAAAACTTTCTGTAATTCTAAAATTAGTTCAAAATAAAGTTTTAAAGAAAGAAAAAGGACACCTCCTTGGGGCCACTCAAAGCAATTCCCAGGGCGCCCAAGTGGCTCAGTTGGTTAAGCATCTGACTCTTGATTTCAGCTCAGGTCATGATCTCATGGGTTGTGAGATTGAGCCCAGCATCAGGCTTCATGCTAGGCATGGAGCCTGCTTGGGATTCTCTCTCTCCCTCTGCCCCTCCTCCCTTCCTCCCTCTCTTTAAAAAAAAAAAGCACTTCCCCCTGGGACTGCAAAGCTTTGGGCTAAATACCAGGCACGGAAGAAGCCTCCACAGCCAGTGGCAACAGAAAGAGGCTTACTCCTGAGCACCCAATCCCAGAAATGTCACAACACTGCCAGGAGAACACGGCTGTTTAGAGCGATTCAAATAGCGGAGCTTACATATGGTCAATATGGATAAGTAAAATCAAAGCAATTTTTTTGAAAATTTATAAATCAAGACAGGAAGGAGTTTTTTGTTTTTTTTTTTTTTAAGATTTTATTTATTTATTTATTTATTTATTTATTTATTTATTTATTTGTCAGAGAGAGAGTGCGCGCACAAACAGGGGGAGTGGCAGGCAGCGGGTGAAGCAGGCTTCCCGCTGAGCAAGGAGCCAGACTCAGGACTCACTCATAGGACCCTGGGATCATGATCCGAGTCGAAGGCAGATGCTTAACAGACAGCCACCCAGGCATCCCAGGAAGGAGTTATTCAAATTGAAGAGACAGCAAAGATTCATTAGAGTCAAAAAGTCTCCCAAGCTATAGCACCTCTATCCAGTACATGAAATGACTTGTCTTTTTCATTAGGTCTAAATTGAATGTGATATATTGTTCCATTCTGTGCATTTGGCGACACATCTAAAAGATTGAGACCCCGTAAACTATCAGGGGCAAAAACTCTCTGAGTACAAACATCTCTTCTTTCCAACCAGTCAGATATCCTGTGCTATGAGAAAATCGTGTTTCCGTAAAGGCCTAGCGACTGGGACTGAGGAGAGCTACACGGGCCAAACCCAAGCCCAGCCATCTCTCGGAAGCCTGCCAGGACTAACCTCATCTGAACCACATCACTCATCTCCTCCTCTCTCCCTCTGGACTTCCACATTCCCTTTGGCCTCAATCACTTAGCACTTGTACATGTTTTGATTGGGATCATCTGTAAGTCCCTATTGTGTTTTCTCTTCCTACACCGATTGTAAACATCTCAAGGCATTATGTCAATCCATCAACAAGGGCAATTGCCAGAATATAGCACCAAGAAGCTGCAGTGGAAAAGGGGATAAGGCATAGTTTCTAGTAAGATCTCTGCAAACACAACCTAAGGATGTTACAATCTTTTGGGGGAGACTTAGTTTCTTCATCTTTCCTCAGTTTCTAAGATAGTTTTCTCCCATTAAATTCTATGTGTAAATCACTCATACATTTCACCTCCCTCTACTGACAGTTTATTAAGTGCAATTTACATGAACCACGGGAGATACAATCTTTGCCAGTAAGAAACATCTGATTATTTTATTGCATATTTTGGTATCTCCCACAACGTAAGTAGACCACTATCAACCAAACACTACCTAATAAATGTTGGTTAAAGTAAGAAAAAGCCAGTAGCTGGGAATAAAAGCCTCAGTGGATCCACTATCTAAAGTGTGTTTTCTCTACCTAGCTCTTCAATCATGGCCCACTCAGGAACAGTTTGACATTTTAGCACCATATGGCTCAGCGAGGATCGAAAGGCCACAGTAGAACTTGCCAGGCCATTTGGCATTTTCTACATTTGCCCATGAGGATGGCACCAGGCCCCCAGCTCAAAGCTGCAGCCTGAGTCAGGTCTAGGAGGACCAGGGTCTCTCCAGGATGCCAGGTCAGCAAGTGGCCAGGGCAGTGGCCACGGAGCTTTGTGGTTCAGCATCCCGTCGCCAAAACTAATTATCTAATGCTCATTTTATGCAGATTTCTGGCATGGCTGAGAAAATACACTGGTGGTTTTGTTTACCTTCTATCAGAGGTATCCCGTAATCACATCCTACACCAACACGCCATACCTCTGAAGCATGTTGCAATAGGCTCGCTCTCCTTGGGATGCCTGAAAACATCAAGGAACCTATCAGGACAGGGAGAGCACAAAGGTGTGACAAGAAGGTTCCCATCCCAAAATGACCTCCTTTTCCATAGGCCTGGATTCCATCGTTAGAGATCTTTTTCCTACTGGGTTATGAAACACCTCTTGCTTGTTAAAACTTTTTAAAGTGGTACGCTTTATAAACTATAAACTCAGAACTTCTCTTGCGCCTCTGTAAGGGCAGCTCCCTATATGATGGAACAAGATTTACATGGAGAAAAGGAGGGAAGCAGAAGGTACCAGGGTCGGGACTGCGCACCATGGGAAGGGATAAAGGTAGCAGCACCAGAGAGAAGAGGGAACACGCAGCAGTAAAGCCCTGCAGAAAGGCACGGCAAGGGTGCATCGAAGACATTGGCCTACTCAAGGTCTGTAATGAGGGCATTTGATAAACATAAGTATTTGGAGTTAGGCTGTGATCACTGAACCACATCCTTAAGCAACACATGGCTTTAATTGGCCATGTCTCATTACTCCAGGCCCTAAAATCTCTCTTAAACAACATAAACACACACACACACACACACATATGCACTAATAAACTCCCATACGAGACCTAAGATTGGTTTGGCTCACGTGAAATGGAGCCACACACAAGCATATGTTGTTCAGGAAAAGGGCCTTGGGGCTTGCAATAACGCAATGCTATCTATGCGGAGACACAATAGAAGTCTTCCCAGTTTATAGTGCCAAAACTGGCTATTCAGGGGATGAGATATTCCAGACGGGCTTACCATTCCTCATTTAATAAAATTCATCTATATAAAAACCTAACAGGGTCATTAAACAGGATTTTTATACTTCCTTCAGGCTCACCTAATTCCATCCTTTCTCTAGTAAGCTTTGCATTCCACTAGGCATACATACGCTCTAGGGATGATTTTAGAAACATGATTTGCATGGAAATGCTTATACTCATCTGACTTCTCCTCTAAAATCAGAAGTCCAGATCACAACTTAAACAAGTCACAGAACTTGTTAACTGGAAGAAAAAAAATAAAAATGGTGCAGGGAGGCCACGAGATCAAATATGTAAAAATTAATTTATGATAATTATTCCATGTCATCTAACTTCTCTTAAACTGCATACTTCGTTAGAATGTGCACGAATGTTTATTTCCAATATAGAAAATGAGAGAAATAGACTAGAAGTTATAACATTCTAATAGGATAAAATGTGCCTCCCACAGCCAGAAGCCCACGGAGCAAACCCAAAGATCCAACATACAAAATCACAATGGGGCAGAGCTTATCAAATACCTATAACATAGACCAGTCTTGGTAGCAGAAACCCAAGGTGACTTTATACATGGATTCAGCTTTGGGAAGTGGCTGGACTTTAAATGCTTTGCCAGACTTTGTGAAATAAGGCTTTTTTTTTAAGGCTAGCATGGCAAGGAGTATCAAAATCTCCAGCTCAAGACTACAGAGGTCCCGAGAGCTCATCCTGTAAAGGGTTAGCCCGGGCTTTCCTTAATAAACTGGTAAAACTTGATCACCCCTGCTTCTTGGTCACCCTGACTTCGGGAGTGCCAAATAAAAGGGAGGAATTACAGCACCTCCTAAGTTGTTTTATTGTCCGTGTGACAAAAAACTTTGATACAGAAAGAATATTTGACAAAACAATGTTCTCAACAGGCTTACGTATTCCTTCATCCCATCTGATTTTTGTTATTGATTTATGGTTAAGGCTTTGTGATAATTTAGCTAAGTTTAACATTATCCAAAATTTTAACATATTCTCTAAAGAAAGGATACAATAGGGAAACCAATAATGCAAATAAAAATGATTTTCCAAATATTTAAGAGACTTTCTTAAAAGCCCCAAAGCGTTTTATAAACACATCTACCTACAATGGCATGTGACTAAGATATACTATTTATTTATTAAAGCAGAATCCTTAGTAACATACAAGAGTTTGTTATATTAGATCTAGTTATTAAAAGTATTTGAAGGTTATATATATATATACACATATATATACACACACTATCTTGTCCCTAATTCAGATTACCCTCAATCTGAATTGTGTTTTCATTAGAAACATACACATGTAAGCAGTAAGTTGTTGGTTTTTTAGAGACTATAATCCACATAAATCCAACCATTCATTAAAACTGTCTTTCCTAAATGGTAAGTAAAACATGTTTTGGGGGTCTCAAGGCAATCCAAACCCAGGTTCTCCTATTACCAGAATAAATAATTTTTTAAATTCCCTAGACCTAGTATTTCAGCATAGCTATTTACAGACATATCAGTGTATGCTTATCACTTTAAATTCTTTTCTGCATCCACTTTCCCTGTAATATTTCCCTTGTGGCTTAACAAAGACTCAACATTCTGTTACTGGATATTTTATCTAAAAATATTTTCTCTTGCACTGGTTTTTACCCTTTGCCCAACACCTCCAAATCCTCAAAGATAGGCAATATTTCCTACAAGCCCAGAGTCTGCCTACTTCCCTCTATTCAATATAAAATGTGGACACACCACATCATAACATTCTGGCAACAACTTGAACTAAAATAAGGGAGTTATCTGGGAGGTAAGGGAGCCTTCACAGAAAGCCCTGAGTCATGAAAGCTCCATAGTGAATTCAAGTAATTGAAGACACGAGTAAAGAATCCATCCTTAACTACATAGGAACAGTTCTCAGGAGCAAAAGTAGATTTTGATAAGGAGAAGCTTCCATCAGAAGGAGACTGGAAAGCCTCAATTTAATTACTTCTCCATCTCCTTATTATTCCACCCGATGTACTATTTCCCCAACTCATTTCACAGCCTCTACCGACTCTCCCCTCGGGGCCTCATATTACCACTTTGCACAAGCACACCCTCTCTCCCATCTCCTCCCCACTCCCAGGGCTACAAGTCCTCTGCTCTCTGTGTCTTGCTTTCACAGCGGCCAACTCTCCAATAAACAATCACTGGATCAACACCTTTCACTGGAAGTCTACGTAGACAGCATTGTACTGAAGAGGCAGAAAAGCTAAAGAGAGTCTCCTCCTCTAAGATGTATAAACCACAGATAATGCAGCCAAAAAATTTCCGTTGCCAGAGTTAAAAATATAGAAAAGATGCCAGCGACGCAATAGATACGGAACCTTTCGAAGTCCACGTCTCAGCTGTCCAGAGCACAGGCAAAGGGACATGGCGGGGAAGAAACAGAAGAATGGCTGAGAACTGGAACGACCATAGAGGCAAAGGACCAGAAAACAGGGTTCTTAACTTTTAGTACTCTGGACCCCAGCTGGCAATCTGGGGAAGCCTACTGACTTCATCTCAGAATAATGTTTTTAAAAGCATAAAAGACATAGGATTACAAAGGAACAAAGTATATTGAAATATAGTTATCGAAATGTTAAAAAAACAAATTATTTTTTTTAAAGATTTTATTTATTTATTTGACAGAGACACAGTGAGAGAGGGAGAGGGAACACAAGCAGGGAGAGTGGGAGTGGGAGAAACAGGCTCTCTGCTGAGCAGGGAGCCCGATGTGGGGCTCGATCCCAGGATCCTGGGATCATGACTCGAGCTGAAGGCAGACGCTTAATGACTGAGCCACCCAAGCGCCCCCCAAAAAACAAATTCTGATGTAGTTGTATTTGTGCTTATTAACACACTGAATAACAGGATCTAGTGGCATATTTCACGGGTGTTACAATTTCAAATGTTAAATACTAACCTGATTTGGTGTCTATATTCATAACCGAAGGAAATGCTAAATTTCAGCTAGGGATTCGTGAAAATGAGGGGCCCCCCCCCATTCAAGTGCAGGGACCTTGGAATTCTGTTCATAGGCTCCCTGGTTACAAATCCCTGCCACAGTTATTTTTCCTGGATTCTAAAACGGTTGAGGCTTCGGGCGCCTGGGTGGCTCAGTCGTTAAGCGTCTGCCTTCAGCTCAGGTCATGATCCCAGAGTCCTGGGATCGAGCCCCGCATCGGGCTCCCTGTTCCTCGGGAAGCCTGCTTCTCCCTCTCCCACTCCCCCTGCCTGTATTTCCTCTCTTGCTGTGTCTCTCTCTGTCAAATAAATAAATAAAATCTTTAAAAATAAATAAATAAATAAATAAATAAATAAAAATAAAACGGTTGAGGCTTCTTACAGGAATTACCTCTAAGTTCATGTCAATGCAAATCCAATGCCAAATTCAATTCAGTGATGATGGGACACACAGCTACTGGACCCAAAGGGTAACTAATTCCTGTGTTTTGGGGATGCAAGGAAGCCCCTGTGGCCCTGAAGTCCAATTCCCTGAGGCCAAGGGGAAGGCTCTGGACACCACACATGGGGCTCTCGCTTTCAATGGATAGGTGAAGCATCACCTCATTCCCAGACACTGATTTCATACTTCTCAGAGTACAGATTCAGCACACTTCTGTGGACCCATGAATCATGCTTCCTTTTTCAAAGACAACCAAGTTTTTTTTTTTTTTCATTGCAACATTAATCAAATAAAGCCTTATTGGGGGAGGGATGACAACATTCAACAGATCCACTGATTTTAAGACATGTATAATTTTCAGACATTAAAGTGTGTACAGAGAGGTAGAATGCCTCAGAATTGGATAAAAAAAATATAAGTGACTTCATGTTATTATGAGGATCTGAAGTATCATGCTTAGGTTGAAATGAAGACATTCATTTCATCAATGAAATATATCCAGTTTCAAAATATTTGCCCTCAGATTTCATGCATTCATGGAATCTATCAGATAATTGATTTAACCAATGTTGGCTTGTATTCAGTCTTCTGCAGAAACATACCAATCAGCTCAGCAGATACCCATGACTAATCAATTTTCAGTATTTAATTATTTAACAAACATTTATATAATGCCAGGCATTATTCTGAACACTTTATAAACGTGAACTCGGTTAATTTTCAAGACAAGCCTAGGAGGTAGTAGCTAATATTCTCATTTTACAATGAGTCAACTGAGGCACACAAAGGTGGAATGGCTAGCTTGAGATTGCACAACCACTAGGTTGCAGAGCATGCTTCCACCCAAACAGTTTGGCTGCTGGGGCCAGGTTCTCGACTGAGCTCTACTGCTTTGTCTTGCTCTGTTCCTGATTATTGGAACATCACTTATTTAATCAATTTTTTTCAAAGTCTTAGTAAGTGCTAATTGCTAACACATCTCTTTTTGGCATGTGGATACAGAGACTCTCCATGGAAATTTTTCATGCCAATCAGCAGGGACTTAGGACTCCTTAACATATGTGGAATAAGATATGATGCGGATGTTAGACCATTACCAGGCCCTGCAAGAGAGTGTCAACGCCATCCCTTTGTCACGATGGATTCTTAGCTTCCCACTTGAATACACTACTATCTCTATGTTCAAGCATTAAGCCCATTGGCTCTTTTTGGCAATTGGAGCTTTCAGAGTACAAATTCAAAGCATGTATGATAACTTTTCTGTTACCACGCCAACGTGGGTCCTAATAACCCCTCTGTATGTGAGAATCTAGGTCTTCTTAAAGACTCTGTAGAAAAAAAAAAAGAAGAAATTTAAAAGAAAGAGAGAGAACATTATAAAAAAATATACAATGTGGGGCGCCTGCGTGGCTCAGATGGTTAAGCGTCTGCCTTTGGCTCAGGTCATGATCTCAGGGTCTGGGATCGAGCCCTGCATCGGGCTCCCTGCTTGGCGGGGAGCCTGCTTCTCCCTCTGCCTCTGCTGTTCCCCCGCTTGTGCTCTCTCACTCACTCTGTCAAATAAATCAATAAAATCTTTAAAAAACTAAAAATATACAATGTATCCTCATTTTACAGAAGATAAAAGAAGCCTATCTAAGAGAAAATCAACTATTCTATCCTGGACAGAACAGAAGTTCACATAAGCTGTGAAAAGAAACCTAGCCCTCATTAGGAGATATTATTTTGATATGTCTACTTTCTGGCCTCGGTACTTCTGGAAGAAGGATGAAAGCTATTGGTAAAGAAAACAGAATGAGCTTCCAGGCCAAGCCACCCGATCTTCTGCACTCATCAATAGGCAAGTACTCAAAGGCTTCTGAAACACACCCTAAGGGCAGCCCCCAGGCTAGGCTTCTGGGCCAGGTTCAACTGCCGCATGCTAAGCTGATGGGGAGGTTGGAGGACAGACGACAGCTGCTGACATTTACTCAACATTTACCCTGGACCAAAACAAGGTGTGAAGTGCTTCACAGGCACATCTCACATGCTCACAAAAGCACTTTGTGTGTTATTATTGTCCAACATTTTAGAAAAGAAAATGTGGACTTAGAGAAGTTGAGTAATTTCCCTAAAATAACAAAACGAGTAGGAGTCTAAGTCTGGATTTGAACATAGGTCATACTCCAAAGCTTTGAAACACTTCCCTGCCTGAGGAATTTCTCCTCCTAAGACCCTAACATTACCTTTATAACCAAGCATTTTCCCAAAATGTCCATCACATGTTACAATTGCAGTGGTAAATGCATATTGTTTTATTATAGTTGGCAGAAATATCAGGGGACAAATTACCCAGTGACTTCAGGGTTATTTATGGGTAAAGAGTCTCAACTGACTCAATTATTTTTACTTCACAAATGAGTCCTTCTCCACGGGCACCCAGTTCCAGACTCTTTGAGTCAGGTGGCTCTCAGCCTGCACCCCTCACCTGAGAGAGAGAACCTTGCCTCATCTTGCTTTTCCCCCCTTATGTAGCACTGTGAATTATTTCCTTCAACGACAGAAACAAAGCCCACCATTTCAACAGCAAGTCATCCCTGCTCCCGTGCAAACCAACCTCCAGATGTTGGACTGTGAAGCAGCTTAGCTGTCACTCCCTGCTCTTCCCTGAGGTGCTTTTCCAACTCTCTCAGCGCTTGCTCCCAGTTTCTGATACAGCTCCAAGTCCTCTGCTCTCAGCCCCCAGCGCGACTTCCCCAGGAAGTCCCCAAGTGTGACTACAGCCCCTCCTCAGGGCTTCCAAACATTCAGACACCATCTCCTAGCCACTTCCTTCTAAAACATTAGCAAGACCGGTGGCCATCTCCACGACTTAATTACAGGCGGGCTGGGGATGCTGACAGACTCAGCAAGGTTCATTTGTTTCAGTCACACATACCCCCTCAAGATTGATCGTTCAGAGCTAGTGGTGGGGGGAGGGTGGGAGCACTGCTTCCTTACCTCCACGAAGCACAGCACATCTCCAGTAAGTGACATTCAACTCTGCAGAGAGTAACTTCATTCTGCATACTTTTATTTACACCGGGGGCCAGTTCCTAGGACAGGTGATGCAACACCCTTCTTTGGAGCAGTTTTACAACAGGAAAGATGTGTACCCACAGCTAGGACAGTACAGTGGCTAAAGCCGGCGGCTGCAGCACCTGACCCTGAGTTGGCAGCCGAGACGCAGTAGCTACATTAGCCTCTCGCCACCGCAGCTTCCTCATGTGTAGGACCATCATGATATCTATCTTAGAAGACTGTAGGGGGCGAATAAAATAACGTAAGGCACTTAGTCGAAATCCAGCAGCTATTATTTAGCAGTAAAAAGGGGAATGACTCAACAGCGTACCTACTATACTGCAACTGTCACCCAGCTCCGGTGGGAAAGACAGCTGCATAAGGATCCACTTGATTTTCAGTTCCACGGGAAGGCAGGCACATTCGAGATTCAGATGGACACCCCTCTGTCTGGAGCTCATCATCAGTATGCATCTCTGAGTCATACACTGTACTGGAGCATCCTTTCCCGAATCCCATATTCATGCTGAGGTTAAATCCAGCAAACATGAAGTTGTGTTACTGAGTCACTGAATGCTTTTCTTACAAAGAGCTTGGCTGCTTTTGTTTTTATCCGATGAATGTCTTTTTCCAATAATGAGGGAAGTTCAGCAAGAAGTAGAGAGATAGAGGACAAAAAGGTATAATTTAACATAAAGGTTTCTGTGACCCAACAACCTACACAAATCTATTATTGAAAAGGTACCTGTGTCTGGCTAGAGATTCAGCATGATGGGCAGAAACAGCAATCACACACAAATACAGAATGAAGAACCACCTATCTTTAACTAGAACACCAAACTGCTGCTAATTTTTTAGAAAATAAACTCCAGCTGATTCAAGCTAAAATGCAATTACTAGATGCCTAGTTGCATCTGAGACAGGAAAAACTAAAATCCATTAAAAGGCATACAAAGGAATAATAAATGCTATTTTCTCAAATGCTCTATTTATATAAAGGCACATGTTCAACTTTAATTTAAAAAAAAAAAGCTCAAGAAAAAATAACTCTTCCATTTACTATGTAAGTAACAAGCTCAGAAAATGGACAATAAGACCATTCCATGACAGAGGATTAGCATTTAACAAACTTGTATAAATATAAGCAATAAACAGTTTCGGCACAGCTGGCTTCTAAAGGCTTCAATATTAACAAACAGACTTAATATTCTTGATTTACTACAGATTTACCCATCAAATGAAATAGTCATGGTGATGATAATTGGTCCCACATGCCACACAGCATGTCTCCTAAAGACACAGCTCAGTAGTGTGATGGGGTACAAGTCACAGATTCCAACAGGAAGGCAACATGTGCAGCATTCCTTAGCTTGCAGTAACGAGAAGGTTCTGTTTCCTCCATTCAACTAAAAATAAAGAAAAGGGATATATGCCCTCCTAATGACCCTGTCACAGATTTTAAATCACAAAAAAAAACCCTCCTCCCTCACTCAAAACATACCAAAGACTAGACTCTTAGGGACTACTTTCACAGTTTACAGCCACCAAGCTAAAGGACATGTCTCAAGTCCTTGAGTAAAATAGGAAAACATCCACATTTATTCAAATGAAGATCCTGTGAGGGTAAATGTCTATGATGTAATAAGATTTTAAACATTTTTGTGTTTAACCATTTCAAAAACGTGACACAACTAGGATCAGTGATCACACAACATACCAGTATCAGTTTCAATAGTAATTTAAAGACTACAGAGTTTGGACTGACAGATGGGAAATATTTATCTTATAGTCTTTATACTCCAACAGTATTTTACAATGAACTGTATTTACCTTTGCACGATGTAGCACAATAAATTCTTAGACTTAGGCCTTTGTTACCACGACCATGTACTAACTTATTGAGTTTTTAAATAATTCTCCTTACAACAAAGGAAAACCAGTGTGAATCAATAAAATGAGACCATTTTAAAACTGCATTTAATCAAACAAAAGAAATCTAAAAGCCACAGTGCTTTTAGCAAAACTTTGGCAAATAAAGCAGACATTAAATTTAGCTCAGCTTCCACCAGTTGCTAAATTTTGATTTGTTTCAGTTTTCAGGTTAAAGTTTCTATGAAGGGAGGACGTTCCTACACTAAGAAGTCAGAAATAAAGTTTAGCAGATATGTTATTTGGAATTTATATTTAAAAAACGAGTAAGCAGTTCCCAGCTTACCAACTTAAGTTATTGGCTGTGTAAAATTTAGCTCTAGGTCAGGTTTTAAGAGCATCTTCAGATCCTAGCACATATGTTTCTCTATCAGCTGAGCCATTTTATGGGTTAATTTAGTTTGGTGGACCATTCCGGGAACCAACCCATTATTTATAACGTTATTCCAACTGCAAAGTCAATTGCCAGTTCCAATATAGCATGTGGGATGTGTGTGAAGGACACATTGTCCTAGCAAAACAAAGAGATCACCCTCCAATTTCTACCAACCCCAGTTATTGAACCACCAAGCAATGTGTACAAGGCAGCAGACTAGGTCCTTCACAGGACTGAAAGCAAGAGCATTTCAGTGGTATCAGCATCTAGGCTAAAAACTAGCAATGATAAAAATGAACCACTGTGATACAGATGACAAACCTCCTGTCAAACTAATCTAATGACGTGGCATACTTTTAATATATATGTATGTATTTTTTTTTTTAGGTAAAAAGAATAAGGAACCTTTACTTAGGTCAGGTAAGTGACAGCACACCTGAAGAAAGTACACATTTGAGAATGACAGTAACCACCAATCAAGAGTCTGCTGCTTCCCCAGCTAAGGGCGACATCTCCATACTGCTTGGATATTGTTTGAACGACTCTTTTGTCTTCGCACTTGCTTTCTGAAATGCAGATTAATATGAAATCCTACAATAATGGTCTACATTTGTCACAACGTCCTTCTAGACCTAACTAGTAAAAGTGTTAGATAACTTCCCCTTTCATGAATAAAGATAGCAGCTGATACATAGAGTATTGTCTACTATATATCAAGACAACTGTTCTCTGCTAAAGAAGTGCTAAGACGGAGACTGGTATTTATTCCTCCATGAGATAAAGACTCTCTCATCTCCCAGGAATATTGGCTCAGGGTGAACGAGTTCATAAAAGGAAGACAGCTCATGGCACCAGGATTCCTCCTCCTCAAACAAAGTATTTTTCATCATGTCAATCATATCACTACTGACCGTCTGTTAAGAACAAGATCCTTCACTGTCAGCCCAAGTCAGAGATGCAGAACAGCAGAGAGCGCGCTGGGAGAGCTAGGCCTCGGGCAATACCTTTCTGTTGCTCCGATTTCAAAAAAGGTTCAGACAAGAGGGGACCCAGGAAAGGATGCCATGCTAACATGTGCACAGAACTGGTGGTCTCCCAGGCACTACCATATCCGTGAGTTCATTCAAGTCGCCAATGTCGCTGACAAGCAAGGCAGACGGCATTATTCCAATTTATTGACGGAGAAATGGATAAGGAGATTGACAAAGCTCAGAAAAGTCACACAGCTTTTTTAGAGATCCACAGGAAAGTACTTTTTCCTTTTACAACACTGCCTCACTGTGCAAAATGACCTCATTTGTCCTACTACTTCTAAATGCCATAATAATAAAATATGCAGACAGTAAGTTACAACTCCTTTTATGTATCCCCCCAAAAAGTCCTTTAAAAAGTCTATTCCCTGTGTCAAAAAAATTTTCCTGAAGACAGCTTACTAAGGATTTTAATGTTAATATGTTCAAAATTCACCAAAGTACATCCTGAATTTCAATTTTCACTAATTCCTCCCCATTTTGTTCCCTTCCCCAACTAATTTAAGACTCTCTGCTGAGAAAATATTAATTGAATTTAAAATAATAATTTGTACCTGGCAGATCAACAGTTTGAAACTTATCATGCAAACAAACAGAAATCATTACCCTTCTCATGGTCTAACCTATTTTTAAAAAAATGTTTTTGAGGTAATATTCCATATCAACTAATATGGTGGTTAAGATGCAATCCCCAACCAGTGGATTATGCAAGCCTTCTCTTTCAGTCAGGAAGCCCCAGGCTATGACAGTGTAGATTCCAGAGTTCAGAAAGATATGAGGGTGTGAGTGGCTAAGCGTGAGTGTAAGTCAAAGTCCCAACGAAGTATTTATACATTTATTAGTGATTCTGTTAAGACAGCGGACAGGAGCCTGCAAGGACTTTCCCAGAGGCGGCCTCCAGACCAGTATGGTCCAACAGAACTTTACGTGATGGAAATGCTCTATCTGTACTATCACAACGTGATACAACGTTACATGTGTAACACGTGATAGTTACACGTGTAACTATCAAGTGTTTGAAATGTGGTAGTGTGGCCAAGAAACCAATCCTAACTTTTATTTAAATTTATTTAGATTTAAATGTAAAAAGCCACAGGTGGACAGCCCAGCTCTAGAGTAATGACATCACTCCACACAAAAATCATAGCCTAGTTTTTTGTTCACAGGGTTCATGGACCCCGAGGCACCTAGATGTAACAAAAAGAACACAGGCTTTGGAGGGTAACAGACCAGGGTCTCTTACAAGCTGCACAACCTTGAAACAAGGTAACTTCATTGAGCCTCAGCATCTTCATCTCTATAATGGGGATCTCGACGCCATCTTCTTGGGATGGCTGGGAAGAAAGGGGTTCCCTCTCACACTGTCTAGCACATAAGCTAGAAAACATTAGTCTATCTCCCTTCCATCCTCCCCCATCCTCTCAATCCAAAAGAACTGTACCAGGCAATTATGAGATACTTCATCAACAACCTATAAAAATGTCTGGTTTCTTCGAAGTGAGGTAATGAAGAAAAAAGAAAATTACATCTGAGCTTACATTTTAACTTGGCAAAAATTTCATGCAAAGAATTATAAGCTGTACTCATTTTTTAATATTTGGTTAATTACAACCACACTTTATTAATGAGCCAGAAAGCTAAAGCATGTTCTTCTCTTATCTCACAAAGCATGACATTCTATAATAGAGACTATAAAAACCATATAAAATTGTTTAAATGTTACTTTATATGATGTCGTTTGCACAAATAGCAGATATGGAGACTATATTACTGTGTAGGGGGAGAACCATCCATCATTGTTCTACTTCTTAATAAATGTTTGACGGTAAAATAGAGCTCATTAATTATAGAGAACAAACTGATGGTTACCAGAGAGGAGGTGGGAGGGGGGGTTTGTTCAATAGGTGATGAGGATTAAGGAGCACCAAGTAATATAAAAAGTGTGAACCACTGTATTATACACCTGAAACTAATATTATATTGTATGTTAAGTTATTGTAATTAAAATAAAAAGTCAGGGCCCCTGGGTGGCTCAGTCAGTTAAGCATCTGACTCCTAGGGCTCAAGTTATGATCTCAGGGTCGTGAAATCGAGGCCCACAATGGGCTCGCACTCAGCACAGAGTCTGCCTGAGATTCTCTCCTTTTCCCTTTCCCTCTCCCTTCCCCTCTGCCCCTCTCCTTGCTTACGTTCTTTCAAAAATAAATCTTTAAGATAAAACTTAAAAAAATAAAGAGTTCAAGAATAATTACTGACATCCTTAATTATATATTTGACTAGAGAGATTATTTAAAGACTATTCACACACACACACACGCAATTCAAGAGAGTCAATGCAGTTTTATTTATAAAGAAAGAAAATGGACAACAATCTTAACATTCCATTACAGTGGAGTTATGTAAGCAAAGACACATTCATTCAATGGAATTTCACGTTACCATTAAAACATGTATTAAGAACTTATAGTGAGGGGGGCCTGGGTGGCTCAGTCGGTTGAGTGTCTGACTCCTGATTTTGGCTCAGGTTGTGAATTCAGGGTCCTGAGATCCAGCCCTCTGTCAGGCTCCAAGCTCAGTGGGAGTCTGCTTGAGATTTCCTCTCTCCCTCTCCCTCTCCCTCTGCCCCTCCCCCCACTCACATGCACCTGCACTCTCTCTCTCAAATAAATCTTAAAAAAAAAAAAAATGGGGGGCGCCTGGGTGGCTCAGTCGTTAAGCGTCTGCCTTCGGCTCAGGTCATGATCCCAGGATCCTGGGATCGAGCCCTGCATCGGGCTCCCTGCTCAGTGGGGAACCTGCTTCTCCCTCTCCCACTGCCCCTGCTTGTGTTCCCTCTCTCGCTGTCTCTCTGTCAAATAAATAAATCTTTAAAAAAAAAATTTATAGTGAGCCATTTTCACTAGGAGATAGAGCAACATATACATTCTTTCCCCTCACACTTTTCTCCTATCTCCCTAGATTTCGATAATGGCTGTGTTTGACTTTTATATTGGGAGGTTGGGCACAAATGTTTTTAAAGTTATTCACTGTGGTTGAGCCCCAGTCATCTTTATTTCCCATCATTTGAGACAAGAGCTCAAACCACAATACCTCAAATGTGTTTTGTCCCCCAGCAGCCTGGCAACCAGACAATGAGAGTAACTACAGACTGCCCATCCACCCCCTCCTTGTGGCAGCCACTGGAGACATCATCTTCTCTTCCCTGCCCCGAATGATGGCATACGAGGTTCTGTACCAGTTGCCGGCTTACTCTCCAGAGGTAAGAACATTTTAAGGCTGAACAAGCACCCTCTGGTAGCAACTACACACCTAAGTAATCTGCTTGATTTTTAAACTATGAAGTCTGTGGTCAAAAAATTTTTGGAATGATTATTTGAAGGAAAAACACTACAACAGCACAGAGAACAGAGCCACTAGCACAGCCTGGGTTGCTAAGGAACACCTGGCTATAGAACTTAAGTGTGAATGGAAGTTCTCCACGGAAGGAAGGAAGGGAGGGATATTCCAGGTGGAGGAACAGTCAGCACGAAGATGAAGATGTCATGGTACAGTCAAAGAACTGTGGGATAATTTCTGCTCGGGTTCAAGTACAGTGAGGAGATCTTGAAAATGCAGACAAGGTCTAGACCATGAAAATGTCTTGCAAGCCATTCTAAAGAAGTTGGACTTGATCCCATGTGACCAATGACAACATGATTCATAACCAAGAATGATTCCTTTGGCTACAGTGGGGAGGATGAGCTGGGGGACTGGTAAGCCTGTTGAGGCAGGACACTTAGGTTGTGATTTCAATAGCTGAAGAAGGAAATGAGTCTTAAGCTAAATTAATAACATTGGGGATACAGAAGAAAGGGAAGATTTGAGAGGTACCTCAACAAGAGCATCCACAGCATTTGATGAACTGATGGATTACAGAGAAAAGGAAGGGGGAGAAAGAGAGGCATGCAGGCCAACAGGATTCCTAACTAATCTTTTCTGTGTCATAGACCATTTTTGCAGCCTGTTGATGCCCAGAAATGTGTCTCAAAATGTTAAGTGCATAAAATAAAATGCATAGTTAAAAGGGAACTATTAACACTGACACACAGTTCTCCCGATGGAAGCCCTAACTAAGAGCCTATGGCTCTCCGCCGTTAGTCTTTATCAGAATCACTAGGGAGGGCTTGTTAAAACTGATTGCTGGGTCCCACCTCCAAGTTCCCAGATGATGCTGATGATGCTGGTCTCAGGAACGCACTTAGAAAGAACTGGACCAGGGTCATGCCCAAGTTTCTAGCTAGAAACCTGTGTGGACTTGGTTCTACTGACAGGTTTGCTTACCTCTGTACCCCAGCGCCTATAGCTTAAGACATAGTATGAATTCAATAAATACTTTGTGGACAAATGAAGTAGGAATACAGATACAATAGTGAATTTAGTACTTAATATGCTTGGGTAAGTTATACCTTTGTTTTTGTTATGTTTTGGTAATCTTTGGGACTCCCAAAGACAACGGATTACACTCTTTTGATCTAATTTACAAGTTTCTGTAAGATCTTCAGGTGACCAGTTATATTCCTCTATATGAATAAATATGTACAACATGCATTTACATTTCAAAATAACACCTGGCCAATCTGTTAAAATACTGAATCCCATTTATTCATATATAAGAAATCTCTCTATTAAGGCTAATAGTGTCAAATCCTGAAAATTTCTAAGAAACTATCACTTTTCATAAAGTCAGTGAAGTCCAAAGGTTTGCCCAATAAAAGTCTATAAGGAATCTTTTGTAATAAATGGCTGAAAATGATCTTTAATTAGCATCTCAATAGTTTAGTTATAAAAGGATGTTTCTCTAACTCTTGACAGTGCTTTAAAAATCGTATGTTTCCATAACTATTTTATTATTTTTTTAAAGATTTTATTTATTTATTTGACACAAAGAGAGAGACAGCTAGAGAGGGAACACAAGCAGGGGGAGTGGGAGAGGGAGAAGCAGACTCCCCGCTGAGCAGGGGCCCGACATGGGGCTCGATCCCAGGACCCTGGGATCATGACCTGAGCCGAAGGCAGACGCTTAAAGACTGAGCCACCCAGGCGCCCCTCCATAACTATTTTAAATAGTCCTGGTTTGTTCTCCTTCACTATAACCATGGTGCAAGGTTTGACTTAAGGTAAGATTCAGCCCAGCTTCATTTAAGTTACTATAAACCCACTAAAAGAATCTCATTACTGATTTCAATACGTATTGGTAAAGTAACCTGATCTGTGCTAGATGCTATGGAGGATGTTGCAGAAGCCAAAGAGACAGTCAGCCACAATTTAACTTTGAGTATAACCAAGGCCCTTTGATATTCTACCTATCAGTATATCACCACAAACGTGCCCTTCTCAGAAGCATGTTATCTTCTCTTGGAATGAAGCTCCAGTATCCTTCCAAGTTTATACCATTCTACAGATTATATAACCCACCATGACTGGAGCTATCCTTTTTTCCTTCCCTCTCTCTTTCATATTAACCTTCCTTCCCATCACCCCTGTCCAAGGACTTACCAGGTAGACCTCTGCAATAGCCTCTTAACCCTTCTCCCCATCCCCAGTAGCTCCCAGCTGTATGCCCACCACCCAGCCTCTATCACTTTGGTCCCTCCCTCCAACATGTTCTTGGCCCAACCAAGATCCTTGGTCTAGTACCAAGGTCCTCCATCATTTGATCCCAACCAGAGTTTCTGACCTATTTCCTTGCTGCTTCTCTAAACAAACTTCTCACTCCAGTCAAATTATCCTACTTTCTCTTCTTAAAACACGGCTTGTACTTCCTTATTTCTTTTGCTCTGTTATCTCCCTGACAATGATGTCCTGTATCTGTCAAAGTCCCACCCATATGTTGAAATCCAGCACGTGTCTGACACCCTTCTCCCCTAGAAGCCTTCCTTATCCCACTAAACAATCCTCCCTTCCCACTTACCACAAAATAAACGGTCACGTATTTTATTTAACAGTGCCCAACTTCTCTTCTTGGCCTGACTGAAAGCTTCTACATAACAAGAGCTGCTCCTCACCTTTGCTAGCATCCACTTGTCCATCACAGGGCACTTGCACTCAGAGCAAATGCTCCATAAGTAGGTGAGTCCAGGAGCCACATTCCCTGAGCCTCAGTTCATCTGCAAATGTAGGCTGCTGCTGCACCTCTCCCAAAGGGCTTTCATGAATATCAAACGAGATAATAAAATATTTCCTTTGAAGACACTCCACAGATTGAATTGGTGGGATAATATTGAACTGGGGAGGCAAATATATATCCACACAGTACCAGAGAAGGAAACAAGACAGGGTGATCTCTAGCCCTAACACTGTTAGAACGTCACGGGAATTCGGACAGCAGACAGCCCTGCAGGCTCCTCGAGATGACTGGGGAAAAGAATTCGCGGCAAGCCCGGAGGGAGGTGTAGGATCTCTACCAGTCCACTGAAAAGGAGCAGCTAACACAAAGGAGGCCTACCAGCCTGTCCGGTTTCTCCGAAAACTACCTTAATCTCCTAGTGAACCATCAAGAATCCGAACATGGTAGTCAGAGGTTACTGAGAAATCTTCTAACCAGCACTGGGTGGTCTCCCTCAACAGGCACGGTCATGGCTCCAGCCCCAGGTCAGTGGCCAAGGCAGAAAAGAAAACAGAATGCTTCTTCAGTGGGGAACAACAATAAACTTGTTAAACTTTAGCTTTCTGTATATTTATCTTTCTAAACAAATTGCTTGTACTTCGCTATAGCCTCTCTTAAAGAACCTATCATTGCATTCATCAGCTTATATGTCACCACTTTTTCCTGAGAATGCAGGCTTGGCAAGTATTTTCACGCACTACCACGGACTCTGCATCCTCTAAGGCCAGACCCAAGGCCCCCCATCAGGGTCACCACGGGGACCCTCCACTTCCTGTACTCTGATACACACACGTCACTCATCTGTGCAGGTACACAGAAAGAATTAACAACGAAAGGGAGTCTTACCATTTTAATAATTAGAAACTGGCCCTGAAAGCCGACACATACAGAAAAGGCCGATCAGTGGCACATTTCCCATTGTTTCCTTTCCTGTTATGATATCTACCCTGGCGACGGACAGTTACTCTTCCAATATACCCCATACACACATATCTCTAGAATACTGAATGCATTTATTACGACCCATATAAATCCAATATATGAGAAAAAGCTGAGAAGAGACTTCTGTGAACTAGTGAATTTGCTGGGCTTGTTTAGAAAACTGAATGGGACATGAGCCTGCTGTAGAATCCAATTCTTCCACCATGCCATCTAACCTGATACGTAAGAGCACAGAACAATGTGGCTAGGCACGCAGGAACGGAAAGGAAAGCTAAATACATCTTTCATGTCTGGCATGGAAAATCTAATGGCAGGCTCTATTTCCTATAAATTCTAATTAGACTAGAAAGGGTTATCAGAGGATTGTGCCTTGATCCCAGGACCTGTCTTTATCATAGTATCAACCTGTGAAGCACAAAAGCAGCTTATTAATTCTACATTCGAATTTCATGCAGCAAAGCCTTTTAGGGTAAAACAAAATGCAGTCCATGCTGACTGTCTAGAGAGATTGGGCTAATTTATGTGATACAAGCGATGCTTTATTTATGGAAGAAAGTAGGTTTAGCTGTCCTGGGCATAACAACTTCAGCTCTGGAACAATCTCTCTGGACCACTTAAGCAATATCAATAGTTCACTTAAGACATTTACACATCTTGGTTAATGTGGCATAACAAAACTAGAGGGCCTTTATGCCAAGAATTTCTTTCCACTGTGACTGTAGGTAAACAATGACAAAAAGCCTTCATCCTGAGCATCCTAACTAAAGAGTATTCTGAACTCACAGTTGCTATCCCCCATCCAGACTGGTTTCAACTTTCCTCTTAAGATTTGGAGGACAGAAATGGAGTACATCATTACTATTATGGTGGCTAAAAAGCTAGTGAAAAAAAGGTCCCATTTCCATTACAGAATAGGTAATAAAAATTTGATTAAAAAAATGATAGTGTAAGTAGTTTTTTTTTTTTTTAAATGCACAATTTTTATTCTGCATGTTTCCAAAGAGAGCAAGTAACTCCAAAGAGTGTGAAACCTCATTTATCTGGCATGGAGAGAGCAGAGCTCTGGAGGAGTGGTTTCCTGAATAACAAACACTCTGCCATTCATTTCCCTGGAGTGGAAGTCTCTCTCCTGCCAACATTCCTCCCCTAGAAAACTCCCCCTCCTCCCCTCTGCGTACTCTGGTGGGACTGTCACTCAGGAGAACACAGCCCCCTTGCCTCAGAGGAAGCATGTGACCCAGACTGGACCAATCACAGCCAGCATCCTCCCAGATACAGTGGTGAGGCTATAAGCAAGCATGGGACCCAAGCAGGACCTGCAGCCTTTCACTTCGGGTTGTGGACAGTCGCTGGGAGGCAGAGGGTCTCTTCTCTTCTTTGTCCAAAAGACCCAACCACACAGACAATGGAGCAAAAGCAACAGAGTCCTAAGAAATTCCATTTAACCTCCTGAGTACTGCTTGGCCCCAAGCCAGCCATACCTTTGAACTACTGGTTGCATGAGTCAACATTTTCCAGATGAGTTTTTATCACTTGCAACGAAAAGAATTCTGATTCAGACAATGCCCAAATTTCATCTGATTTAAAATTTACCCAATGTTACAGGAAACCTTCCCAAAACAAACTGAATGCTTCTCTACCTTAGTTTAGTTTTTTGTTTTTTTTTTTTTAAGCCATAGTAAACACAATTTAACCTTTTCTTATTGATCTAGTCACTTACATGGTAACAGATGATGTTCTCAAGCACTATTGAATTATCCCGGGATACTTAACTCTTCACTAAAGAGGTCAACACTGCTTTGTAACAGATTTCTGTGTCTATTACACTGTAAACAACAGAACACTGTCTGAGTGTGTTGGGGCCACATGTGCATCTGTCCTCCCTTGTAGCTGGGGCTACCTCTACTGCCACAGCCTAGAACAGGTGGGGTTTTTTCTAAACAAAAAACCCATTACCAAAGGGAAACAAATTAAGACATGCCAAGCAAGTTGATGTGCATAGCTCATCACCCCAGCTCCTTTGTCTCACAAGAAACAGCTTCACTCAAGTTACAATACGAACAAAAAGATGAGGGGTGGGGGAAACAGGAAGCACATGCTACATATATGCAGCCCCCCTAACATGGCCTCCCCCCAACCTCTCCACTTCCTCCGTTTCTCTGTACAACATGCTCCACTCTCATGGCTGCCCTGGCCCATGCCACCCCCTATGGCATGCATCCTCTAAGGGCCACCCTCCCCTCTGGATTGTAAACCGCCTTTCTCACAACTACGTGGCTTAATTTCTCAACTTTCCAAGCATACCTTCCTGGAAGAGGGATCTGACCTAGCTCTTCTTGGACTGGCCAACATCATGTCAATGTCAGCCAAGGTCAGTCTCTGGGTTGGATGTCCACTCCTGGCACAATTAGTGGTAGTGAAAGAGAAGTCCCTTTTATTTACTTATTCAGTATTTAATCGTTTAATATTTAATCATTTAATCATTTAACATTTACATAGAGCTTAACAGAGGCAAGGCACTCCTCTAAGTGTTTTACAAATATTCATTAATACTCATAATAAACAAATGAGGTAGTACAATTACACCCCATTATACAAATGAGGAAACTGAGGCATACATAAGTAAATAATTGCCCCAAGGTCCTGAGCCATTAAGTGGATAGGAGCTGGGGCGCCTGGGTGGCTCAGTCGTTAAGCGTCTGCCTTCGGCTCAGGTCATGGTCCCAGGGTCCTGGGATCGAGCCCCACATTGGGCTCCCTGCTCAGCAGGAAGCCTGCTTCTCCCTCTTCCACTCCCCCTGCTTGTGTTCCCTCTCTCGCTGTGTCTCTCTCTGTCAAATAAATAAATAAAATCTTTAAAAAAAAAAAAAAAAGTGGATAGGAGCTGAAGTTGTCTAGGCCCAGAATTTATACTCTTAACCACTATGCCATGGAAAAATTCATAATCAGTTAGGACTGCAAGGGACTGGGCAAGCCACCTTCTGAAATGAGTTTAGAACACATTTATCCATTCATTCCAATTTTTTGAGCATCTGTTATATGTCAGACACTTTTTACTCTCTGAGGAGACAGCAACAAACACACAAAGATCCTACCTTGAAGAAATCTATATTATTTTTTTTTAAGATTTATTTATTGGAGAGAGAGAGAGCTCAGGCAGCAGGGAGAGGGAGAGAGAGTCTTAAGCAGACTCCACACAGAGTGCGGAGCCCAATAAGGGGCTCAATCTCATGACCCTTGAGATCACAACCTGAGCTGAAACCAAGAGGCAGAGGCTTAACCGACTGTGCCACCTGGGCGCCCCAGAAGCAGTTTATATTCTGATCACAGTAATATTACCCTGCACATTTTCACTTAGTGTTTTTGTAAATATATACCTTTTTTCTTTTTATAGTCTAAATATGGCCATATTAATAATACTTTTATTATTGTTTTACAGTCTATATATAGCCATATTAATAAGGTATGCATTTGGTAGACTTTTTGAAAATGGAATAAATAACAATAATCACAGTTGTTGTTCTCTAACCTGTCTGGATTATTAATTCACCCTGTGCCAGGAACTCTACTAAATGTGCATTACTTCATTCACACAAATATACTCCAAGTCTATGTGCTCTATCTAAAATCAAACAGACGAATATCCATCTCACCTAACCAGACTTAGAATTGTCCAGAGAGCCTGACTCATGCCCAATATTTACAATTAATTTAAAAAACCTTTCCAGAGCATCAAGTATGCCAGGCATTGCGCTAAGTGCATTACATGTTTTATTTCATTTAATTCTCGTAGCAATCCTGAGGGGGGTACTACTGGCCCTTCATACAGGTAAGGAAGCTAAGGCTCAAAGACCCACTAAGTGGCAAAGCCAGAATATAAACTAGGTTCTGCCTGAGCTCCACTATAGACTATTGGGGAAAGTGTCACTTACTGATGATAGACGTGTTCTTAAAACCTCATGAGACACAGAACTATCCATTAAGGAGTACAAAATCTTTTAAGCACTAACATCAGCAGAAACTCTAATTAATACTAATATTAAGCAGAGTATCAACTTGGCTTTCCATCTACAACTACAAACAAAAACTGCCCACTACATGTCTCTAAAGTGGATTTCTTTCCCAGGGTTACAATAAACTCCAATATGAGAACTATTACCCTATTCTCTTATCTGGATATTTAAATATCAAGTGCATTTCTTAACATGACATGAGGAAAAATCAAAAAGTTTGTATCTTTCTCTGAGAAACTGAATTAAGCATAAGATTAAATTCTTTTTATTTTTTTATTTTTTTATTTTTTTTAAAGATTTGATTTTTTAATTTATTTATTCATGAGAGACAGAGAGAGAGAGAGAGGCAGAGGGAGAAGCAGGCTCCCCGCTGAGCAGGGAGCCCGATGCGGGACTCGATCCCAGGACCCTGGGATCATGACCTGAGCCGAAGGCAGACGTTCAACCATCTGAGCCACCCAGGCGCCCTAAATTCTTTTTTTTTTTAAAGATTTTATTTATTTATTCATGAGAGACAGACAGAGAGAGAGGCAGAGACAGAAGGAGAAGCAGGCTCCCCGCTGAGCAGGGAGCCCGATGCAGGACTCGATCCCAGGACCCTGGGATCATGACCCGAGCTGAAGGCAGACGCTTAATTGGCTGAGCCACTCAGGTGCCCCAAGGTTAAATTCTGTTAGAAATATACCAAGGTAAATGAGAGCATCTGGAAATTATTCAAAAACACAAAGATGACCAAACAAACCTAATCCTTAAACATCCTCTTCACCTTCTTCACCCTATTCTAAGCACTGGAATGCCTTGTGACCCCTCCCCTTGAAGTAAGTGCCACCTTCTGGGACCTGTGGCAGAGTCACAACCCACAGTATCACCGATGCTATTGAGGAGTAAGTCAACAGGCCACCCTTCCCTACCATTTCTGTCCTATCTTTTCTCTCTTTCCAAGAGGAAAATCACATGCTAGGCGGCTGCTGCTTGTTAGTATCATGTCTATAAGTAGCAAAGAAAGTGAGAGCCCTTTAAACACCACTGTCCACTACCCAACGTGAACCAGGTATCTTGGGAAATGAAAAGGCATATGAGAAGCATAAGATGATCTGGCCTATAGAACTATGCCATTAGGGGCTCCTGGGTGGCTCAGTCGTTAAGCGTCTGCCTTCGGCTCAGGTCATGATCCCAGGGTCCTGGGATCGAGCCCCGCATCGGGCTCCCTGCTCCGCAAGAAGCCTGCTTCTCCCTCTCCCACTCCCCCCGCTTGTGTTCCTTCTCTAGTTGTCTCTCTCTCTGTGTCAAATAAATAAATAAAATCTTAAAAAAAAAAAAAAGAACTATGCCGTTAAAGAGACAAAACAAACACTGCCAAGAATAAGTGTTTCGTTCTCCTAAGCAACTGCTCTGGAAGACTTTCATAATTTACTTCGGCCATACCTTGTCACTGAGATGCCTTCAGAGCCTACAGTTTATTTCAAATCAAAACCCTTAAGAGTGGATTTGACTTTAAATTCAAATCACAATCCCCTCAAGATAATGGCGTATAGCAACCCAGCTACAACCCTTAAAGTTAAAAAAAAAAAGTATGACCTCATAAGGCTGTAATAAATTCCTGTTTTCAGTAACGGCAGTATTACTGAAAAACAGATTAAATATTTAAAGTAACTTCTCTTAGGTCCTAACAGTTACTTGGAAGAATAAATTCTGATAATTATATCTGTTATAAAATCTAATAGGTGAAATGGTTTAAATTTTTGAAGGTTCCCATCATACACACCGCCAATAGTTCTCCACTACAGAAGAACTCATTCGTGGACAAAATTTCAGTCAGCCTAATAGCCTAGAGCTGGACCAAAGTCCCAGGATCGCAGTTAAGAGCTGTTATTTTTCAGGGAAATAAACCAGGAACCCCAATCATTCATCAGCCTCCCCTTTCCAAGGTCTTCCAAGGAATTTTTTTGAAACTGATGTTGATGCCAGAAGAACCACCTCCATTTGCAAGTGAAACAAACAGAGAAACAGACGCAGGTGGTCAAGGAGCTAAACTGGCCAAGCTTCTGGCCAGTGGCCACATGGCCTGAATTCAGTCTCGGGCAAGGTTGCCAGTAACTTCCCAGTGCACAGCTGTCCAGTGGCCAGTCCCACCTTTACAAGAAAAGTACAGTCTTGTGAAAGACAATAAAAGGCATGGCCAAATAAATAAATACTCACTTGATTATAGAATCTGCTAATGCTGTAACAAACATTAGAAAACCAGCCTATTCCTTTAAAACGCTCATGGCCACATAAAGAACAGCAAAGACAGCTAACTCCGGGGAGATGGGGCATATATACTCAAGGAATTTACTTTAAGATACCAATCATCAAAACTGTCCTACATCACTCTTATAGTGCATTTTAATGCCTCTGGGTGTTTTTACTATTTCCTCAATTGCTGGTTCAAATGCAACTTGAGTCAACTTAAATTCAATTAACTATGCTGGGCCTTGATTGTTTCTTCAGGGGAAAAAAAAGAGGTATTATACTAAATAATCCCTAAGATCTTTTTAAGCTTCTTAATTTCATCACTATAAAATTAAAACTTCTTGTAGGACAGTAAGTATCTCACCAGGCTTTCCTCACCCTCCATACCTCACAACTGTCCTGCACCTTAAAACCTATTGACTTGGATGCATAATACAGTCATGATCATGATTCACCTAAATCAAAAGTAGAAAACTGCATGACTTTTGAACCACTGACTCCACCACACATCACATTTTCTGGCAGAAAAATACTATTTTTCATGAGTACTTAAAAATACTCTCTCAATTTGGAAATAAAAGTTATCTGGTATTTATTAGTAAAATATCAGGCACTGATCAAGTTTAAAATGTCTTTACACATCAGATCCATCATACTCCTGGTATCTGTGCTTTCACCTGGATATATTGTTTGGAGCTGTATAAGTCAAAGTCTCTGGAGAAAGTGACTCTTGATTTTGGGCAAAATGCCAGCATACATACAAAAATTTCCTTTATAAACATAGTTAAGCAATACAAGGAATTAGGCAAGGTAAGTGCTGACCATAGCTGATGTTGTAAATCACCGAGGGGGAAAATCAGGTACATCTGTTGTCCCAGTTTAAGTCAGGAGTCCATGAAAAATTGCAAGCTAAGCATGGCAATCCTAAGAAAAAAAAATCAGCACCCTGGGTGGTCCTTTCAAGAAGATACACATCCGTTTTATCACTATTGCTCCAGCGCTATAGTTTTCCAAGCAAAATCAGTAGTTAACAAAGCTAAAAGGATGAAATTTTATAAACCAAAAATAAAATGCCACTTAGAACAAGATCATTGAAGACTGAAGGATTAAGTGGAGAATTCTATAAACCAGGTGTTTTCTCTTTTAATGAAGCACTTTTGCAGGGCGAGGGGGGTGAGGGGGTTATAAATTATTCTGTGGTTGACTCCATGACGAAATTTTTGAAATACATTGTGCTGATAGCTAATGTATGTAGAATTAGTCACAGGAGCCTCAATTATGCATTTGTGGACTAGCCACGCCTTTCTCTTGCAGCCTTTGATAAGAATTATGGCCTCTATTGGAAGGTACAAATCAAGACTGAGAGAAACAAAAACTTTTATTTTTCAGCTGCAGAAATGGTCAGAGCTGACAAGAGAGGAGGGAGACAAATCACTTCTGTGATTCGCCAGCCAGAATTCAGGGCACTGACCAGTGCCAGCACTGGGTAGAACTCACCTACAACAGGCACCCCGTAGAAGTATATTAATCTTTTTTTTTTTTAAGATTTTATGTATTTATTTGACAGAGAGAGACACAGCGAGAGAGAGAACACAAGCAGGGGGAGTGGGAGAGGGAGAAGCAGGCTCTCCACGGAGCAGGAAGCCCGATGCGGGGCTCGATCCCAGGACCCCGGGATCATGACCTGAGCCAAAGGCAGACGCTTAACGACTGAGCCACCCAGGCACCCCAAAGTATATTAATCTTAATAGGTAAACAACTCAAAAAGGTTTCACAGACTCCATTTGTACTTTTTTCTGAAGCAGAGCTTCTTAAGAGTTTTCAAGCAGCTGATTTATACACAACCACTGTAAGTTCAATTATTATAATCTCCATTCCCACAAGCAAAGCAAACGTAGCAAATTACAAGGAGACAAAGGGGCTACAAAGCAGCAAAGAAAATTATAAGTGACGATGTGACAACAAAATAGAGAGAGAAAGTATAAAAGGCAAGTAAAACATTCAAAAATCATATATATTTAGGGTTTATTGTAGGAGTAAACTATACTTAACTCAATAGCTCCAAAGACATCATTACATTCCAGAACAAGAACTGCTTTCATAATGATGACCTTGATTATTTACACAAAAGGTCAAGCTATATTCAGAATACTCTAAGAGGGAAAGGATATTTAACACCTTTTACAAATATTTCCTTAAGGAATATTCTTAACTAGGTACTAAAAGGGAAATCCCAGGCATCCAGAAAACCTAATAAAGTGCTTAAGAAATCTAAGAAATTTTAAAACCAGATTTTTAAAGCCAAGTGCTCCCTATGAATAATTATCAAGATACTGAGATACACAGAAATATTGTCAGCTATGACCTCAGAGGATAGTATACACTCAGAAGCAGGACCATATGCGCTTAAAGGAGGGTTTTTCTAGCACAATGATCTAATCAGACCCTACCTTGCAACCACCGCCATGCATTTAAAATGTGATTCATCAATATGAAAAAGCCCTACAGTCAAAGCACACACACGCACACACACAGATAAAGGTTAAAGGGACATGAACATAGAGCAGACCCACTTGCACTAAACACCCACAACTTACTCTCCAGAGCATGGTAAATACCCTCAATTTTAAATATTAGAAAAACTTTCACAAGCAGTGCCCAACCCTCCTCTGCAGCACAGATATTTCAGGATGATCGCGCCTTTCAGGATGATCGCGCCTCAACGGCGTAAGCCTCTGCATTTTCTTATCACATTGGCAAGGCCGAATAGCTGACTTCTGATATTAATTTTCCCCTTAAATGGAAAAATAATTAACCTATTTCCCATGAAGAAATAACTAATGAATACAATTACAATCTGCTTCCCAGAACAAACTAGCTTTTGAAAAGAAAAACTATCTAAATGATAGTAATAAGAAAAAAATTCTGACAATGTCTTCTTTTATTTCACTAAATACCATCCATGTAAATAAGGTGGGTTTTTTTCCTTTTTTTATATCTAATGCTTTTTCCTTTATCTTTAACATAATATTTGATCCATGGAAAATCACATAATGTTAAATAACGTAAGGTAGAAAGCATAATGATATAAGGGAACACAATGAATCAACCACACGACCCAGTAGCCCGAGCTTTCCCAAAAATCTGCATCCAACTAGGTACTCCCCTCCCTTTATCCTACGCCCCGGCCCTCCAAAGGTGATTTCTTCACACCCCCATGGAAATGTTCTCCATATTATTATAGCTGGAGAACATATCCCCAAATATGTCAAATGACTCTTCTGCTACCTTATTTGTTTGCTGGGGCTGCCAAAACAAAATACCACAGAGTGGGTGGTTCAAACAAAAGAAATTGATTTTCTCACAGTTCTGAAGGCTAGAAGCCCAAGCTCAAGGTGTTTGTAGCATTAGTTTCTTCTGAGGTCTCTCCTTAGCTTGCAGACAGCTGCCTTCTTGCTGTGTCTTACACATGGTTGTCCCTCTTTGCACTCATACCCCTGGTGTCTCTTTGTGTGTCTGAATTTCTTCTTGTTATAAGGACACCAGTCAGATAGGATTAGGGCCTACCTTAAAGGCCTCATTTTTTTTTTTAATTTAAATTTTAGTTAGTTTACATACAGTGCAATATTGGTTTCGGGAGTAGAAGTCAGTGATTCATCACTTACATACAACACCCAGTGCTCATCACAAGTGCCCTCCTTAGGGGCGCCTGGGTGGCTCAGTTGTTAAGCGTCTGCCTTCAGCTCAGGTCATGGTCCCAGGGTCCTGGAATCGAGCCCCGCATCGGGCTCCCTGCTCGGCAGGAAGCCTGCTTCTCCCTCTCCCACTCCCCCTGCTTGAGTTCCCTTTCTCTCTGTGTCTCTCTGTCAAATAAATAAAATCTTTGGGGGAAAAAAAAAAATAAGTGCCCTCCTTAATCCCCATCACTCATCTAGCCCATCCCCCACCCACCTCCCTCTATCAACCTTCAGTTTGTTCTCTATCATTAAGAATCTCTTACAGCTTGTTTCCCTTCCTCCTCAAGGCCTCATTTTAACTTAACCACCTCTTTAAAGGCTGTCTCCAAATGCAGTCCCATTCTATGGAACTGAGGATTAGGACTTCAACATCTAAATTTCGAGGGAACACAATTCAACCCGTAACATTGTCCAAATGAAATTTAAAGCAAATATTCCAGCAAGTTTCCAGTGATGTGAATTTTGGGATTCTTTATAGCAACTTAAAGAAAATGTCCTCCATCTAGAAGGCTAATATTCACTTGGCCAAACAGGAAGTGTCCACAAAAAAAGAGAGAAACACTCCAAGAAAAAGAAAAGCCAGAGGCTTTATCTCTTCGTGGGCTCACATTAATGTGCCAGACTCTCTCTTAGGTCCTGCACTATGTCTTTGGAAGAAGTTTTCCCAAATTTCTGGGATGGCTTGTCCTCTATCTCTAGTGAAAAGTGAACCATTAGAAGCACCTGATCTCAGATGAAGGCCAGGTATTCTTCATTTCCATTGTATGAAAAAAACAAGTGACTTTTAGATACTCACTGCCAGCATTAGAAACCGAGGTAGAAATCAGGGCAATTGCTCCTCTAAAGCCTAGACTACACTAATTGCCTAAAATTACAGTAATTCACATTTTAAGTGTTTATCTTGTGTAACAGAGATAAATTCATTAGCTTGCAATCTATCATTAAGTGGAAAACCATAATACCAAATGGTAAATATTATATGATCCTGTTATTAAAAAGAATGCATCAAATACATTTTAAAAATGTAAAGACACAAAGGAAACACCGTGAAGAATAATAGTAGGTTACTTCTGGTAATGGCAGTAAAGATGGATTTTGGTCCTTTTCCTTTATATTTTTTCCCACATTTTCAATCATGAAGAGTTAAATCTTATTTTCCGCTATACAGATGCGTAGGTAAAAATGATGTCCTGTCGTCCCAAAGGACCCCTATAGGTAGACCTTAGCCCAAAAGACATAGTCTTTTGAACAAAAATTGGGAACCAGAAAGAAGCTTAATTACCTCCTGTGAGCCCTTCATGACAACTAGTCTGATCCCATGGACATTTATCTTTCCCTGAAACCAAAGACATCTGGCATGTCAACTGCTCAAAGGCCAACCGATGATTACCCAGAATCCAAGGTAATCCCTCCGACATTCTGTACATTTGCCTGATTAATTTAGTGTCAGGTTTTACAGGCATTCTGTCCAAACACCGGGGAGGGAACAAACCACTAAAATGCATGATCTCCCTTGTGCATTGTGTGAGAAAGAAACTGCACAAGGGATGGTGCCTCCCCAGCCCCCAATTCATAATTACTTTTCCATGTTTCAGCGCAACTGTTTCAACTCAAGGGAAGGAGGGAAATGTCACTTCCGGACAATAGACCTTGTTGGATTAGATTATTTTCCATTGTCTCTTTCTAAAGACTTAGAGGCCAGGCAGCTGTTCTGTAGGCAGCAGGTCCTCTTATCCCAGTTCCCAAAGGAATCATTTCCTAAAGAGATTAATAAAGGAGCAAAACAGAAGTGGCTTTGAAGCCTGCACCGCTCTTTTCAAGGCAGTCGGCACTTAGTTCCAAAGGGTTCCACTGGGATCTCGTGTGGCTTTCCAAATAGCTATTAGCTGGGCAATATTTAGGAATCACCTGCTCCCGAAGGCTCCCGCACACTCTGAACACACTACAAAGACCTGCTGGACACCCCAGTCATGGCTGTGCCGGCTGAGGCAAAGCTCGGAAATGCCCAAGGGCCGGCGCTGGCCCAGCAAAACCCCACGGCAAGACATTTCTAGTGGCAATTCCAAGTGGAAAATGGCCCCCAAGAAAGGCTACATGAGCCATAGTATGTTGGACAATGCAGTGACCAAAATAAGTCAAGAGAGCAAATAGGGTATCTGTGCAGACTGACCACAAGGGGACTGGGCCCCAGCAGGTGTCCCACGTGCATGCCTCCCAAGAGGGCCACTCTGGCCCTTCTAGTGCAGGCTTTTCTCCTTCCGCCTTACCTTTCCTCACCCCTCCCCACCACACACGGATTCCCTCTTGATTCTCCACCTGCGATCTGCCCAGCCTGGGCTTGCCAGGTGTGGTCTGAACCATGGCCAGGACCATGCCATCTGCCAACTCCCACCCTGACCAGCTGAAGACCTGCAACTTTTCGGTTGGCTCTGAGAATCTGTGGTGTCCCATCAGACATTAGTACACAATCGGACCTGGCTCCTACTATCTAAACAAATTGTTCACACAAGCACACATAATCTGGAAAAGACTGCTGTGATCCTTGAAACACAACGTCTTCTGGCTTGATCTTTTCTCTCCCAATGGCTTTAACGAGTCAGAAGCTTATCCAACTCACTGCTCAATTTAATGATGAGCTGCCGACCATCCATCACAGAAATGCACGTGAGTGCCACCTTGCACAGAAGCCCAGGCTCACTGATGTTCACCTTTGTGTAGCAAAAGGACCCAAAACCTTCTCTTCACTATCATATCATATCAGATCACTCACACACACACACACACACACACACACACACATATACATACCTCCATATATGTGAAAGAAATCATGATTATAGAGAATAAAGGCAGACATTTAAATAATAAATTTTTATTACTATCATTAAAAATTCTCACCACCACCTTAGGATAGAAGATGCTCCTCCAAACACCTTTCTTCATGTGGCCCCAAAAGGCTCCAGAGCCCTCCTGATTTTAGGGCTCTTTGTCCCTTCCATATTGTATTCCTGCATTAACGGTACCTGGTTCTCACTAGATGATGCTTTTTCTCCACGTTTTCCCCAGTGTTTTTGCTTGCATGCCTACTAAAAGAATTACAACAATGCTTCCCTTCACACACGTTTAAGTTGACATCTAAAGTTTTTCATCTCAAATTTAAATAGTTACAGAGGATCTAATTGCCAAGGTATCATATAATGACATTTGAAAACTGAATTGTAACATGATTCTCTAAAGTGAATTCAACTAAATCAAAACACCAGAACTATTTGCTATCTATCATTAGTCATTAAAAAAAAAAAAAAACTGAAAAAGCTCTTGAGAAACAGAAATTTCTGTTGGATTTTATAGTTCCATTCCAGTTCCCCCAGAGAATTTGGTCTCAGTTTTTATGTTTGAACTTTTTTTTTGTTTGAAAGATTTTTATGTTTTTTTTATTTTTATGTTTGAATATTTTTTTGTTTGAATTTTTTTTGAAATTTTTATTGTTTGAAAGTTTTATTAACCATTCTAATGTATATCTCTGCAAATTAAGTATAAATACATATACATAATTCACAGAAAAATGTTATATGTGTGTAAATATCTTATGGTCACAGGAAACTTGAAAAATTTACATATATTTCATGGTCACAGGGTCTTTGTAGATTTACACAAATGAAAACAAAAATGTGAATTTTTTAGTTTTCTTTGACCATAGGACTTTCATAATTTTTTTCATCTGGGTTTATATTATTAGCTGTATACAAATGATAAAAACACAAATAGTATGTATCTTATAAATGATTATTAAAAATAAAAATTAGCTGCTTCAGAAATGCACCACTTAAGGATTGACAAACGAAATACTTTTTCTAGTTAAATCATGCATCTGTGGAAGAATATTGCTAAAATGAGACAGAATTCATCAATTTTATTTGTATCTGCCCCTCCCTTTATTAATCTAAAGGCTGAGAAAACTTGTTCACATAAATAACTACATGGAAATTTAAATGTGTTGTAATAATGTTCCTCAATAGTTTGAATTCCTTCTGGAACATATGCCAGAAACAATCTCAGGGTGATCTATCATCAAAATTATTTTTAATGATCAACTGACAACTCAATTAAGTCCTCTTTCAATTTGTGGAAAATAAAGAATTGGATGCCACCTGAATTGCAAAAGTATTTGTTATCCTGTCATTAGAGTCATTAATTTTCATCAACACTAACACCACTATTTCAATCATCCCTTTGTTTGCGGTCCAGGAGTTTTTCTAACTTAGGGTCTGAAGAGCACCCTAGTATGATTAGGGATGCATGGGAGACTGGCCTTCCTATCAGTGGGAGAAGACCTACCCAGGAAAACAAAGGTGGGAAAGGAGACTATCGGTAGTAAAGAAAAAATATATATGGAAGTCGAGATCTGGAAATTGATTCCCTGAAATCCACCCAGACCCCTCACCTGCTCATTAGTAGTCCATGGGTCTGTGAACCCCTGTCTAAAGATCTCCTCTTGACCCCACGGTGTTCTACTTGGCCCTGACTCCAAAGACAGCATGAGGCTGGCTTTGTTCTTCCCTCCTGCAGTAGTAATGCTGATCTGTCTGTGTAACCTCTCTTTTTACCTTCCCATTACGAATAATGATACAAAATTCTTTTTAAAGATTTATTTATTTTTATTTTAGAGAAAGCACAAGCACAAGGGGGGGGAGGGAGAGAGAGAATCCTCAAGCAGATTCCCCTCTGAGCAGGGAGCCCAATGTGGGGCTCGATCCCAGGACCCTGAGATCATGACCTGAGCTGAACTCAAGAGTCTTAACCAACCGCACCACCCAGGCGCCCCCAATACAAAATTCTTAATGACTCAATTTGTTGGCACTGAAAAAATATATTGGAAAAAAAATTTTCATACATAGAACACCCTTATTTGGCTTTTCCAGAATCAAAACAGAAAAACCTGTATTTTGCGCAAACATGCCAATTACTGTATTTTACTTACAGCAATTTTTACCCCCTAGAGTCTTCTAACCACGAAGTCCTGCTCAGTAACAATGTGGAAACTGACTCATTATAGTAAGCTGTCTCCTGAGCACCTACTTCTTTTAACCAAGTGCATTTTCTCTGAGAGTACTGTATGCAGCAATGAGTTTGCACATAAAATAAAAACAAGTTCACTGGTTATTGTTTGTATTTATCTTCAGTGAAAGCACTGCACAGATGTTGATCATCTAGGTGTGAGCAGCCTTATAATAAGATCTTCTGTAAGGTTGTCCTTTTGCAACCTAAGTTGCCCTAGGTTACAGGGATAGTGAAGGAGGGTGAGGGTAGAAGGAAAAATAATTCTCCTGCCAACCAACTTCCAATTCCAGTCATCCCTGTCCGACAATTCAGCTCCAGGGCACGCAGTTACAGCCAGACCAAGTAGTTAGGCAGAGACACTGGGAAGCTATGTTACCCCTGCAAAGTGGTGCCTGTTCTGTTGTTATAGACATCGGGACACAGTCAGCATTGTCCGAGGAATTTCAGAGTTGATGTTCAGGAATCAAGACAGCCCTGGGCACAAAGTCTGATATCACCCCTTACTAGAGCTGTGTGACCTTGGGCAGGTAATCTTGCCAAACCTCACACAGCTCTTCTAAAATATAGGGATGATAATAACAGCATCTACCTCACAAGGTTATTGTGAGAAGCAGACAAGCTAATAATGCATTTAAAAGCACTTACCCCGCTGCCTGACAAATAGAACTATTCATTTAATAGTAGCTATTGTTGTTAAATAAAATATCCTCTCATACATTTGTAAACCAATTTCTTTGGAAGTCAATTCATAGATGATATGTCAACGCAATAGGGGAATATTGATTTTTTTTTCACAGAAATTTGAAATAAGCCTTTTATAAGGTGGGGGAAAAAAAAGTCACCTTTTGGGGGAAACCTCGATCTTTATCACCACGGCATTAGGCTTGCTTTACAGAAATGCTGTGCTTCCTGCTATCCAGATACCACGGCCACCAGTGGTCACCTGCTTAGCATAAGCTGTGTGTGTGCATATGCATGCATGCACACAACACACCCTATGACACTCGTCCTCTGGGACTTTCCTGGATACAGTAGAATGGCTGCAGAGCCAGGGTCAATCCAATAAACAAACTGTGTTAAGTATCCAGCATCAAGATTAGAAAAATCCCCAAACACCTAATGACACCAGAAGCATGCTCTCATTCCCCAAGACCTTTCTGAAGGCTGCTTCTGGCCTCATTTTCCTTCATCACAGTTATGGATGCAATGCACCAATGTGTTATAGTGGCGCACGCACTGAAAGGTGTCATGTTCCCGCTGCAGGACGTAAGGAGTCTGGCCCTCTCACTCACCTATGCACTTACAAAGGGAGGCCTTTTGTCCTGTTTAATTTTTAATGGTCCTAAGTCATTCCATAATTTAAATGAGTCAAGAGCTTTCTTAGAAGAGAATCAAGGAAGGAAGATGAGTGCCAGGCAGGGGAGGCAAGGGGAGGAGGGAGTGGAGAGAGAAAATGAGCAGCAGTAGCACCTCTATGTCCCTTTGTATTCAAAAGACTCACTTTGTGTGCACCTGGGTGGCTCAGATCATAGTCCCAGCGTCCTGGGATCGAGCCCCGCATCGGGCTCCCTGCTCTGCGGGAAGCCTGCTTCTCCCTCTTCCACTCCCCCTGCTTGTGTTCCCTCTCTCACTATGTCTCTCTCTGTCAAATAAATAAATAAAATCTTAAAAAAAAAAAAAAAAAGACTCACTTTGTAAAACTCTACAACTTCCAGCTGAGCCAGGAACAGAAACACCCAGCAGAAGGAAGCCACAGAGAGACATGACAAGAGGTGAACTGAGAATATATGGTTTCCTCACATCCCTCCTCAAGGGCCACCTGACCCTTCCCGTACACCGAGTCCCAGCCTTACAAAGAAGCTGCCAGAACTCCAATGACAAGGACATCACTTGGTTGCTGGTAGCAGCTAATCATGCGGAAAGGATTGGTTTTGTGTGCTTTTAAGAAAAGTGATCCAAAAAATACAAATAATTTTTCTATCCGTCATCCATAACACTTCCCTTGAATCGACCCTTTCATCCTCAGCTGAGAGCCACAGCAGAAAAACTGAACACACTGAACATAAGTGCACATGCTGCAGGCTGCCAGATCAGCTTTTGTGAAGATCTCACTACGCTAACCAACCCTCAGGAAATCAGGACAATATCCATTATAAAGGCTACCTGAAAGATGCAGCAACTTCAGACATAAAATGAACCAATGATGATAAAAAGAATCAACATTTTTAAAAACTGGGTTTGAGTTTAGCCAAGTCCTCAAGAGTTATGATAAAAAATGCTCAAAAAGTTAGGACCCTTACTTAGGAAGAGAAATAGACATCAAAGTGACTACAGGAGAAACACTTCTAAGTGAAGTCCCTAGGAACCCTCTTATAGATATCAAGTAACACAGTGGTAATGCATCATTACCTGTTAGGGAGCTGCAGGAAAATGCCGCACACAAGGAGCTGTTTTTTTTAAACCTAGATACATACACAAACCCAGAGGTGAATTAAAGATACTTGGCACGCAAAATACCCCTTCAAGGAACATGCGAGTGCCTCAAAAGGAAGTTTTTCCAGAATCACAACATGATTTTTAACTGACACACAAAATCACCTCAAAACCCTTTTTTCCACACTCCACAAAAACCTAACTTAATTAGAAATATGGAAATAAAACTGGCAGATCTACTGTCAAGATTTAGGAGATTAGAATAGCTTTGTAGAAAGCCTTCACAATTAGACACGTGCCAGGGAAAAGGTATCTGAACTGTGTGATGAATACTGAATGTACACTTGCATCACTTTAGTATAAGCATAAACACTTTCCATTTAGACTCTCCCTATTGTACGAACTTCTGGCTTGTTGTCAGTAAGCTGACAAGTTGTCAATTCAGTTTGAAAAGGGGTGGGAGGGGGGACAACATCAGCTCCTTGTTCTGTAGTAACAGTTAAGTCCAAAAGGCTAATATAGAACATGACTAGAAAACAAAATTCCAAAGTAAAAACTCAAAACGTGATAGCTTCAAAGTCAACCACTGAGCAGTTGTAAGTACCATGCACCCAGATTTCATCATGGGTACAACTAACGGTACAGAAGAAAGGGTGTCCCCTGAGCCCAAGGTGCAGCAGCACACAGCCAGGACCTCAACCCAGACCTCCAGGAGGCTGCAAAACCTCCGGGGGAACCTTGCCCTCCGAAAACTGCCCAACAAGCATTCAAAGGCCCAGGGGCGTCAGGAAAATGGAGGCATAGCACTCCCCCCGTCCCCCCGCCCTGCCCCGGCAGATACACCAAATCCTCCCTTCCTTTTGCAAACAGCCTTTTAGTCCACACAACACTATCTGAGATCTGCCAGGCAGATCAGACAGAAATTCTGCTCTTTCAGGCTTGAAAGTAAGCATAAGTTGATCCTGTGGAGCCCAAGCACTCTGAAATGCAATCCGTGTGCACGGAGTTCAAAGCATTGGCTTTTCCTCCGAAAACTCTGAAAGCACAGCACCGTCGATAAAAGCACAAGCTCGAGTCACTCATGCAGCGGTCTCAATTCCACGATGACAGCGTGAGCTGACTGTCAGCTTCTAAGAGGCACTGTCCCAATGATGGCACCCTTCTCTGGAGCAGCTGGGGTCCCCACAGGGCCCCCCAGGACTTCGTGGCTATGCACCGCTAACACCTGGGGAGGAGGGACCGGCACAGGGGGCTGGTTTGCGTATTAGAGGACACTAAGTCCAGACTCCCAAACCAGTCACTGCTTGCCCCTTGAGGAAGCTTCCCGGGGTTGATGACATGATGCAGGTGGTTTTCCTGAAGTTGATAAAAAAAAAAAAAATGCTTCATAGTAAATGCATTATTAAAGGAAAAGAATGGCAGACATTTCTTAGGAAAACGGGGAGTATCTACCTAACTTGCACATCACTCTTCTTCTTGAGCAAATGAATCCTATCGAGACTGGATAAGCTGATGATAAATAACTTCAAATGCTGTTGATTTCCCTCATTTGGTGTACTGACATCACTTAACAAACTAATACAATATTCGAGATAATATCCAATGCTGGCAAGGGACTGAGGAAACAAAGACACTGAGAGGAGCACACAATGGTACAGACTTGTGGGAAGATCGTTTGTCAAGATCTATAAAAAGCTTACACGTGCACCCCTTCTGACCCAGCAATTGTACTTCCAGGAATATACTGTACAGAGATATTCCCATGTGTCATTACATGATTGCACATATTTGCATATAATAAACAGAAACATCTTTGAGGTGGCATTGTTTAGAATAGCATGATACTGGAAACCACAAAGAGAGGTGTTTAATAAATTATGATACATTCCTACAGTATAATAACCTGCAACTATTAAAATAAAAAGGTAATTATTCATAGCAGCCAAGATACAGAAACAACCCGAACACCCATCAAGGGATGAATGGATAGTGAAAACGTGGTATGGAATATTATCCAGCCTTAATAAAGAAGCACATCCTGCCATTTGTGACAACATGAATGGACTTAGATGATACAATGCTGAGTAAAATAAGCCAGACACAGAAACACAAATACTGCAAGATTTTACTTACATGTAAAATCTAAAATCGTCAAACACATAGAGCAAAGAGTAGAATTGTGATTGCCAGGGGCTAAATAAAGGGCGATTGGAAGCAGGATCACAGGGCTGACATGGATGGACAACAGATGTATTTATATCTCACTGGTATAAAGAAAAAAACTTTTTCTGTCCATGCACTGGCTTCTGTGTTAACAGGTCTACAGTGGAGCGTGGGCATGTGTACCCAACTGGCTCACAGTGAGCTGACAGACAGCTGCCCCAGGGATGAGAATTTCAGGATAAGGGCCAGGAACCTCAGTCGTCAGCAGATCACTACCTTTTTGCATCTTTTGAATTTTATACCATATGCTATCAAGTAGATGTAAGAATATCCATTCTGAAGCCATGACACCTAGCTTCAAATACCAAAGTTACATCCTTGCCCTGCATGGAAAAATATAATGTTAAAAGTTGCAAAACTTAAATAATGTGATCACATTTTTATTTTTTTAATATTTATTTATTTTAGAGAAAGAGAGAGTGTGGATGCACAAGCATGAGCAGGGGAGGGGCAGAGGGAGAGGGAGAGAAGCTGACTCCCTGCTGACTGCAGAGCCCGATGGCGGGACTCAATCCCACAACCCTGACATCACGACCTGAGCCAAAATCAAGAGTCAGACGCTTAACCAACTGAGCCAACCAGGCACCCCAATGATCACATTTTTAAAAAGACACACAGCAACAGAATGTTAAAAAATCTAAAAGGCTCTACCCCACCAGTAATGATAACATAAAAAGGAAAGTGGGGGAAGGTGAAGAGAAACTTCAGCTTCATACTCTCTACTCTTCTATGTTGTGAAGTTTTAATCATAATCCCTCCTGGGGCTTGCAGCAGGTCTTGATCGAAGGAGTTATGGATGGTATCACGGCCAATTATTCCAACTAGAGCTGATTTCCATCTTGAACTTAAGGTCATCCATAGTAATTCCTTATGCTTGTAAAGCCCTTTATAATTTCCATGGCTTCACAAGAATGATCTCACCTGATCATGATAATTACATTGTGAATAAGCGAGGTAGGTATTATGATCCCTGTTTACAGAGCAAGAAACTAAAGCTTAGCACCCTTCCCATACTTAGAACGTTTTTAAATAAAACTGACATGGGCTATAAAAATGATAAGGAATCCACAGAAAACTAGTAATACTGAACTACAGAGTAACCAGGACACACAACACTGACAATGTGGAGGCTGAGTGCGATCTGGGGAACACAGCAACAAAGTACAGGCTGGCACACTGATATTCTCGTCTACACATGGTGGCCACCCATTGGGACCTCGTTCAGTCCACTACTCAGACATGTCCATGTACAAAGCATGTGGTAAATGGTGGAAGCCCTGCAGACAGGGAAAATACGTATACAAAAGAACAAACTGAGATAGTCCTTCAAACAAACAGCAGAGCTGGGCTGTCTTCACCTGTCACATTTTATTTGTGCTCTGCTGGTGACTTCATTCCCTGGGCCTTAACTGTGTCATCATGAAAATGGGAAACTATCTCCTCCTATCTACTTCTAAGACACTAAAAGAAATCAAACAGGACAAGTGAGAAAGCATTGCAATTTTTAAAAATCCCCATATTAATGGAACAGGGTATTATTATTCTACACACAGGAAAGGTGTAATTTAAGCATTCAAGTCATTTTCTATCAGACCTCATGACTTCACAAGGGAGTGGGAACATGGGTCATCCTCAGTGAGCTATCTGGGGCAAAAGTCACTTGAAATAAAAGATACCCTCAGTCTGACCACAATAGTTAACTTACAAGATGGTGTTATCATTACGTCTCCCTGGTACTGCCACAGAGCCCTCCCTCTGCCCTATCCAAAGACCTGGCAGGTCTCTACCATTGTGCATTCTGTTTTCATTACCTGCCTTTCCCACATTATGAGTGCACTGTCCTACACTGCCTTTCCTAAGTGGAATCCAGCCTTTTCTACATGACCTGACAGATGATGATGACCACAGGTGGGAAGGTACCTGCCATCACTGGCTGCAGCTGAGGGAAGGGGTAGATGTGTCCATCCCAGCTGCACTTGGGGCTGTTGCAACACCGGGCTCTTAGAAGCAGCCCCTGTTCAGCTGAGTCTCAGCCCAAACTCCCTTCTGATGAGCCCTGGGGCAGTGATGGGCTGGCCTAGAGAACCTCACTGGGACATCATGCACACTCTCAATAAGGAACAGATGATCAAGGGCCCAGCCCAATGTAAAGGTTTCAAAATCACGGCTGTCTAACCATTGGCTTTGGCTCTGTGTCAGTAAACACCTTACACTCGTTCATCCTAGTGGAGTTGCTGGTTTCAAAAGAAGGAACATGTGCTGCAATTATAACTATGGATTTTGTCAACAGCTTATCTTTAGGGTAATTGACACCCCCCAGGTCCCATACTACCACCAACAACCCAGACCAAAACAAATGGGCAACAAAGACCTGACTGGGGAGACACCATAACATAGTGGTGAAGGCACTGGTCTTTGGAATGTGACAGGAAATCAGAGCTCCACGATTCATTAGCCTTGGAATCTGCTGCAGGTTCTGTAACACTTCTGTGCCTCAGTTTCTCATTTGTAAAACTGGGATGAAATAATATCATGCAGTTGTCATGAGCAGAGAACGAAATGTCTACACAACCCTGGCACGGTGCCTGACACATAAATGAGTTTCATACACGTTTACTATTATTCTATAAATGAGGTGCTGCCTGGAATAGTCTGTATCATCACAAAATATGGTTGCATTAACAATTTGACATCAAATTAACATTAGTACTGAGGTAGAAATATAAATGCAAGAATTTTCCCATTGTGCTTAATGAGACACCCACAGAAAAACTGCAGAATTTGGACCTAATGTTCACCAATTATGTCATAACAGTTTTCCCCTTTGGAAATACTAAAAACACAAAAAAGTCACTACCCCCTTTAGAGTACTGCAAGAACTCTGGAGGGTGATAGAATTTCAGAGGCCTACAGAAGATATGGCTTATTAGAAAAACAAAGGTCCCCCAGCAAAAATGCCATGGCTATCAAAAAAAAAAAAAAAAAAGAATCAGAAGGGGGTCCCTAATTATACATTTTTGTACACATTCATGTATTTCTTTTTTATTTTTATTTAAGATTTTATTTGAGAGAAAGAGAGAAAGAGAGAGAGCGAGCAAGCATGCAGATGCGCACAAGCAGGGGGGAGGGCAGAGGGGGAGAGAGAATCCTAAGCAGACTCTGTGGAACCCAACACAGGGTTCGATCCCATGACCCCGAGATCACGACCTGAGCCGAAACCAAGAGTCAGACCCCTAACTGACAGAGCCACCCAGGAGCCTCTGTTTCTCTTTAAAAAAAAAAAAAAAAAGGCAGTTAATAATGATGCCTAGAGGGAGGAAAAAAAACCCAAATGTTTTTAAAAGCTAACCACGAGATAGACTAGCATTTGTCAGTTAGTTGCCTTTTTCTTTTAAATCCTGCTTAAAATGTGTAATTGCCCAAGTAAGTTTAAGTATGCCAAAATACTAAGAAATTACAAAACTCAATACCAAAATAATTCATGTGTTACAACCATAATTACTTCTATAGTTAGAAAATTATTATCCTCCTGAGAAAATCCTGGCAAACTGCTTAAACCATTTCCCTTCTGAGTGAATCTAGGAGGAACAAAATGAAAATTCAGAGTTTAAATACTTTGATGTCCCTATGCCTGAAAAGACTTTATCTCCATCAATTACTTACATGCAAATAATTTCAAATGCCTATGCAATGATATAATTCCCTAGCTTATGAGGTCTTCCTTCTACCTCCACCCCATTTTCATTGTCACACTTGTTTCTGTGGAATAAAAACGAAGGAAAGCTTTCTTCCTGTTTCTGAGCCCTCCGCTTTTTGCAACTCTTTGTCTGATCTACTCCAGACAACCACAGCCAGAAAGGAAATGGGAAGGAGAGTAGGGTTTGGTTTTGCTCTCAAAAGCCACCATTTCTCAGGTGGAAAATAAGGATGTCAATGCCATGATGACATTTTGCCTTGTGCCACAATGATTAATAGTCCTAATTTTTTCCAATTAGGGAAGTAATCTCAACCAGTCAGTGGAATCTGACCAGTCTTACACAGTGTGGCCTCTGAGTGGTGTAATTTGGATGTGAAATGAGATCTAGGATGATTCTTTTCTTTTTGACAGTTAAATGTAATATATTTCCATCCCTGAGCTCTTTTTTCACAAATAAAAAAGAAAAAATTCTTTTCAGAAATAAATTATTTCCAAATCTGACCCCTTCAACCAATTTGTTTTCTTTGAATTGGTACAATGTGACTCGAAAATAGGCAACGGGATTTAGTTTATTCATTTGAATAAGTTAATAACCCTGGCAAATGCCTATTAGGGACAGAAAGACAGGGGAATAGAGTGGCTTAATGTGATATTTATCAAACACTTACCAAAATTCACAGAATCAAATTCCATAGGGAATTGCCCAAAAGGTTTGAGATAACACATAAAGCTGCAAATGCAGTAAATGGTCTGGCACAAGTGACCACCACAAAGAGTAAGGGTCTCATACACTTCACCTTCAGCTACCTAAACACAAACTGAAACATTTCAGATGCAGACTATTTCAAACAGTTCCACTGACATCTAGTCAGAGTGCCCAAGGAAATCTCTAACTTACAATGGAATTCTAGAATTTCAAAGAATATTGGAAATCCCTTCATCCAACTCTCATTTTACAGAGAGGCTTTAAGAAGTTCCTAAGAGATACACGCCTTCATATAGTTCATACAGTTATTATGAAAGAACCAAAATTAGAACCCTAGGCTCTTGCTCTCATAAACTCCCATTAGCCCTTTGAATTAGGTTCTTTATACTATGATGGTATCAAACAAATGCTTTTTTCAGACATGAAAGCTTTACTGCATCAATATAAATGGGGCAAACTGTCTCCCATGGCAAATGCAATAACTCCATGACAATCCGTACCCCCCAAACCAGAAGACTTCTCCACCACCAATGAAAGCAGGAAGATGTCAGCTCATCAACAGAATTCGGACAGTAATTTCAAAGCCTGCTGTAAGAGAAATTTAGCTGCAATACTCTAGTCTCGTTCCAATGCATTCTGCCACATCAGTGATTTTCAAACTTGGGTTTTCACAGTCAAGTTTTCTTATTTTTGTTTTTGTTTTTTTTAATGAATTCTTGGATAGAACCCCAACATATAAAGCCAATAAACACAGCATTTTATCCTAATAAATTTGTTTAATATTTTCAAAATTTTATCTGCTCAATATCAATTAAGAACAACGATCAGAGTCCCTGTTAGCTCTTATCACACTACTATGCAAATTAGAAAGAGAGTATCCCTTCTTGTCAGAGGCAACATTCCCAAACCCAGCCACCTTGTGCGGAGCACAAGCTGCAGTCCCACACACAGGGCACGACAGATGGCTTCTAATAAAATGTTCTCACGAATAAGGCTGTTCTCACGAAAACAACAACAACAACAACAAAAAATGAGAAGCTGGGGTGCCTGGGTGACCGACTCTTGATTTCAGCTCAGGTCCTGATCTCAGGGTTGTGAGATCAAACCGAACCCTACATAGGCTCTGAGTTCAGTGGGGAGTCTGCTTCTCTCCTCCTTCTCCCTCTGCCCCTCCCATTGTGTGTGCTGTCTCTCTCTCTAAAAATAAATAAATTTTTAGGGACCCCTGGGTGGCTCAGTTGGTTAAGCGCCTGCCTTCGGCCCAGGTCATGATCCCAGGGTCCTGGGATTGAGTCCCACATCGGGCTCCTTGCTCAGCAGGGAGCCTGCTTCTCCCTCTCTCTCCCTCTGCTTGCTTGTGCTCTCTCTCTCAAATAAATAAAATCTTTAAAAAAATAAATAAATAAAATAAAAATAAATAAATTTTTAAAAAATGAGAAACTACAAATGATAAGTGTAGTGTATCTCTTCAGCATGTCATAGATCTCTGTATTTTTTGGTGACAGTGCTGTTTCTCACCAAAGGCTAAGTGCATACTTGGTAGCAGTTTTGGGTTTTTTTGTCTGTTGATAACAGCCTTGCAATCTTAGGATACTCTTATTCTGAAAAAGCAGCAGTAGGAAACTTCTGTTGCAAAGTTGAATCACTGACAAGTTGGAAAAGAACCCCAAATGAGCAGGAAGCACTAAAAATGTCTAAGATACAAACAGACCCTTACCTATAGAAAACAAACTGGTCCATGCCAGAGGGGAGGTGGGTGGGGGGTGGGGGAAACAGGTGATGGGGATTAAGGAGTGCCCTTGCCTTGATGACCACAGGGTGATGCATAGAAGTGTTGAATCACTATATGGCACACCTAAACTCATATTACGCTGTATGTTAACTAACTGGGATTAAAATTAAAACTTTTAAAAAAATGTCTGAGATACAAGGTTAGCCAGAAGACTTTCTACAATTACTACATGGTGGCCAGACCATGTGACAAACAGATGTGCCTGAGCATCTTCCGGATGTGAATGGAGTCCAGCAGCCGCATGCCGTTGTGGAGACTTCACTTGTGAACAGTCCATTAAAAATTTAGACCTACCCACACTGACTCAAATAAAATTTATTTTATTTTTCATAGTATAAATCACATTATAAAGTATGTAGTAAATATTATACTAAGTGCAGAAAAAACACAGTCCTGTCTTCACAGAGTTTAGTGGTTAGCAGATCTCGTCATGAAATAGCACTCACACCTTTTTCGTTTTTTATTCTCTATGTGGATTTTTTAATGCCAATTTTATATGGTCACAAAACAAACAAAACCCTGACGTATGTTTCAGAATTTATGTAGGTAGTTTCATAGACTCTCGACAAATTGTCACTTCTCTGACAAATATTTGTCTTCCTCTGGACCAACACGTTAGGATGTTGGGGACATTCCCCAGCTGGTCTAGTTGCTTCATCTTCTCAGAGGCTGATTTATGCATTCTGGAGAACCTGGTACAGAAACCTAACAAATAACAACAACACACTAAGCTTAGAGATTTCCCCTTCTTCCAAGGAACCCATTCACTCTGATCTGAATGTTCATGCCTCCTCCCCAATTTGTATATTGAAATCCTAATGCCCAATGTGATGGTATTAGGAAGTGGGGCATTTGGGAGATGCTTAGGTCATAGGGGTAAAGCCTCATGAATGGGTTTACTGCTCTTATAAAAGAGACACCAAAGAACTCCACAGGTCCTTGTGCCATGTGAGGACACAGCCAGAAGTCCGCAATCCAGAAGAGTGTCTCACCAGAACCTAACCATGCTGGCACCCTGTTCTTGAGCTCCCACTGTCCACAACTATAAGACATAAATCTCTGTTGATTATAAAGCTACCTAATCTGTGGTATTTTGTTATAGCAGCCTGAATGGACTGACTCCATTCATTCACTGACTCACCACTTACTGGGCCTACTAAAAGTTAGCTCTGTATTTATCATCCCGGGAAATCAAAGCTGAAGAGCACAGCATCTCTGGCTTCAAAGACTTCAGAAGCCTGTAGCAATGGTAGACAGGTTCAAACGGCAGTAGGAAGGGTCCTGAAAGAGGCAGCTACAGGCACAGATGTGGAATGGGGGACAAGAGTTTTCATTTCTGTGAGGAGTCAGAAATGGAAGCTCTTAGAGACAAGACACCACAGGTTTTCCAAGTAAAGAAGGGGAAGGAGGGTGGCCAAGCAAGGCAGAGTTCCAGCAAGCAAAGAGACCTAGAGTCTGAGAAACTTGTAAGGGGTTCCCTAGGATGGAGCCCAGGGTATGGGACAAAGAACCACCTGGCACTGGACTGGATTGCAGAAAGGAGCCAATTTAAAAAGGGCCTCGTGAGCCACAGAATGACTGTGGACTCTACCCTAAATGCAAAGGAAACACTATAGGTATTGTTTCTCCAGACGAACCACACCAAACAAAAATTAGCTTTACAAAACACATCACTTGCAGTTTAACGCAGAGCATGTTCTAGAGAAAGAAGAGACTAGGTAGGAGACAAATTAAGAGGCTACTGCAGTAATTTAAACAAGGGGCACCTATCCAGCACACCAAGGTTGCTCAAGGCACCAGCTCATTGGCTCTGCACAATGAGGCTTCCCCGAGCACAGATGGGGCAGAGTGAGATGCCCGGGCCCATGCAAACCTAGAGTTTCCAGCATCAGAACCACAGGCCTCACAGATTAGAGTTTCAGTGGTTCTTATCATCAACCACCATCTCCCTTCTAGTCTCCCAGACACACACCCCTGGTCACTGAGAACTTGGGGTTTTACTCCAGGGTTCCTCCTTGTTCCTGGCCAGGCTTGGCTAGGGTCCATCCTCATTCATGGACACACACTTGTATTCCCTTCTGGTCACACAGCCCGGTCTCGTCCTTGCCTCTCAACCCCCTCTTCCCCACACCCTCTGGCACCATCAACTCCTGACCCATCCGGAGGCCCCTCCAGCACCACTGTGCTCCATCACATCCCCCACCTACAGGCAGGCAACAAACCCTGTGGGGCCGACCACCACCACCAGAGACGAATGCTGGAACAAAAAGACGATGTGGGTACCGGTTTCCCCTGCTATCTGAAAGTAGAGCATTCCTCTGAAAACTTTCATAAGAAAGTTCATAAGAAAAGGCGTAAGACAAAGAAGCGATTACCAGTAATTTACATGGAAAAATTTATGAGCATTCCCAGACTCAAAAGAGAGCCTCTCTTAGGCCTTTTCTGACGGGCGGCTTGATGCTGAGGCTGACTGTGGTCCCGGGAAGTGCGTGGCCCTGCCACTCTCTAACAGCTCTCTGCAAAACAGATGCTGAACGCTATTTTCACTTTTTGCCTTTTTTCGTAAAAGCAACAATCCTCTTTGGATTTCTTTCAGTCTGCAAAAACAGGTACTACTAGAGGTCTGTCATAAAAGGGAAGTGGTATAGGGCGAACTTTTGCAAAGCAGGGGCTACCCGTACTTACTGCACATACTTCTGGTATTAATACCAGCATCTCATTTAAAATGTAAAGAATGGTGACCAACGTCTTCATCACTGTCCATGGAACCCCAAAGCCTGGGGCCAGGCCTCCACACTCTGGCTGTAGGCCTGCCTGTGTGCACAGAGGAAGGTGGTACCACAACAGGGCTACAGGCTTTGGACTTGGACAGTGTGTCCGAATCTCAGCTCTGCCACTTACCAGCTGGGTCATCTTGAACACATCACTCGCCCTCTCCAGATTTGCACTAAGGCTTCAGTGTGTTTGCATGGGACCAATCACACAGGCATAGACACATAAGCATTCATCTTTAAGTTTCTTCCCTGCTCACCCACTCTTAGTTTTCTGTAACTTAAACATTTACTATGGTTTTCATTTATCGCTCCAAAATTCTCTTGAAAAATAAGAAATACTGAATCTATCTTTCTTCCTCTGCCCAATCTTAGAAGGAAACTATAAGAAAAGGCAAACCATTTTCTAAGGTCCTTAACATGGTGAGGTGATAGGAATGTGCTGGGGGGACGGGGCAAGGGGACATGGGGGGTGGGACATGGAAAATGCCCAGTAGGAAGAGGAAAAAGGTTTTCCAGCTATTTAAAGTACAACACGGCTCAAGTGTTTATATTGGACAATCCCGACAGCTGTTGACTCACTTCTATGCAGAGTATCTTAAAATGAAACTTCTATTCTTTTGTTGTACAAGTTCTGAGTTTTCCAGGATATGAGACACTCCCTCCGCAGGGCTGTTTCCTCAGGCTTACAAGTGAATAATACCACCATCCCAAGTCCTTATCTTCATTTTAAAGCTTGAGGGGAAATAACTGTCTTAACCTTCACACTGATTTCTCTGTTTATGCACTGCCTTACTGAATTTTTAAAAAATAGGTAACACCTACCTTGAATAAATGTATAAATTAAATGAGATAAAAATATGATACATGTCTCGCTTTATCACTTGTTCAAGGATCCAGATCTATGTCTCCTTATATGCCCCATCGAGCTAGCACACTGCCTTATACATTGTAGGCATACTCAATAAATAATCATCGAGTGTAAGTTTTTCCATCAATGTGTCACAGGATATGCCCTTATAGTTACCACTAAGGGAAACAAAAATAGGTAGCAAGTAAATTCTTAGAGGGATGTACTACCAGCTATCAGGAAAAACATAATTAAGGACAGAAAATAGGGGGAAAATTTCCCCAAATGTTGCCTTATTCTCCTCAGGGACCTGGCATTCAACACCCAGGCCTTTCAAAAACAAAGGATACTAAAGTGATGTCTCCAACCAAATTTCCATATAATAAAACTGCATCTCCCTGCTTAAATGCTAGCCTTAATGGTCAAACCTATCACCTTGGGTTCTTTATAAATAATTATGGCAGGAAGACATGAAGGATCTCAAGACCCTACTTCTCTGGATGCCTTCTAGTTGGATGCTTTGAAGGCATCCAAAGTGATTTGATGCCTTACGACAATGTAAGTATCTTTGCAAACAAGCCGTTATTCAAATAAACATATGCCTGCAGCAGATAATCATCATCAAACAGTCCGACTCAGCTAAGTCTGTGCTTCCGAGGGCGGGCCAGGGGAGTCCGACCTCAGCCATGGCAAGGATCTACGCTGATTACATCTATTACACTGAGGTCCAGGATTCAGCTTCTATTTTCTTTGTCCCTCTTCCTAGTACCCAAAACTATTCAAATCCATTGTGTTAGCTCGGGCTGCCATAACAAAACACTATAGACTAGGTGGTTTAAATGACAGGAATTTATTTTCACACTGTTCTGGAGGCTGTGAGTCCAAGAACAAGGGCCGGCAGGATCGGTTTCTGGCCAGAGACCTCTTCCTGGCTTGTGGATGGCTGGGTCTCACTGTGTCCTCACATGGCCCTTCTTGGGTACCCATGTGTACAGAGAGCAAGCAAACTCTCCAGGGTTTCTTCTTAAGAGAACAATAATCCTATCCAATCAGGGCCCACCCTTGTGACCTTGTTTAGTCTTTCTTACCTCCTTACTCCAAATACAGCCCTGCTGGGGGTAGGAGCTTCAATATATGAATTTGGGGGGTGGGGGACACACAGAAACATTCAGTCTATAACACCCATGAATAAGAAATTATTCCCCTGATTGCTAACTAAAACCTCTTAGACTCGTTGACTCTCTCTGTTGATGAATTTCTCTTGCATAAATGATCCCAGGGCCCACCTCTCCTGCATAAAAGATCCCAGGGCCCACTGAGTTCACAGAACAAGGGAAAGTGAGCAGTGACACCCACATCCGTTCTCTAAATGAATACGTCATGGAAAGAACAGCATTTTTATCTTAAGTGAGTTTGTCTGAAGCTCTTTTTCAAAGAAGGATTAGGGCTTTTTTTCAAAGACTTCTACCTCGAGGTCATCTGAAAGCACAGATTCACTGTGGCTGAGGAAGCATGAACAGGGCAGAGACATCACAAGTAATCAGACGGTACACCAAGGAAAGCCACTTTGAAACTTTGGAACAGAGTACTTCCTGGACATAAATGACAAAGTAAATTCAGGTATTCCAGACTCAAGTTCCACCAGTCTAACCTCTAATCCTGAGAGGAAACTCTACACAGGAAATAACGGTCAGCTTATAAAAGAGCATAGATCATTATTTCTGATTATAAAAGAAATTCATATTAATTTTGGAAATTATTAAAAGTACAAAGTTAAAACAAACAATGCCACTTCTCAACTGAAACAACTGGTTATAACAACACAGCAACATGGGATTTTGTATCCCAATTCTTCACTTCTCTTAAGTACTTTCCCATTTCAACATTCATCAGTGTATTTTTTTTTTTTAGATTTTTATTTATTCATTCGACAGAGAGACACAGCGAGAGAGGGAACACAAGCGGGTAAGCGGGAGAGGGAGAAGCAGGCTTCCCACACAGCAGGGAGCCCAATGTGGGGCTCGATCCCAGGACCCTGGGATCATGACCTGAGCCGAAGGCAGACGCTCAACCGACTGAGCCACCCAGGCACCCCACTCATCAGTGTATTTTTAACATAACTTATACCTAGTGTTCTAACATGGGACCAAGAATGCAAGTATCTGGTTGTCTGAATCATTTTCTATAAATTACAGCTGGAATATTTAGTGAAATGTAGAGTACAATTAATATACATATAATTCTCCTTAAAAAAAAGCAAATTGAAGAAACAGCAAATTTTACTATGTGTGTAATTTTGTAGGAATGCTCCTATCTTTTTTTACTGTTTATTATCCAGATTTCTGGAGAAAAATCTCAGCAATTTCTCCTATCTTTATTCTTTCTGCAACTACCTATTTATGTTTGAATTTTCATGTTTCTTTGAGAGCCCAGGTAACCTCGCAGGCTTGCTATCAAGGAAGCCCTACCACCAAAAGACTCTTCAACCAACTTTGGACGCCTCAGGAGAATTACCAACAGGCTCTCTCCTCTCCCCAGGACCCGGGTGAAGGCTATTTTGCCTCCCATACATGCATGCCCATGTTACCGAACATGTTCACCTAGGGTCACCAGTGACAGGCAAGATACTTTATTTTGGAGAAAAGAAAAAGACATAGAACACAATCTCTACATTTCTGCTTAGAGATTTCAGGGAGACATTTTTAGGTTAATGTCCAACTAATACTCTTATAAAAATAAACAAATTGCTTGGTTTATGAAAATGATTTACAACTTGGGGGAGGAATGGTTATCTAATTCACCAAGGGGAAGACTTGCTAATTACATATTCAGAAGAATTCCCATACTCACCTGGGACATGAATAGGGGTGGATAATACACATATGTATTGGCAATTTCCAACAGGCTCCCCATATGAATGTCATGCTTTCCTTTCTTCCTCCCCAGCTAAGAAACAGTCATGTTTTAGTTTATTACTAAGTGACAGATGCCTGTTTCTGGATTTAGTTGCTTTCCTTCTTCTGTAGGGATGCAAATGTGATCACTGGTTCTTGAACCTCCCTGCAGTGCACTTTGAACGTGGCTGAAAATGAAAGCGTGTGTTGAGTCCCCCTTACAGGCCTTCCTTCAAAATGTGGTTGATGTGTACAGCTCTGAGTCAAGTTCCCAGCTATAAGCCATCATGCTCCATGTGCCATGGTTTTTGGCAATTCAGGTGAGATCATCTTTTATCCCTCTGCTTCTTTGTCACCAAGAGACTGCAGACAAAACTACAATACCCATCATGCTTTGTTACTGCAGCACTTCAAGGGCAACCATGAAATCACTTTTCTTATGGAGGCCAGAGTACACTTCTCAAAGACAAAGTAGCATCTTTCATAGACTCCTTTCTACCCATCTACCAACGCCCTTCCCGTCCCAGTTGTTTCTGGAAGTGGTTATCCCTCAATGGAAATACAAAGACGGGGTGGAAAGAGAAGGACCATAGGTGCCTGAGGCAGTAAAGGAAACACTCCAAGTTGAAAGTATTAACCTGACCTCTAAACTGGTGACAATGGGGACAGACAATGGTCTTCCTGCCCAGGTCACTGAAGCTGCTCTGCTTAATGAAGGAAAGCAGAGAGAAACCACCAATTGGTTTTCTTAATCCAATTCCACCTGCCTTAGGGAAATTACTCCCAAATTCTGGCAACAGGCTTTATGTCAGACTTGATTTTTAATATTATCAATGTTTGCCTCTTTATGTGCATTTATTGATATTTCAGTGGGAAGTTATTTTAGGGGAAGGGAGCCCAATGCCTTCTTAAGCTGGATTCCCTTACTTCAAATGACATGATTTTCAGCAGTGCAGTAGTATACCTTTAAGAATTCTAAATTTGAGGGGCACCTGGGTGGCTCAGTCCTTAAGCGTCTGCCTTCGGCTCAGGTCATGATCCCAAGGTCCTGGGATCGAGCCCCGCATCGGGCTCCCTGCTCAGCGAGGAGCCTGCTTCTCTCTCTCCCACTCCCCCTGCTTGTGTTCCCTCTCTTGCTGTGTCTCTCTCTGTCAAATAAATAAAATCTTTAAAAAAAAAAAAAGAATTCTAAATTTGACCTTGTGGTTCCTAAGAGATATTATATACCTACCACACACACACACACACACACACACGCACAAAATCTGTATATACTAATATATTGCTTTGGATATCTGAGCATTTTCCCATTTTTGGATATGTGTATACACTTATATGCTGTTTGAGGAATGTATAAATCTTGCTTACTGAAATATTTGTTCATTCTGTTTTTCAACATCCTGTTGGCGAAATCTCACAAACATGCACAATCTGGCGTGAGACTTTTGCTTGGGAGAGAACTGTCACAGAAATAGAGGTAACTAATGTCTTAGCCAGGCAAGGCACTAATGGGAAGCAAGAAAAGACCATAAAATTTAGTTTACTACCAACTCTACCTGGACAGGTAATATTTCTTCCTTTAGAGTACTCTGTACCCATATTAATAAAGTGCTCCAAGATGACGGCTCTTTGGAAATTTAGGACCTGTCACTTTAAAATTTAGAATGAGCAAGCAGACTACATAATCAAAGTCAATACAATGAATAAAGTCTTTCTGGGTCAACCACTTCAATCGTCACACATAAACCAAAAAAACTCTGTAACCACACTCTTTACTCCAAAGCCTCCCTCCTTTGCTCCAGGCTGACTACCTACCAGCTACTGCCACTTGAATATTTGACAGGTATGGTAAACTCAAGGTGGCCAAAGGTAACTCAATCTTACATCATAAACCTGCCCTGCCTACAAAAATGTCTCATATGTTTACCCACTGTTGCAGCCAGAAACTAGGGAGACACCCTAAACTTCTTCCTTTCCCTAACTCCTCACATCCAATTACCAAGCCCTGTTGCTTCCCATCTTCTAACCATCTCAGATCCATCCGGATTTCACCATGCAATGATTGCTAAACTGGTTCCAGTACTCTCTCATCTACTGCAATAATCTCTCTTTTCTCATTTTTAAGTCACCCCCCTCCTCCACAAGCAACAATGTGTGTGCTTTAAAGTTTCATACTGCTCATATTTCCAACAAAGGGAGTTCTTTTGAAAAAGAATTTGCTGATAATCTCCATGTTGTAACAAAAAGAATTACTCTGATCTGTGAATTAACTGCATTTTCTCTATATGCTGCATCTTCTACAGTTTCAATCATAGTCGAGGGGTGCCTGGGTGGCTCAGGTGGTTAAAAGGCCAACTCATGATTTCAGCTCAGGTTACGATCTCAGGGTAGCAGGATCGAGCCCCGTGTTGGGCTCTGTGCTGGGCATGGAGCCTGCTTAAGATTCTCTCTCTCTTCCTCTCCCTCTACACTCCACCCCCGCTGTACGCACTCTCTCTCTCTCTCTTTAAAAAAAAAAAGACAAATTAAGGCATCAAGGTGCCTTTAAAAAAAAAAAAGTTATACAACCTGCCTTGTTTCTTCTAATAATAATCAGCAAGCAACCTGAGAAAAGGCAGAAAACAATGATAGGTGGTAATCCCACAACCGACAATACAGCTCAGTAGATTTACTGCATTTATTCTTGTTATGGGGGCCAGAGATCATTCTCAAAGTAAATTATGCAGAAAACACCCAAAATTGGTCACTAAGTAGTGCATACTGGTCTTGTCAAAAAGATCCTAGTTGGAAGACACATGTGAACTTGAAGAGACAACTTATACAATGCATGTGATGGCTTTGGATATTTGTTTTATCTTTAATAAGAAATAATACATAAAAAGGCAGATTTTTGACAACACTGAAGGAAAAAAGTATGGTTACTAAATTCTAAGTCAAAAATATACACAAACATCTGTTAAAAAAAAAAAAAAAAAACCACCACAATGTCATGAATGAACTTGACTAGAAACCCAACAAGGTCTGAGTTCCAGTCCTTCCTGTATTACAAATATAGTATCTAGAGAAGTGCTTTTCAAACTGTGGGTCAGGATGCATTAAGGAGTCATTAAGTCAAGTTGGTGATGAACTTTTTTTTAATGATAAAGAACAGAACATCACACAGAATACGAGCACATATTGTTGTACTCTATGTATGTGGGCTGGTGCTGATGGTATTTGTGTATACACATCAAATGAGGAAAGTAAATGTATTTCCTATTATGAATGATATTATGGATTAATAGGATAAATTTATTTCATATTCAATGTATTTCCTAAACACGATTAAAAGTCACTGACATAGAGTAAATCACTTAATTTCAATGAAGTTGCTTCCTCATCCCTTACATGGAACTTACCATTCTATTTCAGGGAGTATACCCAAATAAAATAACTTCACAATATTTTTTCAACTATAAAACATTGTATTAATATGTTATGGTTACAGCATTTTGGTTGGGTTTCCTCAGAGTATAGTGTTTCCCCACCATATATGCTCACAGCATAAAGTCACTATGCTAGAAATTGGGACATCCTGAATCAAAGATAATTCTGAAAATATAGTCTCCTAAAGAGTAAAGCTGGAGACAGGAAAGCCTGAAGTTTCTCAAAATTTGTATAATCTCCTTCATAGTACCTACCATACTGCCTCCAGGAAAAAATGAAAAAAACAAAAACAAAACAAAACAAAAAACTAAAGAGGAAAGACAGCATCTCTGTGTTTCTAGGGCCTCGTGAAAGAATCCTCACTTAGTAGAATGGCCAAAAGAGGGAAACATGTTTATAGGCTATTCCCACAGGAGACCAGCTCAAGAACATCAGCTGCCATCCTGCTGTCCGCAGAGCCCTTCAATGGTACTTTGCCTGGAGATATAAATCCCTCCTTTTTGCTTCCCATTTAAAGTGTAGAATCCTGTGCCAGGCTCTAAATGCCACAAATAATTTCAGGCAGCGCATTATTATTTAGCTATACATGTTATCTGGACACATCATGGTACCACAAATAGGAAACATTTTAAGACACTAGTAGCTAAGAAACTGAAAACAGCTAAGGCTAAGGCACACTTGCTCTTAACTCTCCCACACAAGCTACCATTAAAGCACCCTTTTTCAAGGAAAAGATATCCTAAAGATCCTGTATAATAAGAGAAGGTACCTCTTCCCCTAAAATAGAGGAAGCTTTAAAAAGGAATGGGATTCCGGGGCGCCTGGGTGGCTCAGTGGTTAAGCTTCTGACTTTTAGCTCAGGTCATGATCCCAGGGTCCTGGGATCGAGCCCCGCATCCGACTCCCTGCTTGGCGGGGAGCCTGCTTCTCCCTCTCCTTCTGCAGCTCCCTCTGCTTGTGCTCTCTCTCTCTGTCAAATAAATCAATAAAATCTTAAAAAAAAAAAAAAAAAGGAATGGGATTCCTACTTGAAATGGAGGACAGGAATAGTTTTGAGGACTCAGTGATACAAGTACTAAATACTTCATTTTTTAATTTATTTTATTTTTATTTTTAAAGATTTTATTTATTTGACAGAGAGAGTGAGAAAGCACAAGCAGGGGGAACAGGAGAGGGAGAGGAAGAAGCAGGCTCCCCCGCTGAGCAGGGAGACGGACGTGGGGCTCAATCCCAGGACCCTGGGATCATGACGTGAGCTGAAGGCAGATGCCTAACCATCTGAGCCACCCAGGCACCCCTAAATACTTCATTTTTAAAATGACAGTCGTAACCTTCAGATCAGCTCCTTCTGAGTTTTGTTTCTTGTCAGGCTCAGGAATTTTTTGTACTGATCAATCCAGCACATAATCTCCTTCTAAGCTTAACCAGGCTCACACATGTTAAACATCTGGCTGGGGTTGAGAGGTGCAGTTTGCAGCTCAGGAAGATATGCTGGCTCACCTGGGAAACCTGTGCATACATGGATACTGAACAAATGAATACAGAAATGTACCTGCAATGGTCGTAATGTAATTTTCTCTGTGACTAATTCCCATCCCTTTAAGGGAGAGGAGGTATGACTGATGAGGGCATGCAGGAAGCAGATAGTGATCACAAGGAAATTTGTGAGGGGACTATCAAGAATGCTTTTGTCACTGCCCATGGAGCTCCTCCTAGAGAGAGAGAATCAAACAGATTGAAAAATGAGTAACTATCACCTGGGTTCTGGCAGCTGCCAGGCAGCTTTTGCTTACCTTTGATCTTCGTTAAAAAACTATGTGGGCTGTGTCACAACAAAAGTGTCTTTCTTATAACAATCTCTACACCATGGAGATATTTTTCTATCCAAAGGACACATTTGTTTGGAAGAGGTCTCAAGAACTAATACTGGGAAGGACCTCGGATACCATTTGTCCAAAAGGCTGGCACTCAGAAAGGTTAAGTGACTTACCTAAGGTCACACAGCTGGCAGCAGCGTCTAGCCTAGGACCAAGAGCCAACCAGAATTTCCCAAGAAAAATATGTCTATCATTGTGGCTATTAATACAGTTTTTTTTTTAAAGCTTTTTTTTTTTTTTTTAAGATTTTATTTATTTGACAGAGAGAGACACAGCGAGAGAGGGAACACAACCAGGGGGAGTGGGAGAGGGAGAAGCAGGCTTACCGCCCGAGCAGAGAGCCCAGAACCCTGGGACCATGACCTGAGCCGAAGGCAGATGCTTAACGACCAGGCACCCCGCTACTAATACAGTTTTAAAGAGACAAGGTCCCCTATCCTTCAGGACTATAGCTTTATCACTATGCCTTCTAACTCCCTAGAATCAGTACACTTAGGTATATAATAAGACCACCCATCAATTGAAGACTGCCCACATGTCAGGTTTGAAAAGGAATTTCTATCTCTGATACATCTTTTTTTTTTAAGATTTTATTTATTTATCCATGAGAGACAGAGACAGAGAGAGAGGCAGAGGGAGACGCAGGCTCCCAAGGAGCAGGGAGCCTGACGCGGGACTCCATCCCAGGACCCTGGGATCATGACCTGAGCCGAAGGCAGACGCCCAACCATCTGAGCCACCCAGGCGCCCCTATCTCTGATACATCTTACCACAGCTATGAAATTTAAGTAAGTTTATCCATATTAACAATATGTTGTTTGAAACAGAAACATAAATATATAAAGTCACATAATTATCTCATATATAATTGATGGTGGCTAAGAAGTATCATTGGAAAAATATACAACTTGCACTAAAACTTCAGTTATTCCAAGTTAAAGACTAATTTATTTCAAAGAATGAGGAACTGAATTACTACTACACCTGATAACAACCAAACATTTTTGCCCATAAATTATCTTTTCCTTAGTATTTATAAGAACTAGATGAGAAGAGCACATGTACTAATGAAGGTTAAAAAAAAAAAAAACTTGCAGCATAAACAGCTACAAATAGTGCTCTCCATGGTAAGAAATGAAGTCCACACTTAAGTATCCTAGCAAAATTTTCACCACACAGACACACACACACACAAATGCACACGCCTAACGGATGGATTCTAAAAAACAGCTCAGCATTCCATAAGCCAAATGCTCAAAAATTAACAAAAGATGATTAACATTCCTGTATGTGTGATATTGTATAAATGAGCAGACCCCTCTCTGCCCTCACTTCTCATCTCAACCTCCTTTTCCCAACGCTGTGCTCACCCTTCTACCTCCCCCTACTCTGCAACCAAATCACAACCACCCAAAAGCAAGGTGTCTGCTGTAGCCCAAAACACTTGACTGATAATATCCGGTTTGCCATTCCAGGAAATCCCAGAGTGTGTTTTAAGCCTCTGCCCAAGGCTTATAAAGAAAGGCAAGAGAAAAACTAATCAATACCAGCACCCAGCTGTGACCTGGCATGTAAAGAAATCAAGAAAAAAAATCCCATCCACAATCTGTATAATTTAACACCTGGAAGAAAGCAACATCTGGGATCGACTCCAAGCGGGACAGTGTTGCTGGATGGATCCATGCTTCTTGCACGGAGTGTTAAACCCAGTGAGTGACAAGGGGGACGCTCCAGTTCCTCACCATTTAAGCAAAGGCAGTATCTTTTCCTAGCAAGGGTTAATCTACCCAAAAAGGGGGTGGGAGGAGGGGGTCAGAAGGAAAATAATAACCACCATCTACACTTTGCCAGTACAGTGTCTTGCAAAGGTTTCCCCCCCCCCACTTGAAAGAGAGGGAAGGCTGGAACCCCTTCCCAAAGGTGGGTCTAGGACAAACTATTGTCTCACCGAACGGTCACAATCAGAATGAAAGCTAATGAAAATATCGGAACGACTTTGTTTAATCATACAGTCCTTTCTGTGGACTCCAAAGTCCTATCCCCATGGGAAGTTAAAAAAAAAAAATCCCCTATGACTACGATTCCCTGGAAAGGCTTTCCAGATTTCTTAAATTACAGAAAAATTAATTTAGAACGTAAGCGGATACCTACACATTGTCTAAATCACTAGCTCTGTACCCAATTAACAAAAAAAAAAGTACACCAATCAGCAGGACGGGGCATTATAGGAAATAAAGATTGTTAGTAAAATCCAAAATGCTTTCACCCTGTTAAACCTTCTGAGAGGTTATAATTGCATTTGGCTGCTGCAGGCTTGTCGGAGAGCCTGGCTTCTTAATAGCCACAACCCTAAAAGGAGTAACTGTCAAGGGGAGACCCAGCTGAAATCAAACAACAAAAACGGGAACTGTAGTCAGCCTGAAATGGGAGGAGGGAAAGGAAGGGAGACTCCTGTATTCATCAGTCAACATTAATGTCCTTTGTTGTTCACCTTTGCACAGAACAGCGAGCGCTACCCTGTTCCTTTTCCTCCGAACGCCAGTGTCAGAGTAGTCCTTTCCTAAAAGCTGTCTCCTCGCCTCGAAGACCCAGGTTTTCCGATTTCCCCCTCCCCATTATCATTCCACAGCTGTCCTCCACCAACCCCCAACGCGCTTACCCCGGGCCGAGAGGGTGGCCAGAAGTGAAAACATTGCTGAAATACCCGTTCCCCTCCAAAGACCAAAGAGGCGCAGATGTTGAAATTTACCAATCCCCCAGCCCCTCAACACTCACACCCCAGGAACCCAGGATAGGAAGGAGGAAGGAAGCTGGGGTCGGGCTCGGTCTGTCAGCACGGCTCTTTTGAGGACGGTGCCACATTCCGCACTCCGGGAATGCCGAAGGGACCCGGAGAAAAGGTTTTGCGCCTCCCTTCTGTTTTGGGGGTCTTCTCTCTGCGCAGTAGTTGTTGTCTCCCTCCCCACCCCGGGGAATCGTTCAGCCCATTGCCCTCTTCGGGGAAGAAGGGGAAGGAGGGAGAGGAACGCCGTTCGCCCTCCTCTTCCAACTTGACTCGCACACGCCCCGTCGCCACTCCAACTCCGCAGGCAGAGCCCGCAGCGGGAGGGCTGGCCGAGCGCTCCCCCAGCCGTCCCGGCGCTCCGGGAGCCGGTGCGGGAAGCGCCGAAGGGGCGGCGAGGGGCGAGACCCCGGCGCACACCCCTCTGCCGGGAGCAGGCTCGGCAAAGCCCCAAACCCGCAGCGCGATGCCAGGACTAGGCATTTCCAGCCCGGCGGAGCGAGAGGGGCGCAGGAGCAAGGACGCGAAATGCGCACCCGCTCGGGCCAGAGAGGAATAAAAGTTCGCCCCGCGGAGACTCACCCACGCCGTATTTCTCGTGCTCCGTAGGTATCCACATGGCTAAAGGGGGATCCGGGGTCTTCGGGCTTTGTAATCCCCGCACCTTCCCCGGCTCACAACAATGCACAGCTCCCGAGTAGCGGCTGCAACGCTGGAGCCCGGCGGCTCCGCGCGAGCTGTGGGCGCTAGGCAAGGTCTGCGCTGGAAGCTCCCGAGCCCGGCGTTGACACCGCGCGGCTGAGGCTGCGCCGCCCGCCGCTCTCCCGGCGGCGGCTGCTCACAGTCCTCCGACGCGCTCCCGAGGACCCGGCGGCGCAGTCATTGTTCTGATTCACTGAACTAAGCTACACGCCAGGATACTCTCCGGCGCACCCCCGCCCGCCAGCGCCTCTTCCAGCCCTCCCTGTCCCAGGGTCCCTGCAGCACGCTGGGAATTGTAGTTCTGGGCCTCGCCATCCCGAAAGGGGGCGTGGCATTAGCGGCTAGGGGCGGGGATTAGGCTCCGCTCTCCACGTCCTATTGGCCCAGAACGTGATGGGGAGGCGTGGACGTGGAGGAAACCTAGCGTTGATGGGGAGTTTGCCTCCAGTCGTGTTTCCATTGGTTCCGGACCCGCCTGCCTACCCTCCCTTTTCTCCTCCGCCGCGTAATGGCTGCTCCCGAGACCCAGGGGGCTGCGGCTGGAGGGGAGGAAGACTGTGAGGGCAACCACAGCGAAGCCGGGGGTGTCAGTTATGAGGGTGAGTACGGTGCCACTAAAGTGTGAATGGTTTGTCTCCCTTTCTCTCCGACGAGGAATGCAGCTGACCGCCAGGCAAACCCCAGGAGCCTGCCAGCTCTAAAGCCACCTGGGCGCGAGGGGGCCACGGGCGGGCCCAGCCTGGCGGGGTGGGGTCGGAGGCGGATACTTGGTGGGGGCTCTCTGGGGAGGAAAGAGAAAATGGGATAGAATGGCCTTCCCCGCAGCCAAGGAAGCTCCCTGAGCGTTTGTCTTCCGTTTGGAGCTCCCAGCTTTGCTCTCGCTGCGGGGTGGGTGTGTGTCAAGTCATGTTCGCTCATGTGTGATTATAACTCCGGGATTAGCAGCTCTCTCCTCTCCAGTACCCTGCTTCCGCCTCGGTTGGCCTCGGGAGATATGTTTTATTTGTGTTCGGGAGGATTTCCAGTTGAAGACTGGTCACTTCCCTCCACTCCACGGATTTGCTCAATTGCTGGCTGGAGCGGCCTCTGAAGGGAAAATGTGCCTCTCACAGCCTCTCTGATCGCCCGAGGCGATCTCCAGGATTGTACGTAGACTCTGGCTGAGTTCTTAAAGAGGAAAGGAAGTGATGTTCTGCATTCTTGGCTTCAGAGAAAATTTGAAGGTGGTTATGAAAATCATCGGAACTACTTTGGCTCTACTTGTCTTTTAAGTTGCCCTGTGATCCACTGTAGAGATCAAAAAACCCAAACTTTGGGAGGCTGTCAGGGGGATTGTCTTGAGGATTTCTCGCCCTATTCTTTTTTTTTTTTAAAGATTTTATTTATTTATTTGAGAGAGAGAGAGAGAGAGCACATGAGAGGGGGGAGGGTCGGGAGGGTCAGAGGGAGAAGCAGACTCCCTGCCGAGCAGGGAGCCCGATGCGGGACTCGATCCCGGGACTCCAGGATCATGACCTGAGCCGAAGGCAGTCGCTTAACCAACTGAGCCACCCAGGCGCCCTCTCGCCCTATTCTTTTACCTTTAGGGCATCTATCCCCGTCCGCCTCCCTTCTTTTTTGTCTTGATGTGTAATTTAGCACAAGTTGTCTTTTTCTATTGGACATGGTTTGGGGCTCAAAGGTTTTCGGTCCTTGTTTGATATTTTTGGGGGTTATTTTGTTTTTGTTTTCACGATTAAATTGACATTTAGTCTTGAGTTTTTATTCAGCAGCACAGAGATAAAGTGCAATTTCTTCCCAGTGCCCATCTGAAATTAATTATTTTAATACCTCTACCAAAGAAATCTTTGATAGGCTCCTGATTTTAAATAGTTATACCCACACCCCAAGCAGTTCATTTGGGGGCTCTTACCTGATGGTAAGATACTAGTAAGGTTTTCCAGATTCTCAAAGTTCCAGAAGGCTGGCTACCTGTGTAACATTTAAAGATGAAATCTTTGATGAATTTATCTCACAGATTAACTCATAAAAAAGAAAATTGGGAATTCCTTTCAAAAACATTGTAGAACTTTTAAATATCTTTAGTTATTATAAAAAATTTTCATAATAAATATTTGAAGCCAGTGCATTTAAGTTAAATGAAAGTTCCTCCACCACACAGTTCATTCCCAAAATAACAACTCTTAAAAGTTCGTTGTGTGTTCTTTCTCACATATTCCTACGTGACACACACCTGTATTGTTTCGAATTTGAAAAATAAAAAGGGATCATTCTCTGTAAGCTCAAAGATCTACAACCTCCTTTCTCCCAATGATCTATTATAGACACCCTTCCATGTCAGTATATTTGTTGCTTCATTCTTTTTAAGGACTGCGCCAGTTGTATTCCATAATATGAATGTGCCATAACTTTAACCATTCCTCTGTTAATGAACATGTAGCGGGCTTAGTGGACAACTTTATATACATGTCCTTCCCCCTCTTAGTGCGGATTTCTTGAGGAATTGATGGGTCAAAGGTAACACAGGTTTAAAATTTTGATAGATGTCAGATTTTCCCTTTGAAAGGTGTCAGCATACACACCTATCAGTAATATATAAGTCTTCTTTTCCCATGTGCTTACCTGTGTGAGGAAATCATTAATCAAGGACCAATGTTTAAATGACTTATTGGATTGAATTGAGTAAGTGCTATAAAGCATAATTTTATGTTCCAATTTGTTTTCAACGAAAAGTATTGAGCAGCAGTGAATTTGAAGCATCTGTAACAAAAAAATTACCCACCTTGGCTCATAGCTGACAAGTATTCTTATTAATCTGTAGCAGTCAATGGGAGAACTAATGGTTGATTTTTATATCATTATTATAAGGTAAGGTTGTCATTAAAAATCCCCTTAATAATTTATGTATCATTCTGTAACTTTATCCAAATTCTTTTCAGAGCCTGCAAAGTGTGATACAAATTTTGGGTGGAAATAGTGATACTAAAAGTATATTCTATTTTTTTGTTACTTAGGTTCTCAAGAATGTCTTTCCCTGTAAAATCATTAATTTCTTGAAAACTTTTTTTTAAGAGGTTTCACTCTTGGTCTAATTAAAATATCAGTCTGTGTGCTTAATGTCCTGGGACTGAACATTTCTACTCCAATGTCACTGAGTGGTGTGCAAGCAGGTACAGTACCTTCCCTGAGATCTGCGCTGCCAGACTTCCTGAGGCTCCATCCCTCTCCAGAAAAGTCCCTGATCTTGCACGACACTGCTTTACATACATTTGAACTGTAACTGGGATATCATATTATCTTCTAAAATTAAGAACAGATAGTAAATACAAGATAGTTGTTAAGTAACAGTAAATTAAGAACAGATAGTAAATCACACTTGGCGATGTATTATTGGTATTTTTTCTTTTGCTGTTTTTAGTCAGAGGCAGTAAGATAACACATATAGTTTATTAACTGACAGTATTTACAGGAAATTTTTGTCATGGAGGTGGTTTTTTTCTGACAGTATTAACCTATGTGTCCATATTGTAATATTCGGACAGTTAACTTTTTTCTCTGCAAATGCATGCTCACTAGATGATAATCATAGGAATGCTACTTTGGATTTATAATGTACTTCCTATGGAGACCTTATTAACTAATTTGTGATGTCTCTAGAAGGAGTGGGGTAGCAGGTGGTCTCAATTTCTCATTCTTATATTTGCTCTTTCAGTAAATAACGTCAAGCCTTAGCTAGAAACCTAGGAAGCATCCTTGATTCCTATCTTGCCCTCACATCCTGAATCTGATGAGTTACTAAGCCTTATTTTTCTGTGCCTGAAATCATCTTTTGAATTTGTTCTTCATCTCTTTAGCCTCTATTCTATTTCTAACCCTCACCATTACTGCTGAATTAATTACTTGTGTCCCCCATCCTCCAAACTGTGTTCTTGGGGACCAAAAGTTTGACATGTTTGGTTTTGTCTGCCTGACCCTGTCTTGGCACTTTGTCAATATTTAATCATTGTTTAACCAGAAATGAATTCCAGCCTGCATGATTGCAAAACCTTCCTAGTGATCTCACTGACTCTTGATTTTTCCCTCCTTTAGTCCATATTCCAAAACACAAATGGGTTCGTGCGTCCTCACTTCAAATCTTCAGTGTGACTCTCATGCTTATATAATGAGATCTAAATTCTCCACATGGCATTTAAGATTCAAATCTACTTTTCCAGCCTCATCTTCAGTCATCCTGCTTTCCTTCCCACATCTCCATTATCACACTTACCATATCAAACTGTAGTTATTTATTGGCAGCTTTGTCTACCCCAGTAGACTGTAAACTTCTTGAGGGCAAGAGTTGTCTTATTTTACTTTTATTACATCCAGTGCTTATCCAAGCCGCATGAAGTAAACACTCTAACAGTTAATGGTTAGAATCTATTTGAAATTTATTCAAAGTACTTAGAATGGCTGCTATTTTACACAGAGGAATTGAAATCAAATAAAAAACTGAGTATATGTTTTATTTTTTTTAATTTTATTTTATTATGTTATGTTAGTTACCATACATTATATCATTAGTTTTTGATGTACTGTTCCATGATTCACTGTTTGCGTTAACACCCAGTGCTCCATGCAGAACCTGCCCTCTTTAATACCCATCACCAGACTAACCCATCCCCCAACCCCTCTCCCCTCTAAAACCCTCAGTTTGTTTCTCAGAGTCCGTAGTCTCTCATGGTTCATCTCCCCATCCGATTTGCCCCCCTTCATTTTTCCCTAGGTATCTTTTTTTTTAACATATAATGTATTATTTGTTTCAGAGGTACAGGTCTGTGATTCATCACTCTTACACAATTCACAGTGCTAACCATAGCACATACCCTCCCCAGTGTCCATCACCCAGCCCCGCCATCTCTCCCACCCCCACCACTCCAGCAGCCCTCAGTTTGCTTCCTGAGATTAAGAGTCTCTTATGGTTTGTCTCCCTCTCTGGTTTCATCTTGTTTCATTTTTCCCTCCCTTCCCCTGTGATCCTCTGTCTTGTTTCTCAAATTCCTCATATCAGTGAGATCATATGATACTTGTCTTTCTCTGATTGCCGTATTTCACTTAGCATAATACCCTCTAGTTCCATCCATGTCGTTGCAAATGGCAAGATTTCGGGTTTTTTGATGGCTGCATAATATTCCATTGTGTGTGGGGGCGCCTGGGTGGCTCAGTTGGTTGAGCGACTGCCTTCGGCTCAGGTCATGATCCTGGAGTCCCTGGATCGAGTCCCGCATCGGGCTCCCTGCTCGGCAGGGAGTCTGCTTCTCCCTCTGATCCTCCCCCTTCTCATGTGCTCTCTCTCTCATTCCCTCTCTCTCTCTCTCAAATAAATAAAAAATCTTTAAAAATAAATTAATTAATTTAAAAAAATATTCCATTGTGTGTGTATATATAGATACATATATATATGTATCACATCTTGTTTATCCATTCATCTGTTGTTGGATATCTTGGCTCTTTCCAAAGTTTGGGTATTGTGGACATTGCTGCTATAAACATTGGGGTGCATGTACCCCTTTAGATCACTGCATTTGTATCTTTGGGGTAAATATGCAGTAGTGCAATTGCTGGGTCATAGGGTAGTTCTATTTTCCACTTTTTGAGGAACCTCCATACTGTTTTCCAGAGTGGCTACACCAGCTTGCATTCCCACCAACAGTATAGGAGGGTTCCCCTTTCTCCGCATCCTCGCCAACATCTGTCGTTTCCTGACTTAATTTTAGCCATTCTGACTGGTGTGAGGTGATATCTCATTGAGGTTTTGGTTTGTATTTCCCTGATGCCGAGTGATGTTGAGCACTTTTTCATGTGTCTGTTGGCCATTTGGATGTCTTCTTTGCAGAAATGTCTCTTCATGTCTTCTGCCCATTTCTTGACTGGGTTATTTGTTCTTTGGGTGTTGAGTTTGGTAAGTTCTTTATACATTTTGGATACTAGCCCTTTATCTGATATGTCATTTGCAAATATCTTCTCCCATTCTGTCAGTTGTCTTTTGGTTTTGTTGACTGTTTCCTTTGCTTTGCAAAAGCTTTTTATCTTGATGAAGTCCCAATAGTTCATTTTTGCCCTTGCTTCCCTTGCCTTTGGCAATGTGTCTAGGAAAAAGTTGCTGTGGCTGAGGTGGAAAAGGTTGCTGCCTGTGTTCTTCTCCAGGATTGTGATGGATTCCTGTCTCACATTTAGGTCTTTCATCCATTTTGAGTCTATTTTTGTGTGTGGTGTAAGGAAATTGTCCAGTTTCATTCTTCTGCATGTGGCTGTCCAATTTTCCCAACACCATTTGTTGAAGACACTGTCTTTTTTCCATTGGACATTCTTTCCTTCTTTGTCGAAGATTAGTTGACCATAGAGTTGAGAGTCCATTTCTGGGCTCTCTATTCTGTTCCACTGATCTATGTGTCTGTTTTTGTGCCAGTACTATACTGTCTTGATGATGACAGCTTTGTAATAGAGCTGGAAGTCCGGAATTGTGATGCCACCAGCTTTGCTTTTCTTTTTCAACATTCCTCTGGCTATTCGGGGTCTTTTCTGGTTCCATACAAATTTTAGGATTATTTGTTCCATTTCTTTGAAAAAAGTTCATGGTATTTTGATACGGATTGCATTGAATGTGTAGATTGCTCTAGGTAGCATAGACATTGTCACAATATTTGTTCTTCTGATCCATGACCATGGAACGTTTTTCCATTTCTTTGTGTCTTCCTCAATTTCTTTCATGAGTATTTTATAGTTTTCTGAGTACAGATTCTTTGCCTCTTTGGTTAGATTTATTTGGTTAGATTTATTCCTAGGTATCTTATGGTTTTGGGTGCAATTGTAAATGGGATTGACTCCTTAATTTCTCTTTCTTCTGTCTTGTTGTTGGTGTATAGAAATGACACTGATTTCTGTGCATTTATTTTATATCCTGCCACTTTACTGAATTCCTCTATGAGTTCTAGCAGTTTTGGGGTGGAGTCTTTTGGGTTTTCCACATAAAGTATCATATCATCTGCAGTGAGTGAGCGTTTGACTTCTTCTTTGCCAATTCGGATGCCTTTGATTTCTTTTTATTGTCTGATTGCTGAGGCTAGGATTTCTAGTACTATGTTGAATAGCAGTGGTGATAGTGGACATCCCTGCCGTGTTCCTGACCTTAGGGGAAAAGCTCTCAGTTTTTCCCCGTTAAGAATGATATTCGCTGTGGGTTTTTCATAGATGGCTTTTATGATATTGAGGTATGTACCCTCTATCCCTACACTCTGAAGAGTTTTAATCAAGAAAGGATGCTGTACTTTGTCAATGCTTTTTCTGCATCTATTGAGAGGATCATAAGGTTCTTGTTCTTTCTTTTAGTAATGTATTGTATCACATTGATTGATTTGTGGGTGTTGAACGAACCTTGCAGCCCAGGAATAAATCCCACTTGGTCGTGGTGAATAATCCTTCACCACTGTTGGATCCTATTGGCTAGTATTTTGGTGAGAATTTTTGCATCCATGTCCATCAGGGATATTGGTCTGTAATTCTCCTTTTTGATGGGGTCTTTGTCTGGTTTTGGGATCAAGGTAATGTTGGCCTCATAAAACGAGTTTGGAAGTTTTCCTTCCATTTCTATTTTTTGGAACAGTTTCAGGAGAATAGGTATTAATTCTTCTTTAAATGTTTGGTAGAATTCCCCTGGGAAGCCATCTGGCCCTGGGCTCTTGTTTGTTGGGACTGCTTCAATTTCCTTAGTGGTTATAGGTCTGTTCAAGTTTTCTGTTTCTTCCTGGTTCAGTTTTGGTGGTTGATACATCTCTAGGAATGCATCCATTTCTTCCAGATTGTCTAATGTGCTGGCATATAGTTGCTCATAATATGTTCTTATAATTGTTTGTTTTTCTTTGGTGTTGGTTGTGATCTCTCCTCTTTCATTCATGATTTTATTTATTTGGATCCTTTCTCTTTTCTTTCTGGTAAGTCTGGCCAGGGGTTTATCAATCTTATTAATTCTTTCAAAGAAGCAGCTCCTAGTTTCGTTGATCTGTTCTACTGTTCTTTTGGTTTCTATTTCATTGATTTCTGCTCTGATCTTTATTATGTCTCTTCTCCTGCTGGGTTTACACTTTATTTGCTGTTCTTTCAACAGCTCCTTTAGGTGTAGGGTTAGGTTGTGTATTTGAGACCTTTCTTGTTTCTTGAGAAAGGCTTGTATTGCTATATACTTTCCTCTTAGGACTGCCTTTGCTGCATCCCAAAGATTTTGAACAGTTGTGTTTTCATTTTCATTTGTCTCCATGAATTTTTTTAATTCTTCTTTAATTTCCTGGTTGACCCATTTATTCTTTAGTAGGATGCTCTTTAGCCTCCATGTATTTGAGTTCTTTCCAACTTTCCTCTTGTGATTTAGTTCTAGTTTCAAAGCATTGTGGGGTCCAAAAATATGCAGGGAATGATCCCAATCTTTTGGTACCAGTTGAGACCTGATTTGTGACCTAGGATGTGATCTGTTCTGGAGAACGTTCCATAGGCACTAGAGAAGAATGTGTATTCTGTTGCTTTCTGATGGAATGTTCTGAATATACCTGTGAAGTCCATTTGGTCCAGTGTGTCATTTAAAGTCTTTATTTCCTTGTTGATCTTTTGAGTATATGTTTTATGCTTGTGGAAGTTAATGCACACCAACTAGGAAATGCAGAATATATCATCATGAAGATGATATTCTGTAACAGGTAATCACAGTTAGCATTCCACATAGTTTTCAGTCTTTTTTTTTTTTTTAAGTATTAGTGTTGTTTAGATGATTAAATTTTTTTAAAAAAATACTTCACAGCTATCCTTTATAACCTTGAACCCATAACTGAATGAGCTGCTGCATACAAATTGAAATCAGTGTTCCATCATCTGGCAGTTATCTGGTTTTCCACAGGTTGTCATATTTCCAGCTTAAGTCCAGTCTCATACATTTGAAGTGACAGTGGAAAGAGAGCTAGACCCCATCTTGGAAAACTGTATTTGAATTTCAGTTCTGATGTTTAGTAGTTGTGTATAGCTTTATTGAATATGCTGCTGCATTTATGAAAATATGAATATAATACCTACTTTGCAGAGTTGTTGTGATTATTTCATTCAGTTATATATCTATGACAGCCTGGCATTATTTCCTTTTACCATCTTGGAATTCAATAAATATTAGTTGTTTTCAATGTAAAGGTATGCCTAAATGAACTATAAAACTGCCTACCCTCTGATTCTGTATTTACTTAGGAAACAATCTACATTGTGTCATAACCAAGGAGAAGCTTAGGAATGTGTTGGTGATACCTGCTTAGGCTGCCCGTGCATTCCTGGGGGTCGTCAGAGTGTCTGTTGGTGCTCTGTACTAGTATTGCATCTATGTGCTCTGAAAGCCTTTTATAATATCTTCATACCCCTTCTCACCCCTATGCAGTGCTGCCCCCTCATCCCCAGCTCCCCACACACATACCCACATTCAGAGTCAGCAAATTCAGATAATCTTGCACGCTGGGATGATCTTGCAAGGTACAAGGCTAGAGGATGTCATGGAAGAAAAAGAATTATAGAAACCTCATCTTGTGGGTTTGGTGTAAGATTCTGAAGAGGCCTCCTTCAAAACATCCTTTGTTTTCCTATGAAAAATATGTGGAAATTAACTTGTAGGATATTAAGAGGAGATTTTATAAAAGAGGATATTTATAGTAATGGTGGTGCTGATTCAAGTAGCTAACATTTGTTGAGCAGCAACTGTGTGCCAAGTACTGTTTCAAATGCTGTCATAGGTCTTATGTCATTTCATCCTCACAATATCCCTGAAGTAGATACTCATATTACCCCCTTTTCATTTATAAGTGAGGAAACTGGTGCAAGAGTGGCTTGCACGAGGTCACACAGTAACCAAAACAGACCTTTTATCCTATTTACTATTATAATGACGTGTCATAGAAACTAAATTCCAGTGGATAAGGTCTGAAACAGACTTTCCTTGAACATAAATATGTTCCAAAGCTAATGTTACTCTAGAAAGGCAGTGTGGTGTAGGAAAAAGAGTATGTGTGTACATTTTGAGGTCAGGCCAATGTAAGATCAAATCCTGGTTACTTAACACCCATAGGCAAGTTAATCAACCTCAGAATCTCAGTTTCTCCTCTGTAAAATGGGTAATAATCAATCTCTCTTGCTGAAATGTTGAAATGATGACCGAGATGATAAACGTAGTAGCCTGGTCTTCAATAAATGGTGACCTACTTCAGACACAGGTATAGGCTCATCTTTAGCATGTGTGCCAGAGGTGATACAGGTAATGATTTTGAGTACTGCAACCTTAATGTGTCTTTTCTGTTTCATGATGAGGCTCCTGTTGCGGGATTACTTGGAGTATCACAGAATTTACGTACACTTCTCATTGCGTTGACAAAGACCTTCCATTCATGCAAAAGAACAGTGCCATCCTCCACAACACATACGCTTCCCATCTTGAAAAATTGGAGATGATGTTGACCAGATTCATGTAATAAAAATTATACTTTCTTCTAAACATAAATCCATGAGTAAATAGAAACAAAGCAGTATACTGCCATTTCCAGTGATTGAATCTTTACGTGTTTCTTGTTAGCTGTTTTTGGAGAACTTTGATACAGAATTAGAGTTCAGTTTTGCTACGATTTATTTAACAAACTCACCACACTTTGAATGGATTGGCTTTCACTGACAGCATCTTAAAGAATTGCCATCTCTTGCTAAAACAAGTGTGTTCTAACTGACCTCATTGACCCAAACATTCGCAGAGCAGCTTTTTCCAAAAGTGGTAATGGATTTGACTGATCAGTCTTCTGCCTCTGTTTTCATTTCAGCTAATACTCTTTGTGACCAGTGTCATTTCTTTGCAAGATAGCCAACTGGGTTTGGGTGCTATCTTTAGCTGTAGGGACCAAGTGAAGTTTCTAGAAATAAATAGGACTTAAACCTTTGCTTCATTTGGGGAGGGGGTATCAACAATTGAGAAGTCGTAGAATATTTTAAGTGATATAAGTCAATGTGGGATACATTGAGTAAAAATGTGTGGAAAGAAAAAATGTATTCAAAGTCTGAAATACCAGACTCTGATCATGAATTTGCTGCTTTATAGCGGTGTGAGTTTGGGAAAAATTATTTAACCTCTGAGTCTCCATTTTATCATGAAAATGCTGCAGTTAACTATCTTTTTGGGAGGTTGAGTGAAGCAGTGAATGAATATAGGGATGAATGATGCTGCTGATGAAGGTCTATCACAAGAGGCTGTGACAGGTCTTCGGAATAGGAAAAAATGGATTCAAAAGTAACTCAGTTACAGCCTGGGTGAGCTCAAGCAAGTCGTTTGACCCTCGTTATTATAATTATGACTACCACTACTAGAAAAGTCTGGATATGACTTAACTGATTGCAGACTAATCAAAATTAGAGTTTGAGTCAAGACATACCCTTGATTTTGTAATATGTAAACCCTTTAGGGGCAAAGACTGTCACATATACCTTAAGATTACTTCATCTTCTACAGTGCCATGCTGTGATGGCATTTGGTGTTGGTTGAGTGGTGACTGTGGATTGGCTCCATGCTGGGTCCTATATTTGAGGCACAAATGAAGAAGAACCCCCAGCTTTATCTATGGGAACATTTCACTGTGATTGGCGGGGCTCTGCAGTCATATTTTTTCAGAGCTAATTGGAGAGTCCTTTCTGTTTCCATATTATAGTGTGGGAAGAAGTGGATACATTTGAATCTGCAATTTGTATGCATTGACTAAGGAGCTGAAAGCTTTTAAATGTGTTTATTTTTAAAAGAAAGGAAATGCATGTTCTGGCTCCTGGTTTCTCTAACACTGTCCTCATTTTGTGCTTTCTCTTAACTGAAAGATGCATCCTCCCCCAAGTAATTACAGAGGCCCTGCCTTATAAGAAAAAATAAAATAAAGTTTTAGTGTTTTTATCAAAAACTTACACAGATTTGTTTTTTAAGAGAAGGACCTCAGAATTGTAATTGTGGTTATTTAACACAATTTTCTGTTATGTAACAAGCTGCTATTCACCAGTAATAGCCAATTAGAAGAGAAAATATCTTGTACTACTAATTGTAATTATCATTATAAAGCAATTAATAGCAGGAACTGTTGTTGAGCAGTAATATAACAGCAATCAAGCTGTCTTTGTTAAAGCACCATACACCTAATTTCCACACCTGGAGGAGGGGAGGGGTAGGAAAAGAAGGTGAAAAAGTGTCTGGAAGCTTATTGGAATTTTTGATATTTGAAAGCTTTATAAATATGCACCCGCATGAATAAAAGTAATGCTAATACCTACTAGGACTTTGAGGGTTTTTTTTCTAGCAGCAATGATCATAGATAGTACTGTTTCATAGAAAGCTCGCTGGAAAAGGAGCCAGAAACCTGAGTTTTAATTTGACTTCTGCTTCTAACTGACTCTCTGATTTTAGAGAAGTTATTTGCCCTCATGGTTAAGATTTCCTGGTTTGTAAACAAGATAATTCATTTATATTAGCATCCTTTCAACTGCATCTTTCAAATATCAATAAAATAAAGAGAAGGCAGGTTTACAGCTAGGGAGCCAATTATACATGTACTAGAGTCTGTGTAGAAAGAAAACAAGTATATCTGTGTATTCCCTTAAGAATTCGTTGCACATGTGAGTGTAATTGACCAGGTGTATCAAGGTAGAAAATTTGTGGAGAACCACTGCAGTAAGTAACTTCTAGGGTCTCTTATTCCAAGAGAGTATGGCTAGATCAGTAGGACACATATCTGGCATGGGTATTTGCCAAAGCAAGAGATAATGAAGACCCACACTAGAATTTAATAATATGCCTTTGTTAATGAAGTCAGGTGATTGCTCAGTCCTGTAAAGAAATTCCTGAGATTAGAAAAATAATGCTGGGACACAGCAGGTGGCATATGAAGATTCTCCCTTCCCATGGTAGTAATGAAATACTTAAATAAACAAAACCCAGCCCTCGAGCACAATACGAGAACTCTTCAAATCCATGTCTTTTGTTTATTTTAGTACCCCTTTCTTAGAACATTTGAATTATCTGAATATTGAACAATAAAAAAGGAAAGTGTTCCTAAGTTACCAATTTCTGACCTACTGTTCCAGGGCACTCAAGCCTGTGCTGAGCATCTGCTTGGGCCCTGTCATGAGGAAGGCCCAGAGACAGCAGGCAGAGAATGCCACAAAGATGATAAAACAGATGTCAATTAAGTATAAACAGGTCTAGAACCGTGCTCAATTCCAAATACAAGGAAAGACGGGGATTTTTAGCCAAGGAGCAGGTTAGGGGCAGGGGGATGGAAAATTACTAAGAGGAAATATGGCTAAACAGACTTGACAAGATTCTTGCTAAAGGCAGGCCAGGGTGAGATATCAGATAATGAGATACCACCTGGAGGATGGTAAGAGGATGAGGAACCACATCAGATACGGAGGATGGGAGATTGAACTGACTTAGCAGGATTCTTGCAAAAACTGGGCTGGTGAGGCCTAATCAAGAAAAGTATTCAGAGGAGCCTTCAGGAAACCAAAGTTTGGTCAAGGAGAGAATCTTTGTCAGTAGCAGGAACACAATCACAAATAAACTGGACTTTAGGGACAGGTCTCAAGCCATTAAAAAACCTAAGAGAGGGGCGCCTGGGTGGCTCAGTCGTTAAGCGTGTGCCTTCGGCTCAGGTCATGATCCCAGGGTCCTGGGATCGAGCCCCATATCGGGCTCCCTGCTCCGCGGGAAAGCCTGCTTCTCCCTCTCCCACTCCCCCTGCTTGTGTTCCCTCTCTCGCTGTCTCTCTCTGTCAAATAAATAAATAAAATCTTAAAAAAAAAAAACAAACCTAAGAGAAACAAGAGGAACATAGATTCTGGGTGAGGCATCAAATCAGACAGCTTACAGAATCAGGGCAACGGGTTGAGGACTCAGTTACTGGAAAAGGTATACAAGTTGAGGCTTGGTTCCAAGCTATTACTCACATGCCCAATGACTAGCATCCCGGACCCAGATGGAGATGAGGCCAAGACTGGATTGATGTGGAGCCACTGGGCTGATGTAGAGCCACTGGGTTGAGGTGGTCCCCTGCTGGAGCAGAGCCAAATTGCTGGTGGGTTTAGGGACCCCTACCATGCTGATTGGCAGTATTGGCAGAGGCCTAGCTCCAGGCAACTCATTACAGTTGCCCATATGGCCACTGAACTCCTAACCCTGAGCTCATTAATCCTGAATAATCAGCCAGTTGTAATATAATTCTCAAGTATAAGGTAATAACACCCTTTCTTTCTCATGACCCTTAGACTACATGGAATTTGATGCCTCAGAGAAAGATTCCTCTTCTTGATCTTTTTCCTTGTGAAACATCTGAACAGATTATGATGTTAATAAATCCCTCCCGTTAACGTGATATTTTTAGGTATCAGAAGTTATAGTTGTTTCTATATAGAGCACAATCCTGTTTTCCTTTTATTACATGAAACTCTGAGTACATCCAACCATATGAATTTATACATTCTTAGAGCCTAAATGAATTAAACTTTTAGGTAATGGACCGAAAAAAAATTCACTTTTTGCTGTCATGCTTTTGAGAGATATTCATAGAAAATTGTGTTATCATTGTTTTCATTTGTCTATGTGACCGAAGTAGATAGGGCTAATGTAAATTTAGTATGCTGTTTATGTTTTTAGGGATGGTATTTCAGGACTCCATAGAATCATAAGACAAAAGTATTATATATAATGCCTTTTTACACAAAGAATTTCATGATCAAATAATTTGCAGTTACTGACTTAAACTTATAGCTTCCTTACTTCAGGACTTTAGTATGCTAATTTTTGTGACCAGGAGATAAATATTATACTGTAGTTTCCCAAATAGTTGACCACTATCTTTTTCTCAGCTAGCACACATTAACATTTCATGGGATTCTAGTGTTCCGTGGAATTTGATTTGGGAAATGCTAGTCAGGGTCATTTTCCTCTTAAGCAGATCATATTTATTAGGAGCTTAGACATCCCAAAAGTTCATCTGTAAACATGTTCAAGAAGAGATCGTTCACCCTGTGTCTATAGTAATAACCATTGTCATTCATTTTTATGGCTTTCCTATTTTACTTCAAGTCCTTAGTGGGGGGAAATAAGCATAGAGTAGTAGGCACAGGGTAGAAACAAAAAGCATAACTATTTGTTCTGCCTCAGGGAGATGTAACATCCTCTAAGGAGCATTTTCCCCCCATTATATCCAGAACGCCAGAGTTCTTTTGAAAATGTCCATGGTAGTAATGAAATACTTAAATAAACAAAACCCAGCCCTCGAGCACAATACGAGAACTCTTCAAATCCATGTCTTTTGTTTATTTTAGTACCCCTTTCTTAGAACATTTGAATTATCTGAATATTGAACAATAAAAAAGGAAAGTGTTCCTAAGTTACCAATTTCTGACCTACTGTTCCAGGGCACTCAAGCCTGTGCTTCTTATTAAGTCAGGTAACCACAGCTATTTAATGCATTATTTAAGGTTATAAAAATTTAATTCACGTTCCTCTATCAACTTTCATTTACTTGAAGAATGTAGGTTGGTTGCAATTTTTTTTTTAATTGCCTGTATATGGCATCATTGTCAGAAATGTCAGAGTTTCTGAATTACTGTTTATTAATGAAATGATGAATCCAGGCAGCTCTTTGATGTAAAATCCACAACTAGTGTGATGTAGAGGAATTTTTTGTGAAAGGTTTTTTAAAACAGCTTAGAAATGATTCATTGGACCATTGTTATTCACTTCTAGTTAGCAGTATTCAGAGCAAACTGGCAAATCTCCATTTCTTCAGGATTCTCACTTAAAATGTGATTTCAGAGTAAACCAATTAAGGCAAGCAGTGCATATGTGAAAGAATTGGATTGTTCTCTTTATATTGTCACCTTCTTCTAAAGTTTCATGTTTGTTGATATCCCTTGTGATAATACATTAATCAGATTCTGAATTCATTCTTATATATGGATAATTATCAAAAGTTATTGTCATATTATTAATATTAGCTGGTCTTTGGACCCTGCTGTGAAAGTCACACATACTTGTAGAAACTCAAACACATTTTCAAATACTTACGGACTTTTTTTTTTAAGTTATATCCTGCATAAGTTACACTTATCAATGTAAACCTCCTCCCTTTCTCTTTCTCTCATACTTATATTTAAAATCTTAGCTTAAATGTCACTTTTTGTATGAAGCCATTCTTGAACCAGAGACTGAATTAGCTACACACTTCTTTGAAGCCTTAATCATATAGTTATCTAGGAGAATCACATTACCTGCTTGTAGAGAGAGAAATTTTAATTCAAATAGTTCAACTGATATAAACTGTATGAGTTTCCAAAGGCCACCTGTAACAAATTACCACAAACTGGTGGCCTAGAAAAACAAATTTATTCTGTCACAGTTCTGAAGGCCGGAAGGCTGAAATCAAGATGTCAGCAGGGCCACATTGCCTCTGAAGCCTCTAAAGGAGAATCTGGGAGCATCAGTCATCCTTGGCTTTTGGCAGCGTAACGCCTATTTCTGCTTCTGTCTTCATATAGCCTTCTTCCCTATGTCTCTTTGTCTCCTCCTTTTCTGTCTCTTGTAAAGACTTCAGTCATTGCATTTAGAGCCCACCCTAATCCAGGATGATCTCATCTCAAGATATTTACCTTAATTATATCTACAGAGACCCTTATTCCACATAAGGACACATCTGAGGTTCCAGGTGAATATCTCTCTTGAGTCACCATTCAATCCATTATACATATTGAAGATACTCCCTTTTTTTCAGGTTGCCTTCTTCCTGACCTAGCCAAGGAGTGTGTGCACAGGCGAGTGCTTGTTTTCATGTAAGTTGGGGAGAGGAAGCGTCCCCCCCTCTCTTTTTAAAGTACTCTGCAGCACATGGTACCTGCTGTGTGACTTTATGGACATTGGAATTTATACATTGACCTTATTCTCGTGAATATTAAGCTCCTTATAGAAAGTCACCACCAAGGATTCAGATAGAGCTTATGAAATATCGGTAGTCTTATGCTGGGGCTTTTTCATCACTGTTATTTTTTACTTTCCTCATTTTTTATTGTTTTAGGTACTCAGATTGTACATAGTACCTGCTAAGTCCTTTTGCTTATTGACTGATAGCTATTGTCCTTTGTACTTACAGCCCCTGAAATTTGGTCTCTTCCTGAGGTTGAGAGCATAGTATAGTGAAAAGAACACTAAACTTATAGACAAGAATCCAGTTCATGTTTTAGTTGTGTGACTTTAAATACATTATACTCTCTGAACTTCTATTTTCTCATAATTACAATAGAAATAATAATCTTTCTTATCTGGCAGTTTAATACCGAGATGTTTAGGAGATGATTTATAAAATGTAATGGGTTATATAAATAAAGCAGAGGTATATTAATATCATGCTGAAATGTCCATCTTTGGATTTACTGACTAGTGCCTTTCTACCTTGACCATCCTTTCTATCCTGAGTATGTCTGGGCTCTTTCCCCTTTAAACTGTCAGTCACGTATCAGTTAATCTAAATATTTATAGAGTATTTGAGCTGGGAGTGACATTGGGATAAGTCACTTTGGAAAATATTTTAAAAGGACACGACATAGTTTCTGTCTTGCTTGTAGTCTAAATAGAGAAGAGACACACATACCAGTAACTAGGTTAAGCTCCCACCAGTGGATAGAGGAATGGATAGAGAAAAAATTTGCTTGAAAGGGATGATCATAATTGGCTTCATGGAAGAAGTGAGAGAGACTAGAGGACTAGGAAAGACTCTAGGAGGCAGGAAGTTGGATAGAGTATCTGAGCCTCAGGGAGAAAAAAAAGAAGCAGGTGTCATCTTGGGACATTTCAGAAACTGCTTAAAGCTTCAGAGTAAAGAGAGAAGTAGTGAGAGAGAAAATGGAATAAAAGACTACATCTGATAACCATCTTAGAAGAACCAAGAAGCTGTCTAGTGCTCAGGCCCTTATTTATGAGGATGTGTATATTGCACGATATGGATCTTTGTTCTCCTTCAGGCCAAATGGTCTCCAGAAGTAGTTAGTAGAATCTCCCTAATTAGAAACAAGAGAGCACACAGACATTCTGCCTTATAGATCAAAAAGGACAATTTTGATTTTCTTAGGCTCTGAGTTTTACCGAGCATTTATTGAGCACTAATTACATGCTAAATCCTGAAGGCACAAAAAAATAATAAGACAAAATTCCTGCCCCGAAGGAGACACTTGTCTAGTAGAGGATAATAATGCAGAAGTACAGTAAAAGATCACACTGAAGCAAAGAGGTAACTGTCACATATGCTTCTTACCTATCAGAGAGGTTTGGGTAGGCTTCTCCAGGAGTAATACATAGGCCAAGGTCTTTGCCAGGTGAGATAGGCCTTTTTGATAGAGGAAGCTGCATGAGGAAAGGCTTGAAGATGCCCTACAAGTATGTATTATCATAGCCTAAAATGATGTGGTGGAGACAAGGCTGAGAGACAAGCCTGAAAAGGGGGCAAGGGTTGTATTAAAAAGGAGTTTGTGGACCTAGCAAAAGAACTTGGATTATGTCCTACATGATGGGGAGTGTTTTAGGTGAGTGAATAACATGAATCAGATTTTCTGACTAAAAACCACCTCGTGGCAGTCCTAATGTGAAGATGCATGTGCAGAGGCAGGACAAGTAGGTCAGAGGCTCTTGTTAATGGAGCATGTTCCTTAAGCAGTTCAAACTGGATGTGAAGGTCAGTAAGTCTTTCTAAAATGTGTAAACTATCATGTCTCCTTCCAGCTCAAAAGCCAGCTATGATTTCTCCATGCCTATAGGAAAAAGCCCAAAATGAAAGTATATCCTCATTCAAGACTCCTCATTGCCTGTCACCACTAATTTAATCTGCTACTTTACCACAGGTAGCTGAGGGTTTTCTTTTTCTCACTTACAGGTAGCCCCTCCTCAGTTGGGAGATCAGCATTAGGAGAATAATCTAAGAAGCCAGAGCACTCCATTGAGTGCTCACCTGACTTTGTCAAGTGGAAATTTGCACTTTGAATTTTTATTTTCTAGATGAAAGTAATTTTTAAGTTATGTTTTTCTTAGTTATTTCCAAGAAATCTTTTTTTTTCCTAAGAAAAGTTGCTATCTTTTCTATCATTAACAATGCCCGTATAACCCTGCACTTCTATATTTTTGTTTTTTTGTTTTTTTGTTTTTTTTTTTTTTTTTTTTTTTTTTTAAAGATTTTATTTATTTATTTGAGAGAGAGAGAATGAGAGAGAGCACATGAGAGGGGGGAGGGTCAGAGGGAGAAGCAGACTCCCTGCCGAGCAGGGAGCCCGATGCGGGACTCGATCCAGGGACTCCAGGATCATGACCTGAGCCGAAGGCAGTTGCTTAACCAACTGAGCCACCCAGGCGCCCCCTATATTTTTGTTTTGATCCATGGCAACTTTTACCAGATACTCATAATTAAGCTCCAGATTTTGTGCAAATCTGATAAGAATTTTCAAACAAGACCGCACATCATTTGGGAGGGGTGATTGTGTATATTTAAAATTGTGTGTGTATATGTATGTGCGATAAAAATTTTGATTTGTTGTAAACGTTTTTAAATGTTGATGTGTTAATTTGGCCTGATTAACCAGAAAGGTGAAATGCTGGTTTGTTGCTATATTTTTTCTCTTAATGAAAACTTAGATATATATCTACTGCAGATCCTTCATCTGATCTAACACAACTGATATAAGTCCAAGGTCATCCTGATCCAGTATTCAGAGGTATTGAATTTTCCAGTAGGGTACTTCTTTTTTAGTGATAAACTGCATTTTTTTTGTGAGTAGCTCAGTTAACTCTGAAGTCTCTGATGAATGCCATCTGGTTCTAATGATGGATCACAGTTTTTCAGATTGTTTTTGGCTCCTTTCATCTCCCCATTCTCCTTTTTTTTTCTATTTTGTTAATTTATTATTATAACATTACTTCCTTGCCTATGAATGTTTTTACTGGTTTTTCTTTAAATTTTCTTTAACATGAATGACATCTCAATTTCTGAAAGTAAGCAAACATACCATCATGGCACTATTTTATATCATGTACTGGGATCAGGACAACCATAGAACTTTCTTCATTCAAAGAATCTTTCATTTGATCAGTATACAGGTTATTTTATATATTCCTCCCTAATACCGAGTATATTTGCTTGAAATAGGTATGTTGGGGGGGAAAATCTTGTCTATTATGATGGTAGTTTCCACTTCATTAGGAAAGAAAATTGGTATCAATTTAAAGTATTCTGCTGTTTTCTCCTCTTAGCTCCCTTGGTGAAAACAACAGCAGTATCCAGGGACTGCCACCCATCCCCCTCCAAAAAGGGTTTCTCCCCCTTAACTACAGTGATTTCAAAGCCTTTGTCCCATAAAGGTCATATATTAAAAACTGAACAGATGATTTTTATTTTTATTTATTTATTTATTTGAGAGAGAGAATGAGCGAAAGCACATGAGAGGGGGGAGGGTCAGAGGGAGAAGCAGACTCCCCGCTGAGCAGGGAGCTGGATGCGGCACTCGATCCTGGGACTCCAGGATCATCACCTGAGCCGAAGGCAGTCGCCCAACAAACTGAGCCACCCAGGCGCCCTGAACAGATGATTTTTAAAGTAAATAATGAGATCTGGGGAATTAAGATACCATTGGGAGTCAGTATAATTGGGATTAAAGTCTCAGGGGATAGACAGACAACATGAATTGCAAGAAAAAGGAACAAGGTATCAACTAGATAAAAGAAGAAACCTTGTGAAATCAAATAAGGTGTGTCCATTTGGAGATTAGAACAAAGTAGTCTGTTTGAAATAGTTTGTGGATTAACACTTAATTCATGAAGGATAATGCTCTGAATTTGTAAGTGTGCCTCTTCCTATTTTGAGTTGATTTTCCTACTTGCAATTAATTTGAAAGCCAGATTGCAAATAAAGTACTGAGAATTGAGGCCACTTCTCTGAGATTACTGGTAGTGCAGGCATGCGTGTGTGCACAAACAATAGCACACAGCAGTGTTTGATGACAATCTAGGCATTATAGTTGAAGTTGCTCTCTGGGATGATATTCCCTCAAGATCCCCTGAGTCCTGACTCTGAATAGCAATTGTGTATCAAATGTTATATTCAGTGTCCATGTCAAGAATCTAGTGATGCAGTTCTTATCAACCTTACCACACTGGTTTTATCTATAGTCACTGGGATACATTGTACAAATCTGTACAAATATTGAATCACTATACTGTACACCTGAAACTAATACAATTAGCAGTAAGTTTTAGAATGAAAAGCTGAAATGGTTTTGAGTACTACGATAAATACCTTAAGTTTTGTTGACCCTGGAAATTCTACATATCCTCTTTCACTAACAGTCATCCACATTTCATGTTAGAAATTAAGCGCAATCTAGTATTTTTAAATAGAACCCAAAAGGCAATTTTAGAAACACTTAAACTGTCAAAGAGTCTCTCTGTGCAAATGAATGAGGTATTACACCTGATTGAAATGTATGGATTTTTATATTTTTGTTTCACCCATACTTCTTTTAACAAGCATTCTTCCTTCTAGGTTCTCAGTTTATGCGACCTATTGAGGTTTGAAGTGGGTTTTTTCTGTTGTTGTAATTTAGATTATAATATACCTCTTTTCATCATAATGGACCCATTGACATTCTGAGTACCAGTGACTTCAACTTCTTTAGAATTAAAACAGAAAAACTCAAGAAATGAATTTATATATACAGAGATAAAGTAGAAAAAGAATAGAAGCATAGTCCCTAAACAGATGTTTTGGAGTTTGTTTTAATACCATATATGTATATCGTTTTCTTTATTACCTCTTTCTGCTAAAGATACACAATAATCTCTAAGTTTATGATGTCATTTAGTTGCCCAATTTTATTAAAGTATCTAGATTAGGAGTGCCTGGCTGCTCAGTTGGTAGAGCATGCATGAGACTCTTGATCTTGGTCAGGGTCATAAGTCCGAGCCCCATGTTGGCAGTAGAGATTACTTTAAAAAAATAAAGTCTTTGAAAAATAAAAAAATAAAGTATCTAGATTAGAATTTATGGTCATGTGATTAGTTGATATGTTTTCTAAAACAATCAACATTTTCTATTTATAATCTTGATACATACATTAAACATAATGTTTATAATTTATAATTTAATATTTTAAAGCCTCCCTCATTATATGCAATTATTTATATGATGAGAAAAAAATTTCAAAGGGCAATTACAGTTTTTACAAATGAAATATAATGTGCTTTATCTGTTGTTACGTAGGAAAAGTAGCACAAATCCTGTTATTGTATTTCTACTTTGAACGCCTAGTTACCAGTACAGAAGAGCTCAAATTATATGTCTTTTGAATAAATGCTTCTATTTACAGTGTCCAAAACAATTTTTTTCCACACTCTTCTTTTTTAGCCTTCCCTTCAAAAAATTATTCCTCTTTCTGGTTTTCTGATGTGCTAGTGACTACTCTTTTCCCAGTCATTTTGGCTCCTGATTCTTCAAATCCTCATTTCTTCTTTTCGTTGCCCCTTCACCCCTACCCCAAGACACTGACAGCAGTAGGCCTGTACATTGTTTTGGGATCCAATAGGTTCTGAGGGCCAGTGTAGCTGCTGAAAGGTGATAGAATGCTAGCTAAAGCTCCAACTACCATCTCTCTTATTAGGGTTCTCACATAGGTTGAAAGGAGGAGAAAGAAGAGAAATAGAAGGAAGAGCAGACAGGGAAGAAAGTGAGGAAGATTCTGGGTTTGTTATTCTATCCTGACAGACTTCAGGAATCAGACAAAGTTGTTTTTCTCCTAGAGAAACTGTATATATGTATAATGTACCTTTTTGCAAGAAAAGAGTTTTGGGTTTGTTTTGTTTTTTTCCCCCTCAGTATCTAAAGAAAACACAGCTCTATTTCTGTACTGGACACAAGAACAATATTACTATGCTATTCTACTCTATTCACTCACCCTTTTAAGGAAATGCGTAAAGAACAGCAGGGTCTTACGATGACAAAGGCACTTTGTTCTCAGTTCAGTATTCTACTTGGTGGCCTTCTCTTCTCTTCAATTGCAATAACCTAGCCTCTTGCATCTCAAATGCAGTTGTAATTCCAAGGAAGTAACCATATCAATGAATGTTTCATTAGCTGTATATTTCTTAAATAATGAGATAAGAAAAACATAAATAATGGGTCTTTGCAGTGCATGTAGTTCAGCAAAATGAACCAGTTCATGTATACATGCATCAGTATACAAAAAAGTTATGTAAACCCAAAAGGCATGAATGGAATTGAGAAATTAGCAATAACCTCACAAAACTGGGTCAATCTCACAAATTAACTGCAAATTTAGATGGCCTGATTTGAGTGGCATTGGAAAGGTCTCTATTCTTCAAAAATCTATCCTGTGGGTTATCTGCTGATTTTTTAAAAATCATATCTTTATCAATCCATTCTTTTGCATTACACACTAACTTATATCAAGAGCTTTTTTTTTTTTAATGTGAGATATTACTCACAGGCAGTACATTGTGTCAGTCACCTCAGAATTTGTCACCTCAGTATGAATTTTACCAGATCATTTGCAAAATGAATTTTAAAATGAATCAGTCAACGGAATGCACTGCTTTACCTAGGCACTGAGCTGAGCACAATGGGAAAGACAGATAAGCTACTTTTAAGTAGCTCCCAGTATAATTTATGAGACAAAACATACACATGTAAAACAAAAGTACCAATAACAGTATTTTGTTGAGTGGCAAATGATTTAGTATATTAGCAGTATTTCTCCAAGTTTTTTTTAAGTGATGGAACTATTTTCCAAATTATCTTACACAAAATCCCAACATATAAAACCTATAAAAGCTAGGCCTCTTTGGTTAGAGGGTGGGGGGAGGCCAAGGAGCCATCTGTTCTGGTTGTCCCATCATCCCCAGTGGGGCTCCTTGGGATCTGAGGCATCTGGGATTACAGTTAAAAATCATTAAAGTTAGGACATAAATGTGGGGTCTGGCAAGGAGAGGAAAGCTCCAAGTAGGAATTCCTTCCAAGTTGGTGTTAAAAAGTACATAGACAATATGAGGGAAAGTGAGAAATAAAATTGGATAAGAAAAGTAGATAGACGGGGTGTCTGGGTGGCTCAGCTGGTTGAGTGTCCGACTCTTGGTTTCTGCTCAGGTTGTGATCTCTTGGGTCGTGGGATTGAGCCCTGTGACCAGCTCCACACTGGGCAGGGAGTCTGCTTGAAGATTCTCTCCCTCTGCACTTCCCCCCACTCATGCCTGCATATATGCGTTCTCTTCCTCTCAAAAAAAATTTTTCTAAGCCTCATGAAAAAAAGTGGATGAACGAAGTATAAGCTAGAAAAGCAGGCAGAAAAGTTGAGATATGTTGAGAAAGAAAATAGGGAGATACGAGGGTTTTAATTTTAGGAACGGATGTGATAAAAGACTTGAAGAAGGGAGACTGGGAGCAGGTGCAAGATGGTTTAGATGAAGAATTGATGTTTATTTCAGGTTCTTCCTTCCTCTCTGGCTCTTGTTAGTTTCATTTTCTAAGAGACTAAGAGCAGGCCATCCACCTACCTTCTCCCTTTCTCAGTCCCCAGAGCTGTGTGTCATACTTGCCTGAGCCTTCCATCTCCGTATTGTGCAGAACTGGATCCAAGTGGGCAAAATGCTCCTTTCTGCATAGCCACTAATCTCGGGGTCATCATGCCTAACTGTACTTGATAAAAACCCCTTAGTGCCATTTCCTTCTCCTTTTTAAAAGATTTTGTTTTTAAAAAATGGTAATAATAATAATAAGAGATTTTGTTTTTGCTTCTCTCCCTGAATTGCAGAGGAATTGTGCATCCACTAAAGATGGCACAATCTATATGTGGCTACATCTCATTGTTAAAGGAGAATTTATACCTTAATTTATGTAAATGCCAGAAAATGGGCAATGTGACTTGGCTTTATTTTCTCAGAAATGTTGTTGTTGTTTTGCTTCATCAGTTCCTCTCTTTTCATTTTCTTGTGTACTAATGATTCCTCTCCAGTAGGTCCCCATAGCAACACTGGATCATGCTAATGAAACTGCAACATCTTAAGCTCTCCCACAGAGTATCTCTGTTAAAACAGCCATGAAACACAGTTGCATTTATTATTTTCTTTCCTTAAAAGGAATCGATAATTTGGAATCCTTCCCATGATCAAGACTTAGCCTCCTAAACTGTCTGACCAGAATTGCAATCTAATTTAGAGAAGCTTTTTTTTGAAGGGTGATAAACCGTAATTGGGATACCACCTTCTTCCTTGCATTCATACCCCCTTTTGGTGTACAACAGTGGTTCTTAAAACCTGGGTGCCCAGCTGCATCAGCATCACCTGGGAAGTTGTTAGAAATACAAATCCATATGCCACACCCCAGACCTACTGAATCAGCAGCTTGGGATGGAGCTCAGTACTCCATTTTAACAAGTCCTCCAGGTGATTTGGATGGACCCACTGGTGTATGGGGTGAACAGTACTGTACTAGGCAACAACATCACATCCAGTTTGTGATGGATTCTGCCAACATGATTAGAAATATTAGCTGAATACCAGTTTGTGTTAAGATAAAATATGGCAGTGGAGAGTGTCTGACTGATTTCAGCCGATGAAAAGAAATATTTCCTAGTCCTTATTTATCCATTATTAACAAGCATAAGAAAAAGCTAAGTAATTGCCATTAAGTATGATAACAGGTAATGACTCAGACTATAAAAGCATGTGGTTTTTTTCCTGGGTTTTTGTTGTTGTTGCTGTTATTGTTTCTTATGTTTTGATGTGTGGATGATGACAGGTATCCCCCTTTTTGAAAGGAGTATTTTAAAGAGTGCTTTTTCTGCTTGTAGTAATCCATCCTTTATATCCCATAATGCATCAAACGCAGGCAGTAAAAGCAAGAATCTGAACAAAAAATAGGAAGTAGGTGTCATAGAGAATTACACAAAGGGCAAGTTTACTTTGTCATGTAAAGTTGTAAGAGATAGGTAGGCCCCAGAACTCAGAGATCCAGGCTGCAATTTGAGCTGGAGAGGCAGGGTGAAAGTGAAGGTATTTAAATTGCTGGTTACTGCAAAAACTGAACTATCTGTATGCCTGGATGTTGGAACAGAACCTAAGGAGTTGCACTTGTTGATAGGTCCGATTTGAAAGCCAGGCTATCAGACATAGTAAAAAAACAAAAACAGCCAACCAGGATTCAGAAATCAAGAAAGATTCATCTGGTCAGGAATCCAGAGATCTCTCAGTCCAAGGAAATAATAGCAGCAGAGTGATTCTTTTCACTCACCTGATAAGCACCTGGAATTTGCTCCTGTTGATCACCGCTGTCCTGATTCAGACCCTCCTGTATTCCACCAGAACCATTGCTATTGCTTCCTTATTGCCGTCAGATCTCTGAATACAAGTAATATTCGTATTTCCCTGAATATGCTGTCTTTACCCTTCTGCCATATTTCTCCTTGAAGTATTCATGGTCTCCCTGCTGTCCCCAACTAGGTTTCCTTTTCCCATATAATATTCGTATTTGTCCTTAAAGTCTTAATTCAAATAACTTCTACTAGACTTTGATTGGCAGACTTAAATGCCCTCCATATCCTAGATTTTCCTTATACCTTGCACATATCATTATTTATAACAAATGCTGTAATTGCTTGTGTTTCTACCTATGCTTTGGGAACAGGATCCAAGTCTTCCTCTCTTTAGTCTTTTCTCCTAGCTTGGTGCCTAGTATACTGTAGATTTTCAATAAATATTTTGTAATGAAGAGAGATGCTTACATATTATAGGCATCACAAACAAATTTTGGATTTTCTGAAACCTGATTTGAAATTTTTTTGTTCCATTCTCTCAGCTGTAGTAACTTAAGCTATTGCTGTAACCCAAAATTATCTCCTTACTGTCTCATAAGCAGAAATAAGAAAAGTCCTTTAAATGAAGTTACCACATACCAGGGATCTGGAAAGAGGAAGAATATATCTCTGCCCTTGAGGAAGGATGTGTTAGCCATTTTAGGAAATCTCCAGGGAACTCCATTAATGAAATATTAAGCTAGGGGATAGGATAGAGTGTTTTTGTGCTTGTTTGAGATGTTTAATTACCATAATTCTTGGACCAAATTGTCTAGACCTTATTAAAAAAAATCTTCTTTCTTTGTATTTCCAAACACATTCAAAATTCAAAGTATTAGGGAAATGTGATTAGAATTGGGAAATTTTTTTAAATTCTGCATTCTTTCCATGGGGTAATGGATTATAATGTGCTTTAATTTATCTGGCAACATCTCAGAAAACAATACAGTATTTTGTATAAGGAGTTTACCAAGTTTCTGAAGATTATTATGTTGAGCAGTTATTTTTCAAAGGGGTTACATAAGTCACTGGCTACAAACATCATGTCTTGATGACTATCAACGTAGTCAACACATATTTTTACCTACTGATTCTGTATCAAATATTCCTAAATTGCTTTACTTTGTTTTTTGTTTCCATAGTATTCCTTTGCTTCAAATAGTATTCCCTCTGATGCCCATGTCACTTTGCAATTGTTTTTGTACTTTTTGAGATTCTTTTATTCTTCTGATATTCCTGATATTAACCATCTGTATTAATGAGATAATAAACTAGGCTTATTGTTAATGAATTGATTCATTCAACTGCTAGATTTAATTAGAAAGACATTTAACATGCCAGCAGATGTTCTGATTTTGTTTCATTATCCCCAGATATAATAAGATAAAATGAATTTTTATATTTTCACATGAATTAAACTAAAGCAAGTTTTGTTACTCTATCTACCATGTATTATAAAAGGCTAAGCGATGGAGTTTTGTCTTCATTCTATTCCAAATTTCAGAAGGAAAATCAGTTTTCTTCTTGAAACACTCACCTAACTCTAATTGTCACAAGAATAAAGTCTAGGAATAAAGAGTATTATACTGACCCTCAAATCTATAGAAAGGAAACTAAGCCACAGATGCATCCCCAAAGAATTTTTTTTTAGTACTTTTATAGGGGATACATTTTCTGAATTAAGCAACCACTTAAAAAGTTACCTAAGAACTGTAATTCAGAGACACTATTCAGTGAGTTTGTTTCTTTGTTTGCTTCTCATGTTTCTGCTTATAGTGTCCAAAGGGACTTTTATTTAGAAGAGGAAAGAGAGAAAAAGGTAAGGTTTTAGGAGAGATTTGAATGTTCAGAGCCTTTTTTAGAGAACTTAGCAGGGAAAGACTTAAATGTGCTGGCACATGCACAGAAGTAGCAGCTCAAACTAAGCAGGTCTCACTTGGGGCCTTCGACCTCTAGTATGCCCCTCCTAGAAAAGGAGTAACTTTCTGGAGAGTTCCAGATACCAAGTCAGTAGATAATGTGAATTCAGCAATACACATATACAAAGCAATTACAGATCCATTAGGAAAAAACTTTCTTTTAAAAAATTACCAAGTGGGTAAATGCATCTATCCTGGGCAAATTTCCTGAGATATGGGCATAAAGGCTTCTAGCATAAACATGACAAAAGGAATTCCTTTCCCTCATCCAGCTTAGCTTTTTTTGTTTTCCTTGTTTGGTAGTTCCTTTTGTTTAAAAATATGTTACATATTTTTTAAAGATAAGGATCGTAATATAAATATGCTTTTGTATAATTTTTCCTGAGTGCTTTCTCATGCCACTAAATCTCTTAAAACACATTTTTAATGACTTACTTAATTTTTGTGTTCATTTAATCATTCTTTTATTGTTGGAGATCAGGTCATTTCTGTTTTTTTCTATCATTAACAGAAAGATAATAAACCCCTCAGTCTTGCTTTTATATGGCAGTTATTATGGGGAAGGGCTCACCCTTAGTTACCAGATAAATTTTAATTTTCTTATTACATTTCAGAGTATAAGGAATGCATCAGTTTTCTAAAACTAGGGCAAGAAGAGAATGAAATCAGGAGGTTGGGTAGGGAGCAAAGATGATAGAACCAGAAAGTTGTGCCTACTCTGGTGTCTGTTCCATCTTTTCTGACTTCTGCAATGAATGGTTACAGCATAGAGTGATGGCGTTTTTCTCATCTGAGGTTCACTTCTTAAAAATTTGGAACATTTTTTTTTCTTTTCGTCTTAACGATTCTTTCAGGATTTGGCGGAATTGTTAATGTCAGTCATATCTAATCACAGGATTGTGTGTGAGAAAGAGATTAGAGTTTGTGATGATAGGCCACCGTAAACCCTAACAGTGGTCTTTAAGTCAAACTTGCCTCAGTGGTTCTCCTACTTATATAGGTTTGCTCAGGCAGCTTGGGAAGATTCCAACCACCAAAAAATTTCATGCCATTAAGTAGCTTCAAAAATTTTAAAGGTGTTTTTTGGGGGGGGTACTGCATTAGTCTTTGAATTCCCTACTGGGCTTCCCCTGTGCTAAAGGCTGTCTGTCTCAACCAGATGCTTGGGTGATTGGAATGAAGCTTCAGCTCTGACATTTTCCTTTAAAACTAGCAATAAATGTACCTGGAGACCAACTGTGTCTCATTTCACCATTTGTAAAGTCTGTTTTACCTAACAGGCAACAGTTTGGTGTTTGCCTATAAAAAATGAGAGGATGCAAAATAAATTTGCTAAATCCCAAGAAGAGCTAATGAATGACATTTGATAGGCCTAGCTATGTCTACTTTCTGGTTGTTTTTATTTTCAGATTAAGAAAAGTGATTGCTTCATTGGGTCCTTATTGATAACCATTTCTTGCTTTTTCTGGGAGAAAAGAATGGTAACTTGTGTTGAAGATGGAAACAAAAATCTCATTATTTAGTGTTAATCTCTCCCCCATTTGTTTTACTGCTTCTTTTCTGAGTATTACCACATGTAACGGTTACACCCGGCCCTTATATTCTTTAACCTTTGTGGTCCCTTTAAAATTGTGTCTGTTTTCATGAGTTTCTTCATAATCTTCTCTGCATTAAAAGACACCAGTGCTCATTTGTATAATCCTTTTGAATATCAAAGCCTCTACTCAAAGATCTTGTGTCATTCTGCTTGCTTTTACTTGAATATTCTGTAGTAGAAAACTGTTTTAAAGCGAGGTGACCTGAACTATCCTTTGTTCAAAATAAAGTTCTTTATTTCCTTCTTAAATAACATCCTTTGACTTATACCAAGGCAATAAACACCTTAGAATTCTATTTAGTTTTTTAAGCACTGTGCTAAAAGTTTAGTCTTGTCCTCTATGAAACATTTATTCTTCTGTTCATTGTCTTGTAGCATATGAGTACCAAGGGTGTACTCATTTTCTTTAGAATTTGATGTTGCCTAACTCATTACCTTATATTTCTCTACAATGAGTTCTGTACACTGCTCTCAGCCTGCTTGCATTTAATAGCTCTCCTCCTTCCTACAATCTGCCCTTCTAGTTTTGCAGGCTCAATAGAGTTCATCTCCCTTTATTTTCTGTTTTCCAAATTACTGAGACATTTTAAAAAGCAATAAAATAAAAAAAGGTTATTATTGAGCCATGCGTATAGACTGCTTGCCCAGATTTGTGGATCTTAAAATGGCCAAGATTCTGGCCAAGAATTTTTAGCTTTAAATTAAAGCTCAGAAAGAAAGCCAAAGGGAGAGCATCAAAGGGGAGATAGTCATTACCAAGAGAACTTGGACTTTCAGTTCCCATGGCAAACAATATTTTTAGTTTCAGGGTTTTTTTTTTAGAGATTATCTGTTTGTCTTAATTTTTTATTTATGAAAAATATACTGCACATGATTTATTTATTAATTTAATTGTATCAGTAAAGGTAGTTGAATGACAAAAAATTTTTTCCATGGGATTATCTCTGAGAATGTTTTGTAAAGAATATAGAAGGTATATTTTCTAAGATATATTTTGTCTTAGTACAAAAATATATTGTTATTTATATTTAGAAACTCTTTGCAGCTTAGCATTTAAGAGATTATTATGTTTTAAACTTTGGGTTGTAAAAGTTGGTGGATAATACTGCCTAACTTTATAGGGACTTAACATGTTCACAGTGTCCATAGGAGAATAAAATTAGGTACAATAATAAATTACCATATGCTGTCTTTTTTTTTAAGATTTTATTTATAGAGAGAGCACGAGTGGAGTGGAGGGGCAGAGGGAGAGGGAGAAGCAGACTCCCCGCTGAGCAGGAAGCCCAACATAGGGCTCAATCCCAGGACCCCAGGATCATGACCTGAGCCAAAGGCATGCACTTAACCGATTGAGCCACCAAGGCACCCCCCATATACTGTCTTTAAATAACATTTCTTTGGTCAAGAAAAGGAGGGGGAAATCAGGGTCTCCATATAAACCATCATAATCCAAATATTAAGATATTTGCTTAGGGTGACTATAATGACTTAAAAAGCTTAGGGTCTGGAGTCAGACTGCCTGGATTCCAATCCTCTTGACTCTAACTGGATGTATAACCCTATGTAACCTTCCTCTGGTCAAGGAAGAAGTCACTCACTAATCAATATGTGAAAACAAGCTGGATTTACTGTTGCTGGACAGAGGAGACCTGTACTTGTGAAAACGTCGGCCTTCTGAACAAAGCAGGCTGCTGATTATTTTGGGTTTGGGGACTTATAGAAGTCAGGGGAGTGGCAGGGTCTCAGAAGCAGGAGTGTGTGGGGATTGGTAGACCTTTAGCTATGGCAGCATTGTCACTGAATGAAGCTATTGCCACAGTTGGTTGTCATTGACCTATTGAGATGAGTTTAAAACTGTTTATCTTTCTTGGGGCTCCTGTGTTGCTCAGGTGGTTAACGTCCAACTCTTGATATCGTCTTAGGTCATGATCTTGGGGTCATGAGATCAAGCCTCGTGTCGGGCTTGGCACTCAGTGGGGAGTCTGCTTGAGATTCTCTCTCCCTCTCCCTCTGCCCCTCCCTCTGTGTGTGCTCTCCTCTCTTTCTCTAAAATAAATAAATGAATAAATAGTTTTTTAAAAATTGTTTATTATTCTCTCATTACCTAATAACAAAACTGCCTTCCTTATAGGATGTCTCTTTTTTTTTTTTAATTTTTTTTTTAAAGATTTTATTTATTTATTTGAGAGAGAGAGAATGAGAGAGAGAAAGCACATGAGAGGGGGGAGGGTCAGAGGGAGAAGCAGACTCCCCGCCGAGCAGGGAGCCCGATGTGGGACTCGATCCTGGGATTCCAGGATCATGACCTGAGCTGAAGGCAGTCGCTTAACCAACTGAGCCACCCAGGCGCCCCCTTATAGGATGTTTCTGATAATTAAAACAGATACTATATAAATTTCCTAGCATAATTCTAGGAAACAAACTATCATCTTCATCAATTTGGCCTTGAAGAGAGTAAAACCCCTCCCGTGAAAGCCCCAGCTTTTACAGCATTAGATCATCACGTCAGGGCAGTGTATAGCATCTCAGATTTGTCTCACTGTTCGGCATTATTTAGTACAAGCCATTAGTTCTCATTTGTGTGTGTGCCTAACACACAGCTTCACAAGGTCAGCATTTTATGCAGTGTTCATCTCACTTTTAAATAGACACCATTTGCTTCCTAGATGGGTGGGCTTTTTGTGGGTTTGGTTAGGTTTTTAAGCTTTTATGAGCATCACAGATACCTTTAAGAACCTAGTAAAAGCTGTGAACTCTTCCCCCTGAGGAATATATGTGCATATACACATTTTTGTATTCAGCCTCTTGTGTTCTCAGACTCCATGAAGGTTCAGGCCCTGCTCTTCAGAACTACTGTTCAGAAAGGTAGTGCTCGGGGTGCCCGGCTGGCTCAGTTGGCACAGCATGCAACTCTTAATCTCAGGGTCATGAGTTCAAGCCCCATGTGGGATTGAAAAAAAAGTAATTCTCTGTCAGATTCTTACCTCCAGGTTTCAGTTGCAGGACATTGGGTAATACCAATAAAAATAGCCCTTTATGATAGAAAACATAAAGCATATCTTGGAGTTTGAGGGTAACTGGATTAGGTAGGAAGGTGTCACATCCTAGAAGCTACTGTGACCCTTTCAAGGCAACAGTGTAGGCTGGGGCAGTAAGTTCTGAAGATCCGTGTATGTCAGCACCACCTGGGGATCCTGCTCTGGGCAGCAGAGTTTGATTAATTAGGTCTGGCACTTGGTGATTGTGGTCCTAATCCCTCCAGGAAGAAACCTGAATTACTTTACTAAATCCCAACATTGTTATGACACAGCAAGTTCTCCCTGACCAGTTACCTGCCTTCCTCCAGTCCTATTTTTGCATCTGTCCCCCTTGCACGCTACGGAAAAACTTAACAATTTTTCTAGAAGATCTTAAGTTGTTAGATCTCTAGGCCAGTGTTTCTTAACCTGGAGGGCTTATTAAAATGCAAGACTTCTGGACTCTACCCTCGGAGTTTCCCATTTAGTTGGTCCTGAACTGGGGCCCAGTAATTTGCATTTCTAAGGAGTTTCCAGGTGATAATGATGTTGCTGGTCTGAGGGTCACACTTTGAGGACCACACAACTCTAGTCATGGATACGTCATTGGTCCCCCTGACTCACTTACCACCGGTTACAAACACTAGATTGTTTATACGAGTTACTCAAACTCAGTAATTTAATTTGTGTTAGGTAATTATTTATAGTAACTCTAGGTCAGTTGAAAGGGGTAATTCCTCTTGGTTAGTGTCTAATAATGAAAGTATTAGAGAAATATCTGGGACAAGGGCAGAAAGTTTAAATAAATTAATTAAATAAATTATTCAATAAATAAACCCTGACCATAGTAAAATGCTGATTGTTTCCTCTGGGCTGTACCCTACCTCTGGTTAAAAGAAACTTAAACAGAGGCTGCGTCCCTACTCAAGAATCGGTCACACTTATAATAGGGCCCTATTCAGGTTATGCTTCCCTAGAAAGGAAATAAAGAGCTCCTACAGCTGGAGAGACAGTGGCATAGTAAGTGCGAAAAAAGCATGTATCGAGAAAGTATTTTTTTGGATTTTTAATAAAAACATATGTTGAGATAAGATGAAGAAAACCATAAATTGTGGTTATTTCTGAATGGTGTTATTATTGGTGTTTTTCCCCTTCATTTCGCTCAAAAGTTCTATAGTGAACTGTATATTCAAGTTTTTGTAGTCTGAAAATTTTGTTTTAGAAAACTGTATGGCTTAGTCAAACGAGTGAGACTTTGAATCAGAATATTACATCAGTCAGCCAAGAAGTACAGGTGACAGTTGAGAGTTCTTCCTTGTATCTTGAATCAGAGGAAAAGGTGGAAGTCCTGAAACAGTACTGGGTGCCTCTCTGTAGAAAAGAAGGATCAGCACTGGAGAAGGAAGGGTGCAGAAGGAAACTACTGGAGGCAGATATGTTGCTGACTGTGCTCTGCTAACCTTTAAATAATAGGGACAAGTAGAAGCTGTGAGTAGTATTATCATTGCCTTACAGAGAGAGGCAACTCCGCCTCCTATTATTAACATTTCTACATTTATTTTTTTAATTCCTAAGATAACTGTATAGTTACTGTCTGGCCAGTGAATCACTAACAGTGGTTCAGTGTTATCACTGGCTATAAAATCACAAATCAAAAACGAAAACTTTTTGAACAAAATGGGTTAAGAGTTGCCACAACTTCTCAAATTTCCAATACTTGAAAAATCTCACCAGTATATCACAGCAAACTGACTTCTGAAAATAATTATAAAATTTAGGTGTGTGAAACATTGAAAACCTTATTCAAAGCCCTAAGGTCTATTGCAGTTCTATAACAATTGCTTCACCAAAATCTAGCAATGCCAAAAGTGTTGTGTTTTCCTTGTTTCCTAAAATATCCCATGGCTCTATATAGTTCTGGTTCTTCTCTTATGGAGTTATTAGAAATCACACAGACTCATCCTTGAAGTTTCTTAATAATCCCTTAATGCACCAAAAAAGTATATTTATCTTTTTATAAACGTAGGAATGATGTCTTTGATATTCATAAGCTTTCTATTCTTTATTCCTATGAGTACAAGTTTGTTCACCCCAGTGACTTTCACCAGGAGGAGTGGTTTATGAAGCTTCTCAAATTACAACAATATCCTCCTCTTCCGTTATAAATTACTGCTTTAGGACACAGCAGAAATGATAGCTCTTGGTGAGATTCAGAGTGAAGCACCTTTCTACTCTGCGATAGGTTCCTTTGACCACTACTATTCCTCTTAATACATTCTTAAGTATATTGGATATGTTGAATAGAATTACTCTCCCATTAGCTTATTTTATATAACCCAAATAACTTATTTTGCATTTTTATATTTCATTTAGTGGCTGTCATACATTATCAGTGAATATTGTTCAGTGGATTGCTGGGGTTTGGAAAACCTAGTGTCTTGATTCTGATCTCATTTTTTGTCAATTTCATCAATTAGACTTCTCCCTGTTATGTTTTAACTGTAGAATCCTTTGAAAATAATTACATTCTGTTCAAGAAGTCTTATTTCTTAAATGCTTTAAAATTTTATAGAGTCAGAGCTGAGAATGAGCAGAAGTTGGAGAATAAAGAAGGAAGAGAAGAAGGGCAATGAACAGCCCTTGAATAATTGCTAACATTTGATTAGTTTTGCTGGCTGCTTTTCTATTTGTTTTTTGTTTTACTTGTGCCTTCTCTAAAAGTCCTCTTCATTTTTCCCCTTCCCTGTTTTTTCATTCTTTTTTGTTAATGTACCTCTCTTTGCCAGCTGACCAGAAGAGGACTAGGAGTTTTGAGGCATCATATCTAAGAGGCAGAAAGGAAAACGGTTTTCTCAACTGTTGACATTTCCTCATTCCACAAAGGGGACCCGAGCCCATTGCACTTTCAAAAATAGCACTGGTGGCAGCTTCACCCTCCCTCCCAACAGAAATCCTCCCCAAGATTTCTCTAGATGCTCCCACAGATGATTGAAATTCTCAAGCAACAGGAATTCAGTCTCTCCTTTCATAGGCAAAGCTGAACATTTTTATTAACTCTGGCCCAGTGTAAGACCCAAGTCTGAGTGGTTTTGAGTGCCATTTCTGGAAAGTCGAAGGTACTGCATGAGAATTTGACATGGAGGTAAATTTATATGTTCCTTAAGGATTTACAGTGTGTTGCATTTTTGCCTTTCTGTTGTGTGTGTGGTTTTGTTGTTGTTGTTTTTTGTTGTTGTTTTTTTTAAGTAATTTCTACATCCTGCCTGGGGCTTGAACTCACAGTCCCAAAATCAAGAGTTGCATGTGCAGGGCACTGTGTGGCTCAGTCAGTTAAGTGACTGACTCTTGATTTTGGCTCAGGTCCTGATCTCAGGGTCCTGACATCGAGCCCTGCATTGAGATTCTCTCTCCCTCTACCCCTCTTCGCCCCCCCCCCCATTCACACTCATGCTCTATCTCTCTCTCTCTGTCAAATAAATAAATACATAAATAAAATCTTTAAAAAAAAAAAGTTGCATGCTCTACTGACTGAGCCAGCCAGGAGCCTCTTCTCTGTTCTTTATACAGAACTTTATCCCACATAAGATCACGAACACTAGAAATTTGGAATTATTTTATAATGGGAGAAGTACAAAGAATAGTTTACAGATCATTGTTTCCAAATGTCTTTTTGTGTACCCAAAATTCAAATCCAAAGTCAGAAGATTTTCTGGAACCATGTATTCTTATATCAAAGTAAAACATACTAAAGCTTTGGATGGGTTGCTGTTATTTTGTCAGTACATATAATCTTTCCTTGGCTTGCTTATTTTGAATTACTCTCAATTTTTTTAAGATAATTACTGTATATCTGTTTTACATGGTTTATATAAACATCTGATTAGGTTTCATTAAGTGCCACTTAATAACTTCAAATACATAGTCACTTAGGCATTTTGTTTTAATCTAAATTTCTTGAGTTTCTTCACTTTGAAGACTACATTTCTTTGATACCAGTGTTTTATTCCATGAGTCAGTACCCCAGATCTTATAGACTGGGACTGTTGAGTAATACTTTATTATCTTTCTCCGTTTAATACTTTTATCTCTCTGTATGGCAATTTTATATCTGGATATTTTTGGAATAGATCCATTCCAGTAAAATTGGTTATGAAGCAGTTTGGCCTTAAAAAAAAAAAAGGCACTATTTCCTCATTGTTTTGCAGAATAAAACTGGAACTGCATTGGAGAAGGACAAAGCCTCCTTGTTGACTTGGTTATAACGTGATGCCAAAACAGTTAAAATAGCCAGTCATTTGGCATAATGAGCATTGGCCTATATAAGAAGGCTTGTAAAGCTTTACTAGGGATGCAAGTGAAGTAGAAAAAAGCTTTTAGGTCATAGTTTTCTTATCTTTAAAGTGGAGTTTTGATTCTAGGTCCTCATTAGCTGGTAACCTATGATAACGTTATACTGGAAGCACTTTTTCAGTATTTAGAGTACCCTGATTCCCCAGCCCCACCTTCTTTTATTAAGGTCCTGTAAAAGTCTAAAAGCTGAGCTGTATTATCAGACTTAGGCAGTAGATGCCCTCGTCTGTCCCAATGTATTGTGCCCTAAAAATACTTTGCTGTATACAAATAAGAGAGGTGTTTCTGCCCTAGTAACCTTAGATTCATTCCTGAAAAACTTGGCATTCCACAAAATCACACAATAAAAACAGATCTCATGTGGGGAATAGGGTTGGGGACAGATCACTCAAAACCAGTAGAACTTTGTAACCAGAGCAGTCCTAATAAAAAGAGTAGCCAAGTTAAATCTCCACTGGATACATTTAGAATCACAGTCCAGTTGATTCTTTGTATCCTTGAGCTCAGGAATTCATGTTGCCTCTTTCAGTATCTGACATTTGCTCCAAATGAAGACCAGTTTAATCAAAATTAAACAACTGACTCAGTGTGTAGACCTTTATTAATCAGGTATTTTGTTATTAAGACTTTATTTTTTAGAGCAGTTTCAGGTTTACAACAAAATTGAGATGGAGATACAAAAATTTCCCATATTTCCCCCAACCCCACACATGAATAGTCTCTCCCATTATCAACATCACTCACCAAAATGGTACATTTTTTTAACCAAGGATGAACCTACATTGACATGTCAAAATCACCTAAAGTCCATAGTTTAATTTAGGGTTTACTCTTGGTGTTGTGCACTCTAAGGGTTTCGGCAAATGTATAATGACATATATCCATCATTATCATACAGAGTCTCGTCAGTGCCCTAAAAATCCTCTGTGCTCTGCCTAATCATCTGTCCTCACCCCTAGTAACCGTTGATCTTTGTATGGTCTTTTTTTTTTTTTTTTTTTTTTTTTGCCCTTTCCAGAACATCATATAGTTGGAATCATACTATATATAGCCTTTTCAAATTGACTTCTTTCACTTAGTAATATGCATTTAAGATTCTTCCATGTCTTATTATGGCTTGATAGCTCTTTTTAGCACTGAATAGTATTCCATTATGTGGATTGTACCAAAGTTTATCCATTTACCTACCGAAGGACATCTTTAGTTGCTTCCAAGTTTTGGCAGTTAGGAATAAATTTGCTATAAACATCTGTTTACAGGTTTTTGTGTAGACATAAGCTTTAAACTCCTTTGGATAGATACCAGGGAGCATGGTTGCTGGATTGAATGGTAAGAACATGTTTAGTTTTATAAGAAACCACCAAACTGTCTTCCAAAGTGGCTCCCAGAAGAAATGAATGAGAGTTCCTGTTGCTCCACATCCTCACCAACATTTGGTGTTGTCAATGTTTGGGATTTTGACCATTATTACAGGTGTGTAAGTAGTATCTTGGTTTAATTTGCATTTCCCTGTTAACATACATGGAGCTTTTTTTTTTTAAGATTTTATTTATTTATTTGACAGAGAGAGACACAGCAAGAGAGGGAACACAAGCGAGGGGAGTAGGAGAAGGAGAAGCAGGCTTCCCGCCAAGCAAGGAGCCTGATGCGGGGCTTGATCCCAGGACCCCGGGATCATGACCTGAGCAGAAGGCAGACACTTAATGACTGAGCCACCCAGGCGCCCCAGAGCATTTTTTTTAATATGCTCATTTGCCATCTATATATCTTCTTTGGGGATGTCTGTTAAGATTATTGGCCCACTTTTTAATCAGGTTTGTTTTCCTATTGTTGAATTTTTAAGAGTTCTTTGTATATTTTAGGTAACAGTCCTTGATTATCAAGTGTGTCTTAGCAAATCTTTTCTCCCAGTCTGTGACTTATCTTCTGATTTTCTTGATATTGTCTTGCAGAGCAAAAGTATTTAATTTTAACAAAGTTCAGTTTATCATTTATTTCTTTCATGGTGCATGTCTTTGATGTTGTACCTAAAAAGGCATCACCATTCTCAAGGTAATCAAAGTTTTCTCCTTTGTTATCTTCTAAGAGTTTTACAGTTTCATGTTTTACAACTAGCTCTATGCTACATTTTGAGTTAATCTGTGAAGGATGTAAGGTCTGTGTCTAGATTCACTTTTCTGCATGTGGATGTTCACTTGTTCCAGCATCATTTGTTGAAGAGGCTCTCTTTGTTAATCAGGTGTTTTTTAAACACAGGAAGAAATGCCTTTGCAGCTTCCTCATCTGCATCTTTAGCGTCCTTGATTAGCTTAACAAAGTGGAAAGGGTAGCAGTTTTTTTGTTTTTGATTTTTAAAGATTTTATTTTTTAAGTAATCTCTACACCCAACGTGGGGCTTGAACTCACAACCCCAAGATCAAGAGTTGCATGCTTCACCAACTAAGCCAACCAGGCACCTCAAAGGTAGCAGTTTTTGAAGCCCCTCCTTCCTAGAATTTTCAGTTTTGTTAAAGAATTTTCTATATTGCTTAGACTTTCTTCAAATATGCCCTGATTGATTTAAACTTTATTTTACTGGGGAAAAAACACAATACAATTTCTATGTTATGCTGACATTATTCTTTAGTTTATCAAATGTGTATGAGTCAACTCACATTAAAGAAACATATTATATCAATAAAGGCTTTAATTTGATTACAGTTCATAAAGTCCTTCCTTTTTTAGTCATCAGCTTACTATCTACAAAATATATTTTTGTCTATCACAAAATATCCCTTCTATAACCTATAGGAAAGATGTTTTTCTCAAAACCAGAAATGATTTTCTACTCTTCCTCCCTAAAATGTCTAGTTTTTTATACTTACACTAAATTATAAAGTCATAGAATTGATATATCAGGTTTTCCTTAGAACAGTAGTTTGTGGCTTCATATAAAACATGTCTCAGTTACCGTAGAGTAATTACATTAGAATCTCTGTGTAAAAAAATCAGTATATTTCAAAAGCTCCCTAGTTGATTCATAATGTACTATCAGGTTTGAGAATCACTGCCTGAAAATAAAAATAACTAAAGGTATTCCAGTTGCATTTGGACATTCCAGTGAAGCCTATGCTAGTCAGATTCACCGCCAGCAGAATTCAAAGTTTACTGTTGGGTGAGTAATTTGCAACATGTACCATTTATGTTAACTGACTTCCATCTTGTTTTAGAGATACGAGATTTATTATATCACTTTTTGGATTAATATTTGTAATTGTGACATAAAACATAGGAATTTAATTCTATATCTGAAATGCTAGGACTAAAATCTGTTGTGTATTTTATTGTCCAGCATCATTTTATTCCCACATGGTTTGTGTTGGAAGTCAGGTGATTTTTGTGATGTGATCACATATTTGTAGATTATGTTGTATCATGGAGATGGGATTTATACTAAATTTCACTGAAGATACAAGAGAGGTTGTCATTAGACAAATGACACTTATATTTTTTTAAATGTCCTGAAAACATGACTGACTCTCAGGTGTTTTGCAGTTTTAAATACTACTCATAACTATGTCTTTATAAAAGAAACACAAATCCTGGAAGGTCCAAGTAACTTCCAGAAAAAGGATTTGTAAAATGCTTCAAAGTAGGGCCAAACAACTACTCAAGTGGCTGGCAGGTGATTGGAACTGAGTCAGTGAATTCAGTGCTTTGGAATCTTAATTTGCTGGATAAAGGCTACCTTACCATTATGCTTTTTTTTCTTTTCTCTCCTCTGGTGCTTGTGACTTTCTCAGTTGTATGAGATGTTGACCAACCTCCCTAGTAGAAAAGATGTGGGTTCCTTGAGGGCAGGGTCACTCTTACTTTTCTTCATTTGGTCCTCAGTATCTAGCACAGTCTTTTAAGCCTAGAAGTGGCCTGGAATGAAGAATTACTTTCTAGGTAAACATGTTTGTAAAATGGAGTGATACTATGAATTTTTCATATTCAAATCCTTTAGAGCCTTGCGATTTTAGAGCTACTTCATTGCTGAGGAGACTGTTATAAAGAGGCCTTTTACTAGTTAACAATTAAAATCCATCAGATAGAATCTTAGCTGATTTAACCAATGCTGAATAATATAGTAAATACTATCACTGCCAAGTATTAATAATAGGTTTTCTTCTAAAGAAGTTAGACTGAATTAGTAATTGATAATTTTAACATCTCACCGAAAGATCAAAAAACAATTAGCATGTTATCTTAATTTCAGAATCTATTGTGGTATTTACTGTTTAAGATAGCAGAATTGCTTGTCCAGAGAGCAGAAAATATATTCAGTGACTTTTCTCCACATGAAAAATTCATTCAACATGGATACTGATTTGAGACTACCACTTGACTTTATTCTAAATTATGAATATGTTTGGGACATAAACCAAAGAGTGAATTGCATTTGTAGAGTTGTCAAAGAAACAGAACACTCTCCAGTCAGTGGAAGGACAAAAACCAATTTTTTTCAAGGAACTAATTGATATCTGATACATACATACATATCTCAAATCTATACATATAAAAAAATATATTTATAGTATATCTCATATCATATATGTCTTATGTCTAACATTTCTCAATATATCTAATATATCTCAAATATATAGGAATTCAAATGTTCTAAAATAAGAGTTTAGGGCGCCTGGGTGGCTCAGTCGTTAAGCGTCTGCCTTCGGCTCAGGTCATGATCCCAGGGTCCTGGGATCAAGCCCCGCATCGGGCTCCCTGCTCCACGGGAAGCCTGCTTCTCCCTCTCCCACTCCCCCTGCTTGTGTTCCCTCTCTCGCTTTGTCTCTCTCTGTCAAATAAATAAATAAAATCTTTAAAAAAATAATAAAAATAATAAATAAATAAGAGTTTAAATCAGTGGTTATATGGTACTCTTGAAAAGTCTATATTTATTGTCTTTTTCTGTGCCTAAAAAACTATTCTTAACCTGTTTCATGAAAACAAACTATTTATTATATTTTAAAATGTTTATATTGATGAATTAAGTTACTGAATACTAAAATAAAAAGATGGCATAGCTCTTTAGTTTTCTAAAGAGAGTCTCACAACTCAGAAGTTTGTGGTTCTATCAAAAACACTAATTATACTTAATAGGAAATACCAGATTTAGAGTTTTCAAGTTGCCAACCCATTTCATTAAAATATTTACTAGAATACTAATTCCAAAGTAATTGCCTGTCAAATCAAATCAATTAAAGCAGGTTAAAGCCAACCTCTGTGGATACACTTTGTAATTTCTACTGGGTACCACTTATTTAGAGACAGTTTGTTATTGTTATTGGCATAAGTCAGGCCAATAACCATTCAGATCTTTCTGAGTTAGAATCTACCCTTCCTACCTTCCTTCCTTCCATCCTTCCCGCCATAGATTTCATTATATAAAAGCATTCACCAGTTCACTTTGTTTCCTCATTCCTGCCAAAAAGTCTTTTATTTGACAATGTCTTTGTTACATGGGCCCTCCTGTCAGGATCACCAGCATTGTTTGCAATAGGTTATCCTGGTTAATTAAATTTACCATTAAATGAGGTCAGAATTTTAATGCCTCTTTTGTTTATTTCCAGATTTATATTCCCAAATCCCTAATATCTGACCCCTGACTACTGTCTTCTGCTGGTGGAAGGGGATAAAATTGAGGACTTAATTCCTGTTTGTTTCCATTATTTCTTAGAATGAAATATATATGTATCCAGCCTTGAATTCCCCTTAGAGCCCCAGCATCCCTGGTCCTGTCCCTATCAAAGAAGAACTTTTAGTAGCTTTATACTTAAGTACTCTGAAATATCTTTGACAATGTACAGTAGAAGTAGTAGGGTGTGAAAAAATATTTAAAGTAATCATATAACGCAGTATAGTCATTTATCCTCCATTCCAACTCCTTTTGGATTTTAAATCTCTCATTGGCAATAAACATTAGAGTTAAAATATTTCCAGAGAACTGAATATATTTAACCATGTATGTTTTAAAGCGTATATTTAACAGTAGTAATCTTGTCTGATTTAAACAACAAATTAATCATTTATCATATTAATAAGGCTTTATTTCTATCCATTTACATTATCTTCCTAGGATTTATTTCCCCCTAAAATATCATTAATTTATAATATTTCTAACAGCTGTTTGGAAACATTTCAAGTAATAAGTAACATTATTATTACTACTGCATTATTAAAGTAGACACTGCTAACTCCTCTTAACAGAATAGATAAGAAGGTATGTATAATCCAGAAACATGTAATCTATAGCCAAGAAATGAAACCAGTATACTATTTAGTTTCCCAGTTTTGCACCAAAGTTGCCTGAGAGGAAAATTTGTTATGTTTTTTGGTTAAAGTTTTTATTTTTTTAGAGATTTTATTTATTTATTTGACAGTGAGAGACACAGCAAGAGAGGGAACACAAGCAAGGGGAGTGGGAGAGGGAGAAGCAGGCTTCCTGCTGAGCAGGGAGCCCGATGCGCAGCTCAAGCCCAGGACCCTGGGATCATGACCTGAGCCAAAGGCAGACGCTGCATGACTGAGCCACCCAGGCACCCCTAAAGTTTTTATTTAAATTCCAGTTAGTTAACATCCTGAGAGGAAATTTAATCACATTTTCACTATTAGGTAGTTTTGAAAGTAAGAAATGCAGCATGGAGGGACGGCAGCAGCCAAAATTTCTCTGCAGTGTTTTCATAGTCTAATAAGAAAAAGGAGCTTAATCAGTATTATCTCATTAGCCATAGTATGGGTGGAAATCAAACTATTTCTACAACCTCTAGTCTACTATATGGCTTGCTCCTAAGCTCCATTTTTTAGTAGCTCCTAAGCTAATTGAGAATTTTCTAGACAAAAAAGTGTAAATCTGCAAATAACCAATTTCCGAACCCATCCTTGGGGAATTTCATAGGATGGACAGTGCTTTGGGGATGTATAAGAAAGCAGTTTCTGAGTATTTCTAGAAAAATTGGACATGGTAATAGCTCCAGCATTACAGTAGTGTGGTTGTCATCCAGTCTTTTTCTGACTCATCTTTGGTATTGATTATGCTTGCATACAAACTGAACAGACCCGCTTTTTTGACTAGAAATAATTAGGTGATAGGAGTCGGGCTCTCTGCTCATCAGGGAGTCTGCTTCTCCTTCTCCCTCTGCCCCTCCCCCCCCCGCACACACACTCTCAAATAAATAAACAAATAAAATCTTAAAAAAAAAAAGAATTAGGTGATAGAATGTGCTATAGAGCTTAACACCTAAAACAGTTTTTCTTTATAGAATGGGAATGTAAAAAAAAAATCTTTGGGGAGCAAGAGAGTTGTTAATCCTGATTCTATGTGAAAAACATGTTGCCTTTTCTCAAATCTTTACTGTAGACAGGATGCAGTAATCTGGTCCTATTAGAGACTTTCTGGAATATATATCCCCATAGATAAAGAATCCCATTATGACTGTTGTCAGATAGTAAATTCCTGTATTTATATAAAAGATAACATTTTACTTCCAGAAACAGTAGTCCGCAGGGTTAACTTTAATGGTAGAGATTTTAGGCACTGTGATAACCAGTTTAAAAAAAACAGTTTTGCCGGGGGATTTGTGTGTAGTTTCTACATTATATCCTATATAATTATGCCTGTTCTGTCTTCAGTCTCTCTCCTTCTGCTCTGGCTGCAAAGTGAGATAATTTAAATCCTACTGCAGAATGGTGATTAATTTAGTTAGTTATTTGATTGCTTGAAATCCCAACATGAGGACACTTCACATACACATCATAAATAAAAATGTTAGACTAAATGATAGAAATATATTGACAAGATATGTGGTTTTTAAACTTTTTGGAGTCCCCAGAATTCTTTAAGAATCTATTAGATCAAAAGACCTTCTTCCCAGAAAAATTCACATACATATCATTTTGAATATAGTTTCACATTGAACTCCGTAGACCTGAGTCTGTGAATCAGCTAGGTGCTTATGGACCCAACATTAAGAACTTTAGCACTAATTAGATCTGCCCTGTCTAATATGACAGCCAATAATCACTTATAGCTATTTAAATTAAAATTAAACACAATTAAAGTTCCCTATTCTCACTATCCACATTTTCAGTGCTCAATAGCAACATGTGGCTACCATATTGGGCAGAGCAGATATAGAATATTTCCTTCATCTCAGATGGTTCTATTGGACAACACTGGGTTAGATGTTTCTAAAATAGCCTACTTAAGAATCTTATCATTATGTATATGTGTTTGTGTGGAGCTGCATGATTTGACAACCTAGAACATAGATGTTGTAAGAAAAATCAGCTGCTTTTAGGCACAGAATACAAATCTTTTCTTGAAACATAAATATGTCTCAAAGTAAGGCTTCTAGCTAACCTCAGCTGGGCCTTCAGGACTTTTCTACTGTGATTTCTTTTTTATCTTTTTGTATCTAAATTGCATTTTCCATAGTAGTAGTTCTGAGTCTCTTCCACTTTTCCTTAAGCTCTTGCCTTTCAGTATGGTTGGAGACCTCATGTGTTCAGAAAACTGTGGCTATCAATATAAATTTCTTCAACTGCCCTTATCTCGATATTAAAAATCTCATTGAGTTTTCTTTTATTATAATGTGCTACAGAAATAGCAAGGTGATCAAGAGAATACAGAAGCCTCTGAATTTCAACAATATAATCAGAACCTAACAGTAAATAGTTACAAAGTGACCTTATGCTTTAGAAGCATGGACTCCATTCTCATACGATTTGATCTTTTAGGTCCAGGTTAGGGCTGTAGAACGTGTATTTTGAATTAATCCACAGGAACTTCTAATACACATCAACGTAGATAATGCCCATCCTCAAACTTACAGCCATATTCATAATTATCAGTAGTAACACTAGGACGTTTGCTGAGCTTACGTGTCAGTCATCCATGTGCTTTACATTAATTTCCTCAATCCTCATAACTACTCTATCAGTGATCATTATGATTAATCCATTTTATGGTGTGGAAACAGGCTACGAGAGGTTAAGTAACTTGCCGAGGACTGGTTAATAGGAGTTAATGGGACCAAATTTTTTTTTAAGATTTTATTTATTTGTTTGAGAAAGTGAGAGAGCATGAGCAGGGGGAGAGAGGCAGAAGCAGACTCCCTGCCGAGCAGGGAACCCGATGTGGGACTCGATCCCAGGACCCCAGGACCATGACCCGAGCCAAAGGCAGACACCCAACCGACCTGAGCCACCCAGGTGCCCCTTCAGTATTTTTAAATATGTGTACATTGTTGTACAGCAGATCTCTAGAATTTTTTTACCTTGCATGATTGAAACTCTATACTCAGTTGAACAACTACTCCCCATTTTCTCCTCCCCCATCCCTTGACAACCATCATTGTACCTTCTGCTTGTCTGTGTTTGACTACTTTAGGTACTTCATATAAGCAGAATCATACAGAATTTGTCCTTTTGTGACTGGCTTACATTTAAGTCTTCAGTCCATTTTGAGTCGATTTTTGTGTGTGCTATAAAGTAGGGTAAATGATTTCATTCTTTTGCATGTGACTATCCAGTTTACACAACAATGGTGTTCTTCAACAAATGATTGTTAAACTGTTAAACTCTCCCAAGTGTAGTCTTGGCATCTTTGTCAAAGATCATCTGACAGTATATGTGGGGGTTTATTTCTGGGCTCTCTGTTCTGTTTTCTGATCTCTGTATATCTGTCTTTGTGCCGGTACCGTCTGTTTTGATTACTGTAGCTTTGTACTATGTTATGTAGTCAGGAAGTGTGATGCCTCCAGTTTTGTTCCTCTTCGTTCCTCAAGATTATTTTGGCTATTCAGAGTCCTTTGTGGTTCCATATAATTTTAGGATTGTTTTTTCTATTTCTATTTCTAAATCCCATTGGGGTTTTGATAGAGATTGCTTTGAATTTGTAGATTGCTTTGGGTAATGTGGACATTTTAACATTGTAAGTCTTCCAATTCATGAACACAGGCTGTCTTCCCAACTATTTGTATCTCAATTTCTTTCCTCACTATTTTGTAGTTTTCAGTGTACAAGTCTTTTTGCCTTTTTGGTTAAGCTTATTCCTAAGTATTTTACTCTTTTTTTTTTTTCTTTTTAAGATTTTGTTTTTAAATAATATCTACACCTAACGTGGAGCTTGAACTCACCACCCGGAGATCGAGAGTCACATGCTCTACCGATTGAGCCAGCTGCGTGCACCCTGTATTTTACTCTTTCTGGTGCTATTATAAATGGAATCATTTCCTTTTCAGAAGGTTCACTGTTAGTGTATAGGAACACAACTGATTTTTGAATGTTGATTTTGTAGACTGCAACTTGCCTGAATTTATTCGTTATAAGTATGTGTGTGTGTGTATGTGTGTGTGTGTGTGTGTGTGGAATCTACAGTATTCTACATATAAAATCATGTCATCTGCAAACAGATAGTTTTACTTTTTCTCTGATTTGGATGCCTTTTATTTCTTTTTTCTTGCTTAATTTCTCTTGTTAGAACTTCCAGTATTCCATTGAATAGAAGTGGCAAGAGTGAACATCCTTGCTTGTTCCTGATTTTAGAGGGAAAGCTTTCAGTTTTTAACAGTTGAATATAATGTTAACTGTGAGCTTTTCATATATGGTCTTCATTATGTTGGGGAAATGTTCTTCTTTTCCTAGTTGTTGAGTGTTTCTATCATGAAAGGATGTTGAATTTTGTCAAATGCTTTTTCTGCATCATGTGATTTTTATCTTTCATTCTGCTAATGTGATTTATCAGAGTGATTGATTTTCATATGCTGAGCCATCCTTGCATCCCAGGGATAAATCCCGCTTGATTATGGCATATAATCCTTTTAATGTGCCATTGAATTTGGCTAGTATTTTGTTGAGGATTTGTACATGTGTATTCATTGGAGATACTGGCTGGTAGTTTTCTTGTAATGTCTGTCTGGTTTTAGTACCAGGTTAATGCTGGCCTCATAAAATGAATTTGGGAGTATTCACTCCACTGATGTTTTGGAGGAGTTTGAGAAGGATTAGCACTAAGTCTTCTTTATTAAGTATGGTAGAATTCTTCTGTGAAGTCATCTGTTGCCAGGCTTTTCTTTGGAGGTTTTTCATTACTGATTCAAGCTCTTTATAGGTCTATTCGGATTTTCTGTTTCTTCATGATTCAGTTTGGCAGGTTGTATGTTTCTAGGAATTTCATCCATTTCATCTAAGTTATACAGTTTGCTGGCGTGTTTCTTATGATCCTTCTATTTCTGTGGTATCAGTTATAATTTCCCCTTCTTTCATATCTGATTTTGAGTCCTTTTTCTTAGTCTAACTAAAGGTTTGTCAATTTTATCTCTTCAAAACAACTCTTGATTTTATTGATTTTTTTTTTGCATTCTTTATTTCATTCTGTCCTAATCTTTATTATTTCCTTCCTTATGCTAACTTTGAGCTAGTTTTTTCTTCTTTGACTAGTTCCTTGAGTTGGTTAGTTTATGAGATTGTTCTTCTTTTTAAACATAGGCATTTACCACTGTAAGCTTCCCTATTAGTCCTGTTTTTTGCTGCATCCCGTAAATTTGTTGTGTTTTCATTTTGTTAGGACTTGTTTTGTGACTTAATATGTTATGTTACTTCCTTAATTAAAGACCTTCTGAATCTACTCACAACTTCCAGATTAAATATAAATCCTTGGGCTGGCATTAAGGCCCACCAGCATGTGATCCATCTACCCTTGCAGCTTTTTTTACTTAGACTCTAGCACTAATTGGCTATTTTGACTTTTAACTACCTATATATACTTGCTGGAATTCTTTGCCATTTCAAGAATCCTCTATGAAGGGGCTCCTGGGTGGCTCAGTCGTTAAGCATCTGCCTTCAGCTCAGGTCATGATCCCAGGGTCCTGGACTTGAGTCCAGCATTGGGCTCCCTGCTCAGCAGGAAGCCTGCTTCTTCTCCCTCTCCCACTCCCCTTGCTTGTGTTCTCTCTCTCCGTCAAAAAATGAATAAAATCTTAAAAAAAAAAAGAATCCTCTATGAAGAATTTGCTTCATTTCTCCTGATTTGTGTGCTTTTTTCCCTCCCTATCCCTTAACCCTTGATTTATATGGTCAACTTTGCATATGTTGACTAGTATTATAATTATTTGTATAGTTGTCTCATTTTCCTCTAGCAACTTCTTCAGGATAGGGATTTTATGTTAATAATCTTTGTAGTTTTGATAGTGTCTAGCATATACTTTCTGCATAGTAGGCACTCAATTTTAAAATGGTAAATTTAATCAGAATTTTTCACCTTAAATGTTAAGACTTAGAAAGTGGCCAAATAAAATTATGCTTGCTTTATTTCTTTCTCTTAATTTTATCTGTCACAGTCACATTGAAGAACTCATCAGATAACTTGCTTTTTATTTAAAAATTTTTCTGTGTTAGGGGTGTATGGGTGACTCAGTTGAACATCCAAGTCTTGATTTTGGCTCAGGTCATGAGATCAAGCGTCGTGTTGGGCTTCATGCTGAGTGTGCAGCCTGCTTGGAATTCTCTCCCTCTGTCTCCCCCTCCCCCACCCCTGCACAAAGCTCATATGCTTTTGTGCTCTCTCTCTCTCTCTCTCTTAAAAAAAAAAAAAAAGATTTCAATGTTAAAGAAAATTGGGGGTGAATGAATGCATTCATAATCTCTCATTGTTTTTCTTTTTGGATGTTTTCTTTCAAACCTTGTACTTGTATGTGGGTATATGTAACGTGTGTTTGTGTGTGTGAGGAATTGTATGCAATTCATTGTGGGTTAGGCTCTTTTCAACAAATAACAAACATGATTTACATTATTTCTCCATTGTCTTCATAATTGTCATTTAGCAAATGCATAATATACAGCACAGATATGCTTTTTTTTTAAGATTTTATTTTTTATTTTTTTATTTTAATTTTTTATTGTTATGTTAATCACCATACATTACATCATTAGTTTTTGATGTAGTGTTCCATGATTCATTGTTTGTGCATAACACCCAGTGCTCCATGCAGAACATGCCCTCCTTAATACGCATTACCAGGCTAACCCATCCTCCCACCCCCCTCCCCTCTAGAACCCTCAGTTTGTTTTTCAGAGTCCATCGTCTCTCATGGTTCGTCTCCCCCTCCAATTTCCCCCCCTTCATTCTTCCCCTCCTGCTATCTTCTTCTTTTTTTTCTTAACATATATTGCATTATTTGTTTCAGAGGTACAGATCTGTGATTCAACAGTCTTGCACAATTCACAGCGCTCACCATAGCACATACCCTCCCTTTTATTTATTTTGAGAGAGAGAGAGAGAAAGAGAGCACAAGTGGGGGGAGGGGCAGGAGAGGGAGAGAGACAAGCAGACTCCCACTGAGCTGGGATCCCGATGAGGAGCTCACTCCCAGGACCCTGAGATCATGACCTGAGCCAAAGTCAGATGCTTAACCAACTGAGCCACCCAGGCACCCCTGCCGTATTTTAAAGAACTGATTTTCATTTGCATGACACTTAGGTTGTTTCTATTACTTTGCTTTATAGGTGATGTTGTTATAAAGTTTTTATAGCTTTTTGCTTGTGTTAAATTAGCTCCTTAAATTTCTAAGCACATGTTTAAACGTTTAAGGGTTGAATGTGTTTATAACCCTGTTTCCATACCAAAGGCTGTGGCAAACCCACCAGCTGTAGCTGAGCGTACTAATTCAGCACAGCCTCAGCAGCAGTCTCAGTGTGGTGGCAAGAATGTGTAACAACACTCACTTAAGTCCATCCCCCCTTGCCCATATTCCCCTACTCTTAGTAGTTGTATAGTAAATTAATCTTTTTTTTCTTTTTTTAAAGGTTTTATTTATTTATTTGTCAGAGCGAGCACAAGCAGAGGGAGCCACAGGCAGAGGGAGAAGCAGGCTCCCCACCTAGCAGGGAGCCCGATGCAGGACTCAACCCTAGGACCCCGGGATCATGACCTGAGCTGAAGGCAGACACTTAACCGACTGAGCCAGTCAATTAATCTTTTTAATATTAGGTCTCAGTAATTTACAAAAGGAACTATTAGCCCAAGGGTGGTTAAATAAGGGTCTTACATTCTTACTCTGAGCTTTAGAGATATGTTGTGGTTAAAAAGACCAGACCCTGTCTTCTCCATTTTCCAAATGCGTCTGTATGGGGCACACACTTAGAAATTAAGGAACTGACAAAAAAAAAAAAAAGAGAGAGAGAGAAATTAAGGAACTAACTTGTTCAGAAAGTAGAAGGTCTTTTTTTTGTTGTTGTTAAGAGAGAAGTGAGAGAAGTACTTTAAAGAACTTAGAAATAAAGTTACCTTCTTGACGTTTAACTTTCAGAATAAAACTAAGACATAATAAATGAGATTGAGTTGGCATCGGAGTCCTATGGAAAGGGATGGTGTTTGTCAAATCAAAAGCTTAGAGAACAGGCCTGAAAATATTATCCAGACTTGATAAAATACTAAAGAAAGCAATCATCAAATAAATTACACTAATATAAATAAAGAACAAATGTAAAGGAAATGTTTACTTTGGAAATTGGGTGTTTGTTTATAGCATTTTCTAAGTTAAAACTACAAAAACAGAAATATCCTGCCCGTCTTCATATTCCAAATTTTATGATTATCAGATTATCAGAATGTGATAAGAGTAGCAACTAAACTTATTTGATCTGGGTTGAGTATATCACCACATTATGAGTATATCACCAAATTACTGCTTTTTTTTTTTTCTCAAAGTTTTAGCAGTGTGATGGTAGTGTGCAAAGCAAAGTGTAGGTACTTCCTTAAAGGGGAAGTGATGTGTGAGATGTTATGCAGTTCCCCATGAAGGAATGTTGAAAAACTTCTTATCAATTATTTGTTGATATGGGCTTTTCTTTTCTCATTTGACTTAAGGGGGACAGAAACCTCAGAAGCTTCTTATTTTTCCTTCAAAGCACCAGCAGCTTTTATCTACTTGGCAGAAATGATAGACTGTAAAGTTTAGGGATATCATTTTAGCACATAGATGTATTATGAATTCATGACTGGTTTTGTTCCCTAGATAGAACCTTACTACTCAAAGTATGGTTGTGGATGAGCAAACTGACATCACCTGGGAACTTAGACATGCAGAATTTCAAGCCTTTTTACCTCCTAGACCTACTTTGTTAGTTCATGTCCTCCAAGAAGCACACACTAAGGTGGGATTTGACGCGTAAGAGATTTTGGGGGGAAGATACCAAAGGAAGGAAAAAGGAGAGAGTGCTGGAGGAGGTAGCAATGTAGGTCTGACCCCTGTGAAGGAAAGAGGGAAGGAAGGGCAGTGGAGTAGAACGTCAGACCGCAGCACAGTTGTAAGCAAGTTTCTGACAACTTGATGGGAGTCCTCCAGCCAATGTCACATGTCAGTGAAATTCCATGTCTCATAGGAACGAGTCTGCCTTACTATTTCTGCTGCCTCTAGTCATGTACTGAGAGCAGCCTGTGGAAGCTTGGCTTCGGTGCAAGTAGGATTTCAGAGCACAGCACCTGAGAGACTATCTTTCTTTCAATTATGCTCATAGCAGCAGGAGATTGGACTGGCATGTTTCCCTGGCCACCACACCTCCTGAATCAGGATCTGCATTTTAACAAAGTCTCCAGGTGAATTATAAGCACATTAAAACTTTGAGAAGCAGGATCCTAGAATAATAATTTGGCACTTTGGGGATTTTACCCAGAGTCAGTAAAATTGTTTATAATCAGCATAGGATCGCCTCAAAAATTCAGCTCTCTTGGGATGATATTTTTTACAGTTCATTTGAACAGAGTTGCTGTTCAAAGTGAGAACTAGAGCAGATAATTTGTTGTTGTTAATTTATAAGAAATGTGTGAAGCAGATTTGGGGCCAAAGCAGAGTTTCCAAGATGCTTTGCCTCTTTGCTGAAAGGAGCTAGATACAGTTTATTTCCTTTTGCCTTTTCAAATTCAAGGTCCCTATAGCAAAGAATTCTGTATTTCTGTATTTATTGTTTTTTTACCATGTGGTAAGTTGTAGCTATGATTCTTATGGTGGCAGCTAGAAATAAACAATCTATTGGACAAATCTTACTGAGTTATCTCTGCTGACCCTGTGCTTAGTATTTGAGAATTTAGGACAGAATACAGTATCAGGTAAGCTTTGCCACAAGGCGCTGTTCCCTATTTACAGACTTTTCCATGAGTTCACCGTATTCTCATGTATAATCAAGATGTCTACAATCCCCATGGAATCATCCTTTGAACCATTGATCCTCAGACTTCAGTTTAGGGACTACTGCTTGGTAAAAGTTACATTTCCTCAGTCCACAATAAAGTCTTAAAATCATTACTTTTTAAAAGCCCTCCAGGTGATAAAATGCAAACAGATTTGGAAACCACTACTCTAAAGTAAAATATATATTTGAGATTCAGACCTTTCACACAGAAACATTCTCTGATGGAGTGGTATAATTTACTCTGCCATCCAAATGCCCCTTGTCTCTGTCTACTGGCCAGTATGAATGAAAAATTTAAAAAGAACTTAGAAATTCCTCATTAAACATACTTTAATTATACTCAATACTTAGAATTTAGTGTAGTTTTTACATCATTCTTCATTATCAGTGGGCTCATTACACCAAGGCCCACAGCACTAAAGATTTGGATGTCATTATTCTGTACTGCTCTCATTTCCCTAAAGACAGACAGCCACAGATGTTTCCTGAAATGGGGCTTACCTAGAAGCTGAGTTAAAGGTACAACTCTAGTTTTAAGTAACTCTAATCTTACTCATTCTTTCAGACACTTATCAAATACCATCTATGGTTCATGCACTCTATAGTCTACACTAGAGATATGAAAAGATTAGTCCTTGACCTTGAGGAGTTCTCATACTGCCCTAGAGACACATATTACAACAGAGATATTTGCTCTTGTTGGGCATGGAGAGATGGAGTCAAACCCTCAAGAGGAGTTGGGGGGTTGGGGTGCTGGCAAACAAAACAACACAAATGCATCACATGAGACTCCAGTCACTGCTCTCCTTGTCCAGCAGCCATGCCAGGAATATCTAACGTTGGAGCAGGTCACCTGGGCTCATCTAAAGCTTAACTCATTATCCATCCCTCTCACAGAACAAAAAAAAACCCTGCTTTTCTGCCTACATTTCTAGATTGGTGACTGGCACCCCTCATTTATACTGCCTCGCCAGCCAGAAACTCAGAAGGCATCCTGGTCATCTTCACTCCTTATAGCCAACCAGTATTCAGGAACTGTCAGTTTAAGCTCTGCAGCCTCTCCTCTGTCCATCCCGTCAAAGCACTGCCAACATTGCTGCCTCCATTCTGGACACTGCAGTAGTCTCCCAGCTGGCCAGTCTCCTCATCTTGAGACTTGTCTCTTTCTCATCCGCTCTCCCCAAAGCAGTTTTAAACGTAGGAGTGGCTCTACTTCCTATAGGAAAAGGTCCGACTTCCTCTGTCTTCTGTATAGGGTAAGAGTGCTAGTGCTTTAGCCAGACTGCTTGGAGTCAAATCCTGGCTCCACCGCTTACTGGCTGTCTAGGGCGAGGCACTTAGCCTCTCAGTGTCAGTTTCCTCAACTATGAAATAGGGAAGGAAATGGAATCTCTGTCCTCGGGTTTTTGTAAGGGTTGATTGGGTTAATACTGTACATATAAAGTTAACACTGTACATATAAAGTGCTTGACAATGCCTGGCACAAAATGAACCCACAGTGCTGGTGGCGGTCCTGGTGCGGTAACACAGTGCACATGCCCCATGAGTAAGGACAACCAGGACTCACCTGGCCTTGCAGGGATTAACAGTCCGAAGTGGGGAAAGAAAGACAAGTAGGTAAACAAATTACTTCTTTTGATTGATGCTGTTGTAAATTTGAGCATGATGCTAAATGATTAAGGAGTCAGAATGCTAAAATCTTATTGTCCAAAATGTTCTATTAAAATTTTTATTTTCTGGGAGTGCCTGGGTGGCTCGGTTGGATGAGTGTCTGACTCTTGATTTTGGCTTAGGTCATGATACCAGGGTTGTGAGATCAAGCCCCCACCTTGGGCTCTGGACTCATCGCGGAGTCTGCTTAAAGTTTTTCTCTCCTCCTCCCCGTGCACACGCTCACTCTCTCTTCTGTCAAATAAATAAATAAATCTTTAAAAAAAAAATTTTTTCTCTTCTGGATTACGTAGTAACTTGAGTTCCCAAAGCAGCTTAGTACCTCCTAAACCACAAGTTCCTCATACATGAAATTTGCATATTTATGGTTTTGTTCCTGTATGCCTTTACAGTAACCACAAGCAGTTTGGTTCTGGGATGTGTGAACATATAGTTTCATTCTCTTAGGAATAATTTGAAGAAAGAGAAACGGCATTGAACATCCAAAAGGGAGGAGAATGAACCACAGAAGAATATTAGAGAATTTGTAGTGAAACCCTGGGAAAGCATATGGACAATGATGGAGATAAACTGTACCCAGTGGTTTTTGGAGGAGGTGGGCTACTGAGATTTGTTGGTGGAAGTAGTATTGCGGAGACTGCAGGACACTGGCAGAATACACAGAAATTCAGTGTGGCTTGTAAATACATATGAATTCAAAATAGCACTGAGTGTATACATTAAAGAGAAACAGAGATTTGGGGAAATGCCTTTTGGAACTGGGGGCAGAATAGTGTAGTGTTTGAATTTAGTCTTAAATTACTATGTTTATGCCCCTTGATTTAACAGAAAAGTTAAAAAACTCTCAATAGTCTCATCTGTAAGATGGGGGTTATAATAGTACTAACTGGAAAAGGTAGCTATGATTGAGAAAGTGCCCTGAATCCCTTTGCTGGTAATTTACAAATATCAAACACTGAGGAATGTTAGCTCTTGCTATTGGTGATGATTAATACATTGTTTTCTGTAGTCAGGCAAAATGAATTTACACATACATCATTCAAATTTGGGGAGAAGGGTGTAGGATGGTACCTGTTATTTTCTAGATGGCCAGTAATGTTTACTAATGGTACCTTTATTTAGAATATATGTTGTCTTTTGTTGCCCCATTCTAATGAATGTAAAATACAGTTTCATAAGTATATTACCTCTCTTCCCCCATCCTATTTTTAACATGAGGGTTTAAGTTCCTACAGAATTTAACTACAACTGAAGAACTATAGAACTCCAAAACTCCTTGCTTCCATTGTATAATTTAATAAATGTAATGGTAACACATCACTTTGGTTAATAGTGCTTCTTGAAGTGCTTGTATATTTTAAATACTCTCTACTTTGTCGTGGGTACCCTATTTTCACCTTTTCTGGTATTAAATAATTTTATGGAACTAAGATAGAAGTTTAATATAGCATACTTTAATATGAGCAGAGTATTATGAGTCATGTATTAGAGGACATGTCCTTTGGGACACCTTCCCACCCCAGCTCAGTTAAGTGACTCTCCTACCCATGCTCCCACAAACCCTATACATTCTGTCTCTCTCTATCCTTTCAACTTACTTGTACCGTCAAACAAGTTGCAAGCACATTAGCCTTGATAATAAGGATCCTATCATGCAACGTTAAGCAGAAAAGAACAGCACTCAGTAGCTACTCAGCTGATTTTTGTGGAGTGAATGAATGCTTACCCAGTGCTAAGGCCATGGTCATTAGTGCACCAGTGACTGTATCCATGAATTAGGCAATTAAGAATCCCTTTAGAAATAAAGTAAGATAAAAACAAGAAATAAAATTAGTAGTAAGCTAATTCCAAAGACTTTTCTGTGGAATAACTGTCTTTTTTTTTTTTCTTTTTAAGATTTATTTATTTTAGAGAGGGAGAAAGAGAGAGAGAATGGAGGGGAGGGGCAGAGGGATAGGGAAAGAGTCTTAAGCAGACTCTGCACTGAGCGCAGAACCAGACATGGGACTTGATCTCACGACCCTGAGATCAGGACCTGAGCTGAAACTAAGAGTTGGATGCTTAACCGACTGCGCTACCCAGGCTTCCGGAATAGCTGTCTTTATGAAGAAGATTCTCTGCCCTTCCTCAGATACTAAATGTCTTACCCTAGTTGCCTACTTACTACTCAGTAGCTTGCATAAGGTGACAGGTCCAGCCTTCCTCCTTGGAAGACTGAAGAGGGCTCCTGACACAACTGGCTGTGGTTTGAGGCCTGAATTCAGAACTATAGACCTTACACAGCTCAACTCTTAAAGATACCATAGATGATGTTAGGAAAATGAATAGTATCGGCAGGAAAAATGTTTACCATGTATGTCTAGTAATTGAGCATTCATCTCTTTGTTCACAAGAACTTGAATTATGGTATGTAATTGTGTAACAAGCAAATGGTAGACATAAATCAACATCAAAAATTGCCACCTGGGCCACCCAGCACATGCTGTGTCAACCCAATGTGAGAGCTGTCTTCTTTGCACATGACAAATAATCAGAAACAGGAAAGAGTTTGCAGGTGCAACAGGAAGCAGCTTAAAAGACTGGCCTGGTATCATCTGGAGCCTCAATATATACCATTTACTTCCCATAGTGTGATGACTATCAGCCATAGGTCACAATTGCGCCATAGAACCTTAACCCAGCATGTTGCAGCCGTCCCCCAGCAAGTACCCCCGGAATTGCTGCCATTGGCCAGTGTCCAAGAATGCTTGAACAGCTGCTCTGACAAATGGGTTTCCCCCATTCAAGCCGGCAATGGGAAGTTTGAGCTGCTTTGCAACACTCCCTGCCTCTAGGTTGCAGAATCTATTAAAATGATAATAAAGTATCCTGCTCTCTGGCACTCTGTATTTTTCATTTTGGAAAGACGTAAATATCTTTAGGATGCAGGAGGTGAGAAATGATCCTAAAGAGTTGATTTCAGCTTTTTCTTTTTCTTTTTCTTTCTTTTTTTTTTTTTTTTCCGCTTTTGCTTTTGCTTTTTCTCTCTCCCAGACAGTAAGGATTGTATCCTGGAGCCGCTTTCCCTGCCAGAAAGTCCAGGTGGCACCACCGCTTTAGAAGGTTCTCCATCTGTGCCTTGTATTTTCTGTGAAGAACATTTTCCTATGGATGAACAAGACAAACTTCTGAAGCACATGATTATTGAACATAAGATGGTCATAGCTGATGTCAAGTTGGTTGCTGATTTCCAAAGGTAAATTTTGTTTTTGTCCATAAAAGAATTAAATTCAGTATTCCATAAAGGAAAGGCATAACTTATAGGTAAGTTTATATATAAAATTATTCCTATGCAAATATGAACATTCATATTCTTTTTCAAGCATTGTTGGGAATGGGGATCTTTGGTTGGAACCTGTCAGGCCAAAAGGGTATTGTGCAAAGAACTCTCCATTTAAATGCTGTGATGAGGTTGAGAACCAGAAAGAAAAAAAAGTCATTCAACAAGCTAAAGGGGAATAAGTAGACAGCTGTTGAGGTCAGTGAATGAGGTACTGAGAGGAAGAAGATGAAGAGGATGAAGAGCAGATAGATAGAGGTGAGTGGTTGAGGAAATGCCAACCATGGGCTTGTGTGAAATGTAGGAACTTCCCTTATATAGCCAGGACCCAAAGTGAGCTGAAGTACAATTTAAGAGCACCTGACTTAGAATATCCATACCAACAGACAGGTAATATAAGCAATTATTCATTGTTTTCTAATTCCTAATTCCTAGAACTGATTGTCCAAGAGAAATGCCTTTTCTTAAGCAGATGGAGTGAAGCACTTATGTTCAGTTGTTATTAGTTGACACTTGGAAGCATTTTCCATATACACAATAGCATGGTAATTAACTGGCTTTGTACAGTTACTAAAAGCATACATTTTGGTATATCTGGCCAGGACCCATTTTGAGATACTCTGCCCTGATTTCCCTACAAAACACTGCAGTAGCCCAGATGTTGTAGTATCTCTGCATCTAAACTCTATATATCTGCCAGGCCACATCATTCCTAGCAAGCAACTTCTTTCTTATGATGGGTCTTGCAGAGCAGCAAGCTGTATCACTAAGAGTGGACTATGAAACAGGCAGGCCTAGGGGTGAATGCAGACTTGGTGAATTCCTGACCATGTAACTTCTAACAAACTACTTAAACCACTCTAAGCAGCAGTTTCCTCATCAGTAAAAGGGGATAACACCATCTTGCATAAGATGGTTGAGTGTTACGTAAAACAGGACATGTAGTGTCTGGGACATTTTTTCTATCCACCACATGGTAGCCAAAAATTTCATTATATTTGGATTACAAAAGATATATATTTGAAATCTTAGTTTTCCACAACTATAGCTTGAGTTTTCTATAGGTATTTATGCTGTCTGAATGCCTAATTATTATTTGTCAAATATAACTTTCGAGAAAATTGAATTTAGGATCCTGAATACACTAAACTTTGAGAATGAGTTTGTTTTTAAGTTGCCTACAGGAGTAATATTAGCTATTCTCTAACCCTTCTCTCAACTGCCTAGCACTAATACAGAACGTCTGTTGAGTGCTTTCTGTATTATTATGGCCCCTTATATCCACTCAGCATTGCGATTTTTTAGTAAATTTTGGTGTTGCCTGGTCAGGAAGCAGAGATAGAATAGTGAAGGAGAGTTAAATGAATGATACATGCTACCAGCTGGTAGAATAAACCATTTACTACATAATTTCAGAGGAAGCACTTCATACTTCCCCTTCTCATTCCTTAATCTTTATTTTCCGTTAAAATATTTGTGTTTTTATATATATGTATGTGTGTGTGTGTGTATTTTGGGAGTATTCTCATACATGATTTCTAGTTGTATGTAGTCATGTCTGTTGGATTTGTTTTAGATACTTTTTAGGCTAGAGATATTCAAATTCTTATCAAGTAACCATTGATGGGACTATCAAATGAGCTATTCTTTGATAAGTTGAATCACTCAGCTTTTCTTTGATGTAAATCTATTCTTTTACTTCGCTTTATCATGTAAATGAAAATTCTCCCTCAGGAATTGGAGAAAAATAAGATGATCTGCCAGTGATAATTGAGATTTTTCTTCCTCCTAAAGTCTGTGAGGAATATCTAAATTTGAGTTTGTATTTTCCCTTTGTGCTTACGTATGATAGCTAAGAAGCTATATTTGTACTAACCTCTCTTTTGTATCCTTGATATTAATCTCATCTGTATGTGGGCAGGAAAATCAAATTATTTACTAGGTCTCAGACTTAGGAGTCAATAATTAAATGTTGGAATCAGTCACCCTCTAAATGCAGTTATGCTATAAAATGGGTGCTTTAATTAAAAAGCAAAAGATACATAGCTGATATATATAAGTGCTTTCTATACAGTAAAGTGTGTGGTTAACATGTACTTTAAATTTGGAAACCCAAATTTTCCTTGTCAGCTGTCATCTCAGTAAGCTTTACTCTGGTGGTTAGTTCAAATTGACCAAGAATGTATGTGATAAACTCTTGCTTTTAAGTGCTTTTTAATACATCCAGTCTCCTGTAGATAATACCCTCCTACTATTTAGGAAAACTAAAAATTCCTCTCCAAAAGAATGCAAACATTGACTCTGAGAGTTAAGTTGGAATCTTCTCAATGCTACAGGAATTTTTCCTAACGTCAGAAAAGTCACAGGGGTGGGTATATGTGTTTGTGTATGTATAGATTTGCATGTGTGTGTGTGTGTGTGTATGTATGTATACATATATAACTTCTCAGAGAGGAATTGTTTCTTCTTTTTTTTTTTTCTTTTTTTTTTCTTTTTTTTTTTTCTTTTTTTTTTTTAAAGATTTTATTTATTTATTTGAGAGAGAGAGAGAGACAGAGAGAGAGCACATGAGAGGGGGGAGGGTCAGGAGGGTCAGAGGGAGAAGCAGACTCCCTGCCGAGCAGGGAGCCCGATGCGGGACTCGATCCCGGGACTCCAGGATCATGACCTGAGCTGAAGGCAGTCGCTTAACCAACTGAGCCACCCAGGCACCCAGGAATTGTTTCTTCGGAGTACAATAAGTAATAAGATGATAAATAATAGATGAGATAGACTGACTTTTGCTTTACTGGAAAGAAGCTATAAATTTTCATGTTAAATATATTTAACATTTTCTTTTTTTTTTTTTTTTTTTAAATATTTTATTTATCTGACAGAGAGAGACACAGCAAGAGAGGGAACACAAGCAGGGGGGTGGGAGAGGGAGAAGCAGGGTTCCTGCCGAGCAGGGAGCCTGATGCAGGGCTCGATCCCAGGACCCTGGGACCATGACCTGAGCTGAAGGCAGCCGCTTAACTGACTGAGCCACCCAGGTGCCCCTTTAACATTTTCTTTATTGGAAAAAAGTTAACAGTAAAACTTTCTCAGAATAAAACAAAAATAAAAATCTTTCCTTTGAGCCACTTAACGTCATTATTTATACTGAACCATTTGCTATCTTTATTCAGTAAATAAAATTTTTCCAGAAGATAAATGCTAACTCCTTAATTCTTGCCCGTTTCTATATTAAATTCCACTCATTCAGTGCTACTTAATTAACAACCATATCTCAAATCTTTAGGCCGTTGTCAGTAAGTACACCAATTACAGTGAGGGGATGGGTGGGCAAGATTACTAGAAGAATTTTTTTGGGAAACAATTCAGTGAAACATGATTGAAATTCTTCCAAAAGAAAAAAGTATTTGCTAATGACCTAATAATTACTCTTATGGCTTTTTAACTAAGTACGAAATGCTTTGATAACTGTCCTCCCAATAAAGAATTCACATCACATATCATTTCTTGGCTGCCTTTAAATATTGAGTGATTACAACTGTAGCTTTAAATACACTAGAGTAGTAAGAAAACATGAAGAAGAGACATACTAAGTGATCCCTTAACATCGACTATCCCCCAGATGGTCTTCAATGGAACGGTAATCAGGGTGAGGAACCTCTCCATGGTTTATTGTAGTAGTATCCATGATGAAACTCCTTATCGAACTTGACTGTCCTGGTGTTTGTTTAAGTCTGTTATCTCAGCACCCAGTTCTGCTGTATGAATTTGATTAGTCATGAAAATAGATGGCTATGTAGTATGGTTTGGAAGAACAATCCATCTTCTATTCCTGGCATCTCTAATAGAGGTTCTCCTGTGTTCCTTCATCCCTGGCACCACTGTGCAATAGAAAATATGCTGAGGGGAGAATAGGGAAAATGGCTGGGAGTGTCATTTTTTTTTTTCTTACGTCTTCTCATGCCTTTTATTTCTCCCTTTTTCTCTCTCCCCTGGTCTGGGCTTAAGTAGTGGGGAATGGAAAAGAGGAGAATGAGAGTAGCTGTGTAAGATACTGAGGAGTGGACAGTGCTGTCACTGCCCTCTGTGACCAAAGAATAATGTTTCTGCCTTTTGTAGGTACTTTTCTTCTTTTTGTTCCCGTTGTTGGATCCGATATGCACTTGCCTTCTGCATCTGACACTTCTAATATGGAAGCCAACAAGCTAGCCATGGTGTCAGTGGTTATGGTTTGAGGGTGAGCTGGAGCCTCAGATACATCATTTTTAGATCTCTTAAGATAAGGTCTAGCACTATTCTATAAGGAAAGAGTTCTCCCCTTATTTATCCATCCAGGTCAACAGTGTGGTTGTACATGAGAAGAAAGAACTAAAGCATGGTTTTATTTTCATACGTTATTCTTTTACTTCTTTTCCTTGTCTAAACTCAGTCTTGTCATCTGTTTATATTTTTCTCTGTCTCAGACCTCTCTCCCAGCACATTTTTTTTTCAAATACATGAATGCCCTTTTTGTAGAGCACCATGGGGTTGGGACATTAATGTTAAGAAAAAGGGAAAGAAGAATTAAAAGGAGACAAAATAGTGAGAGTTGAAGGCTACTTAGAGAAACTTATAGGAATCTTTAAATGCTCTTCTACTCTTAAAAACATTTCTTGCTAACTTACTATGTACAAAACATTGCTAGTTGCTATATCAAGCCATTTAAAATGTCCAAATTTTTACTGTCTCTTACTAAATCTATTTCAGTAAGTCCCATCCCTTTCAGGGGTTTTTCTTTTTCTGCTATAAGTTTTTTGGGGTTTTTTGGTTGTTCTGTGTATCAACCGTATAGCCTAATAAACTGTCAACCTTTCCATGTCCCTTCTCCCCATGAAGGAGGCTACCTTCTTTTCTTGGTACCATTTATAAATGAGATTGCAATTGCCAATATAAATCTTGTTAGATAAACGGGAAAATGAACAGGTTGTTGAATCCTGTCATCTTACTCCTTTCATCAGACAGTGCAGGTCTGGGTGTTATGCTATGCTTTAAAATTTACCCAGGGTGCTGCTTCTAACTCCACTCATTAGATACAAGAATTGTAAGGTTGGCTATTTTTCCAAAAATCTGCCTCCTTTCAGACACAGTGTGCACATACAAAATTTTTCTGTCTTGTCATGTAGGTATTGAATTTAGACTGACGTCTCATTGCATATTTTTTTGCATTCAGTTCTTTTTATGTGTAAGATAATCACCCAGCTTTCAATTTATTGGAAAATGTGTGATAAAGCCTATTTAATCATTGTTGCATTTTAAATTCACATAAACTTAGATGTGATTTCAGAAAAACTTCATTATCACATAAAAATAATTCATTTTAACTTCCTCATATGTCTGTTTATTGAATTTAGGGATAGTAAAGTTTAATCATGTCCATGCCTTTGCAGAGTAATTTCATTTCATTAAATATTTATTTCATATTTCTACAATGCTCTACTGCCTTTCCATTTACAAATTTTCTAGCAGTTCTCAGTCAACATTTGATTTATTGTTTTGGGATAACTAAATGGTCTTATAAAACCTTATCACTCTACAGTAAGCAGTATATTGAGTCTTCTTACTGTCTTTTCTTTTTGATTATTCTAAGGTACATTTTATATTGGAGGAAAAGGTTCACTGAACAGCCCATTACAGATTTTTGTAGTGTGATAAGAATCAATTCCACAGCTCCACTTGGTAAGTATACATCTTAGCTACCATATTTTCCCTACAATCCAAAAATTCAAATGAATAATCTTACTTTCTTAAATTAGAATTCTCTCACTTTCATGATAGCTAAAATTAAATTACTCTGTTTATGTTGCCTAACTTCAATAAAGCTAAACAGAACTATATACCAGAGGAGAGATCCTAATGGACATACATATATGTGTTTTTTAAAGGAATAAATCCTTCTGGAAAAAAATGATAAATATCATTTCTTATTTATTTTCCTAATCTCTCAACAGAAGAACAAGACAATTACTTTTTGTTATGTGACGTTTTACCAGAAGATAGACTACTTAGAGAAGAACTTCAGAAACAGAGACTGGTAAGAATGGTTTTAGAGGATGAATAATGTCTTGGAAATACGTGTAAAATCACTTTTGTTATTATTTTTTGTTTGTTCTCAGTTGTTACTCTGTAAACTTTCAAATATACACAAAAGAGACAATATATAAAGATCCTAAAACAGAAGATAAGGATACACTTGATTGGGGCGCCTGGGTGGCTCAGTCGTTAAGCGTCTGCCTTCGGCTCAGGTCGTGGTCCCAGGGTCCTGGGATCGAGCCCCGCATCGGGCTCCCTGCTCCGCGGGAAGCCTGCCTCTCCCTCTCCCACTCCCCCTGCTTGTGTTCCCTCTCTCGCTGTGTCTCTCTCTGTCAAATAAATAAATAAAATCTTTAAAAAAAAAAAAAAAAAAAAAAAAAAGGATACACTTGATTGAAGATTAAAGCGTTTCACGTTAAAAATGTGGTGAGAATTTTTGGCTTTGTTTTACTTCCTGGATTATCTCTAAAATAACAACAGAGCTTACACATTTTAGTATAATTTTAGCTGCCTGGCACATGCTAGGGTTCAGCAGTCGTGGAAAAATGCCCTCAGCTAAAATTGAGTTGAATTGATTAACTTTTTTTCTCTCCTCTTCACTGGAATGTGCTATGCACTAGCACTTCTTTTATTCCCCTTTATGAATTCAGCATATGGTTTGATCATAGTAGCCTTTCTCATTTTCAGCTTTAATCATAAGCAAGCTAATTTGAAAATCTCAGCATTTTTGGTCTTTAAAAAAGGTAACAACATACACAATTGTGAAAATTTCTGTTTTCATGAGTTGAACAGAAATTGGTTCATTTTTTGAAGTTAATAATTTTGTTTATAAGTATTTAGTTTTCCATTATTTGTGATTTAATCTCAACTATTACTTGAAAATGACTTGCTCCTCCTTTAGTGGTACCTTTAAGTGTTCCTTGTGTCTTTGGATTTGGCTGGATGATGTTATGACAGAGAGCTGTGATTTCATTGTTTTCTGCTAAATTCTCAAGACATCGAAGAAGAAAATAAATTCTATGATAGTCATAACATTTAAGGAAGTCTCCTGAAGCATATTATATTTTGTAAACACCCCAAATGGTTATTTCTCACGTAGGGAGAAAGGATATTGTTGGATGTTGCCTTGTATGTCAGAGAAGTTGTGCTTTTACTGTGGCAGCAAACCCAGTAAAGAAACAGGACTTCTTAAGTCTTTCCTCTTTCCCTATTGTAGTGTCTTAAGTAATCTACAAAACAAGGATGAATTTGCAGTCATTTTATGTGTTTTGTTTTTGTTTGCTTGTACTTACTCATAATTTTTTACTGCTTTGAGTTTTTTCACTGTTGCTCACAGTGGCCTTAATCAAGAATGATCAAACTGACATAATCCTAGTGTCCCCAAGGATTTCTTTATATCAAACGCTACTGCTTCAGCCATTGCTATTACTCTATACACAGAATCTTTATTGTATGTCTGCAGATAGATGCAGTCCCAGAAATACTACATCTCTAAAATGTAGGTGATCTTTTAAGATTCTGACACCAATTTCAGCATGTGTTTTTTTCCCCAAACCACTAAGCGATTCTCCAACACCAGCTGGGTGTCCTACAGTTCAACTCAATTCTGACGCTATCTCCCCAGAGATAGTATCAGATTCCACAGATTGAGGGCTCAGTCCCACAAAACTGTCCTCCGCTTCAGATGACAATTGCAAGTCCAAGTTGTTACCTGTGCTTCTGACCCACTGACTGTAAATCAGAGGTTTCCATGACCCCCCACCCCCCGCCCACCTTGGATTTCATTAATTTGCCAGAGTAGCTCCCTCTAGGAAACCAGTTTACTCACTACATTACCAGTTTACTACAAAGGCTATCGAAGAATATAAATCAATAGCAGATGAAGAGATACATGCATGGGATGAGACCCCAAGCAAAGGAGCTTCTGTTCCTGTAGAGTTTGGGGCCCAGCAAGACAGCACATGGACGCATTCTGGTTCATCAGCCTGGAACCTCTCCAGACCTTGTCCTTTTGGGATTTTTGTGGAGGCTTCATTACTTAGACATGACATTGGCATTTGGTGACTGAACTCAGTCTCCATCCTCTCTCTCCTCCTAGGTGGGGGGCTGCTGAAAATTCTAACCCTCTAATCACATGATTGGCTCCACTGGCAACCATCCCTCACATCCTTAGGTCACTTATGTGCTTTCCACAAGTCACCTCATTAACATGTCAAAAAACACTTTTTATAGCTCTGAACACTTAGGACTTTAGGAGCTAGTGCAAGGGCAAAGACCAAATATGTGTTTCTTATTAAATCACATCACACCTTCTTACTAACTTTATAGTCTGACAGAGTGATAGATTTGATGAAAGTGAGTATTATGGCAGCGAAACAAAATGTGAAATTGCAGTCAGTTCATATATATGTATATATTCGTTGAATTCCTGCTTAACTAGATAATCATACAAAGGAAAAAATGCAAGGCATGGCTCATGTCATAAAAGAGCATAGAGTCTAGAGAAAAAAGGCAAATATATGTTCTTATCTCAGTACTGGAAATGATAGAATATCTTGTGGGGCTTGTGAAGAGATACTGTGAAGTAGATATTGCATGTAATACACTTAGTATCTGCCACATAGAAAGCACTCAATAAAGGTTGCAAATAACAATAATAATACTGTGTATTAACAATGAAATGGATTTGGGCAATTGGAGAGTTGTGGAAATGGGAGGAAAAATGCATATGGATCTAAGTATTCAAGATGTCAGGAAAGTTAATTAAATCCAATCTGGCTAAGGTATAAAGATTTTTGGAAGAGGAGTGTGAGGTGGATTTAAAGAGGTGAGGTGAAGCTAAGTTGTGAGGAACATTAACTTTGTAGTGATAAAGATCCATTGATGTCTCCTCATTGTCTATGGGAGTGAAGTGGAGAAAAGATGATAAATATAGCTGTGTAAAAATCCACTTAAAGTTGACAAACTCTGGCAAAGAGCAGACCGATGTGGAATTATGGAAAGAAGCTAACAGTTACTGAATGCCAGCCATATGCCATGCCTTGCCTTAGGTCCTTGCTTTATGTCAACCCTGTGAAGTAGCTATTAAATGCTGTTCTGTTCATGAGGAAACTGTGTCATAGAAAGACTCATTTGTGCAGGACCACGTAGTGAACAAGAAGCAAGATGGGGTTTTAAACCAAATGTACCTGATGTGTGCCTTTTTAAGGAGTGCCATGCCAGTCTAGTAGTAAGTTACTCAGCTTCTCATATGCCTTACTCTTATTCTAGACTCTGGGAATTGCTCTGTTGTGGATGCTCAGGGTCTGACAGGTCTGTATAGGGAAGGGATTCAGGCTAGGATTGGAGTTTAGGGAAAACAGAGGAGATTTACAATAGGCTGCCGCTGAGAATCATGGCTAGAGGATCAACAAGAAAAGATTTGCCAAATAGCAGGAAGACAGGTTGAATTTGCAGTCAGCCATTTCATCACAATTTTATGCTCTAATAGTATGGAAGCATGAAGTTGGTGTGGGTGATGTTCCTTTGCAGTGGTGACAAGTTATCTCTCTTTTATATATAATGAACTCTACATTATCAGTAACAGGCATTTCCAGAAAGAAGTCCAAATGATCAAATGGAACAACTTTGAGCAAAAGTAATAGTACACCTTTCATCTTCCATCAAGGACAAGAACTTTTTCAGATACTTTTAAGAATATGAATTGGTGTACCATTCCTGAAAGGTGCTTTGTCATTGTGTATTGGAACTCTTGAAGAGATTTATGCCCTTGGTCCTTATTCTCCCTCTAAGAATTCCTCCTGGGAGAATCATACACCCAAAAGGTTAAGTCACTCACTCTGCCACAGCTTGGTAGTTTTTTCCTTATTTGTTATTGGTTGTATTTTATCAAAGAATTTCTCTTCATTCATCAGAGTTTCAATCTAGCTTCTGGAAAATGTAATTTAAACCAATTAAGTTGCATTATGGTACTGGATATATAATGTAATCTATGTTTAAGTGAACTCAGCTTAAAGTCAATAGGATCTCAACTCAAGTCCATGAGGGAAGGACCCTCAAACTGGAGAACTGGTATGGCGTATGCTCTCCTGATTTGCATTCATGGCAACTCATATATGGATTATATTCTTTGGTATTTACTCTCTCATTTGACACTCAGTAAAGCATTTAGTTAAATACTTTTGTATGATTTGAGTTCAAATTGACTTTGTCACTTCTTTGAGGGCAGGAATTATGTCTTATATTTAAATATTCTTCAGTAGTATTCAATATATTGATAAGTTCATGTTGGTATTTTCCCCCAAACTCCATTTTTTTAAAATTCCTATTTCTGTGTGAGTAACTGGACATATATAAAGTCTAAATGATTCACTTCAGGTTACCATAGTAGATTTAAGTCTAGAACCATATTTCTTTTTCCATTTTCTTCTAGACCTCACTGGTTCCTTGTGACATTTGTGAGATTTGTATGTGTTCCCAGTTTTCTTTTTGAAAAGCTTGATTCCTATTTAACACTTCTTTGATTTTTTTTATTTGTACTCAGAAGGGAACTACAGATTAGGAAAGATTCTTGAGAGTTTAATAGCTTGTATACCTTCCTTTCTTTAGCTTTCTTCTTTAAAAAATGTTACCTTGGGTGCCTGGGTAGCTCAGTCAGTTAAGGACCCGACCAGTTTTGGCTTGGGTCATGATCTCAGGGCCCGCATCAGGCTCCATGCTCAGGGATTCTCCCTCTCTCCGTCTGTCCCTGCCCCCCCCCACACCCCCCGACTTGAAGGAAAGAAAGAAAACCTTTTAAAAAATAAATAAAAATGGGAGTGCCTGGGTGACTCAGTCGGTTAAGCGACTGCCTTTGGCTCAGGTCATGATCCTGGGGTCCTGGGATAGAGCCCTACGTTGGGCTCCCTGCTCAGCAGGGTGTCTGCTTCTCCTTCTCCCTCTGCCGCTCCCCCTGCTTGTGTTCTCTCACTCTCGCGCACTCTCTCTTTCTCAAATAAATAAATAAAATCTTCTAAAAAATAATAATAAATTAAATAAATAAAAATGTTTCCTTGATCTCATCATTCTACCTTAATATCATCCAGTGGCCCTTTACCCTCTTCTCTCTTCAATGGGTATATATAAGTTTCTCAAGGTCATTCCCTCATCTAGGCTGTGCACTCTCAGAACTACTGCCGCTACAGATAGCTCAAATATTGGTACTGGTGCAGAGCAGGCAGTCAGAATAAATACCTGTTGATTGAGTTCATCTATAGCTTTCATCCTGGCTTACCTTTGAATCCCAGTTCTGACTCTCCTTATGTTAAACTTCTCCATATGGATTTCCAGTCAACACCTTAAGTTGAATGTGCCTAAAACTGAACTTAAATTTCTTTCTCTCCTAAAATTTGTGATTTGCTTGTTTTCTTATGTAATGGTACCACCATTCTTCTGGTCACTCAATCTGGAAATTCCTAGGATCTTCTTTAACTCCTGTCAGTTCCACTTCTGAGTCCCATTTTCATACCTTTCTTTGTAATCCTCATGCTCTTTATCTTACCTTGCCTGTGGACTTACCTCTCCAATCAATTGACATTGCCTCCAGAATTTTAATATTAATATAATTTGATATTTTAATATTAAAACATATAGCAGATTATTTTATTCTGCTAACCCCTGCTGTGGTCTTTATCATCTACATATTCTTTTTTGTTGTTGTTGTTCCTTTGTTTTTTATTGAAGTCCAAGTGACACACAATATTATAGTAGTTTTAGGTATACACCGTAGTGATTCAACAATTATATACATTACAAAATGCTCAGTACTGTAAGTGTAGTCACCATCTCTCACCATACAAAGTTATTACAATATTATTGACTATATTACCTATGCCACACTTTTCATCCCCATGACTTATTTATTTTATTTTTTATTTTTTTCATTATATTGTTTTCTTTATTTTTCTTTTTTTTTTTTTTTAAAGGTTTTATTTATTTATTTGACAGACAAAGCGAGAGAGGGAACTCAAACAGGGGGAGTGGGAGAGGGAGAAGCAGGCTCCCCGCAGAGCAGGGAGCCCGATGCGGGGCTCGATCCCAGGACCCTGGGATCATGACCTGAGCCGAAGGCAGATGCCCAAGGCCTGAGCCACCCAGGCGCCCCTCTTTATTTTTCTATATGTTTGAAATACTACAAGATAAAAATTTTTTTTAATTTTATTTTATTATGTTATGTTAATCACCATACCTTACTTCATTAGTTTTTGATGTAGTGTTCCATATCATCTACATATTCTTAAGATTTTCTGAGCTAAGCCTGCATTTCCAGTGTCGTTTATCTTTCAGTTACCCAGTGTCCGGTTCATTCATTTATTGAATAAATACTTATCTTGCACCAGACCGTGTTCTAAATGCTGTTGTTCTAGCAGTGGATGAGATAGGCCACAGTCCCTGCCCTTGTAGAGAATGCACTCTGGTGAAAACACTACTTGCCTCACATTTACTCAAATGTATTAGGTAATTTCAGGACTCTGCTTCATCAACCAGGAATGCCAGCCCCACCGGTCCACCTGTATAAATAACATACCCCTCAAGATATTGCTTAAATGCCACATTTTCCACAAAAGCTTCCCAGATGCCACCTATCAGAATTAATAACCTCTTCAGAGCTCTCTTAATATACTATTTTATTTGGCTTTTCAATTACAGTTGTTCAGAAATCTGTCTTCCTTGCTGGAATAAATGCCGCTTAAGGGTTGGGATTGTCCTGTTTACTTTGTATCTTCTCTGAACCTTGTTCATAAAGGTTTAACTTAAATTTAATCCTCAAGTATTGGTGAGATATGTCTATAAAACTATATAGTCAGATCTCCCTGATTTTTAAAAGAGATATAAAATAGCAAGACAAACATCTTTAATCACTGGGTTACACCTTAGTATTAAAAAGCACTATTCTTTCAATTGGCCTATAGGAGAAGATGTGGCATTCATAAGCTCTCAGTAGCAAGATGTAACTTTTAATTAAATTGGGATAAGGGGAGACATCCATTTAACTGCATGGAAGTTTCTCTCTTTTTTTTTTTTTAATCACTATTATATCACCTTGAGCAGTCATTCATGACAACTATTTTATGACAATTAAAAAAATTTTTTTTAATTTTTTTTGAAGATTTTATTTATTTATTTGTCAGAGAGAGAGAGAGAGAGAGAGCACAAGCAGGGAGAGCGGCAGGCAGAGGGAGAAGCAGGCTCCCCGCTGAGCAAGGAACCCAATGAGGAACTCGATCCCAGGACCTTGGGATCATGACCTGAGCCAAAGGCAGACGCTTAACCGACCAAGCCACCCAGGCATCCCAAAATTTTTTTTAATTTAAAAATGCTTGATTTTAATGCTTCTTCATGTATTCCACCTCTCCCCCCATAATAAAACAACAACAAAATGAATTTGTTTCTCCTACTAAGAATTTGTTTTCCCTCATGCCACTTTTCTTTATAGATTTTAGAGATTTTTAGTAAAGGGTTAAATTATTTTCTATTACTTTTTTTTTTTTTTAAGATTTTATTTATTTATTTGACAGAGAGAGACAACGAGAGAGGGAACACAAGCAGGAGGAGTGGGGAGGGAGAAGCAGGCTTCCTGCGGAGCAGGGAGCCCGATGCGGGGTTTGATCCCAGGGCTCCATCCCGGGACTCCATCCCGGGACTCCGGGATCATGAACCGAGCCGAAGGCAGATACACAATCGACTGAGCCACCCAGGCGCCCTCTATTAGTGTCTTTAAAGTAAAAAGTCAGTTTACATTTACACCTTTCTGGCGTAATTCCTACCCTTGTAGCATATGCCCTCTAATTACATCTAGAATAACTTTCCCAAGCATGATGTGATATTTTCCATTGAACTGTAACATTATTAACAATCAACAGAGATCAAGTTAGCTAAAATGACCACTGAGCAATTTTAGCCTTCAGATTAGTTAATGTTTCTATTTAGGAAATAAATATAAACCCAGTCTGAAACCATACTAAACTGAATCCTAAAGTTTACCACTTGGAACTCCTTTAACAGAACTTAAAATTTACATGGCATTTTTTATACACATTGCCTCTATGAGACCAGTAAGACAATATCATTATATCTGTTTAGATGGAAAAAACAAGGTCAAAATTGTTAGGAGAAATGTTCGAGGCCACAGTTACATACTGTATAAAATAAGAAGGGAAGCATCTCTAACTCCTGCTATTTCCCAAACCCCATGTACCATTCTTTTTCCCATTGTACCAGGATCCTTTATTCAATTTGATCTTACTTCTGTAAGCAAAAGTGACATTTTCTAAATTGACATTTGTTACAATGAATAAAAATGGATGAGTAGGACATAGATACATATGTAAATAAATAATAGTGTTTTGTTTCTATTGCTAAGATTTTTTTTAAGAAAATCTAATTTCTTTATTATCTTAAGTCAGTGGTAGGTAGTAAATTCTTATTCCTTTGGGCCTAAACTGCTTACATTTTCTTTTAAAAGTTGAAGTTAATATGTTTTCAGAGTTTTCCCTATCTTTAGAGAAACATAAGGGTATATCTGACCTTGAGTTTATCTAAGAAAATACTTCCTCAGGCAGGTTATACTGTACTGATCCATACCCTGCCATAGCTCTTTCTTCTTCTAGTGTAAGAGGGGGGCATTTTGCAGTCTCCTGTAGCCACCTTTCCATTATTAAAATCCTCCTCTTCTTGCCTAGGCTAGATTCTCTCATATCTTCAGTACAAATAGAAATTAGACTTTTCTATTTCTCATGTGTTTAACTCTTGCAATTTTTTTTCTTCTGTCCTCCTTTTTTTTCAGTGTAATGGTCTGTTCCATATTAATGATTACCTTTATGTAATTTTTTTCTCTACTAGTTAATTCTGTCTCTTCCTTTCTCTTCAAAAAGCCACCTCAGTGCGACTCCAAGTAGAAGAAAAATGTCTTTCTGTCCTATGTAGCAGGCAGATGGTTGTTGCTGTTATCATTGCTGTTTCAGAAGGGGTAGGAGGTGCTGATGTCTTTCAAGAAGGTGGAATATTAGTCACATCAAACCTCGTGGATTTGTGGGAGTATATCATAAACCAGTTAAGATATTTCTCTCTGGCTTTTTTGTTTTACAGTCTTGCTTTAGTCATTGACGTGTCTTTTCTCATTTATTTATTAAGATCCTTGATATTATTGTCAAAGTTAACTTTCTGTCAGCTCTCATAAAATGCTGATTTATTTTAAGAAATGGTAGTGTTGGGTGCCTGGGTGGCTCAGTTGGTTAAGCAACTGCCTTCAGCTCAGGTCGTGATCCTGGAATCCCAGGATCGAGTCCCACATTGGGCTCCCCGCTCAGTGGGGAGTCTGCTTCTCCCTCTGACCCTCTCTCCTCTCATGCTCTCTCTCGGTCTCTCTCTCAAATAAATAAATAAAATCTTTAAAAAAAGAAAGAAAGAAAGAAAGAAATGGTAGTGTCATTGATAATCCTTGCTTTAATTCCTGCCTCTACATTTATTCCTGCCTCTACATGCAGAGGTGTGTTTTTGTTTAAGTATACTAAGTATATTGTATGGGTATATTACTAACATGAATTCAGAATGCTCAAGTCATCAGATTCTGGCAGACAGGTTAGTCTTTTCTGGGGCTACCTAGCATTTTTTGACACTTAAAAAGGATTTCTTTGGGGAAATTTTTACTTTTTACTTGACCCCTGCTCAGAGGGCTTCTAAAATATCTAAGTAAGTTGCAGGCAAATTCTGTTGTGAATGTGGTTGAAACTATACGTCAGTATCTTTACCCAAAATTAATTTCCATTTTACTTTGTTAATCAGACTTGCCCTCCATTCCTTAAATTGGTGGAAGTTTACTGAGCTTTTTATCCTTTAATTTCCTCATACTGAGTTTTTACATTAGAGAAAGGATGTGATAGAAAAATAAGCCTTCACCATAACTCTGAGTGAGATCAAAATGAAAATACCATGCTTACTATAAGAAGACATGAGAAATGGCAGAAAGAACGAGAGGATTGTGTTATTTTTTATCCTTCTTGAGTTTGAAACAATTTTAAGACCATTTCGATAGTTTATATAATGTTCACTCATTCAGTTTCATATAACTCTAGTAAATGAAATTTTCCAATACTTCCAAAAATTTATTTGGAATAAAAATCCAGACCCCTTACCAAGATCCCAAAGGGGCTGGTACCTGTTTCTTTCCCCCTCTTTGGTCACCATATCCAGCCACATGGCCACATCTCTGTCTCCATTCCTTAGACACAAGCTCTTTCCATTCACTTGCTGTTTGCACTTGCACTTGCTATTGACTGTACTTGGAATGCTATTCTCCAAAATCTCATGGCTTTTCTGAAGGGGAAGGGAAGAGTTTTTGGAAAAGCTGATAATCTGAGGTAAGCGTCTAGAATGGAGCTACAGGCAGATGAATGTTTTGGAAATGCTTTTGGAAGATAAAGACTTTTTAAAGAATAATTCAAATGACTGAATTGACTTAGGAAGAATTGGTTTCTGTAGAGAATTAACTTTAGCTATCAGCTACAAGGTAGATACTCAAAACTTAATACTGACTGATTAATTTACTGAGAGCTTTTTTCTCAGTGAGGAGGAAAGATTTAAACCTATTCTGAATTCCAGATTATGACCAAAAAGAAGGCATAGGTCGCAGTGCCCAGTATAATACCAAACCTTCAGTTAAATTTTGGGAAATTTTTGCTTAGTAAATGGCATTTGTTTTAGCCCGCTGGAGTGTCCCAAGTCACCTGTTTTCACCAAAAAAACAATATGAAACCTTCTCTGTGTTAATTTCAATTCATTTACTCCTTTGGGGGGAGTGGGGGTGTGGAGAACAGGAAGTAGATCGCAAACAAACTTCCGTAGTCTCTTTTTTATCACCAAAGATAGCTGAGGTACCATTCTCCATGCCTTGATGTCAGTTTCTCAAAGGAGTGCCAGCCCAGAATCTCCAGTGCTGTACTTAGAAGCTGCAGATGTTCATACTCTTAAAGAGAAAAGGCTGATCAGTGTTCCATATGTATTAGGGGGCTTTGCCATTTGGTATGCAGTCTGGGTTCTGGTACTATAACCAAGTCACTTCAAAAGAAAGCTAGTACTTTGTGACTCATTTATATCAACAGTACAGACCTTTTTCTGCATCTGACTAAAGTACTTTTTAATATTTATTACTTTTCTTTTAAACTTCCATTTTGTTGATGGTCTACTGTTTTATTTTTTACCCTAACTTGTACTGATGGCTGAAAACTTAAGAAAATCCAATTCTAAACTGTTCCAGGATTGATTCTTCTTCAAGGTTTTAACTCCTCTAAGATTCCTAAATGTTCATGCCATCATCTCTTTTCTTGAGGGGATGATCTTTTGTGATTCCATCATGGAAGTAAAAAATAAATGCACTCTGGACCTTTGCTGGTCCCCGGACATATAGGGGAACAGAATGACCAAGGGGTGGTGTGGCAGGTCTCCTTGTCTGCCTTCTTTCCCTGCTGTCATCCCATCAGGTTGTGGCCAGACCTACTCTGTCTTTTTTTCTTTTTTTTTAAGATTTTATTTATTTATTTGACAGAGCGCAAGAGCGGGAACACAAGCAGGGGAAGTGGGAGAGGGAGAAGCAGGCTTCCCGTGGAGCAGGGAGCCCGATGCGGGGCTCCATCCCAGGACTCTGGGATCATGACCTGAGCTGAAGGCAGACGCTTAACGACTGAGCCACCCAGGTGTCCCCACTCTGTCTTTTAGAAAGATAAACCTTCATTTCCATAAATTTCAAATATCTTAAATATTTTTTAGTATTTAAATCCTTTAACACCAAAATACATGCCTATAACTTGCTTGAATGTTCTAAGAAAAAATGCACTATAGAACTTGCTTAGCAAACTGCCATTTAGAGTCTCCTGGGCCTGTCTTCATATGTAGCTCTTATACCACTGAACACTGTTGTACATTCACAAGGAACTCAGGAAGCATACTTTATTTCTCAGCATTCTTGCCCTCTCCCCTAGCAGTGGCAAACCAATGCTTTGTAGCAGTACAGCCTTTGGGTCCTTCCCCCAGCAGCTTCTGGCTTTTGCTTTGAATGCTAAAGAATGGTCCCAGAAAGCAAGTGGGTTTTGTGCCTGCTCACCACTGATGGGCTCTTGTTCATATTTCTTTCCCCTACTCCCGATCTTTCTCCTGAGAACTTGAAGGAAACACGTGGAAAAGAGCTAGACCATTTTGTTCCCAGTGACTTAGCCTTTAAAAATTCTGTAAAATTTCAGCTATTTTCTTCTACTTGCCTTTTCCTCCCGTGTTCTGTCAAAGGGGAAATAATTTGTGTCTGCCTCTCCTGAGAGTGGTTTATCGCCTTCTGGAATTCAGTTTGTCTGGTGCCTTGTGACTTCAGATTTTTTATTTTCTTTTAAAAAATAACAGCTTTATTGAGATATAATTCACAGAAATACATTTCACCCTTTTAAAGTGTACAATTCAGGGGTGCCTGCCTGGCCCAGTCAGTAGAGCATGTGACTCTTGGTCTCCGGGTCATTGAGTTCGAGCCCCATATTGGGTATAGAGATTACAAATAAACTTTAAAAAAAATTAAATGAGGTGCCTGGGTGCCTCAGTCTGTTAAGCGTTGGACTCTTGATTTGGGCTCAGGTCTTATCACAGCGTTGCAGGATCCAGCCAGCCTCGGACTTGGTGCTCAGCAGGGAGTCTACTTGAGATTCTCTCCTTCTCCATCTCCCTCTGCCCTGTACCCCCCTTCCCCTGCACTCATGCATGTGCACTCTCTCTTTCTCTCTAAAATAATAAATAAATTTAAAAAAGAAGTCAAAAATAATGAATTAAAAATAAATAAAATGTACAGTCCTATGGTTGCAAGTATATAGATTTTTGGATTCAAAGTAAGGAATGATTTTCTTTTTCTTTTCTTTTTTGATTTTTCCAGCTTTTTCTCACTGTGAGGATATTCTCTGACTTTTTTTTAAGATTTTTTTTTTTTCCAAAGATTTTACTTGTTTATTTGACAGAGAGAGACACAGCAAGAGAAGGAACACAAGCAGGGGGAGTGGGAGAGGGAGAAGCACGCTTCCCGCCGAGCAGGAAGCCCGCTGCAGGGCTCGATCCCAGGACCCTGGGATCATGACCTGAGCCAAAGGCAGACGCTTAACAACTGATTCACCCAGGCACCCCTTTTAAGATTTTATTTTTAAGTAATCTCCACACCCAACAAGGGACTCGAACTCACAACCCTAAGATCAAGAGTCACACGCTCTGCCTACTGAGCCAACCAGGCACCCTTCTGTGGCTTTCTTAATCCTAAGCAGGGTAGCAGAGCAGAACTCCTCCTCCTCCTCCTCCTTTATTTTAATTAATATCTTAGTGATTAAGTGCCACTTTTGGTTAAAGTAGATGCTTTTCCTTTCACAGGGTTCAAAAAGATTCGTATGTGTCTATTAAAAGGCATGGCTTGAAGAGACAATTGAATCAACTAACTAGTTGTCATAAATAAATTCTAAAACCTATTCTTGTTTGGTACTTAATCTTGATCTTTTAACCAAGTTGTTAGTGATACGTATATCAATAAATTGCTGTATTTAGTTACCTTGATATATATTTGGCCAGAAGTTTGTCTTTGCAGGAGATGCTAGCAAATTATGTCACTCATTGCCAGGTGTTATTTGGATAATTTTCTGACAATCCCCCACCCATCCATCCAGTCAGGGCTAGGCAACTGGTGACACCTTACTTAAAATGTAATCCATGCTGAAAATTGTGACCATGATTAACAAAATACAACTTTAGAGACCAGTAGTTGGTGTTGGGAGGATGAAATGCAGATTAAGAATGTTTTTAGGGATTTTTTTGTGTAGTTTGTGGCTATTCTCGAGTCGTTTTGACAAAGAATTAAATGACTTGCCATGCACGATCCAATCCATGTTTAGGACTATGCAATTTCTATGAGAGTATCAACCCACATGTCTCCTCATTACCTTTTAAGTCCTGTGACTCTACATCCAAGTGAGAGCTAGAAAAGCAACATTCCGGGTGCTTTACTGAAAAGACAAAATCTAGATTATTATCGACCAATAAAACTACATTCGGGGAACATTGTTTGAGTTCAGTAGTTTTCCTAGATAGTCTTAAACTTTCAACCTCCAATCAGGAGGAAGCAGGCATCTATATTGTATCCTAGCAACCCTCACCCAACCCCTCTGCATGTCACCAAGTTTGGAATGTGCTTTGGCATGAGAGCAAGCTTATTTTGAGGATCATTATGAGAAACATCCATGTTGTTTGGTCTATTTATTCTAAATATATTGTCCATTATATCATATTGTATACTTGTTGTCAATAACTTCTAGCTCCCCAGAGCTAAGCCAGACTTCACAAAGCACAGTCCCCCACAAGACTGTCCTTACGTTAACACCAGCCACAAGTGGGGGATCTCCAGGCCACCTTCACTTCTGACCAGCTGGCTACAAATTCAGGGGTTCCTACTACCCCACAACTCTCGGAACTCAGGAAAGCACTGTACTTACGATTACAGATCGTTATAGAAATAGATACAAATGAGAACCAACAAGAGAGATACATAGGGGGAAATCTGGCAAAGTCCTAAGCACAGTTTCCATCATTTGCAGGGGCCTGTTGCCCTCCCAGCACATCAATGTGTGGCAGTACAGAGTACTGCCACCTAGGAAAGCTTACCTGAGCTTTGGTGTCCAGGGTTTTTACCGAAACTTCATTAAGCCTGGCTGATTGAGCCATTGACCACAGAGCTGAACTCAACCACCAGTTCTCCCCCTCTTTCTGAGGTAAGGCTGATAGCATGTGGCTCAAAGCCCTGAGCCGCTAAGCACGCAGTTGGACTTTCTGGCATGGCTGCCTCCATCCTGAGTTACCTCATTAGCATTAGCTGTCAGGTGCTGTCAGAGGGCTCACCCTGAGGAAGAAAGACACTCCAGCTGCTCAAGAAATACCAGGGGTATAGAGGTTACTTCTGAGGAATAAGGGACAAAACCAGCACAAACCCCTGTCTGATCGGTTTCCCTTTTCTAAGAAAGCTGATAGCCAGATTTGGGGTCCACCTTTAGGTTTGAGTTGTGTGTGTGTGTTATTTTTATTTTTTAATCTTCAATTTATGTGCCCATCCTACCTAATTTTTTTCTTTCTTTTACTTTCATTTTTATGCCACATTGTTTTATAGCAGCCTGAGGCCAAGGTGGAGGTGTAAATGAAATAATCCCAAAGACCTCAGAAATAATCCATGATTCTGAAAGTAGAAAGCAGGAGGCCTAGGAGATCCTGCTGCCTTCCTTTGGAGGCTCTGGGCCATCGCTCTGACTTTAGTAGGGACATTTTTTGTGTTCTCTGTTGAAGGAGCTCAGCCGGGCCTCTAACCTGAGAATGCCTACCTGGGTTCTACTGTGCTGCCTGTGGGCTAGATCGGGAGGGAACCTTTGGGGTGTGCTGTTTGCTCTCACAGTCACTCATACAGCCATTCAGCTGGAAAGTCTGTTGTGAATCTGAAATGTCAGTATCTAGAGAACGTTTTTCGTATCTATAATTAATAACATCAGCCTTAGTTTTCCTTCATGACGTTACACAAGCTATCTCCATTGGATAAGCATCAGTTTCTGCTTTCCTGTATACAAATACTTAACTAAATTGAGATTTTTCTAAATTGCTTTTTCCTAAGTTGCTGATTTTTATAACTTTCAGCCTAACTCACATTTTCATTTTCTACCTATATATGTCAATCCCCTATGACTGTTGAATGCCATCTGCTCTATCTGCTGTTTCATTAATGTTTCCTCTGCCTTCGGCTTATGAATAAAGATGAAAGACTCTGCACTGACCCCTTTGCTGCCATTCTTGACATTTTAAACCAATTAGACAAAAATACAGCTTGTTATTATGACTCTTTGCCTAATACAGAAGCTGATCTTGTATTCTTACAACTGTGGTTTTTATCCAAGCCTATTTTGTAATGAAAATTTTATCTGACTTCATCAGATAAGTTTGAGAAGTTCAAACATATAACATCTGTGACTTTCTCTTCATCCCTCTATTCTATAAATCCATGAATAAAATCTAGTATGTCTACCCAGCATGAGATTTTTTTTTTTTAGAAAAATAAAACCACAAAGCTGGTAGGCTTTGATTTACACATCTTTGTGATGCTTTCTGTGGATTATCTGTTAATATTATACTTTTTTGTTTGAAAGTGAGGTAAAATATATGCTAGAACTAATCAGATACCAAGCTTTACAAAAGAAAAAGGAAAGAAAGAGAAAAGGAAAACTGTTTTTTCTTGATTGACCTCTGCTTTCTGCTAATTTCATTTACATAAGACTTCTCTTATTTTAAAATTATCAAGTCTAGGAAGAGGAGAGAATCCAAATAAAGCTAGTCCTTGTGTTCATTTTTCCCAATTATGAAGTTGTTCCTAGACTTGTTAATATGAAAATGAGAAAAGTCTTATGCAAATGAAATAAACAGAGAGCAGAGGTGGAGCAACAAATGGTTTAAGTCGCTCCCCTTCAAGGAAGGTCTGGAAAGGAGTTTAAAAAGAGTTTTTGCCATGGACAAAAGGCAGATCTTCGTGGAATGAACTTGGGTAAAAATTAAAGGAGTTGTATAGGGCCTGCAAGATCAGGGATGACAAGGGCACTCCAGAGTCTTTGTCTCTCTTATTGTGGTTGTCGGTTGTGCAGGTAAACTAACTGAGAGTCCTCAGTACCCTGCCATCACCGTGTGAGAGAGGCTCCAGAACAGAACAGCCTGGTTTTAGTTACTTGCCATTAAAGTGATTTTTCTTATTTTCCTGTCTATCCCATGCCATCTCAAATATACCAGAGTCTAAATTAGGCTCTCCTAAGAAGAATCAATTTCTATCACTTCTAATGTTTACATTAGGGTTTTACAATTCAGGGTCAGTTGATAAAACTTTAATTTGGCCAAAGAAAACCTTAAATGGCTTAGTATCCCTCTGGTTTAGACTCACAAATCTTTTGTGTTTGTGCTGAGCCAAAACCAAGGAGATACTAAGTTGAGTAAGATTTTTCTTTAGCCAAATTAGGTTATATCATCACAAGCTTGAGAAATATGAGCCAGAATGGTGACTTTCAATGAGCACTGAGTCTTGTGGACTGAAAACAGGAAAAGGCAGAGAAAGTACGGGCTCGGGCTCGGCCTTACTGTACCAGTAGTGATAGGGTTTTTTATCAAGAGCTTTATTTGCTGGGTTTTTGTTTTTGCTGCTAACAAAGTTATTGATATAGAGCTCTGAAATGTGTTTTCTTCTCTTTTTCTTTTTTTTTTTTTTTTTTAGTCAAGCCAGGCATGTTTATAAAAGTTCAGTTTCCTTTAACAATACTTCTTTTATTTGACCTCTCCTATCCATTTCAGTTTTGATATAAGGTTCACTTAAACTAAAAAAGCAGTAATTAAAATGGTCTGGTACATCTACCTTAGCTCCTTTATTTCTCTTTTATCTATCCACTTGCTACCAGCATGTAAATTTAAAGAGTTTCTTTTATATTTGCTGTGTGCCTGAAGTGTTGAGCAAGGTCTTTTCTTTCTGCATGTCGGAACTCCCAACATATTCCAGTGCTGTAACCTCTGGGATCTCCATTAAGCTTCACAGCCCCTGGAAATTCCTCCATCAGAACTCATGAGTCCTTTGTACATGTACAGCTCAGTATTTAGACCAAGATCAAAAGAATCCCAGTACAGGTTTCTTGAGCTCCCTCTTTTCAGCTTTCTTCTCTCTAGTACCTTGTCCTACAAAGTGCACTCGCTTTAGTATCCTGAACTCCAGTCTTTTTTTTTTCTTTCCTCCAACCAGTGAGGTAGCTACACCTCATTTGGGTTTCACTTCCCTATATTGCAATTTGGAAAATACCACCCAGCAGAAAACTGGCAGTGTATTATTTTATTCTTTCATGGATCACAACCCTGCACTATTACCCAATGTCTGAAAACAAATAAAATAGATGAAGCAAGTTATTTTATAGTAGTTTACAGGGGGAGGGTAAGTGTGATATCCATTATACCATCGTGGCTGAAACCAGTTCATTGAATTGATTTTTATCATGGTAACTTCTTAATTTTTTTTCTTCAAGTGGATTAGTATTTCTAGATGTTTGGTGATACATTTCCAGAAATGCCACAAGGAATTTATTAAGCTTCTAGATATTAGCTCATTTTTATGCTAGTCTATAAGTATTCACAGAATCATCAGTAAACTTTTTATTTTTATTTTTTTTAAAAATTTTACTTATTTGACTGAGAGAGAAAGACAGCACAAGCAGGGGAAGCAGCAGGCAGAGGGAGAGGGAGAAGCAGGCTCCCCACTGAAGAGAAAGCCCAATGCGGGGCTCGATCCCAGGACCCTGGGATCATGACCTGAGCCAAAGGCAGCCACTTAACTAACTGAGCCACCCAGGAGCCCCAGCAATAAACTTTTTAAAGTTCCTATTTTGAGCTCCATGTTGTAAGAGAAGCTGGAGAGTAGTATGCCATTCTAAGAACAGCATAAAGACTTAATTTTAATTCCAAAGAGTTTTCATATCCCTTCAGAAGACAAGGCAGGCAAACAGTTAACAAAGAGATGATGGTAATAAACAGTGGAGATTGACATTGGCAGGATAACAATAATATCCAACATTCAATGACCCATGCACAATTTGGGCTCTTTACATAAATTATCTGATTTAATCCTATAAACGATTCTGCGAGATAATATTTCCATTTTCATCTTAAAAATGAGAAAACTGAAAAAGTTAAATAAAAGTTAAATAAAATATTGAGTACCACTGAGGCCAGAGTTCAAATCCAAGTCTACTCAGTGTTTCAGAGCCAGAGCTCGTAACTCTTATACAGTAGTCTGGAAATGGAAATCTTGATAGAAATGGTCTTAAGTTACAGATTAAGATTTGTTAACAGGCAGAAAGCAAAGAGAAATAAAATGACCTCAAGGAATGATGGTGTGTAGAACCACCGGGGTGTGTAGAACCACATTTGATTGGAGCAAATGTTACCAAAGCGTATTTAAAATTACTTGAGTTGGGGGCACCCGGGTGGCTCAGTCAGTTAAGCTTCTGCCTTCAGCTCAGGTTGTGATCCCGGGGTCCTGGGATTGAGTTCCTCGTCGGGCTCCCTGCTCCATGGGGAGGCTCCTTCTCCCTCTGCCTCTCTCTCTCTCTGTCTCTCATGAATAAATAAAATCTTTTAAAAAAATTATTTGAGATGAAGAATAACTAGATAATAGTGTGGGAGGAAAACAACGTTTAAGAAAGTTTGCCTTGGAGCAAAAAGAAGGATGGATATGATGAAAAAAGGACTGAGATCCTGGAGACCCTCTAGGAGACTTATTTATAGTAATCCCATGACTGATTAAAAACTGGACTCAGGGTGATGGCATTGGGAATGGTGGAGAAAAGTAATATAAAAGATAGTTCAAGTGAAATATTTGTCAGAACTTGATTGCAGACTAAACTGAGGAGTACCAAAAGGAGCAAATCAAAAAGCCCACCACATTTTTGTTTGGAAAAGAGGGAGAGAATGGGAGTTGACTAATAAAAACAGGAGTAGGGAAGGATGATGAGACCCAGTTGACTCTGAGTTTCCTGCATAGCTATCCAAATGGAGTGTTCTGTCAGCATTTAACAGTATAGACTTGGGGCACCTGGGTGGTTCATTCGTTAAGCATCCGCCTTTGGCTCAGGTCATGATCCCAGGGTCCTGGGATCGAGCCCCGCATAGGGTTCCCTGCTCCACGGGAAGCCTGCTTCTCCCTCTCCTACTCCCCCTGCTTGTGTTCCCTCTCTTGCTGTGTCTCTCTCTGTCAAATAAATAAAATATTTTTTTAAAAAACAGTATAGACTCGTAGTTTTAATACAAGGACAGAAATGGAGAAATTTGAAATAGTGTCAGTATTCATATATTCCCTTTGTGCTTCTTCCCAGATTCCTCCCATTCAGACTATAACATATTTCATTAGCTAACTGTGGATTTATTAAAGATAATATCAGGGGTGCTTGGGTGGCTCAGTCGGTTAAGCGTCTGCCTTCGGCTCAGGTCACGATCCTAGGGTCCTGGGTTCGAGCCCCCTGTCGGGCTTCCTGCTCAGCATAGAGCCTGCTTCTCTCTCTCCCTCTGCCTTCCATTCCCCCTGCTTGTGCGCTTTCTCTCTCCCTCTTTGTCTCTGTCAAATAAATAAATAAAATCTTTAAAAAAAAAATAATCTCCAAAATATCTGTTTCTACTTTACAGAAAGACATTCTGGAACAACAGCAGCAAGAAAGAAATGATAACAATTTTCATGGTATTTGTATGTTTTGCAGTGAGGAATTTTTCGGGAACAGGTTTGCCTTTATGCATGTCTTTGAATATTACTGTTTTTCATCTGAAAACATATCAAAACATTCATAATGGTTATATAAATTAAGTTCTGTGGATTAGCTCGGGACCCTTTCATATATCAGCAATAATTTTTTTTAATATGCCTAACATCAAAGATGGACTATAGTTGCTCTAAGCAGAATAGGGGAATAATTTTTTCATTTTTTTTCTTTTATTTTTTTTCCAAGTTTTTATTTAACTTCCAGTTGTTAACTTACAGTATAATATTAGTTTCAGGTGTAGAACTTAGTGATTCATCACTTACATACAACACTAACTCCAATACCCGGGGCTCATCACTACAAGTGCCCTCTTTAATCCCTGTCACCTATTTAACCCATCCCCCCACCTCCTCTCCAGTAACCATCAATGTGTTCTATGTAGTTCAGAGTTGGTTTCTTGGTTTGCCTCTCTTTTTTCTTAAATGCCAAAAATAAATTTGTGTTTAATGTCATAGGACCTTTTCAGTTGGCTGACAAGCAAGACCATGTACAACAAACTACTACAGACACACCTTTCTATATTGTTAACTCTAAATCTTTAGCAGTTTTTGATGTTTCACTTTTGAATATAAAAACTAATAAAGATTAGGGATGCCTGGGTGGCTCAGTCCGCTAAGCGTCTGCCTTCCATTCGTTCAGGTCATGATCTCAAGGACCTGGGATCAAGTCCCACATCGGGCTCCTGCTCAGCTGGGAGCCTGCTTCTACCTCTGCCTACCTCTCTCTCTCTCTCTCTCTCTCTCTCTGACAAATAAAAATAAAAATCTTTTAAAAATAAATAAAATTAACAAAGATTAAAAAAAAAAACCCAAAACAAAAACTGGGGTATTGATAATTCTTTACCACTCCCAGCTGGGTCGAAAACCAACTGGCATACTATAATTCGGTTCTAAAACTAATCGCCCAGAGTTAGCATCAGGCTCTGCAGGTTAAAGGGCATCATCCCCAACAAGACTGCTTGCATTTTAGATACCAGCCACAAGTTCAGTTGACCAACTGACTAAAAATTCAAGGATTCTCACCAGTAATTTGCATCCTTCAGTAGTTTACAGAATGACTCACAAAACTCCGGAAAGTGGTATGCTTAGGACTGCAGTTTTGTTATAAAGGAACAGCCAAGTGAAGAGATCAGGAACAGCCAAATGAAGAGATACATAGGGCAAGTTTTAGGAGGTTCCTGAACTCAGAGCTTCTGTGCCCTTTCCCCCAAAGAATCAGGACATATCACCCACCCAGCACATCAAGGTATTCACCAACCTGGAATCTTCACTGAGCTTTGATTTCCAGAATTTTTAATAAGGCTTCATCACATTAGCAGGATTGATTCAATCATTGAACTTAATCTCCAGATCCCTCCCCTCTCTGAAGGTCAGGCTGGCTCAAAATCTCTACCTTCTAATCCTGTGGTTAGTCTTTTCCTTGACCAACCCCCATTCTGAAACTAGCTAAGGGCTAGTCGCCTTGTCAGCGTAATCCTATCATGGAGAAATTCCAAGGATTTTAGAAGCTCTGTGCCAGGAATCAAGGACAAAGACCAGACAGATTTCTCATTATACAGCATTTGATATTTACAAATGAACATGACTTAAATACAAGTCATGAAGTTGTAACCTCTAGTAACTGGGAATAGTTCAGTGGCAACATAAGAGTGGACAGTCAGAGGGGTGCCTGGGTGGCTCAGTCATTGGGCGTCTGCCTTCGGCTCAGGTCATGGTCCCAGGGTCCTGGGATCGAGCCCCAGCACCGCATCGGGCTCCCTGCTCCGCGGGAAGCCTGCTTCTCCCTCTCCCACTCCCCCTGCTTGTGTTCCCTCTCCTGCTGTGTCTCTCTCTGTCAAATAAATAAATAAAATATTTAAAAAAAAAAAATGGACAGTCAGAAAAATATCTTTTTCTACCCACTTCAAAGAAGGCGGTCTACAGTATTAAAAAACAAAAAAGCCTGGCACAGTAACTGACATTATTACCTGAAAAACATTGAGGAGAGGGTAGCTACAGATACAGTACTAATTTGAATTTAGAAAATGGTTTGGTTGCAGCACTGATGTTCAAAACACCACTAATGAAGATTTGATTCTTCTGTAGGGCAGTTGGCATAGAGACCAAAAGGCACTGTGAAATACTCTATGAAATACTAGTTTTATTCAAAGTTATCAGTAATAGTTAAGTGGTTAGCCAAAAGAGCGTATTAACTATGAGATTAATGAATGGGACTCCTACATAGTTAAAAAAATCAACAAACATTTTCATAGGGTTGGTTGCTTTATTTTATTTTCTAAAGGAAAAAAATAATAACCCTAAAAAACAGTGATTTGGAGCCAGCTTAGTGTCCTAAATAAGCTAGATAAATTGTATAATGTGTCACTGTGTATAGTGGTTTGTGTACTAATGAGTTCCCCAAAACTGTCACCTTCATTTTATTTTATTTTTTTTAAAGATTTTATTTTATGTATTTGACAGAGAGACACAGCGAGAGAGGGAACACAAGCAGGGGGAGTGCGAGAGGGAGAAGCAGGCTTCCCACAGAGCAGGGAGCCCGATGCGGGGCTCGATCCCAGGAACCTGAGATCATGACCTGAGCCGAAGGCAGATGCTTAACGACTGAGCCACCCAGGCGCCCCAAGCCACCCAGGCGCCCCTGTCACCTTCATTTTATGAACTAAAGTTGTGATAAAGAGGGCGCCTGGCTGGCTCAGTCCGAGGATCATGCGACTCTTGATCTCAGGGTCCTGAGTTCAAGCCCCATGTTAGGTGTAGAGATTACTTAAATAAATAAATAAACTTAAAAAAAAATAAAAATAAAGTTGTGATAAAGACCCAGTAGAATAATATATTTTACACATAGGCATTTTTGCTATGTAAAACTTAGATAAATTAAAATTTTCCTTTTTAGCATAAACTAATCAACAGACTGGTCATGGTATATTCAGTTTATGGTAACCCTTACGTATACTTAGATTTGTTAATTGTGGGTTCCAGGTCAGTGTCTGATCGTGAGCTGACTAAATGTCTGTGATCCCAGGACATATATAGAAGGACATATTTCCCTTTGGCAGTTGTCTCTTCCTCCTCCCCACAATGAATTGGAAAAGTAAGCAAAGCACAGTTTAATAGTTTAAAGGACAGAAACCCAATTCATCTATAGAGTATATTCCTGTGCACTGGCAGATAATGGAACAAACTTAACTCACTTCAAAGAACTATTGTGATTATATGTGTACTTAAATACTATATAACATACCACTCTTTCATAGCCCAAATGTGTGTTTTAGTGTTTAACCTTTGCATGTACTTCTGATTAGTGTAATCATTATAAAAGTGCTATCCCTGACTTGATTTGTTACTAGATGATTTGTATATAATATAAATTATTCAAATTTCTTCGTAGATCTATTCTTTTGAACCACATGGCCAGAGAACATGCTTTCAACATTGGATTGCCAGACAACATTGTAAACTGCAATGAATTTCTATGCACATTACAGAAAAAACTGGACAAGTAAGTATTTTTTTCATGAAACACAACCTGAAGCTATTTTAATGTTGGACTCTTTGGAATGTTTTTTCTTGTCTGTTGTGAATTTTTTAAGATTAATCTAATAGAACTAATTAATAAAATGGAATTTTCTTCTTTTTGTCTAGATCATATTGCCTTTTACTGTTTTTTAAAAGAAGTATCATATTACCAAACAGTGTACATACCATGTAACATATGCTATATAGGGTATGAAGAGTATACTCTACATCTGGCCTAAGAAATAGAACAGGGATGCCTAGGTGGCTTAGTCAGTTAAGCATCCAGCTCTTGATTTCAGCCGAGGTCATGATCTCAGGGTCAAGTCTACTTGAGATTCTCTCTCTCTGTATCTCTTTAAAATAAATAAATCTTTTTTTTAATAAAGAAATAGAACATTATTAATTCCCTTGAATTTTCATGTGTGCCCTTCCTCATTCATATCTCCCCATTTCTTAATTTTGTCATGGTAATTCGTTTTTCAGTATAATTTTTCACATATTTAGTAAATATATTGTCAAAATGTTGTATGTTACTCAGCTTTATGTGAGACATAACATACTCTGTGCATTCTTTTACCTTTTAGTATTTGTTCACACTTGTATATCATGACACTCCACTTTTCCTAAGATCATATTCTGGTGACTGTATCTAGTGGGTATCTAGAGCTTAGCTTGTAAAATAAGGAAGGAAATTCTCTAGGTCACTAAAATGGCTTTCAAAAATCTATCCACATTTTTCTCTAGGAGAGGGCCCAGTATTTTTTCTCTCAAAACCTAGGTTTTTTTGGTTTTTTTCTTTGTTTTTAAATATTTTATTTATTTATTTTTAGAGAGAGAAAGAGAGCTTGAGTGGGGGGAGGAGCAGAGGGAGAGGGAGAGAGAGAATATCAAGCAGACTCCGCAGTAAGTGCGGAGCCCAACAACATAGGGCTCGATCCCGCAACCCCAAGATCATGACCTGAGCCAAAATCAAGATTCAGACACCCAACCAACTAAGCCACCCAGGTGCCCCTGTATTTTTTTTTTTTCCCAAATGAAATCTCAGCCCACAATATTCAGAGCAATAACATTAAGAAAGAAATATTAAAAGTTCTGAGTTCAAATTCTGGTATCAACACTACATTAATGTCCTTTTACTAAATGATCCTTCATTTATAAAATAATAACAGATGTGCTTTCTAGCAAGATTAGCATAATTTTTTTTTTTAAGATTATTTATTTATTTATTTGACACAGAGAGAGAGACAGCAAGAGAGGGAACACAAGCAGGGGGAGTGGAGAGGGAGAAGCAGGCTTCCCGCGGAGCAGGGAGCCCGATGCGGGGCTTGATCCCAGGACCCTGAGATCATGACCTAAGCCGAAGGCAGACGCTTAACAACTGAGCCACCCCGGCGCCCCAAGATTAGCATAATTTTTTAATGCCATAATTATTTGCTATAAAAGAATATAGTTATTTCTGTGGCACAAGAAATGGTTCAAAGGGTGTTTAGTAGTGATGACAAAGGAATTCGAAATTGAAACAACTGATTTCACTCATTTGAGAGTTTTCATGTAAAAGGGAGCTTAGATATAATCTGTGTGACTCCAAAAAGTGGAACTCTAATGACTGGTAGGGAGAAGTTACAGGCAGTATCCACTGTCAGACTTAGGTTAAGAAAGACGTTTTGTTAGCAATCTGTTCATTTTCATTAGAAAATGAATGTCAGTAGAGAAGGCAAGTAACTTGACCAAGTCTCACAGCTAGTATGTACTGAAACTAGGCATTAAACCCTGCAAATCAGCTCACAGAATATGCCAAGCCATGGACTAATTTGTTGTACTCAGTGGAGGCAGCCAATGCTAGTTATCATTGTAATTATTTGAAGAACATAACTACGTTTTCATTTTTAGAAGAGATAATTTGATTAGAAAACACCACAATAATTTTTGGGTATTAACTGTCTTTGTCACAGTTTGACTATACATAGCCCAGTTGGCCAATGTAGCCAACTACAAAATAAACCAAGCATGCATCCCACGAAGCTGAATGAACGAAGTGAGAGAGGTTCTGACAGGGATGTCGTATCCTACTTGAAGATTCTGTAACCTAAAATGAATAATCGTAAGACTTAAAAATAAAGGACATTTGTAGCAGCTTTCCAGGAGACTTGTGTAATCTGTCAGTGTTTGTGTATTTTTTTAGCTTGCAGTGCTTGTATTGTGAGAAGACCTTCAGGGACAAAAATACACTGAAAGACCATATGAGGAAAAAACAGCATCGGAGGATTAATCCTAAGAACAGAGAATATGACCGATTTTATGTCATCAATTATTTGGTAAGGCTTTCTCTTCATAATTTAAAATTTGATTGCATTTCCACAAACAAAAATCTTTCTAAGGGCTGTCTAATATTTAAACAAGCAATTAGTATAAAAGTCAAAATGTAATCGAGGGACACTTCCAAGCAGTGATTAGCTTCGTAATGGCTAGTTTACAAAGCATAACTTGATTTGGTTTGTCTTTGATTTGCCAGATGTTTACACAGTAAAAATGTCATGTCTCTAGAATTCACAGTGATCTGGACCGAAAAAAAAAAAAAGTATTAATAAACATAAAGCATTTGAGTATCTACATACTCTTGCTCATTTGTTGTATTATCTATTACCTTGAGTCCAGAGACTTCTATATTCTATTCAAAAACCATCTTTTGACATCTGGATGTACTAGGTGTCTTATGCTAGATAACTTTTTAAAAACAATCTCTTCATGGGGCACCTGGGTGGCTCAGTGGGTTGGGCGTTCAACTCTTGATTTCCGCTCGGGTCATGATCTCAGGGTTGTGAGATTGAGCCCCTACTCGGGCTCATGCACTGGGCATGGAGCCTCATTAAGATTCTCTCTCTCCCTCTGTCTTCCCACACACCCCCCTCAAAAAAAAAAAAAAATCTCTTCTCTCTTCCCTCTCTCCCCATTAAAAAAATCCTCCTTTTCCCACAAAAAAAATTTACCATCCTCCTTGGCCAGCTTATCTTTGATGGAAATTTTAGAGAAACCAATCATTTCACTACACAAGAGGACTTTGATTTGTATGGCTAATAGAATGTAATAATGGTGTTATCACATCAAGGATTTTAAATACATTGAAAGTTTTCCTTGCCTAGAAACCTCAATACCATTTCCTGAGCTTTTTGGTTAAGAGAAGGTATTCAGTTGGAGGCAAGTGTCACTAGGGGGGCATTTAGAAATGGAAGAGGGGATTTCGACTGACACAATGACTGGGAGTTCTACTGGCCCTGCCCTACTCTGCTGAATTTAGGGGTGTACATAACAAAGGAAATAATCCACTCGTGTAAAGAAAAGGGTTACATAACTCTCCACTTGAATTAGGAGAAAGGGAGTTGTTTCAGACACTTAAGCAAATGGAAATTATTTTTTTCCTCTCAATAGGAATGAATTAGAATCCAAACTCATGGCCACAGAGGGCATAATTGATTATAATCAACCATTTTATCAATTGGACAGAAACAAACATATCCTGAAATATGTTGGAAATCTCTTGGTGGGGTGGAATTTTTGTCTGTTCTAACTAATCCTTGTAGAGTTAAAATAAAATTTCCCTTGAGAAGCAAGTTTGATATGTGTTTGAAGATTGACTCTGAGAAGTTGCCATGATCTGCTACAAATGTTTTACAACTAGCTAAAGGCAAAGGCACCCTTTGAGTCCTTCAATCTTCTCTTGAAATCACTGTCATTAATTCCTAGAACAAATGCTGCTTCAGGACCCAGCCCAATCCAATGGGGAGTGGACTTCAGTGTTAGCTCTAAGAAATATCAGCTATTGCAGAAAGCTGTGGAAGCAATTTAATAGTACTTCCTTCTGGGGATCTTTTAAAATAATATTCGAGAGCTTGGGACTAGTGGAACATTATATATATAGCTGGAGGTATTTACCTTTTAGAGGAGACTTCAAAGGGACTGTTCACTCAAATTCTGCTGGCACTTTTAGAAAAGTATGATACTTTATTCTCTGGGCATCAAGTAGTACGTCTTTCAAAACTGAAATTGTCTGCAAGGACCAGCTGTCTCTAGATGGGCATGCTAGATTATACTGCCCACTGAGTGCCCAGATATGATGTGGCATGAATCATAGCTTAGGAGCAGTGTTTCAAGAAAACATAAAGACTGTAATAGTATATAAAATGAAAATTAAATCATTTTAGGAGAATATTGATAGAAGTAATTTTTTCTTTTAACTAGCAGCATTTGACTACTTGCTATATGCCAAGCACTGTCTTGGATATTATTAAGTCATTTACTCTTAACCATATCCATATGTCACAGATTTTATTATCCCCATTTTATAGATTTGGAGAGTAGGCACAGATCTTTTCCCAGAGTCACATAGTTAGAACAGGATACATAACCTCTCTGTGTATCAGTTTCCTTCACTTTTTCCTCAGTTGAAATAAGGTACCTACCTCTTACTTTTTTGGTTGGGTTTTTGGTCAAGTAATGATGATGAATTCATAATGATCTATTCACCACCTTCTTGCCTGTTCTCTTTTGTACTAAACTAGAAAGTGAGTCAAGGTCAAAGTAAAGCTGACTTTTTAATAAGCTCGTTAAGGGCTCTGACCCACAACCTTAGCCTTCTTAGCCCTGTATGCTTTCCCACTGAGGTAAATAGCTCACAACAAGAAGAATGATTTTAAAAACAAAACCTAAAATATGTTATGATTAGCCTTAGCATTTTGGAAATTATACAAAATTACCTTAGAAAAGAATTGAATTAGCTAATAAGGTCTCTAAAGATGTAGAAATGTCCTAACGTAGAGAAGTGCTTACCAGAAGTATCAACCTTAATACCATCCTGAGTAGTGTTGTAGATAAAAGGTATAATATATAGAAGGGGTATATAAAAGACTGCTCCAAATACTAATACTGTGTAGTTAGAGAAAAATGAGGGTCAGAGATTGCTCAGCATCATTTTAGTTTCCTTTCAGACACCATGAATGAAAATACTTAATATTTCACAGAAATATTTAACATGAAGAATAAATTCTTCTAAAAGTTTACTTAAGCAATGAATAATGACATTGCTTTAGTTTTAAAAAGGAGAAAAAAACGCTGACAGACACTCACTGTGTATTCCTCTGAGGAACAAGGCTGACATGAGTGATGAACGTGGGGCCAAAGAGAGAACTGTTGTATTAGTCGTCAGGGTCTGCACATCCATTTCTCACATCCTCTTCCCTGCAAGAAGCACTTCCATTGGCTTCATACATTCTACATACATTGGAGTGCCTTCCAGTACCAGACACTGGTGGAGCAGGAAGAAAAATATTACAGACAAGGTGGCTGATTTAAGTCACTACTCAGAGAGTTTAGAGGTCGTATGAGAGACAGGCACGTAAGCACATAATTTCAGCGCTTGGGGGTGGGGTGTACAAAGTTAATGCGTGGGCCTCTCCTATAGCAGCTATGTGCCCACGGGGTTCCTCAGCTCCATCGGAGCAGAGTCTCCAGGCAGCAAGCGATGGCAGCACCCAGGGTATCCCTGGCAAGATGCACTCTATGATCATCATCAAGGGTGGGAGCGCTAAGACACAGAGGGTGTTTTTGACTCTCTCCTGAGCTCAGCAAATTGTTAGATTCCTTTTTCTTCCGTAGGTGAGATAATTTCCGTACTTAATAATTCATATCAGTTTTTGAATAATAACAGACTTGCAAATACATAAAAAGTCACTATGCATAGTCTAGATTACCTACTACACGTTCTCTGTTTTCTCACAAACAAAAGTGTTCGATGAATAGTGGACTAGGATGGTCAAGGGGACAGTTTCCCAGGCAGTTTCACATTCAGATGCCCCTGCCATCATCACTGAGCCTTCAGCTACCTATTCCTAAGGCATTTATGTTTCAAGCCCTGAGTTTTCCTAAAGGAAATTATTTTTGCAGTGGTTTTATCATTTTTTATTTTTTTTATTCTTAAAGATATACAAAGCCATTTGTAACAAAAGTCTGCTCTTAACCTGTTTTTCACAGTTTTAGTATAGTTCTTTCTAATGAAATTATTTACATTTAGAACACTTTTTTTTTTTTTAAAGATTTTATTAATTTGAGAGAGTACAGGTGGGGGAGGGTGTGGCAAGGGGGAGGAGCAGAGGGAGAGAAAGAAGCAGGGTCCCTGCTAAGCAGGGAGCCAGACACAGGGCTCCATCCCAGGACCCTGGGATCATGACCTGAGCTGAAGGCAGACACTTAACTGACTGAGCCACCCAAGTGCCCCCATTTAAAACACTTCTCAACTAGAATTTAAATTAAAACTTGAAAAAAATAAAACATTTCTCTTTCTCTGTTTATAATGGGTTTTTCGTGTAAGTACATATATAAGTGTCTGTGTTGGAGCGGTGGGGATGCTAGATGAAGGGGATTTATATTTTATGTTTTTCTTGTCCACCCTCTCATTGATCATAAACCGTCTGATGTAGGGGGTTGAGGGGGTGTGCTGAACATCTTCACTGACATGCCTTCCAAACTTTGTTTTTCTTGAAATCTTTGCTTTCCTAACATGATTCATTACCAGGCACAGCATCTTAATTAGAGAGTTCTGTCTTTTTTTTGGGGGGGGGTCTTATTCCTATAATAAATCATATATATTTGACTATACAAGGCAGAGCATTCTAGGAAAGCCTGGGCCAGTGTCACGTGCAAACCACTTGTTTCTTGATACACTAACGAACACCAAGTTCCATTTTCCTCTCAAGTGGTAAATGGTTAGTGCTGTTGCCTAGGAAAATCCCTACATGTTATACTGAATACTTGCCAAATAGTATACTGAAAGTTGCAAAATAATGCTTTGGATTTGGAAGTTTGACACTGAAAGCTATTCTATGTCTCTTTGGCCAAAACATTTATTGATAAGCAACATTTGTCCATATCATTGAAAATGGTAATACCACAGATGGCCCTTCTTTGAATAATGTCCTGCAACAATGACCTTAAAGTACAGGTCCAGAGAGATCAAGTAATCCATGAAAGATGTAATTCATCACCAAAAATTCCAACTAACAAGGATCCTGTTGGCAGTGTTGAAGCCATTCCTCGTGTCCATAATGAGGTTCAGACATTTCATGATAACTCTGGGAAGTACATTATAGAGTCCAAATTAACTATCTCTAATGACATTATGGTAAATCTCTGTGTGTCTGAGTTTATGCATCATTTAGCTGATAGATAATGACAGCTTCAAAACCTCTCATTAAGTTGATGAATGATAGATTTTCTTTTTTCCCTAAATCATAATGGACCTTGTAGTTCTTTGTTTTTGCTTAAGTGAATACCTTTTTTGAGAAAAGAAGTTCAAAATTGAGAATAAATTTTAGTTTTTTTTTTCCAAAAGAGGAATATCAAACAAGAATGTCTATATTTATAGCAGGTCAGGTTGGACTTGACTGTAACCATAGTTTAGCTGCTTGGAAAGGTGTCCATTACTGTTCCTACATCCTTCTTTAGTGCACTGTCTGCTTTTGCATGGCACAGTGGTAAAATTGGATGGAGAAAGAAGAAAAGATAAGAAAGAGGAACAAATGACTCAAGAATAGAAAAGATAAATGGTTAGGCCAAAAGAAATCATTCCTGCTCATTACTCCATAAAGTTTTGCTGAAACTATGACTAAATTTGCCAGACATAGCCCTAAGTGGGTGCAACTTCTCCGTGAACTGTAAGAGATAAAAGGGATTGAAGTAGATATTTGAGCACTTAACTGTTGCCTGCCACCGTGTACTTTATATACAGGGATACCTTGTTTTATTGCACTTTGCTTATTGTGCCTCGCACGTTTTTACAAACTGAAGGATTGTGGCAATGCTGTGTTGAGCAAGTCTATCTGTGCCATTTTTTCAACAGCATTTGCTCACATCATGTCTCTGAGTCACATTTTGGTAATTCTCGCAATACTTAATTAAGGTATATACATTGTTTTTTTAGACGTAATGCTTGCACACATAATAGAGTGCAGTGTAATGTAAAAATAACGTTTATATGCACTGGGAAACCAAAACATTCATTTGACTTGCCTTACAGTGGTAGTCTGGAACCAAACCTGCAATATCTCTGGGGTGTGCCTGTACATGAACTAATTTATTTAATCACCTTACAAAAACCTTTTGAAGTAGGATCCAAATTGGCCTTAAATCTTTAGACTTTTTCAGTTACAATTCAATTTAAAAATACTTTCTAGTACTTACTGTATGCCTGGCTCTGGAAATGGACATTCTGGTGGAAAAAACGAATAGCGAATGAGAAAACAAATAGATACACAGAACTGATTTCAGGCAGTGATTGATGTTTAAAAAAAATAATAAAACATCATAGGGGAATAAAAAGTAACTGGGAGCAGGGGTGTTGCTTTAGACAGAGGAGTCAGAAGAAGAGGTGATAACATTTAAGCAGATGCCCCCACACCTGAGCCACACAGTTATGTGAGAGAGCAGTGTTCAGGCAGACGTTCCAGCAAGTCCGGAAGTAGCCGGTGGAGGTGAGCTTGCTGCTTTCAAGGGACAGCAGAGACACTGATCTGTCTGGAGCAAACTGAGACAGAGAAAAAGTGGTGGGACATAAGGGATGGAGAAGGAGCCGGAGCAGATCTTCCAAGCCATGATAAGGCCTCTGGATTTTGTTCTAAGTGTGGGAAGAAGCCATGGGAGGGTTTATACAGACAGGGAAGTGTCCTTTAGAAAGATCACTGTGGTTGCTGTTTGAAAAATAGACTGTAGGGGCCTTGGGGAGAAACAGTCCGGCTAGCTGCGTGTTCCACAGGCCCCAGCAAGAGATAGTTTCGGGTTTTTAAAAAGGTCCCCAAGAGATTCTACTGTGCATCCAGGGTTGAGAAACTGGTTTACATTTAAGAGAAAGGAATTTGATTGAAAGAATATCACTCCTTCTCCAAGAAAAAAAACATATTAAGAGCATTTTAGGATATATCCTTCCTTGTCACTGAAATAACTCTTTTAATAAATCCTACTTGAATTGATTTAAAACCAGTGAGTATGTGGTTTTGAGTGGGTTTTTTATGGGGGGTTTTTTTTTTTGTGTGTGTGTGTGTCTATTTTCTCTCTCCTTTCCTCTCTTCCCCCTGCTCCCTCCATTTCCCTAATCTCTCCGTTCTTCCCACAAAAGGAACTTGGAAAATCGTGGGAGGAAGTTCAATTGGAAGATGATCGGGAGCTGCTAGACCATCAGGAAGAGTAAGATTTGTTATAGCTGCTAATTAATTGCTGTGTTTTAAGAGTAGGAAAACATTTCTTTAATTTGGTTTAAAATTATTATTCTGAAGAGAATAGAAATGAAGAAAATTTTCTGAGTCATGCATCCGTCCATGTAATAGTGCAAAAACTTGAATTCAAAGTAACTTTGACATAAAAATCACTAAAGCAACGTTATTCCAGCCAAATAGTGTTTTGCCATTAAAATTGTTAATTGAGGGGTGCCTAGGTGGCTCCGTCGGTTGAGCATCTGACTCTTGGTCTTGGCTCAGGTCTTGATCTCAGGGTTCTGAGATGGAGCCCTGCATCAGGTGCTATGCTCAGTGTGGAGTCGGCTTGTCCCTCTCCCTCTGGTCCTCCTCCTCTGTCTCTCTCAAATAAATAAATAAAATCTTTAAAAGTAAATAAATAATAAAAAAACTTTAGGGGCGCCTGAGTGGCTTAGTCGGTTAAGCATCTGCCTTCGGCTCAGGTCATGATCCTGGGGTCCTAGGATGGAGCGCTGTGTCTCCCTGCTCAGCAGGGAGTCTGCTTCTCCCTCTCCCTTGGCCTTCCCCCCTCCCCCGCTTGTGCTGTCTGTCACTCTCTCTCTCTAATAAATAAATAAAATCCTTAAAAATAAATATGTAAATAAATTAATAAAAATAAAATTTTTAAAGTTTTTTAAAAACTGTTAATTGAACACACAAGTAAAATATAATGCAGAGAAAAATACATTCCATTGGTGTTTTACTCACTTGGTTGGTGCCCAGACCTTGAAGTTACACAACCTTTGAACTCTCCATGCTGCTTATCACTGGAGTAGAGAATGTAACAGAATTAAAGTTAACCTTGTTCCATGTTCATCCCATTGACCTAGTTAAAACATTCACAGCTTCTTTCCTTAGAATTACAAGCTTGGGAAGTGTTCTTTTCAACCTAAAATGATTACCTGTTATTCATCCGCTTTTCCTTCAAAGCTGCTTGGCCTTTTTTCTCTCCTGGGATTTCAGTTTTCTGGGCTTAGGAATGACAAGAAGTTGGCAGTGTCTTAAAAATAAATGCAGGGGGTGAGGGGTAGGTAGGACTGGTAACCTGGGTCCTGTATGGTTTTTGACTTCTCTGTTTACTGCCAGATTTAACACTTGCCCCATTTAAAATGATCACTATTTCTCACATGAAAGATATATGGTTTGCCTTTTTAAAACACACCATTTGTCATGCAGAGACACACTCCCAGCATCGCACCTCACAGCGTGTGTACTTAGTGGTTGTGACTAATGAGAAAGCATCTACTGATATGCCTCTTTTGCAAAGTAAACCTAGTTGTGTCAGAAAGACATTATACTGATTCTGTAGTAAAATAGCTGCTCAGAAGAGAAGCAAATAGAAGAAAATAGAGCAGCACCTGTTCGCTATTTATATTAATTTCATGGTGCTGCTTTGAATTTCAAAAGCTGTATCAAAAAGTCATAATATGATGTGACAATCTTTACAAAGATGTCAGAGTTGAAAGAGATTGGCAGGGTTTCCCAGCGAGGAGGAAGTAATACCAAGTGACTGCGTAGTACACCCTCTTAATGAGGAGAATCTCTTTATTTGCTGTTTGCTTTTTAACACAGTGACTGGTCTGATTGGGAAGAACGCCCTGACTCTGCTGTCTGCCTATTTTGTGAAAAGCAAGCAGAAACAGTTGAGAAATTATGTGTCCACATGGAGGTGAGATATTTTAATTCATTTGAATTTTGTTTTGTTCTGACAGGGGGAAGCTGATCATGATTGCAATCTTAAAAGCTTATAAATTTAATTTGTCATTATCCTATTCCTAAAAGAGCTGTAAGCAGGGCACTTGGGTGGCTCAGTTGGTTAAGTATCCAACTCTTGGTTTCAGCTCATGTCATGAACTCAGAGTTGTGAGATCGAGCCCCACGTTGGGCTCCACACTCAGCGTGGAGTCTGCTTGAAAGATTCTCTCCCTCTGCCCCTCCTCCTGTGCTCACTCGTGCCCTCTCTCTCTCTCAAATAAATAAATAATTTTTTTATTAAAAAGAACATGCTTTAGGCAAAAAAAGAAGAGACAGGCAGATCCATCAAGGAGAACCAGAACTCAGGGCAATTTAGTACAATGCACAGGATCTGTGCAAACTGTTAGGGTGGGATTTCACAGACCACTGATGCCATCCTACCTCTGAGGTGTTTATGAGATAATTCTAGTTTAGAATGTGGGGCCTGCAACCATGATTAACAGTAGTCAAGACATGGACAGGTTCTGAGTCTTTTTTCACTGCTTGCTGTGCTAGTGAATAAGGAAAGCGGAAAGGGGAAAGTTCCCTTCACCAAGCCCTTGAGGGAAATGGGGCAGGGGGACATGGGGGATGTAGAGGCAGAGAGGGTATGGGGTGTGCTTGTGCAGCTCCTACCGTTTGGATTTGGAGGGAAGAAATTTGAGGGTATTTCCAGTTCATGTGTTCCCTTCTGGATGCCATTTTTATGTTATAATGAAGCTTGAAGCTAGTAGTTCTAAACCTTTTTTTCACCCCAGTATATCTGAGAGATGACACACTCCCAACATCTCTGATCCTCGGCTGGACGGTGGGGGTGAGGAGGGGAACATCTAATGAGTCATGACAGTATCGCAGCTTGGGGGTAGAGGGGTGATTATAATAAAAAAAAATATTACTGGATGATTCTGATGTGCTCTCCCTCCCCTCCCCCAGCCATCTCTGCCAACAGTGACACAGACTATCCTGTTTCACCCACCTTCTCCCCACTCGCATTCAGAAACACCGTTCTTAGTTCCATTAAAAAAAAGAAACTAGGGGCGCCTGGGTGGCTCAGTCGTTAAGCGTCTGCCTTCGACTCAGGTCATGATCCCAGGATCCTGGGATCCAGCCCCGCATCAGGCTCCCTGCTCGGAGGGAAGCCTGCTTCTCCCTCTCACACTCCCCCTGCTTGTGTTCCCTCTCTCGCTGTGTCTCTCACTGTCAAATAAATAAAGTCTTTTAAAAAAATAAATAATAAATAATTCTTTAAAAAAAGGAAACTAGAAGGTGTGTGAAAGGCCATGAGCATTTACCCTTATGAAAGCAGAGAGTCGTTTTCTCTGAAACAGGTTGCTAATAGTTTATGTGTATAGTTTCCAGTGTTTAACTTTAATTCATAATATCTTAATATCTTTGAATTGAAAGGAGTCTTAATACCCCAACCCTGTGTAGGAATTTCCTTTGCAACATCCTTGACCTGTGTCCTCAGCCTCTGCTCAGTCACTTTCCGTCATAAAGTACCATGGAATTCCTAATTATCGTGCCTCTGATGTTACACTGAATGCCTTCATAGGGAGTTAGATGGTCTTCATTCTCTGTAAGCTTTTAAGTTCAAACATTTACCCAGATGGACGATTACACGAGTGAAACAGAATAAGGCTGCATTGTAAAAATCAAAAGAAATGTAATTTATGGGAAGATGTCAGTGAAGAGAAATTTGTATTAAACAGCGTATTTAACAGCATAAAATGAAAAGCAGATTTGTAAAATTACCTATCTACTTGTGTAGCAAAGGACCTATATCCATAATTGTAGTCCAGGCACACAATATAGTAAGTAGGGCCACATCTTACTAGAGACTGAGGACACTTTTGTCAGACTGCAGAATGCATACATAGTAAATTGTGAAAACTGTAGATACAAACTGTGAATAATTAAAATGTTTGAACTGATTGGCATGACTTGTTTGGACTGTGCTTTAAAAAGTAGTTGGATGTGGTGGGGGGAAGCAGTTATATTTCGAATACTTCAAAAGCAGAACATGATGAACAGACTGAGTTTCAACAGTGTTCAAACTCCTATGAATAAGCCGTCTGTTTATAACTTCAGCTTAAAAGATTAAACAATTTATATGCTCACAGATATTCATTCCTTTTTTTAGGATGCTCACGAGTTTGATCTCCTTAAAATAAAGTCAGAACTTGGTGAGTTTGATTCAGAAGTTGTTTTCCATGATGCTGCGTTTTTATACACCATCCTGTAAATGATGCCTGTGTTCAGTAGTCGTGATGAGAGAGTGCACAGCCAAAATGTGTCTCTCCACAGATGGTCTCACGGGATTGCCTGAAGCAATGATTCACAACCATTTTGAACTGTAATATTCAAATATGGTTTTTTATTTCATATGGTCTTTCTTCTTTCCTACATATATGAATGCTTCAAATAAAATACAAGTTAAGGGTTAGTATCTATTATAAATAAAGTGGAGGGAGCTAACGGAAAGACCATGGATTTTGAAGTCAGACTAGAGTTCATATTCCAGCTCCAGCACTTACTGGCTGTGTGACATAAGGCCTCGGGTCAACAGAATGTGAAGGGAGTAGATAATGTATATAAAATACCTACTGTACTGCTTGGCAGTGTAGCTAGATTATTTATCACAGATGGACCCAATTGCATCATTCTCAGTATCAGTATGATGGAAAGATTAGGGTCATGAAGATGTAAATTACTGACTTGCTAATGGATCAAAGACAGTAGAAAGCTCACTTCCCACACCTCAGCTTACTACTTTCCTAGACTCTGGAATGTGTTGCTTTACTTTGCTGTTCTTACAGACATGTATATATGTCAAATGTTGGCTCTACCACCCACTAGCTGTGCAACCTTGGACAGTTTCCTAATAGATAATGTGCGTATGATAATACTACCTATGTGGTAGAGTTTTGCAAGAATTAAACATATTAATGCATGGAAACTGATTAGAACAGTGCCTAGCACATAAGCCCTATATAAGTATTGGCTGTTATTGTTTGGTATCTATTATTCTTTTTTTTTTTTTTAAAGATTTTATTTATTTATTCATAAGAGACAGAGAGAGAGAGAGACAGGCTCCCCGCTGAGCGAGGAGCCCGATGCGGGACTCAATCCCAGGACCCTGGGATCATGACCTGAGCCGAAGGCAGACACTTAACCATCTGAGCCACCCAGGCACCCCTTGTATCTATTATTCTTTATAATTGTACTGCCTCTTCAGGTTGGTTAATAAAGAGAAGTGGCTCGGGCACTTGGGTGGTTCAGCATTTGACTTCGGTTGACATCAGTTAAGCATTTGACTTCGGCTCAGGTCATGATCTCAGGGTCCTGGGATCGAGCCCCACCTCGGGCTCCATGCTCAGTGCAGACTCTGCTTGTCCGTGTGCCCCTCCCCCTGCTCATACTCACTCTCTCTCCCTCTTTCAAAGAAAATAAATAAAATCTTTTTTTAAAAAAGGAGACATGGCTCTTTTAAAAAATTATAACAGTACAAAAATGGGTCTGACCAGTTGTCTAATGATTGTATAAACTATCATTTTCAGGATTAAATTTCTACCAACAAGTGAAACTGGTCAATTTCATTCGGAGGCAAATTCACCAATGTAGATGTTATGGCTGCCATGTGAAATTCAAATCCAAAGCAGAGTTAAGGACTCATATGGAAGAAGCTAAACATACATCACTGCTTCCTGAAAGAAAGACATGGGATCAACCAGAGTGAGTACTACTCAACCAAACATATACTTCTTAGCTCCATATCTCTTACTTGTTTTTATTCAATTCTCCAAACCTAAATAAAAGAGAAACATACATGTATAGAAAAAAGTAAAAATCTTCAAAAACCTTATTTTTAAAGGAATCCCACTTTTATAAGTGTAACCAGATTTTGTGGTATGAAGATAAAGATGTAGATATAGAAGTATAGATTTTTCCATTATATTTTGTTAACAACAGAATATTGTAAGCATGTTTCTATATCTAATACATATCGATTGCATCATTTTTAATGGTTGTCAAATATCCCATTCAATAGATATACCCTAATTTGCTAGATATTGAGGTTGTTTCTTGCATTTTGCTCTTTTAAATAGTAATACAATGAGTATCCATCCATATGCCTGCATTGTTGCACACTTACCCAATTTTTCTTTTAGATAAACTCCTAGAAATAAAATTACTCTGTCAAAGAGTACACAACTATTAGGGTTTTTGGTATATATTTTTCATCTCAGCACTTTATAAATGTTAAGCAGTTGGTCCACTGATCTGTACTATGGAGGTGGTATCAGACTTCTTTGCCAGTTCAGCCATCTGGGCTGGTTCTCATAGTCTGGACAACTTTAGCTGAGAGAACCTCTGAGAGGTTGTAGGGTTCTAGCTGCCTGGAGGTTCCTCTCTTCTTAGGAAATGTTAAATAAGCCTCCTCCCTCCCCCGCCCCCAACTCTTCCCCAACACTAGCCCCAAAGCTCTAGATTTTCCTCTAGAAAATCCCAGATTTCAGGGCACCTGGGTGGTTCAGTCAGTTAAGTGTCCAACTCTTGGTTTCGGCTCAGGTCATGATCATAGTAGGGTCATGAGATCGAGCCCCACATCAGGTTCTGCACTCAGCATGAAATCTACTTGAGATTCTCCTTCTGCCCCTCTGCCTGCTCACACTCACGTGCTCTCTCTGTCTCCCTCTCTCTCTCTAAAATAAATAAATACAATCTTTTAAAAAAAGAAAGAAAATCCCAGATTTGTGAGAGGCAAAGTCGGTCCTGGATTGCCTGAGACCCTGTTCCTGTAATTCTTAAATAAAGTGAAATCTTTAGAGATACTCCAGAACTAACTCCTAAGTGTGTCCAGAAAAGGAACCTGAAAAATAGACTTAAAATTCTATAGATGTTTTAATTTTTGATCACCTAGAATGAAGGAACCAGTAGTGATTAAGTTGGGAAGAACACACACACGTTCAAGGGAAACAATGTTTTCATCAGATATTTAAAGGATTCATGTATGAAAAAGTAGCCATATTTGAGTTTTGGTAATCTGTAGGGAAGAACTGGGACCTTTGAGTAGAAATGAAGGGGATGTCATTTTTAGCTTCATCCATGGCGCTCTATCTGTCTAACAACTAGAGCTGTCCAGTACTGGAGTAAGCTGCCTTTCGAGATAGTTTTTGTGGGACTATCAAGCACAGGCTGAATGGGCAGCTAGCAAGGATACTGGTAAGACTGATACCAGCCAGTAAAGGTCAAAGTAAAAGTAATTCAGAAGTTGTCTCCCATACCACCTTTGCAAAATGCTGTCGAAATTGTTGGCAAGGAAACCTAGCAGAATTATAGTAAAGTGTATGTTCAACTGCCTAGAAACTTTACTGGATAATTTATAGTTTGGTTGTTCAGTATATCTGTGGTTGTTTTCAGGTATTATTTTCCAACCTATGAAAATGACACTCTACTGTGTACACTGTCTGACAGTGAAAGTGACCTGACAGCTCAGGAACAAAATGGAAATATTACCATCATCAGTGAAGATACATCTAAACTGCATGCTTTGAAACAAAGTAGTATTTTGAACCAGTTGCTACTACAAGAGGGCTTGAAAAACTAGAAGAAAATGCCACAGAAGCAACTTTTCATGTTTTTCTCTTATGAAACAAACTCAGAAAAATAGTTTAAATTTGAACATTAGCAAAGGATTAGTCCTTGGTGAAATAAAATTTTTAAAAAGTACTTTGCAAAAAATAAAATGAGGACTTTTTGTATTTTTGGCTATAAGTTTTACTATGTAATCATTATAAATGATCTCATTTCATTAGACTCGATTATCTATAATAAGGAGGACATGCGGGGCACCTGGCTGGCTCAACCGGCAGAGCATGTGACTCTTGATCTTGGGGTTATGAGTTCGAGCCCCACGTTAGGTGAAGAGATTACTAAAAAAAAATATTTTTTTAATAAGGAGGACATGTAAATCACAAAGAATTGAAGTGTTCAAATTATTTATAAAGTTAGTTTCAGCCAGTAATTTCAATTTCCTCCCCCACAGGCTGTCTTCATCCAATAAGTCACAAAATTTGACTACACTCGGTAAACTTTAAATGTAGTGACCAAAAGAGGAGCCACAAAAGAAAGGAAAAATGGTCAAAGACCTGGAGAATGCATAAATTAGAAGCAATTTCAGAAAAGTCCAGATCTGACTATATTATCATTACTGCTTTCTACCTAGAGTAACTCCAAACTCCCTAAAATGGGCATCAAGCCTCTTGTCTTCTACAATGTATATATCATTAGCAGATCAATACCATTTTTAAAAAACATAAACACAAAACCATTGTGACATCTAACAAAATTAACAATACCTTCTTAATATCCTATGTTTTCAATTTTCCCTCACTGTCTCAGAATGTCCTTTTACAGTATTATCAGTTACAGGACAAATACTGTATACTTCCTAATCAGATGCACAGAGGATGACAAAATATCATGCTTAAGGATTCCTCCCAAAAATGTGTAACACAAATATAACAAACATTAATCAAACCCAAACTGAGGGACAATCTACCAAATAATTGGCCTTTATTCTTCAAAAGTCAAGGTCATGAAAAACAAAGACTGAAATACTCTTCTAGATTAAAGAAAACTTCAGAGATAATACTACATGTAATCCTGGATTGGATTCTGGACCAAGAAAAAATTTTCTTTTGCTATAAAAGATCTAGTGGGACAAATGGCACACTTTTAATAAGGTTGTAGCTAATGTTAATTGGTGTTAATTTCCAGATTTTGATAATTGTACTGTGATTATGTAGGAGAACGTCCATGTCTTTAGATAATACACAGTGAAACTTACAGGTAAAGGAGCATTTTTGGTTGCAACTTACTCTCAAAAAACAAATGTGAATATGTAGACAGAAAAATGCTGAAGTGAATGTGATAGGTTGTTAACATTTGGGGAATCTAGGTGAAGGTTATATAGCAATTCTTTGTACTATGGCAACTTTTCTGTAAGTCTAAAATGCCTTTACAGTTGGTTTGTTTAAGTCAGGTCCCATGGGGCACCTGGGTGGCTCAGTCGGTTGGGCGGCTACCTTCAGCTCAAGTCATGATCCCAGGATACTGGGATCGAGCCCGGGGTCAGACTCCCTGCTCAGCGGGGAGTCTGCTTCTCCCTCTCCCTCTGCCCCCCCCCTCATGCTCACACACTCTCTCTCTCTCAAATAAATCAATAAAATCTTTAAAAAAAAAAAATCAGGTCCCAGGTGAGATTCATGCATTGCCTTTGGTTGGTATGGTTCTTAAGGGTCTTAAAATCTATACAGTTCATGCTCCCTCTTAAAATGCCACTTTTTTGGGCGCCTGGGTGGCTCAGTTGGTTAAAATGCCACTTTTTTGTTAAAGAAACTGAGCCCTTTGTCTCACTTTCTGAGTTTGGATGATCATATGCTCTTTGTGTCATTTAACATGTTTCTCTATCACCGCTTTTTCCTGCCAACTGATAGATTTAAGAAGTTCGAATAAATTTGTGTTCAAAATTTGTTTGCACAAATAATTTATAAGAAATACTGTTGCTGTTGCATCACATCAGGCACATAATATCCCTTGTACCAGTTTTAGAGATTTTAGAGCTGACAGTCCACTCAGGTATTGTCAGTCAATGCATCATTATAAAGTTCCCCATCAGTCTTTTATCTAACTCATTTGATACTCACTGGTAATTGCTACCTATTATTTTTTCTAGTGACTTGCAAAATGATGGTTTTCTAATGCTATCGTTTACAGTGCATTCTTTATACAGCATGGGTGCTATGGAGTACTGGAGTTTGAAGTTCTAGTTTTCAGCTGTTAATACCAGCCTATGTAGGCAGTGCCCAAAGACTAATCTTGAAGTCATGTGGCCTGTCAAGAGTCTCAAGAGTCATCCCCCACCGTGTGATCCAAAAATGACTAGATTTGTAAATTTTAGAGGCTCTGACCATGGCTTTGGATTTCCAAGCCTCCAACTTTGCAGACACCTACACAAGTCTTTTATTTAAAACAAAGCAGAGAGGCGCCTGGGTGGCTTAGTCAGTTAAGTGTCTACTCAGGTCATGATCTCAGGGTCCTGGGATCTTGCCCCGCATTGGGCTCTCTGCCCAGCGGTGAGTCTGCTACTCCCTCTCACTCTCCCTCTGTGCGCTCTCTCCATCTCAAATAAATAAATAAAATCTTAAAAAAAAAAAAAAAAAAAAGGAAAGGGGCTCCTGGGTAGCTCAGTTGGTTGAGTGTCCCACTCAGTTTTGACTCAGGTCATGATCTCAGGGTCATGAGATAGAGCCCCACTTCAGGCTGTGTGCTCAGTGGGGAGTCTGGGGTGTCTGCCTGGGACTCTCTCTCCCTCTACCCCTTCCCCCCCAAAATAAATAAATAAATCTTAAAAAAAAAAAGGCAAAGAAATAGAAGCCCTTATTATAATGGAAAATGCCTAAGTTAAAGACACAATTGAGTTAAATTGTTTTAAACCCGAAGATCTAAAGAAGGCAGTTAGTCCTGTGCCTAGAACCTTGTGTGTCTAGGCAGATTTGTTCAGGAAATCAGGTAATGTGTAGAGTGTTTCTAGAATGTGCTTCAGTTTTAGAACAGGAGCAATGAAAGAATGAGAACAAAATTAAGAATAATTAAGCTTGTGAAGGAGAAAGGTTTTTTTGGAGAAAGTTTTTGGAGATAAAGTTGAGATCTTAGAGAACAGATCAGATGGATATAAAAGGAAAAATGAAATTGAAGGACAGATAAAAGGGAAAAGATGATGTACTTAGGTTTAATTCATATAAGAGGTTATTTTTAAAATGAGTAGATGTTTTGGAGGTTTGGGTTTTTTTTTTTTAGCTCAGAAATAATAACTTGGTCCCAAAAAAATCAAACAAGAATAGAAGCAAAATCACAGCCGACTGTGCTGACTCTCAGAGGGAGCAAGAATATAGACCACTACTGGCAAAGTACTCTCTTAGAGCTACACAGAGAATAGAGACTACTTGCCAAGAACTATTGGGAATTCCTCCTTAAAGTTTGGGACACTGATGCCAGGTGTACCCTGAAAGGTTGGACAGTTCAAAAGGGGAGGATCAGTCAGATGGAAGTACACTATTCAAGGGATTATTGAATGGGTTCCCAGATGTCACTAAAATTGTAAATAGGAATACAAGTGCTGTCTATACCCAGAGGGAACAGGCTGAGAAATTTTGAAATTTTAGACTGTAAATGAAGGCAACCAGAAAGATGAAACATAACAGAGAGCCAATCAGGACAGTGATAAATGGAATCCAAGCCCGGATTGGCTGTTAGCCTAATCACAAAATGCATGCTGATTATCTCAGAAAGGTGAGAGTGGCCAAGGTTTTTTTTTGAACAATGGTTGCTTTTGGCCGAGCAGACCTAGTGATTTATCTCTCAAAACAGAAGACCCCATTAGACAAAATCTAGAACAGAATGTCAGGTAAGTACATGTCTAGGCCAGAAAGAAGAGAAAGATAAAAAAAGGAAGAAAGAAAAAAAGAGGCATCAGATTCTACAAATACTAGGCCTTTATTAGGGAAATTTAACTTACTAGGAGGTAAGTTAAACTGTGACAAATCCAGCTGTTCACCTTGAAAAGTATAGAGGGGAAGTCAAGCCCTAGGACATATCCACTATTGCTGACAAAGGCAGAGTGGAGGGAAATACTCCTGGAGGCCTGGACCAATCAAAAGCAAGGGAAGGTGGAGTGCTGAGGAGGGCTCCACAGAGGTATCTTTCCTCACCAGTGCAATTAATCTGGTAGTCCAGTTGCCCCCAGTATTCGTTCTCCCTCTCTTGAATAGGTTTAGTTGGGTATATGGCAGACTAGAATGAAGACTACACTTCCTAGCTTCTCTTACAGCTCAGGATACTTGTGTGTCTACATTGTGGTAAATGAGATGTAAACAGAAGAGTCAAGGGTGACAGCTTCTAAGAGTCTTCCTTAAGATACTAGATGCAGCACTCTCTGCTTTCCTTTCATCCCTTCCTGCTCCTGTCGCTGAAGATATCTGCATATGGGACAGGGAAGTCAAACCAAGCATGATGGGGCAACAGTGTCAAAGGAATCTGGATAACACCAGCCCTCAAACGCTGACCTAGATGTTTATGTGAGTGGAATAAACATCTACCTTTCCACTGTTACTTTGGGGTTTTTGTCATTCATAGCTGAACCTAGAGATTCAGCTGCAGAAATGTCCATAGCAGCTTTAGTTCAGGAATCTGTGAGGATGTTTTCTGGTTGAAAAAAAACGAGGGACTGGGGAGCCTGGGTGGCTCAGTCGTTAAGCGTCTGCCTTTGGCTCAGGTCATGATCCCAGGGTCCTGGGATCGAGCCCCACATCGGGCTCCCTGCTCGGCGGGAAGCCTGCTTCTCCCTCTCCCGCTCCCGCTGCTTGTGTTCCCTCTCTCGCTATGTCTCTCTGTGTCAAATAAATAAAATCTTTTTTAAAAAAGAAAAAAACAAGGGAGTGAAAGAGAGGCTACCCTTACAAGACAGGCTTTACAGGCATGTCATTCCACAACGAAGACCAACAGCAGGAGCCAGGGTGGAAACCGTGTGGTTATTTAGAGCCTAGATCCCACAGATCAGGCAGGGGATATTGTAGACAGAAGGCTCAAAGGGGAAAGGAAAAGTAAAACGGTCTTTAAGATTCGAGATGGAAAAGAAAGACCTCTCAAAGCAGACTCATGATTGGGCTTGCCATCACTGGAGATTTCTAAACTTTGCAAGAATGCAAATATCTTACAAGGGAGAAAGATTCACCTCTGCCCTCTAAAGTTCTTCAGCTGGTTCTGCAAAATAAACTGACAACAGAGAGATTAATATTAGAAAAAATATACGAAGTTATTTGATGTTGGGGCACGTGGGTGGCACAGGCAAGCGGCTGCCTTCAGCTCGGGTCGTGATCCTGGGGTCCTGGAATCGAGTCCCACATCAGGTTCCTTGCTCAGCAGGGAGTCTGCTTCTCTCCCTCTGCCTGCTGTTCCCCCTGCTTGTCCCCTCTCTCTCTCTGTGTCAAATAAATAAATCTTTTAAAAAAATTTTTTTTTAATTATTTGATATTAGAAGTTTTACACAGGGGTGCCTGGGTGGCTCAGTTGGTTAAGTATCTGGGAGATTCCTCCCAATCGAGTTTGGTGTTAAGTGTTTTGATGATACTCTTTAAAAAGTGAGGTATACCAGGGGCGCCTAGGTGGCACAGTCGGTTAAGCATCCAACTCTTAGTTTCCACTCAGGTCGTGATCTCAGGGTTATGAGATCAAGCCCCAAGTCAGGGTCCACGCTCAGCACAGAGTCTGCTTGAGATTCTCTCTCTCCCTCACCCCTCAGCCCCCTCCCCCAGCTTGCACTCTCTCTCTCTCTCTCTCTCTCTCTCTCAAATAAATAAATAAATCTTAAAAAAAAAAAAAGTCCTTAAAAACTGAGGTATATCAGAAACTTGGTGTATAATTAAACTTTTAAGATTCTGAAAAAAGCCACACCAGTGGTTCTAGTGAGACCCTGTCCAGGTTGCTGAAAGAACTACAGTGCTGTCCAAGGCATGAAGAACCCATCTGGTTCAGAATGAACAGCATCAGAAGGATGAGTTTTAGATTTGAATGTCTTTAACTCAAGCATATAAGAGAATCTAATCTTTCAACTTTTTCTCCCTGGGAAATTCACAATGGTAGAGGGGTTATATTTAAATTGGAGGACATCAATATTTTACTGAAATTTTTTTATTGAAGTATCTTTACATTGTCATATAATGTCTTTTCAGAGCCTCTGCTAGACTGTCCAAACAACATGGTTAGACATAATTAGGACTGCAAAGTGAACTGGGGAACTTCCAGCTGGGGTTCAGCTTGGCCCTGGAATTAGTTCAGTCACTGAATTGCCTTCCGAGGGCAATAGCTATGCTCATCAGCCATTCGGATGGGAAAAGCGGGGGGATGTGCTTGTGGTGGGAGCAGTACTTTCAGGATAGATTGCTGGTCTCCTGCCAAGGAGATGGTCACACCCTTGTTGGCCCTGAATTTAATGGTTAAGCCCAATGAGCTAAGAGAACAAAAAACCCTGGGAGTGTTGGGCACCTAGCACCTTGTTTCCACTAGAAAAGGAATCCATTACAATAACTTTCTTGGTTTCTTTCTGCCCCCCTGTCACTGCTGTGAGTGAGGAGAATGAATTTTCTGACTGGAACAGGAACTAGGCATCTATGACTCAGCCCCTTCCTCCTCCTTTTTCTCTTTCGGATATGTCTGTCTGCCGAGAGAGCACATCCTGTTCTCCTCCATTCTGCACACTTTAGAGTGGCAGGCTCTGCCTGTGAAGTTGAAGGCCTGCAGTTACCCAACACTGTCTGTGACTGTGTGGATAAATCTGCCTAACTTTGGGGTTCATTGTTAGTGCCCACAACTATATGCCATGCTCTCCAACAGCATCTTTATTAGTAGTAAGGATGATATTTCATCTCTGTCTGCGTGACTCATGTATCACCTGGCCCCTCTGGAAGGTACACAGTCTCTCGGGATGGTAGGTATAGTCAGGATTACTAGGAAACCACGTCTTGGAGAGTTACTGGTAAATACTCTTGAGTCCTGGCAGTCAGGAGGCAAAATAGACTTAGTTCCAGTCCAGGACTAAGGCTGGGCGATAAAGCCAGAGAATTCTAGATTATCAATGGTGAGCTAGCTGCACGTATACTTTTTGAAAGATCTTTAGAACTAGGGTCTTAGGTTGAGTTCCACAAAAAACAGACCTTAAGAGAACAACTTGTGTGCAGATCATTTACTCGACAGGTAGACTCAGGAAATGTCAGTATAGGAAGTAAAAAATGAAACGGAAGGAGCACAAAAGTGTGCATTAATGAAGTTACTGCTATGGGAACTGGAGTTCAACCTTACTGAGGACTTCTGAGGGATTGCATAGAACACTTAGAGTGGCCCTCCACCCACCACTACCACTACCAGCAAAAGAGCTGGGCTGTTGATCCACCAGCCCCCATTGGTCGAGGATCTAGGACTGCTCCCGTGGCATAAATTGCCTGGCCCTCCCAGCCTGCCTTGCACGTTGGTCTAGTGCCTTACACAAAGACTGAGGAAGCAGTAGTGCAAAAGGACACTAACAGTAACTGCTACGAATATAGATGTTGCATGACCACAAAAGAAACATTTTATGTAGAATTTAGCTGTCCTCACAACTTTTCCATATATCACTGACCTGACCCTCAAAACAATGTTATGAGCTCTCTAGTCAGGAATGTTTAGCCTCATCAAGGGTAAAGACATGATGAGATAACTGAGGAACAGAGAGATGGGGACTTGTCCAAAAGATAAAAGCCCCACCAAGTATTTTGTATTTTAATAACAAAATAATATATGGGAATTTAAAATGAAACAAAGCCGAGTCCTGGACTTCTTTACTGAATGGAGGAATAGCGATTCTTTTTGAAAGGACGGACTCAAACTTGAATCAGAACCAAGAATGGATTCTTTAAAATGTTAAGTGCTTTGCTGACTTCATATGCAGAATTAACGCACCAGTCCCCTTTCATCAAGGGCATCAAACTGCAGCTATTGTTTGCCCAGTCTGCAAAAATAGCCATCCTACATCCTTGAAGTTTAATTCAACTCTTTCAATAAGCTTTAGATGATGGATAAGCTAGAGGATTAAACCAGGAGCTGCAGTTGAACTCTTATGCCTCATAATTGATACTTTGAAAAGCTAAAACATGTTCACTTCCTGATGATAGCAATTTGCAAGATTGAATGACATTGCAAGCATATTAATTCAAACTGAAAACATTCAGCTAAGTTAATATTAATTTCACAGTGTTCTGAGATTCAAGTGAAGCTGACTTCTGTTGGGCTTATAAAATTAGGCTACAGAAAACAGGCTTTTTTTGAAGATAATTTCAGTCAGTTGACTTGGATACAGGGTGAGCAGTGAATCAGTCTAATGAAATCATAGATTTTCATTTTGGTGTTTTCATCATTTGGAAAACATTAAAAAAGCAAAAGAATATGCTGTGGTAAATTATAAAAACTAAAAAAAAAAAAAAAAAAATTAAAGGAGGAAGAGAAAGTGAAAGACACCAAAACCCAAAAATTCTTAATCTCTTACTCTCACAAAAGGCAACCCACTCCAACACCTCCATCATTGCCTACAAAGATAATGTCCAAAGCCTGGCACTTGAGACCTCTCAGAATCTGGTCACAACTACCTCCTCCATCATCCAATCCATCATTAAGTCCAGTCAGTTCTATGCCCCAAATGCATCTCCTCAGGCTGTACCACCCCTGGATTAAACCACTACAACATTCTACTAGTTAGGCTCCCTCCTTCCATGATGGCCTCTTCAGTCTGTCCTCCTCATACAGCTAGAGTGATCTTTAACAATCCTTCCATGGTATAATGAATTTTGGGGTTACTTACCCAGCACTCACTTCCCTTTTCTTTCTTTCCTAAATGTTTCCAAATTATCTTGGGAGGACCACTCCACCCTCACTAAGTAGCAACATGCCATTTGGGATTGACCCCTGCCCTAGCGACAGGAGGGAGGGAGTCCTGCCTGGAGTTTGAGCTTCACTGCCAAGATTGGGTGATGCAGAGAGGTGCCCACTGTGACTGGCCCAGGCTGATCCAATCAGATTGAAGGTGAGGGATTCTGTTCATTGGCTTACAGAAGCTGGACTCTCCCTCTCCTTGTGAAAAAAAGAAACAGGTACCATGGTTGATGCCAAAACCATCTTGTCATCTTGAGAGAAGGACTCTCAGAGAAGAGGAAAGGCAAGATGAAATGAAACATCACCTCAAGACTTTGCAGTTACTCAGGCCAATAAATTCCCTTTATTGCTTGAACCCTTTAAGTGGGGTTTTCTATTACATACATGAGAGTGTCTGAGCTTATATACATGGCTTCCCGTTGAACATGGAATCAAGTGTAAACTTCTTACGTGACCCCCAAAGCCCTCCTGATTTGGACCTAGCCACATCTCCAACCTCGTCCCTTGCCACTCTCCTGCATGCCCACTACTCTTCAGGCCTCCTTGAACAGACAACACTTCTTCCCACCTCAGTGTTTTCGCACATGTTCTCTTTGTCTGGATATTCTTGTGCGGACTCTTTATATCACCGTCTTCTTATCATCCAGGCCTCAATGTCACCATCACATGCTTGTCCATTCCAGTTTCGAGTCCTACACTATCTTGGTTGCTGCCACTGTAGTTTCAATTTCAGCAACCCCATGAGAAAAGAACTGGGAGAAGGCCAGGCTGTGAGTTGGAAATATTCTTGGTGCCACAAGTCCAATATGCATCTGGTCCCTCCCCACTCTCACTTCTGAGGAAAAAAATGAATGTGTGGGGACATCACATTTTTCTGGGGTTAGGATGGAGAATTTTATTCCCAAGAATGCCAAGAGGCTGCTCGCCATGAGACAAAAGCTGGACTGGACTTTGCTGCCAGCTGTGTGGGATCTAGAAGGCCTTGTGCTGGAAGCTGGTGCAACGGTGCCCGAGGAGAAGGTGAGAGTTCCAGAGGGCAGCAAGTCAGGAGAAGACTGGCAAGAGACTACAGGGCTTAGAGAGCAAGCAGTCTCTTCAGCACCGAAGGGAGGGTGAAGAGGACTTTAATGATATTTTTATGGACAGCAACACATGGTGTACTGGTGTCTTCCCTAAAAACGTTCCTGGGGAAGCAGAAAATCGGGTTCCCAGGGAGAAAGGGGAAATGGAGAGTTACTGTGTGATGGTTACAGAGTTTCTGTTTAAATAATGACAGAGCTCCAGAAATAGTGGTGATAGTTGTACAACATTGTGAATTTTTTTTGAGAGAGAAAGTGGGGGTGGGGGCAGGCAGGGGAGGGGCAGAGGGAGAGGGAGAATCCTAAGCAGGCTCCACACCCAGTGCAGAGCCCCACATAGGGCCACCATCCCGAGATCATGACTGAGCCGAAATCAAGAGTCAGATGCTTAACAGACTGAGCCACCCAGGCGCCTCCAACATTGTGAATTTATTTATTTATTTTTTTTTTTTTTTTTTTTTTTTTTTTAATTTTAGAGAGAGCACGAGCACAAGCAGGGGGAGAGGGAGAGGGAGAAGCAGGCTCCCCGCTGAGCAGGGAGCCCAATGTGGGGCTCCATCCCAGGACCCAGGGATCATGACCTGAGCTGACGGCAGATGCTTAACCAACTGAGCCAGCCAGGCGCCCAACATTGTGAATTTAATTAACAACACTGAATTTTTTATTTTAAAATGTTTGAAATGATCAATTTTATGTTATGTATATTTTACCACAATAAGAAAAAGATTAAAAAATAAGCTGAAAATAAGCAAAGGACCTGAACATTTTTCCAAAGAAGGTCAATAGGCACATGAAAAGATGCTCAACATCACCAGTTATTAGGGAAATGCAAATTAAAACCACAATGAGATATCACCTCATAATGCTGACATATCACCTGTTAGAATGGCCATCATCAAAAAGAGCTAATAAATGTTGGTATGGATGTGGAGAAAAGGGAAGCCTTGTGAACTGTTGGGATTGTAAATTGGTACAACTGCTATGGAAAACAGTAAAAAGAGAGGGGCACCTGGCTGACTCAGTCAGTGGAACATGCAACTCTTGATCTCAGGGTTGTAAGTTCAAGCCCCATGTTGGGTATAGAGATAACTTAAAAATAAAATCTTTAAGCGGTGCCTGGGTGGCTCAGTCAGTTAGGCATCCAACTCTTGATTTCGGCTCAGGTCATGATCTTGAGGTCATGGGATCGAGCCCTGTGTTGGGCTCCATGCTCAGTGGGGAGTGTGCTTGAGATTCTCTCTCTCCCTCTGCCCCTCCCCCTGCTCACGCTCTCTCTCTTTCTCTCTCAAAGAGATATTTATTTCTCAAAGAAATAAATAAATCTAAAATAAAATAAAATCTTTAAAAAATAGAAAGAGACCTACCATATGATCCAGCAATTCCACTTCTGGAAATACATCCAAAGGAAATGAAAACACTAACTTGAAGATATATCTGCACTCCCCATGTTCATAGCAGCATTATTTATAATACCCAAGACATGGAAACAACCTAAGTGTCCATCAATGGATGAATGAATAAAGAAGTTTGGGTATATATAAGTACATACATACAATGGAATGTCATTAAGCCATAAATGCACTAGAGGAAAATTTACTATTTGCAACAACATGGATGGACCTTGATGGCCTTATGCTAAGTGGAATAAGTCGGACAGAGAAAAGCAAACACTGTATGATCTCACAGGTGGAATCTAAAACAAACTCATTAAAAGATTAGACTTGTGGTTATGAGAGGTACAGTGTTAAACTGGAGGCAGGTGGTCAAAAGGTACAAACTTGCAGTTATAAAATAAGTAAGTACTAGAGATGTAATGTACAACATGACGACTGTAGTTAGCATTGCTGTTTGATATATAGGAAGTTAAGAGAGTAAATCCTAAGAGTTCTCATCATAAGGAGAATTTTCTTTCTTTTTTCTTTTCTTTTAATATATTTATATGAAATGATGGATGCTAGTTGAACTTACTGTGGGAATCATTTCACAATATATATAAATCAAACCATCATGCTGTATGCCTTTAATACAGTGATGTATGTCAACTGTTTCTCAATAAACTGAGAAAAACATTTAAAAAATAAACTGGCTGTATAAAGGAGGAACTAGAGTAGGCCAAGCAGACCAAGAAAGAGGTTGGAACATCCATCTGATCAGAAGCTGATGAGAACTTCAACTAGGACAATGAAAATCAGGAAAAATTTGTAAGTAAAATGATCAGGACCAAATGCCTATTATTTTGGTCCTGCTGAATTTAAGGCATGTGGTGACACTCCATCTCCTTCTTGCACACACTCCCCACAAGGGGCTCACTGCTGGGGTCCCGCTCATTTTCCCTCAGCAGTCCCCTGCCAATTATGACATCACAAATTCAGACCCAGGGGGTCAAATCTACTGTTTTCAAAAGAAGTCAGAATCTGTATTTTTATGTGAAATTTCCTGATTTATAATTCCCGTCTCAGGGCTATTTCCTGTTTATGACTCTTGATATGGATGGCATGATAAAATAGGATAACAAATTCATATTGCACTGACTATAGACCAGATATGCACTTGGAATGTTTTAAAATTTTTATTTGTGTGTATTTATGGTATACATAATACACTAGAACAATGGTATCTATGTATTAAATCATAAAGAGTAATTTATAAAGAATGTGTATAGGGCCACCTGGGTGGCTCAGTTGGTTAAACGTCTGCCTTTGGCTCAGGTCATGATCCCAGGGTCCTGGGATCAAGCCCCGAATCTGGCTCCCTGCTCAGCGGGGAGCCTGCTTCTCTCACTCCTCCCTGCTCGCTTGTGCTTGCTGTCGATCTCTGTCACTCTTTTTTTCTCAAATAAATAAATAAAATCATTTTTAAAAGAATGTATATAATTTGGAGAAAGAATGAGGATATCCTGAGAAAACATCTTTTAATACATCTTAAGATAAAGGTATAGAATCAAAAAAGTTCAGAGAACCTCTGATGGAGACTATACCTCAACAGTATGTCATTAAGCCACAGTTCTCAAGCTTGGATGGACTGAAAAATCTGGTTTCAGATGCCCATCCCTAGATCTCACACACCACAGTTTCTGACTCACTAGGTCTAGGGTGGGAATAAGAAATCTGCCTTTCTAACAAGTGCCCTAAGTGATGTTGGGTCAAAAACCCATGAACCACACTTAAACACAGACATATTGTTAGGAGTAGAGGCTCTTGAGTCAAAAGGTCCTGGTTTCAAATCTTGGCTCTGACATTTATCAGCCATGGGACTTTGAGAAAGTTAACTTTAACTTCTGAAAGTCACAAATTTCTCATTTGTAATCTGGAAATAATACTAATGGCTACCTAATAAGTTTGTAAAACAATATTCAGCACATAGGGAAGGTAAAGTAAATATTAACTATTTTGTTATGATTGATTAATTCTTAAGCTCTGTGGAGGGAGCTGAAGTGTTTTTAGGGCAAGGTGAGCTACCCTGTTTCTTTTGTCGTCCATCTTATAAAGAGCCTTTGTCTGAGCAGGACTCCTCCCTTTTATCACGACCTCCTTTGTCTGTTCTCAAATTCTTTTCCTCTTCAAAGCTGCCCTTGATGTTCTTTTTAACTTGACTTCATCTACATAAAAACATTCACAGACATGGGTGCTCATCATACTAATCTCTCTACTATGAATATGTTTGAAATTTTCCTTAAAAAAAAAAAGCCTTTTAAAGTCTTTGTTCACATGGGGGCGCCTGGGTGGCTCAGGCGTTAAGCTTCTGCCTTCGGCTCAGGTCATGATCCCAGGGTCCTGGGATGGAGCCCCGCATCGCGCTCCCTGCTCAGCGGGAAGCCTGCTTCTCCCTCTCCCACTCCCCCTGCTTGTGTTCCCTCTCTCGCTGTGTCTCTCTTTCAAATAAATAAATAAAATCTTTAAAAAAAAAAAAAAAAAAGTCTTTTTTCACAGGAACTGCTCTAAACTTTACCCTCCGTATGAGAGCTCTGACTAATATCACCTGAAATTTACACCTGGGCAGTGAATTTTAGGCACCATCTCTTGAACTCTCCTCATACATACAAGGTACATAGAAGGTCTGAGACTCATTCATGACCCTAGCAGGGCATTCTCTGTGAAGAACATCAACCGTCCTAGCACATATAACGTCCATCTGTCAGGGCTGTCAGAGTCTGCAGGCAGACTGCCATCTTACTGCTGGGATGATCCAGTTGGCTAGCGCTGTCCTGGGTTCTGGGGCCCCATCCCCAACTCCAACCAAGGCACCCCAGAGATAAAAGCAGATGATCCTGGAACAAAGTAAAAATAATTTAGCTAGATAAACATTCATTATTACTATTAGAAAATAAATTCAAAGCACATGCCCTAATTTCCATAACTCAGTGTCAACATCTTTGTAAAAAGGTACTAGATGGGCAAGTGTAACTTAAAAGTTACCCAAAAAGTTAAAAAAAAAAAAATACCAGCAAGCGATTTTCTAGTCTCAAATGTTTGAAAACCTCATTCTCCAAAATATAAAAATTCCAAGTGAAACATCCCCAAAGCTAATACTATTAGGGTTTAGGCTATGCTGCTATAACAAAAAAAAACCCAAGGATACATTGGTTTACCTCAGGGTCTATTTGTCTCTCTTATCACAGTCTTGAGGTGCTCCAGGGTGGTAGGGCTGCATGGCCATCCCTGCACAGGGCTTCCAACCCAGTCAGGAGGAGGAAGGGGAAGAGCCACAGAGTATATGAGTGTTTCTTTCTGGGTGCACATCTGAGAAGGGCACAAATCCCTTCCACTGACTCTCCACACACTGTCCACTCCACTGGACAGAACTGATACACATAAGCCACACTTAACTGCAAGGTCTACTGGGAAATACAGTCACCAGCTGGGTGGCCACATGGCCAACCTAGACTCAGAGTCCTAGTATTAAAGAAAGGGAGAATAGAGGCTGGTGAACAACTAGCTGGTTCCTTCTAGATCTTCCTCACTTCTTGTACAGTGGAAGTGCAGAAACTTTTTAGGTTATACAAATCCTCAGAGGGAAGTCTGTTCCGGATGATTGTGAAGTATATAGTATTTGGAGTCTATCTGGGTACAAAACCTGGTTCTCTCACTAGCTGTGTACCCATAGGCAAGTTACATAACATCTATGTGCCTCCATTTTATTATGTGTATTTGGGAAATAATAATAGTACCTATCGCACAGGGTACCGTAAGAAATAAATGGGAATATATTTTTAAAGCATCTAACATAGTTTCCACAATGCAACCCCTATCAAAATCCTAATGGTATTTTTTTTGCAGAAATAGAAAATAAATCTTTCCTAAAATTCACATGGAATTTCAAGGCACCCAAATAGCCAAAACAATCTTGGAAAAGAAGAACAAAGTTGGAGATCTCACATTTCTTATTCTCAAAACATATCACAAAGCTACAGTAATCAAAGCAGCATGGTACTGGAATAAAGACCAACTTCCAGACCAGCGGTATAGAATAGAAAGCTCAGAAATAACAGTTTCTAGCATGTGTGAGGCACTTAATAAGTGTGCCATCATCATCATCATCATCACCACCACTAAGCTGGATTATTTTTTCCTCCTCCATATATTGCATACTGATGCCAGTCATTTAGTTCAGGTGCATTTATTTACTTCTTTATGGACTTTGAGTTTGGCAAGTGTTGACTGAGTACAATGAGAAATGTGATTTAGGCAGAGATTAATTGAGGAAGGGCAGGTTCCAACTTAGCCCCAAGGACTCAATCTGACAGAATCTTTTCTACTTTCCAAGGTTTTAAATAGATATGAAGGGACTTGGGGTGCCTGGGTGGCTCAGTTGGTTAAGTGTCTGCCTTCGGCTCAGGTCATGATCCCAGGGTCCTGGGTTCGAGTCCCACATCGGACTCCTTGCTCAGTGGGGAGACTGCTTCTCCCTCTTCCTGCCTCTCTCCCTACTTGTGCTCTCTCTCTCTCTAAAAATAAATAAATAAAATCTTAAAAAAAAAAAGAAGGGACTTATCTTTGTCTCATCATTGAGAGTTGTTGGACGGGCAGTGGTCCTCAAGTCTATAGGCAAAGGCACAGCTGACACAAGGCCAGTTCTGGGTCTCTACGGGCTGTTGTTAATAACTAGTACAGAGTCTTCAGAGCATGGGAGGCCAGATGGGGCTTGCGGTCTTGAATGCCACACTGCTGGATAAATCTTCCATATCTCACCACACAGACAATGAAACAGGTCAACAGTCTAAAGGGGGAACTTTATTGTGCAGATGATTTCAGAGCAAACTTGAGGTCAAGGAATAAAATGTTGGGCAGGCAGCTCAGAGGTCAAGGCCTGAGCATGCATTTTTCCACACCAGCTTCTGGAGTTTCAGAGGAGCTTAATGAGAGCCAACAAAATTTCTGAGCATTTGTTGGCAACTATGCCAGAGAGCTAGGTTGACATTCTCTCAGAGCAACATCACTTGATGTTCCAGGTGGAAGCTGTTTGTGTCTTTTCTCCTCTTAAATAATAACTACAATTCAAATATAATAAATGGTGATGAACAATTTGTTTTCCATTTCATATTGTAAAAGCGTTCATCCCGGTTTACAACACTCACACCGCTGCGAAAGTCTACTGCTGATTTTTATTTAAAGGTCCATGTCTGGAAAATGGTCTGCTTTCGGTCTTCCTTTTTACCAGGAGATAATTATAACTTCATCGACCTGCAAGGCGGTATAACTCTTACAGACACAGTTAAGAAGGGCGTACCGGCCATTCCTCTCCAGGATATGTGCTCTTCCTGCCGTATCTAGTGGAAAGATTCTATTGGAGTCCCCTTCTCTTCTCCCTTAACCACACCCAGAGCAGCTGGGGATGCCTTCCAGACTTCCAAACTGTAACAGGGAGCTGTCAGGCCATGAGTGTCTGAATCCTTGGTCTGTGGACCTCAGGGCAACCTGAACTTTGCAGAGAATTAACACAATAGGGAGACTTTTCCGTTTTCCCAGGAATTGGGCCATGATTTGGGCCATGATGAAAACCAGAACACTTGTGTGCCCCAACATGATCACCCTCCAGAGTCATGGAATGATCTGTATTTAGGTAAACAGGCATTAAATATTGGTGTGCACAATTCTGGACTTCAGTGAATACCAGTCCTGGTTGTCTTCGAGAACAACATGACAGACCACGGGCTGGGTCTGCATTGCAGTCTCAGCTATGGGTTTGAAACCTGGGGTCCCTGGACCCTCCCCCAGTGGATCCATAGCTAGAATTCAAAGAGTCTCTGAACATGAATGGGGAAAAATGACATCTTGATTTTCACCAACCTTAAACCGAAACATAACATTTTGTTCCACTACAAATGTAGGCAATACATCATTGTAGAATTAGCAGTGCGCCCAGCGGTCCTGCGGATCTGTCTCTTGCTTCAACAGTGTTTGGATGGAACAGACCCAGGGACGCCCCTCAAACCAGCCAACAACCACCCTCCAACCTCTTTTCCAGTCGCAACCTTGGGAGCCATCTTCTTGGCCACCCACTGCCTCCGGGACAAGCCAACAGCCAATTTCGAGCTTACCTTACCACCAATCAACCATGAGCTCCCAGATTCGTCAGAATTATTCCACCGAGGTGGAGGCCGCCATCAACCGCCTGGTCAACATGCATCTGTGGGCCTCCTACACCTAACTCTCTCTGGGCTTCTATTTCGACCGTGACGATGTGGCTCTGGAAGGTGTGGGCCACTTCTTCCGCGAGTTGGTTGAGGAGAAGTGCGAGGGCGCCGAGCGTCTCTTGAAGATGCAAAACCAGTGTGGCGGCCGTGCCCTCTTCCAGGACGTCCAGAAGCCGTCCCAAGATGAGTGGGGGAAGACCCTGGATGCCATGGAAGCTGCCCTGTTTCTGGAGAAGAGCCTGAACCAGGCCCTTTTGGATCTGCATGCCCTGGGTTCTGCCCGCGCAGACCCCCATCTCTGTGACTTCCTGGAGAACCACTTCCTAGATGAGGAGGTGAAACTCATCAAGAAGATGGGCGACCACCCGACTAACCTCCGCAGGCTGGCCGGCCCCCAGGCTGGACTGGGCGAGTATCTCTTCGAGAGGCTCACTCTCAAGCACGACTAGGAGCCTCTGGAGACCAGCAGCCTTTGAGGGGGCCCCTCTGACAGCCCCCTGGTGCCAGACTTGTGCCTCAGCCTCTCCCTGCAGCCACGAGGCAGCTTTTTAACCACCCTGGAGCCCTCTCCCAAGCCGTGGACCAAGTGGAAACAATAAAGCTTTTTGCAGCAAAAAAAAACAAAACAAAAAAAAAACAGTGCTTTTGATGATAGAAACCACAGATATATTCATGTCGCGTTCAGCAGTTGTAGACATCTCAAAATATCATCTATACTCATTAATACTTCAAAATTCAACAGTTACTGGGCTCACTACTGGATCTTGTTGAATGCAATAATAAGATGCACATATATTACTGTATCTTAAATACTTTCTAGTGTTTCTAGTTAACCGTATTTAACATTTCATTTGATTTTGTTTGTATTTAATTTTCTTTTTTGAAAAGTATTACTCTGAAAAGGTGTCCATAGACTTTACTAGGTGGCAAAGGGCAGCCATGACACACACAAAAAGCTGGGGGGGGGGGGTTGGGAGAGGGAAGCCCTGATCTAAAAGATGTCACCATTACACTATTGATGGGACTTTTTCTCTCTAAGACTGGGTATAACTTTAGAATCCCACTCAACACAGTGCATCAGGTAGCCACCAGCAGTCAACTGAGATGATACCTATTTACCATCTCCGGTCAATAAGAAGGAATTGATACAATGAAAGGCATCTCCTGGCCCCCACAAGGTTCAGGTTCACTTAGAGATTAAGACATAGCCCTGGATTACATCTACCCTAGATATTTCTGCCCATAGGGAAGGTTTTAGCGGAGTGTTTGCAGCCAGTCCCTAGGCATCCTTGGAGCTCCTGAACAAGGCTACTACCAGAAATGATCAGTAGCTCAAGGATTTTTCTCATCATAACACCAGTGTTGTTCAGGAAGCCACCATGTGTCATCCATGTGTCACCTCCAGAGCTGCTACCAGTATAGCAATGTGCATTAGTACAATACTAAAAGCTCCTGGGGCACCTGGTGGCTCAGTTGGTTAAGTGTCTGCCTTTGGCTTGGGTCATGATCCCAGGGTCCTAGGATTGAACCCTTTGTCGGGCTCCCTGCTCAGTGGGGAGTTTGCTTCTCCCTCTCCTTCTGCTCCTCCCTGCCCTGCTCATTCTCTCTTTCTCTCAAATAAATAAATAAATAAATAAAATCTTAAAAAAAAAAAAAGCTCCTTACCAGTTGGTAAATAGACACTGGCTCAAGCTCCCTGAATGCCCTTTTACCACACCAGCCACCTCAGCCCTAGGGAGCCCTGGTCAGCACTGGAGGGAAACAGCCCTGTAACTGGCCAAGGCTCCAGCATGCCTGAGGCTGTCCTATATGTCCCCATCCTCCCTCTCCCTCTCACCATCAATGATGCTATGAGTAGGCTCAGACACCAGTCCCTCTGGGATAAATATAGGGATATTCCCTCTAGAAATAGAGGGAAGTAGGCCTGGTGCATACCTGGCCACCCCAAGGCTGGAGTGTCCTGATGCCTACCGCCAGGAATCACTTTTACTTGGCCTCTTTGGGTCCATAGTGTACAATACTGGTTGAAATATTTTGACTATTCCATGATCACCTGCTCCCAAATCTCTGCCACTTTCACCAAGGAGATACCAGGGGTTTGTACTTACTGAAATGGTTGTGTGAGGGATCCCAGTATCACTTCTCCAATTTTCCTTGCTCACCACTGGATGAACTGGAATTCACAAAGAAAGGCAGTATTGCACTGGAGGGGAAGTGGCTTCTAGGCACTTTGGCTGTGTCACATCAGCTGTCATTCATTGAACCAAACCCGTTCACTGGGGCTCAAGCACTGTGGTCCTTGGAGGGCTGAGGCCATGGCATCTTTGTTCCATCTGAGCACACGTCTAAAACAACTGACCATCACTAATATCTAGATTTGGATCTCTGAGTGAAATTGACTAAGTAGCAGTGCTCCACCCCAAAAAGGTGGGGGGATGGGGCTTTTTTCTAACTCACAGCACTCATACATATAGATGGCTTCATTATTGCTTTAAAGCTTGGTATGAAAATTTAGAGAAAATTTTGGAAATTTGATCCAAGAATGTCCCACCCAGACAATTTCTTCACAGTCTGGTATATTATTTCAGACCCTAAATGGTGAAAAACGCCTCGTGAACATCATTCAACAACAAAGTGTGTGCTGATTTCTGTGGTGTGCTGCTGAGCGGTTGCTAATGGCACCGCACTTGCATGCCAGTTGGGAGCGGCTTTCCTTCTCCTCCCGTGGGCTGGGCACTTGCAGTCAAAATAGCTGAGTGGATTTTTTTCTCTACCACTTCCAAGCTGCATGCCTTGGGGAGCCACTTAGGCTTCCCAAGCCTCAGCTATTTATCTAAAACAAAGTTGGTGTGGGGTTTAAAGGAATGTAAAAGGCCCAGCCCAATGGCTAACATGTAATAAGAACACAGTCATTTGTTATTTTTGTTGTTTTAATGCTCTTTGGTATTTCAGTGAGCCAAGGCGCTGCATGCAAGCAAAGTAATGGCGCATTTGGCAGGATATAGGGAAGGCTCAACCTTATTATTACATAATTGTTGCCGGAAATTCTCCATTAGAGAAGCATTCTTTGGATAATCACTTTTGAAAAACGCAAATACCTCTCTGGGTGCACTTCATTAAACTATTCGCACTAATTTACATTGCTAGGATATGTGGGGCCCAAAAATATAACATGTGAGGGTCTAGAGCTTTCCCTCCCCCGGGGATTGACAGTTCATGTGGAAGAAGAAAAAGAAGAAATACGCTTAGAGAGAGAGAGAGAGAGATGGAGAGGTGGGGGAGGGCTCTGTTGCTGCGGAGCCCAGTGGTTCTCCGCCAGGTGGGCCTGAAGTCTGGGACCCACTTGGGGCTGTTTGGCCTGAGCATTGAGAGAGAGTGCTTTGGGTAAGCTCTAAAAAGAGAAAACCGAAGCAGTTAATATTTAGGAAGAAAGCTGATGGGAGAAGGCAAAAAAGGGGACTCTCAAGAATTACGGCTGTGCTTGACATAATCCTTGTTTCAGGTAGGTTCTGCAGGAGCAAGCGCCAAGATGGAGCTTGGCTTGCCAAAGTCTTACTAGGGACCCACAGCTGCGGAGGGAAGCGGGAGGAAGCAGCTGGCGGGCCTGCCCAGCCGCAGCCAATCACGTGAGGAGCTCTGGACTGACACCGCCTCTTCCGGCCTGCGGGGGCAATGCCGTGCCTTCAGCCGCCTGCCCGGCTCAGCCTCCGTGGGCGGCGTGAAGCCGGGACGCTGGAGGCTGTCTGCTGACTGGACTCCAGCTGCTGAAGCGGAGGTGGGTGACACGGCTCTGTGTCTAGCATCTTCTCCCAGCTCAGGAGCCTCATTTCCTAACCCATTGGCCGCGCAGTTCTTCTATGGCTCCGTGGGCCTCTCTTCCTGAAGGAAACTTGGAAGAGGGCAGTGAGCGGATGCACGACTCTTCATCGTCTTCCTACTTTACTGTCCGTTCTGAGTTCCCCTTACCCTCAGCTACCACCTCTGCTGGCCTCAGTGGCCTACCTGGTGCTGCGACCGACCTACACTTTTATCCCCAAGAAGCCCAAGGTTCTGGTCACCATGCCCTTCTTAAGCTGGAGCAGCTACACATGCCCGATTACCATCAAGCCGGGCAAGGGAATGCCAAAAAGTGCCCAAGTGGGCTGCACCCATATTCCTGCCCGTCCCCCTTGTGTGACAACAGGCAATCACCCATGCCATGGGGGTAGGTTCTCTTCCTGCTGGTTCCTGGACACAGGGAGCTAAAGATGACTGGGTGACTCTTGCTATGTCTCCTGGCAAAAGTGTGGCTGCTTGGAGTGCCAGGTCTTCTAACCCTGCAGAGCCCAGAACTGAAGAATCACAGTCTCTGTGGCTGGGTCATTGAGATGAGTGGCGTGTGAGTCCACTCCTGCTTCCACTCTCATTTTTTGGTCCATCTATTCTTTCTCTTGGAGACAGCATATAAAGGTCTCCCATCCTATGAATATACTCTGTTCTAGAGATTGGCACCCCATCCTTTCAGAGTCCTGCTTTTGACCTGGTATCTCCAGCAGGCAGTTTCAGCACTCTGTCAGGCTGGCTGCTGCCGAGGAATGTGGCATGTGCTGCAATCCCATGATCATGGGCTGACTCCTGTTCTTCCTTTGCTGTGAAATGGTTCCCTGGTCTGACTCGATGTTATGTGGGATCTCGTACCAGTGGATGGAATACTCTCTAAGCCCTTGAGGGCTTACAGGTGGGAAAGGCAAATCTATACCCAGAATATGCATGTATTCCTTAACTGTGGCTTTGCCAGGATTGAAGGGGCCCAATGTAGTTAGTTTGTTGCCAGGTTAGCTAGTTAGTCTCTTTGGGGTATGGTGCCATATCGGAGGCTCAATTGTGGTCTCTGTTGCTGGACATTCAGCAATGCCAGTGGTTAGCCTTATACCTTTTCTCTTTACATTCAAAGGGAATGACCAGTAGTAAGATTGGTCTTGGTAAGTGAAAGCCCATGGTACTGGCCCAGGTATTTACCTCCATCTTTGCCACTGTGGCCAAATGCCGGCACTGGGATAGCTGATGACAGGGGCTGGCAGGCATCAACTGGCCTGGCTATTTTATCCACTTGATTGCTTATTGCCTTTTCTGTGATAGACACTGTCTGGTGGATGCCAACGTATGATACATAGACCTTCATACTTTGTGCCCTGGCCCATATCATATGTCTGACTACATGCTCTCTCCTAGACCTCTTTGTCCCCCATCTTCTGATATTTTTCCTTCCATGCCCCTGACCAAAGGCTGGCCCTTTTGATACCACCTGTGAATCCATAAATATTCTAACCTTGAGCCATTTCTCTTACTACACAAAATGAATAACCAGGTGTACCTAGTTGTTGAAGAGACTTTTTCCCATGGCATATTCTTGCATCCTTTGTTTAAGATTAATTGCCTATATAATCGTGGGTTTGTTTCTGGGCTCTCTATTATGTTACATTGATCTATGTGTCTATTTTTGTGCCATCAAATCAAAACCATATGGTTTGGATTACTACAGCTTGGTAGTATAACTTGAAATCTGGAATTTTGATACCTCCAGGTTTTTTCTTTTTCAAGATTGCTTTGGCTATTCGAGGTCTTTTGTGGTTCCATACAAACTTTAAGATTGTTTGTTCTAGTTCTGTGAAAAATGCTGTTGAATACTTTGATGATAGGGATCGTATTAAATCTAGATTGCTTTTGGGGTAATATGGATATTTTAAAACTATTTGTTCCTCCATTCTATGTGCAAGGGATATCTTTCCATTTGTTTGTGTTGTCTTCAAATTCTTTCATCTATTTTTTGTCATTTTCAGAGTACAGGTTTTTCACCTCCTTGGTTAAGTTTATCCCTAGGTATTTTTTCTTTGGTTCAATTGTAAATGGGATTGTTTTCTTAGTTTCTCTTTCTGCTGGTTCCTTATTAGTGTATACAAATGCAATGGATTTCTGTACATTGATTTTGTATCCTGTGACCTTACTGAATTCATTATCAGTTCTAGTAGTTTTTTGGTGGAGTCTTTAGGGTTTTCTATATACAGTATCTTATCGTCTGGAAATAGTGCACGTTTTACTTCCTCTTTACCAATTTGGATACCTTTTATTTCTTTTTCTTGTCTGATTGCTGTTGGTAGGATTTCCAGTACAATGTTGAATAGAAGTGGTGAGCTTGAAGATCCTTGTCTTGTTCCTGATCTTAGGGGAAATGCTCTCATTTTTCCTCGTTGAGTATGATGTTAGCTGGGGGTTTTTATTTTATTTTATTTTTTATTTGTTTAAATATTTATTTGAGAGAGAGAGAAAGAGAGTACGCATGCAATGGGGGGGCGGGGCAGAGGGAGGGAATCTCCAGGCAGATTCCGAGCTGAGTGTGAAGCCTGACACAGGGCTCGATCCCACAACCCATGAGATCATGACCTGAGCCGAAACCAAGAGTTGGTTGCTCAACCAACTGAGCCACCCAGGCACCCCAGCTGTGGGTTTTTAATGCATGGCCTTATTTTGAGGTATGTTCCCTCTAAACCTACTTAGCTGAGGGTTTTTACCATGAATGGATGTTGTACTTTGTCAAATGCTTTTTCTGCATCTATTGAAATGATCGTATGGTTTTTATCCTTTTTCTTATTGATGTGGTATATCATGTTGATAGATTTGTGAATATTGAGCTACCCAGGCATCCCAGCAGTAAATCCCTGACCAGAGCTATCTCTGAAAGGTATTGCCAATTAAGAGAAGGAGGTACATTTTCTAACAGTTTTTAGGTTTGGATTTCTAAGATTTCTATTTCAATATTTGGAATTTCTTTTAGGTAAATTTGAGCAAACTGTTGTGGAGAGGTTAATGGTATCTGAGAGATGTTTATGGCTGTGGCATTGGCAGTCCAACTTCCCATGGATACGAAGAAACTTACCTATCTGCTGTAGCCAAGGAATGTGCAGTTCCTTAACACCACTGATGCGTGAGCTAATCCACCCACCTGCCTACCTACCTATTTATCCATCCATCCACCTAACCAGTTAACATTTACCAGTACCTACTGTCTGTTAGACCCTGTGTAATTGGTGGAGAAAACAATGGAAAACACAATAGTCACCATCCTTATCTGTAAGCTTATAGTATAATGGTGAGGCAATCAAATAAAAAGGCCTTTGCAACACAACGTGATTCTTGTGCTATGAGAAGTGAGCATAGGGGTTATGAATGAATATAGGTCTACCCTGATAATCAGTCCAAACAGTGCTCACCTCATCCAAACCTCTTTTTATATAGATGGCCTCCCTCAGTTTTCTTTCTTCCTCTTGCTCCCAAATAACCATTTTCTCTGACCCAGTTAACTTTAAGATGAGTAATAAGTAAGGGAGTAATAGGAATATAAAATTCTTACCCTATATAAAGCATTTTAATAAAGTACTCCTGGAATATTATAATTTTATATCAGATCCTTGCTTCTGTATTATAAATAAATGACCATACTGTCAAGATCACAGTCACATGACTGTTCTAGAAACATTGTAGCAAGAAGCTCAAATTCATTGAAATAATTGGATTAATTACCTTCTCTTCTGAGACGTGATTTTTTCTTTCCCTAGTAACTCTCTTTAGACAAGTTTTATTGCCTAGCCCTATGCATCTGTCTCCATCTGTGATAGATGGTTGGCTTGGGTTTTCCTATGTGGTTTTAGCAGTTCTGGAAACTTGTTTGCCATTATTTCTTCAGTTCTGTTATGATTTGAGGTACTTTGGAAGAAGAATGGTTTGTTGCTGCCCGCATTATAGTGACCACATCCTCACCCGTGTCAATGCACTTCAGAGTTCCTTTTTCACCACATCATCAATCTCTGTAATAATGATTGAGTTTTTAAGGATTACAGGTGCATTTTTATAATTTTTTTTTTACTTATGTAGTCTCCCAATTTGATAGAAACCTGGTATTCATACTTCAAGAAGACCTGGGCAATTTCTAAGATTTCGAGCCCTTTGAAGTAGGATATTGCAGGAAGTATGCTGTTTCTAGTTTTCTTTATAATATCTTAGCATTTAAAAATAAGAAATGAGAAGAATTTAAGAAATACTATATAGATCTAGATACTGCATTGAGAGATGAAGAAAAGGGCAATTGAATGCTATTGATTTGTAGGAGAAATTTAAATACTATATAATCAGTTCTGCAATAAAGACCCCATTATAATGTTTGAACATGAGATCAGATATCATAGTTTGTTTGCAGTATAAGTATTGCTTTAAAAAGTTTTTGAAAATTCCAGTTGTTTCTGCCTTAGCAGAGTGGTTTCTTCCAATTCAAACTAATTAAGGGAAAAAAACCTAAAAACTTTAATTACTCAAGAAAGATTTCTAATTTGCTATTACTGTCAGTACCACTCAAATTATGTAAAAATCTTGACTATAACTACATAATGTGTTTATATTGAAATGATGTGCAAGAAAAAGATGAGTAGAATAAATATAAAATACATTGTGGGGCCGCCTGGGTGGCTCAGTAGGTTAAGTAAGTGTCTAACTCTTGGTTTCAGCTCAGGCCATGATCTCAGGGTCCTGAGATGGAGCCCCATGTCGGGCTCTTTGCTCAGCAGGGAGTCAGCTTGAGATTCTCTACCTCTCCCGCTGCCCCACCCCCCTGTTTTCTCTCTCTCTCTCAAATAAATAAATCTTTAAAAAAATACTTCGTGAATTATGCATATCTTTATTTTATTACTCTTCCAAACATCACCAAACCATCAGTCGGCTAAGTGGATATGCACAATAATAGTTTTTAATTCTATGTGTTTTATATTTTGCCAACTTTCAAATTTTGCCTTTATTTATCTTTTTTGTCTTTAAGAAAGTTTATTTGTCAAGGTAGGTGAAGAGATCATATTTTATTTAACAGTTTGTTAGCTTGATTTATAGCTTTTACATTTGTAGACCTGCATTTGTACTCTTGTCCCCGGTTCCACAAATGCTTGAGGAAAGCTTACCTCATTCCTTAGTTTAAAAAGAAAAAAAAAAAGGCATGATATTTATGGATTCTAAATTTTTTTTAAAAAATTAGAAAAAGGCACATATTAAAAATTCTGATTGCCACCCTAATCCCATCCACCACATTCCCACCTCTGCCTGTAAACCCTTTCCCAGGTAGCCCCATTTATTTCTTATATAGTGTACACAAATAAAACCATATGTAAATGTGGCTTCTTAATTACCACCCTCCTTTTTACAGAAATGTTAGAATACCTTGTATATCACTCTAATCTTTTCTTTTTCCACTTAATATATATTGGAAATCTTTTCTTATTAGTACATGAGCAGTTTCTCAATCTTTTAAAACCACTGCATAGCATGCCATTGTGTGAATGTACTTTATTGTTTAGTCCCATGTCAAGAAGCACATTTGGATTATTTCCCATCAGTTACCATTACAAACAAAACTACATTGAATAGACTTCTACATTTATCATTTTGTTTGTGTGCAAGTAAATCTGTGGGGAAAAAAATATAGGAAGCAGGAATGCAGTGTGAAAAGGTAAGGTGGGGTTTCTGTGCTGAGGTGGGGGGATTCTTCCTTGTTTAGAACTGCCCTGCTTATTGTAGCATGTTCACCTTCCCCGTTCCTCTCCGGTGTGTGCCGAGAGCACCCTCTGTCACAGAACTCAGCTAATGTGGCTCTCTCACCTTTCCAGCTGCCTCTGAGGAGCTGTCCACCAAAATATACTAACTGGCCATTTGTAGGGAACTGGTTAGATAAATTGGATATATACTTATAATTAAATGTAATCTGTCCTATAAAACCTTCTCAAACGCTAGGCCCTTTTCTGAGTACTTTAAGTATTAATATGCATTTGATCTTCACAACACTCCTATGAGATAGATGGTGCTATTACTCCCATTTTACAGATGTAGACACTGTTGCATTGCTCCAGGCCACACAGCTGATTGGCATGGGAACTAGGAGTTGAACCCAGGCAGACTGACTCTAAAGCCCACATTTGACCATTGTGCTGTCCTGTCTCTTAAGCATGAGGCACAAAACAATGTAGGTGTATTTAACATGATTGAACTGAACACTTAAAACAGGTTCATGTGCTAAACTCTATGTTAATGTATATTTTACCACATTTAAAAAATCTATTAAAACAAGAGTGAGGCAGATCTATACAACCTAATCTGGAGAGAAAAGGCAATGAAGAGGTAAGGGGAAAAGGGTAGAACAATATGTAAAGAATACCTACTGTTTTGTTATTGAAATAACTTTGTGTGTAATCTGAAAATGTATGAAATATATATATATATATGGAATTGCATGCACAGGAAAAAGTCTAGAAGAGAAACATCCAGTTGTTAACTGTGACTTCATGTAGTTAGAGGGGTTAGAGAAGAAGGATGTTTTACTTCATCCTTCTTGTCATTTTTAGAAAAGAAAAATCACAATGAGTGAATATTCCTTTGGGAATCAAATAAGCAGAGAGGATGTAAGCCCCCTCCCCCGAAAGACACCCCATCACAATATCCACCCCCCCCCCACCTCTCCCAGGGGCTTTATGTCCTTCCTTGATCCTCTACTTTACCTCAAGGACAGGGGCCAGTGCCTATTGGTCAGTTGGTCTGACATTGCTCAACAGAAATCTCTCACTCTCTGTGTTTACCCAGCACTGGACCTTGGAATTTCTTTGTCTTCTTCCTTTATATATTTGTCTGTTTAGGGATATTCCAAGGGCTGATTATAAAATGGATGCTTAATATTTAACCAATATACTTATATGTAAAGCAGCTTACAGTTTTAATTAAAAGCAGCCACCAGTGTGGGACACAAGTAATACAAGTGGTGGGACACATCGCAGTGTTTTCCCAAAGATCATGTAACCTCATGAGTGAAAACAGCTCTTCTCTTTTGGTTGTATTTTAACTTTTTGTTTATGAGCCCAAATTATAATTTTTCTGGGCTATAGAACCCTCTGGGTTATTAAGATGGGTATACCCTCCATCTCAGTGATGGCTATCATTCCTTCACTGGCAGCAAATGTGGACCCCATGTTCTTTCCTGTGCTCCTTATCACAACATCCCTCACCACCTGTGCCCACTAGTACTCTTCAGACTACTTGATTTCTCTTCTTTCTCTCTTCCCCAATACTCACCTGTTTGGGTACCATCAAGCCAACTATGAGAGAGCTGTGTGTGACCAGTCACAGACAGAGGGCTCTTAACAGGGTCCTTTATCTGCTTGAAATGCTTCAATGAGTCCCCATTCCACCCAGGTCCTTCCATAGCCCTAGGAAACCCTATATAAACTGCACCCCTCTTACTTCATTCTCTGTGCCTCTCTTTTGCTTGCTTGCTCTGATGCCGGCATATGGGCCTCCCTGCTTTTCCTTGCACATGCCAGGCGTGGTCCCAACCCGGGGACTTTGCACTTGCTGCCCTTCTGCCTGGAACACTTCTTCTGGGTGCCACCTGACTCACTCATCTCTTTCCAGTTTTTGTTCAAATGTAGCATTTCCACAGTGAAATCTTCCCTGACCACTGCAATCCACTCAATGCCCCAATTTTATTCTTCTTTTCTACTTTATTTTCCCCCCTAGTAGGGATTTTATCTCTTTTAAACACTGATGAATTCCTGGCATCTTCATCAGTATTGAGCAATTAGTACATGTACATTGAATATTTCAGGAATGATTTTATACCTTTTAGGATCATGGGTCTTCAGGCTGACTAAGCTATTTTCATTGCAGCTTGGTCTTTGAGGTCCTTTTATTATCTCTGTTAATATTTAGTATATATATTACAGATAGCTATTACAGATGGTTGAAATAACTGATATTCAAAGACTACTCCTGGGCCAGGAAGCTGAAAAGGGAAATCCTCAAAGAGAAGGATTATGAGGATCAGTCACACTAAGTGTGCACCTGGAGAAGGTAGAAACAAAGCAGGCCACATCCCAAGAGACTTTGGTCCATCTCCATGAGAACTTCAGAAGTCTCTGTGTCCCACGTGCCCAAATCTAGCCTCAGGCTAGAACCAAGTCACTTACGTTAATAACTGGTATCTCTGATAGATACACTCCAGGTTATACCAGCAGGAGCAGCTTACCCCAATTTCCCTAATTTTAACAGGTTTTAATTCAGGCAGTCATCAAAATTGAGCCCTCTTAGCACCTAATCTCTTAAAAGAGAGCTCTACTTTTAGGGGTGCAGTGAGTCAAACTGAAAGACCTTAAATAGCCACCCACTCTTTTATGCCCACATCTGAGGGTAGGGTACTTTTCCTAGATGACTGTGCTCTAGCCAGGGGAGGCTGAGGGGGGTTCTTCTGTGCAGAAACAGCAGGTGGTGTGGCAGATGCTCTTCCTCCCACTTGCCTTCGAGGCCAGGCAGAGCAGTCCCTTATCATAGTTGCAGGGAAGGCGTGAAGAGCTGATCAGGTTTGACATGGCCTTTCCCAGGTAGTCTAGAGGCCCCTCCAGTGACTCATCAGCTGTCCTGTATGATGCAGTATGTATGGCATTGTTAGTATGAGGTCTATTTCTCTACTTCAGAAGAGGAACATGTTCTGAGATTGGTTAAATCCTGTATCTGGTTGACTCTAAAAGGGAGTCAAAAAGGATAGCCCTTTTATGTCTCTTTTCATTTAAAAAAAAACAACAACACATGATGTCTGGAAAATCTTTGATTTCTGTGTATGTGCTTAGCAAATTCTCCAATCTTTCTCCCTCTCTATTGATTGAGGGCCTGGGGTACACAACAGGTTATACTGTTGGTCAGAGGACCTTTGGAACACTTTTGTCCTTCTTAAACATAGTCATTTGATACAAGCTCTGTGGACATATGTTTGTCAGAAATGGGGCATTTCCATGATACATAACATTCCAAGATTGGATTTGCTAACATATCACATTTGCTAAGCACTAAGAAAAGAAGTTTAATAATTCCAATTATCAATGAAAATGAATAAAAATATAGCAACACAGGTTACTGTACATTAATATAAATATGAGCTATGAGGCATAGCTGGAGAAGAGAACATTTTTAAGATTATTAGAACTTGATACCTGAAACTTTATCTTTTAGATTCCCTCTCTTCTCTCTTATTCTCTCCCTCTCCCTCTTCCTGTGTGTGTTGCAAAGTTTTTTGCTGACATTGTATTGCTGTTTTAATCAAGTAGGGGAATGTTTGGTTTGTTTGCTAGTTTATTTGCATAGTATTACAAGTTCCATTCAAATATATATTGATGTGATATTTTCTAAAGCGTTCTTAGACTATGATATATGTAAATTTTCTTTATGGATTCACACTCAAGGATGCATTGTTACTTAACATTATTCTACCTGTTGTTATAATCCACTAGTGACATGTGATATTTTTCTTTTGTTACTATAGAAAACATAACCAAAATTATAATTAAAGCAGTTGATTGAACAGTGCATAAAATATGTAATAGTCTCATACTTAGCTACTGCTGATTATAATTCAGCATGACGAACTATTTTAAAATTATTCATTGTTATTTATTTGCCCTAAAAGAAAGCTTATTTTGAGGTTTTTGGCTCACTGCCTAGACATTTTAGTGTGGGTAATAAAACAATGCTAAGTTCTATAGTAGTACATATATGTGAATGTATATACACGTACACATTTCATTTCTTTTCACAGATTTCCTCCCTGGATGAGACAAAAGTTCTACCTTACCAGTTAAAACTTGTTAGTGAAACTACTCATTTGGGTAGGGAAATCACGAAGTACATATAATGCCCTGAGGTTTAATAAGCTGTTTCTGGAAAGTTGCAAGGCTGTTGTTGGGTAGCTATTACTTTGAGGTTGTTATTATTTGATTAGCTCACTACAAGGGAATCTTTTCCTGAGATTTAGCCCTGGATCACTGTCTGCATTTGACAGTTTTCTCTCCTTAGTTGTAGGGGTAGCCCAACCATTCATTCTGGAAGATCAACTCAGGGATGTTGCCATGTTATGCTTTTAGGAAAAATCACAAGTTTGCTTAATCCCTTTTAGGCTGGTTAAAAGTGAATTTCCACAGCCTAACTGGGGGAAAGAAAAAAATTTTCTTGTTGATAATCTCAGAAACAACTCTTGAATATCCAGAAGTATAATCTGTTTCTTGAACAGTTAGAAACCTGGTTAAAAAGTCACTTTTGGTGACATATCTCTGTCTTTACGAGCAACCCTTCTCTTAGTGTCTTTTGCCTCAGACCCAGCCCTACATGCACCTGGAGTGCCAAAGGAGGAGGAACCACTGGAAGATTGAAGAAGGCCTAAAGAAAGATGCAGCCTTGAACTGGATCCTGAGTAGCGATTTTAAAATGGCATTTTTCTGAATTGTTTTAATTACATAAAGGAGCCATAGATGGTTTGAAAAATAGAGACAAGAACAAAGAAGACGATTTAAAATTTAAGAATTTAAAGCCTTCAGTAATTGTCTTTATAAATAATACTGTGATGAATATCTTTGTGCATAAATTTTGTGTGTGTCTCTGATTATTTTCTCAGGATAAATTCTGAGAGCTGAAATTGTTCAGTTTAAGGCTTCTGAAACTTAGCAACTAAATTGCCCTCCAAAGAAGTCAGACTAATTTATCCTCGTACCTGCAGTGTATAAACCTCAAAGCCCCTGCATCATCAGACAGATGTAGGGAGATGTCAGTGTTGTCCTTCTCAAGAGTCACATGAAAGCCACGTCCAGGTAACAGTGGTACTGCTACTCCACAGTCTATGAAGCAACTGTTTGGGAATTGTTGACAATCAAATTGTGTGCCGCACGAAAGTCCCTTCTTTATTTTGCTATCAGTCTCTAGGATTCTTTTTTGTTCCTATTAGTGGGATTAGTTTAACTCTATTTTCCAAAACTTAATATCAATACCCACTAGGATGGCTATTAAAAAAATACAGATGGGGTGCTTGGGTGGCTCAGTTGGTTAAGCATCTGACTCTTGATTTCAGCTCAGGTCATGATCTCAGAGTTGTGAGATCAAGCCCTGTGTCGAGTTCACATGCTGGGCATGGAGCCTGCTTAGAATTATCTCTCTCCCTCTCCCTCTGCACCCCCCTTTAAAAAATATAGATAATAACAAGATGTTATTGTGGCAAGCTTGTGGAAAAATTGGAACCCTCATACATTGCTGATTGGAATGTAAAATTGTACAGCCACTTTGAAAAACAGTTTAGCAGTTCCTCAAAAAGTTGAGAGTTCCCATATGACCCAGCAAGTCCACTCCTAGATATATACCCCAGAGAACTGAGAATTGAAAACACATGTCCATGCAAAAACTTGTGCACAAGTGTTCATAGCAGCATTATTCATAATAGCCAAAAAGTGGAAATAACCCAGATGTGTACATCAACTTATATATGAATAAAGTGTGGTGTGTCCATAGAATCTGGCATTTTTTGCCACTAAGAAGGACTGAAACACTGACACATACTTTGATGTGGGTAAATCTTGAAAACATTATGCTAAGTGAAAGAAGTCAGTCACAAAAAGCTCCACATGGTATGATTCCTTTATCTAAAATGCCCAGAACAGGTAAATTCACTGTTAGAAAGTGGATTAGTGGTTTCTAGGGGATGGAAGGAAGGGGCAATTAGGAGTGACTGCTAATGGGTACAGGGTTTCTTTTTGGGATGATGAAAATATTCTGCAATTAGATAGTGACAGTGGTTGCACAATTCTGGTGACTGTACTAAAAACCATTGAATTGTACACTTGAAAACCCTTATTCAACAGAAATGAAACATCTACACAGAGACATGCATGTGAATGTTTATAGCATTCATAATAGCCCCAAACTAAAAACTCAAATGTATATTATCTAGTGAATGGATAAACAAAATGTGATATACCTATAGAATGAAATACTATTCAATGATATATTGAAACAAAGTACTGATAGATGCTACAACATGGATGAATTTCAAAAACATAATGCTAAGTGAAAGAAGGAACAAGAATCACATACTGTATGATCCTATTTAAAGAAAATATCCAGAAAAGGAAAATTTACAGGCATAGAAATAAGATCAGTGGTTGCCCAGGGCAGTGAGGATTAAATGTAAATGGGCACTGGGGAGCTTTATGGGATGATGGAAACATCCTAACATCCTAAAGCTGGGTTTTGGTGATGATTGCACAACTATAGATTTATCAAAAATCATTGACATAACTGCATAAGGGGTGAATTTTACGGTATATAAATTAGATCTCAATAAAGCTATTAAAAATAAAAACCTGACCAATAGAATTGGATATAAATTCCTTTAGACATTCCCCAAATTCCTTGCTGTAAGAATGAACATTTTCTACATGCCACAGGGTATGAGTGGAAGAGAAGTTGCCAAGATGTTTCGAGCAATAGTAGCATCAGATTTCTCCTCAAGAAACTGATGTGAAAAGAACAAACCTCACTTAGTTGTCTCAGTGCCAGTGTGTCCCTCAGCAGTCGGATCCCTGTGTTTGTTGTGTCTGATATATGACTCTTCCCTGTCTATGCTCTGCAGGCTCTGGGAAGCTTCTGAGCGAGGGAGGGCAGTGAAGACTCGAGGAACCTCAAGACAATTCCCAAGTCACAGAAATAAACACGTCCCTCCCTTCCATGATAATGGAAATTTCCCCTAATTGAATAAGATTACACAAAATTAACACAGACTTCATTTATAGAGGCCCTTTGACCATCTTAATAGAGATAGTGGTGTGATTCAGGGATATCAGGAAACAGCATCTTTCCCCACCTTGACCTACCCCTGTGTATAAATACCACACGTATACAAATGCATTTCGTTATAGCTCAATAACAGTATGGTTTGGTGGGGATGACTATGTGCTCATATGACAAAGTATGTGAGTTTGAATTTAGGTTCTGCCACTTACTAGCTGTGGAGACTTGGGCAAGGTTTAACTTAGTGGCTCAGTCACCTCATCTGTAAAATGGGGATGACAGGATTTTTATGAGGATTAAATAGGTTAACGCATGTAAAGTGCTTAAAATATAGTCAGGCACATAGTAAGTGCTCACTATGTGTCAGTAATATTCAGGCCCTGGTTCTGGTAAGTACCAGTCTTAAGACTTCAGAGAGTGCTAGAGACTGAATGTTTTGTCCCCTGAAGAATTCATATCACCTAATCCTCACTGTGATGGTATTTGATGTGATTAGGTCATAAAGGTGTGATTAGGTCATAAGGGTGCAGCTTTCACGAATGGGATTAGTACCCTTATAAAAGAGACCCCAGAGAGGGGCGCCTGGGTGGCTCAGTCGTTAAGCGTCTGCCTTCGGCTCAGGTCATGGTCCCAGGGTCCTGGGATCGAGCCCCGCATCAGGCTCCCTGCTCAGCGGGAAGCCTGCTTCTCCCTCTCCCACTCCCCCTGCTTGTGTTCCCTCTCTCACTGTGTCTCTCTGTCAAATAAATAAAATCTTAAAAAAAAAAAAAAAAGAGAGACCCCAGAGAGATCCCTGGCCCCTTCCACCATGTGAGGACACAGTGAAAAGGTGACTATTTATGAACCACCAGACACCAAATCTGTCAGAGCCTTGATCTTGGATTTCCCAGCCTCCAGTGAGAAATAAGTTTGTGTTGTTTATAAGCTATCCAGTTTATGATATTTTGTTATAACAGCCCAAAGAGACTAAGACAGGGAGTTATTTAATCTCTGTACCTCAACTTAGTCACATGTAATATAGTGATAATAACACAGCAGTGATTACATCTCCAGATTTTTGTAAAAGTCACATAATGTGTGGATAGTGCCTTGGAAAGCAGCAACCCTTATGTAAATACCTGGGCTTTTTAATCATGGGTCTATGTAAATTACTTGGAAGCACAGTGGCTGTCGCACTTGTTGAGAGGTCAGAACACTATTTCCTCCTATGTCTAGCTAATTTCTTCTTCAAGTCTCAGCTTCGGTGTTACTTCTATAGGAAAACCTCCCTGACCTCTCTCACAGTATTTGTATTAGGTACCCCTTCTACACCCTTCTGAACATACTATACCTACCTCTACCATTGCAGTTTTTATATGTATTGTAAATACTTGCTTACTAGTCTGATTTTCAGATCCTTGAAGACAAGGATAACTATGTCTATGTTGCTCACAATTTGTGTCCTTAGCCCTTGTCACAATGTCTAGCACATAGTAGAGGCTCAATAGATATCATTTAATGAGTAATTGGGTGAATGCCTGGAAGTCATGATGCTCTTTTAGAACAACACAAATATGGATATATTCAACACCATCATACCAAAAAGGAACAAGTTTATTATCAGACCATGTGCACCATACTCAACACAAAAATGTCAAAAACGTACACACAAGCACTTGTGCCCATGGAGGAAACCTGAGTTGAGGAATAATGTATGAATGATTGTTTGGAGGTTTTCTATTAGTTTAAATGTGTCAGTGACCAAACATCTTTTATGCTTATTTTCCTATCATTCTTCTTTTTCTACTCAGACACATTGCTCCTGCAATTTTCTTCTCTTGTTCCTATATTACCAACTTTTCTCTCTCTTTTAGATCATACCCATTAGTATACACACAGGCTGTGCTATCCCTATTAAAAAACAACAACAACCTTTAAATTTTTAAAAACTCTCTTGACCTCACATCTCCCTCTGGCTGCTGTCCCATTTCTCTGCCTCTTTTTTTTTTTTTTTTTTTTTTTTGCAAAACTCTCAAAAGACTTGTCTATGCTTTCCAGTTCCAGTTCTGCTCTCCTTTCCTGAACTCCTAAGTAAGAGGGTTTGGCTCTCCCCCCCACCCCCCATATACCAAAACTTGTCTTGTAAGATCAACAAGCACTTATACACTGCTCATTCAATGGCCAACTCCTAGTATTCCTTTTATTTGACCCATTAGCAGCATTTAATCCATTTGACATAGTTGATCACTCCTTCCTTCTTGAAACTATTCTTCACTGGGCTTCAAGGACATTGTGCTCTCCTGGCTTCCCTTTTTCCCTTCTCACTGTTTCTTTTTTGTTTCTTGTCATGATTTCCAAACACTGGAGGGCTCCTGGCTTAGTCCACAGACCTGTGTTCGCCATCTACATTCACTCCTTTGCTGGTCTCATGCAAGCTCATGACTTTAAATACCATACGTGGACCATTTATTCCCAACTCAGACCTCTCACCTCAACTCCAGATTCAAAGAGCCCAGTGGCCCCTGGACATACCCACCTGGATGAGGTTTCTAAAGGATCTCACTCTTAAAAGTTCAAACTTGATCTGGCTCTCTGTTAACTCTCTGACCTATTCTCTGTGGCTCCCTGGTGCCCACTCACTCTGCCCAATGCTTTTCCAAACATGCCAGGCATGCTTCCACTTCAGAACCTTTGCATTTGCTGTTCTCTCTTCTTGGAACGCTGTTCCTCTAAATCTACATGGCTTGCTTCCTCTCCTCCTTCAGGAATTTGCTCAAAGATCCTGTTTTTACTAAGGCTTCCCCTGACTACTCTTTTAAAAATAACAGCTCACACTACCTTAAGCCCTTTCCATCCTCCCTTCCTATCATATTTTCCCTGATAGCACTTATTCACCATCTCACATACTATTTATTTATTTGCTGATTTGTTACTTGTCTTCCCTCACTAGCTTGTGAATTCCATAAGAGCAGGGATTTTTTAAATCGCTCTTACTTGCTGTTTATCCCTAGTGTCTAGAATAGTGCCAGGCACGTAATAGGCATTCAGTAAATATTATTTGAATGAATAAATCTTAGAGTGTTTGGAAATGTAAAATTTCCTTTATGACTTAGGGTCATCTATATTTGGGTAGTCTTTCCTTACTACCCCCCTTTTTTTCTTCCGTTCTCATCAGAGTGGAGTTTTATGCTTTCTCTTCTCTCCTACTGCTGTTTCTTGCATGTACTTTTATAATTGGACCCTTCACACTGAATTCTAATTTATTAATAAACGTGTCTGCCTTCCTTTCCACACTGTAGGCTCTTTAGGGCAGCAACTGTATCTCATCCATTTCTAAATCCCCACTACCTTGAATAGTGTCTGGAACTGGTTAGACACCAGTTAAATGTCAGTTGGAATGAATTGCCCACACGCAAAAGAGTAGGTGCAGACACAGAGCGTGGGACATTTGATTCAAAGTGTGATTGAGTTTGTTGTTCTACTCTGTGCAGTTAATGTCACCCTCCTTTTCCCTCAGCTTACTGAATCATAGGATCAGAGTACTTCCACTTGGCATGTGAAGTACAAGTAACTGGCTGTCTCCTCCACCTTCTGTTCCCTCTACACAGTAAAATCTCCCTGCATCCCACTCCAACAGTTAAGAACAGAGGCACAGCTCCTTGCCATTCCTCTTTGCCTGCCTCTTTTTCCACTTGCAGCACCCCCACCTTCATCTGAGGCAGGACTGCCCCATCCTGGTCCCACCTCCCTTCTTCATCCCTTCAGTGTAGGATCCTCCAGGCGAGCCCCTTTCTCATTTCGCATACTCTTTCTTGATGATCTTATCTAGTCCTTCACTTCCACCTATGAAAATACCATCAAACCTATGATTTTAGACAGAATTTAGGACTATTTAGTATTAGGCACCTTCTAGACAACCTAAAATTTGGCTTCCCAAACTTAGCATTTGCAAACTATCTTCACAATTTCCACCTTATCAGACTATTGCCTATATATTGTAATATTCCTTAAAAACCAACATGCCTTTTTTCTTCATTTAGCCAAAGAAATAATGTCAATGAAATCAAGGTTTTCTTGAGCAATAATTTTTTTTTGGAAAACACGTGAAAATAAATACAAAACATTAAAATGAGGTTTCTCTCTGGACCACCTAAAATCCTGCAGTGTACCATGCTTTGGGGACCTTGGATTTAACACAGCATTTTCACTTTGTAGAGGAGGAAGCTGAAGATCAAAGAGGCTTAACAACACAACTTGGGCCACAATTTGAGTTGAAGTGAGCCTTGACTCCATCCTTGACCCCGTGACATTCAGCCCTGTACCCTGTCCAGAGCCAGAGACTAGTTTTCCCAACTCCCTGCTCTCATGTCTCCTTAGATATCACAGCAACATATTAGACTCAGTCCTAAACAGAACTCATTTTCCCCCCTCTCAGAAGCTGTTCCTCTTTTTGGCTTCCATTATTGCTACCCAGACTCCAAGCATCTGCTTGATTCTTCCACTCCTATATCCAACTGCTGAGACTGTCAGTTTTACTCCCTCATTATCTGACCTGTCAGTGGCAAAGCTGTCCTGTGAAACCCAGTGGCAGCCAGCTTTCTCACCTCTGAGCTGTCTTAGGACTTGGTATGTTTCAGTTTGTGGCATTTATTATATACTACCTCTCATGTTCATTTTATCTGTAAACTTATCTGCAAACTTTTTTTTTTGAGGGAAGGATTTAATTATCATTAACTCCCCAGTTTCTTAGACATGTATACAGTGTTCTATGTAAATGAATGTTTGAATGAATGACTGAATTTATCAGTCAGTCAACAGATGAGTGGATGAATGAGTTAAGTACAATTAAGGCAAGGTAAAAGCAGCATGGGGAGTTATGATTTTAAAGTAATCATGTTGTTAATATTTCAGTTGCACATTTTTAGAAAACAACATACATGTAAGTTTTCTTGATGTTCTATGAACTCAAAGGCAGTGTTAGTATAGAGTCAGTTGAACTTGGCTCCAGCTATGAAATATGAGACATTTCTAACTTGAAGATCGCTGTAAAAATCCAGGTTACTGTTGGTCACCTGTGACTTGTAATGAAGGTACAGTCTGTTCATCAAACAATTAGCCTGTTTGAAGTATACACAGGAGGATAATTAATAAATATGTTAATTACTTTTTCAGGCCATGGACAGTGCCGGCATTCAGCTTTTAACTCAAGCATGTGTACTTTCTTGGTAGCAGAAATGTAAGTCTGTAATACTGTTATTATGACACATTATTTACAAGTTACTAAATTGGGAAGCTCTAGAATTATGTTCTTAAATATTTTTTGTCTTATGCTAACTAGAATGCCAGATTCTTGTTTCTTTGGCCAGTTAATTCCTTATCTCCTTATATCATTTAAAATCAGGCTTAAATCTCATCTTCACTGTGTCATCGTCTCTGGTTCCTGGGGAAGAACCTAGGCGTTTTCACTGAACCACTGCCACAGGTGACTCTGATGCAAGGGGTTCCCAGGCCACGCTTTACTCCACACAAGACTAGAAGTGTTTTAAGAATGAAAGTCTTCTTTCATTTGTATCAGTAAGACCTGTATAGACTATGTGCTGTACATAGACACATAATGAAGGTACAGTCTGTTAGTCAAACAATTAACCTGTTTGAAGTATAAGCAGACACTCAATATATGCATACACAGCAAATGAATGACCTCAGCCACTGTGTATGTGTCGCTAAAACACCCAACCAAAACCCAAACCTTAGTTGTTTTTTTTAATACAATTCTGTAATAGCTGCTTTCTTGCTATTTGCCTTGGTATGCAGTATTAAAACATTTTTACTATTATTCCAGCATCAATACACTATACTTTATTTAGTTTATTTTTTAAGATAATGTTTACTTACTTTGTAAAACTCAATTACAAAGGTAATAAGTACTTACGGTAGAAAACATGGAGACCAAAGACTCAAAGAGGAAAATACAAATCACCTCTAATCCCTCCTCTGAGAGATGCCCATTGCTAACATATGGGCCATGCCATGACTGAATTATACACAGCTATACTTTACATTTTTTAATTAACAAAATTATCTTTTAATGCCTCTCTTTGGAGAAGATAGGTAAAGATAGAGAACAGTTTCATTTTGTAAGTCGTAAAATGTGAGGACATGTTTGAGGAGAAAGTACTTTCTCACCTTCCCAGTTAAACATTTTACTTTATTCATTAAGGCTGTTGTTCAAGCAGCAGAAACTAATTCTCACTAAATTGACCAAAAAGAAGCTTTATGGGAAGAATATAGGGGTCTCATGAGATTGAAGAGAGGCTGAAGAACAGGGTTTATAATAGACAGGGATCTAGCGGTCTTGGCCTGGCCTGCCTTCGTTGCTTCCACATTTGTTCTCAAGAATCAAAGTACTAGGGGCACCTGGGTGGCTCAGATGGCTAAGCATCTGCCTTCAACTCAGGTGATGATCTCAGGGTCCTGGGATCGAGCCCCGTATTCGACTCCCTGCTCAGCGGGGAGCCTCTTCTCCCTCTCCCTCTACTGTTCCCCCTGCTTGTACTCTCTCACTCTCTCTGTCAAATAAATAAAAAGAAGTAATCTTTAAAAAAAAAAAAAGAATCAAAGTACTAGGAGAGAATAGTTTTGTTTTGTTTTGCTGAATTTAGGTTACATAAAATTAGCTGGACTTGGCGATAGACTGAGTACGGATGGACAGGGAAAGAGAGGGACCAGGAATGATTTCCAGGTTTCTGGCTTGCATAAATACATTGGTAATGGTGCCATTTCCTAAGCTTGGGAACAATGAAAGACGACCAGGTTGGCTAAATCTTGGGAGGGGTTGCATGAATGGTTTCATCTGAGGTATGCTGAATTTCGGGTGTCTTGAGACATCAAAAGATGTTAAGTAGATAACCAGATATATGAGTTGTGAGGCACATTTTCTGTCTGTGCCTCCCGATCTCCTCTCCGCCCTGCTTGCAGCCCTGGGAGGCTGACCTGCATCAGCAAAGTCCCTTTGCCTCTGGCTTCAGCTCAGGTTAGTTCAATGGGGTACACTAGCAGGAGATCAAAGGAGGAAAAGGAACGACTTGGGTCTTTGTTTTCCTGGTTTCTTCCCTGCCAGGTTGCTGTGGAAAGGCTGCATCCCTGAACCGAAGGTCACAGCTCTTGTCAGACACCTTCCTCTCCAAGCTTTGTCTCCAGGTTCTGGCTGCATTCTTGCTTGTTCCAGAACACGGTGCTCCCTCTTTTAATTTCCCTATATCCTGTCTACCCACTCAAGTTGTGCCAGTCTGAGTGTATCACTCATTTCTGCCAGGGTCCTGACTGATACATGCATACAGAATTCAATGGACAGGTTCAGGCTAGAGATGCATTTTGTGGACCCTCTGTTTATAGATGTAGCACACGCTGATGCAGATGATAAATTCCTTTGTGGGAGAGCACAGTCAAGAAATGGAGAGGACTTAGGCCGGAGCTTTAAAACACTCTGCCTTGCTGCTCACTGAAACAGGGCAGTGAGAAGAAGGGCCTGATCAAAGGAGACTCTAGAGACCCCCTTGGATCCATTAAAGAGAGAATCTATTCATGACCATCCACCATGGCCTCACACAGCAATAGAGAGGCAGTTCAATAAAAGGAAATCAGAATGATATTAAAAATGGGGCACCTGGGTGGCTCAGATGGTTAAGCGTCTGCCTTTGGCTCAGGTCATGATCCCAGGGTCCTGGGATAGAGCCCCACATAGGGCTCCCTGCTTAGCGGGAAGCCTGCTTCTCCTCCCTCTGCCTGCCACTCCCCCTGCTTGTGCTCTCTCTCTCTCTCTCTGTCAAAAATAAATTAAAAAATCTTAAAAAAAAAAATGGGAGAATGACTGCTGGGTGGCTGGACCTAACACACACACATGCCCACATGCATGTATGCAAACACACCTACATAACTTTATTAAAATGGGATACAAATATTCCTGCTTTGTCACCAATATTAATTCTGCTGTGGCTGACAGAAAATCCAAAATGGTAGTGATATAAACAAGATAGCCATTTATTTCTCTGTGATGTAAATGAAGTTTGGAGATAGTTCAGGGCTGATAGAGACAGCACTCATGGTGTCAGAGATCAAGGTCCCCCCTATATTGCTGCTCCGCCATCCTTGGCATGCAAGTTCCAACTCATGGTTCATGATGGATACTTGTGCTCCGGTCATCTTGTCTGCATTTAAGCCAGCAGGACTCTTCTAAGATATTGCACATAAGGCTACTGCTTATATCTCACTGGCCAGAACTTAGACAAATGACCATATCTACCAGGGAACTACCGAGAAATATCTTTGTTTCAGATGGCTATTTAAAATCAGAAGTTCTGGGGCTCCTGGGTGGCTCAGTCGTTAAGCATCTGCCTTCAGCTCAGATCATGATTCCGGGGTCCTGGGACCCAGTCCCACATCAGGCTCCCTGCTCCGCGAGAAGCCTGCTTCTCCCTCTCCCACTCCCTCTGCTTGTGTTCCCTCTCTCACTGTGTCTCTCTCTGTCAAATAAATAAATAAAATCTTTAAAAAAATAAAATAAAATCAGAAGTTCTATTATAAAGGAAATAGAGGGAGAATGGAAATTGTGATACCACTTTGGTTTTTGCTAAACATGGTATTTAATGTTTTCTTTTCATTCAACTATTTCCTTTTTTTCAACTAGTTTTGATGACTCCTTGCCAGCCATAGCTATATTGTAATATCTTAGCGTGTACACTGTGTATTGTTATCCAAACACCCATGAAAAATATCGTATGACATCAAGGATTCAGCACATGGCTAGCACAGCTTAGAAAGGTTCCTTAAATGAACTTGGCTGGTCCACAAATATAACATTAGAGTCAAAAGAACTTCTAGAGAACTTCCAATCCAGGAAATGGAGCAGCAAAAGATCAAGGCGCATATTTTGGGAAAGTGCAGCCTAACTCCCAAAGCCTGCCTCTTGCAGCTAGTTCTGACTTTCTGTGATTTAAAAAATACTAGAGAATCTTTGATTCATGGGCACATTTTATACCCTGCTTTAGGCAGATGTGAATGTGCACATGTTACCCCTGGCTACACATCAATTTCTAGACAGGAATAAACTACCCATTGCTTCTTTTTCTAGGAGGCATATGATGCTGTGGTGAATGAGGCCATAAATTTCTGCAGGAGATGAAAATTCCACAGTAGGCAGTCATTACCATGTCATTGGACTGCCTTTTCCCATAACAAATATGGTCAATTTTGTTTTTGGGCTTGTAAGGAAGGTAGTTGTTGGCTCAATGAATTTGGCTCATTAAGCTAGAGTAAACCTCCCCTCCAAAAAAAAAAGTCTTGAACAATGTGGAATAGAAAAAAACAAAGTCCAACCAGTGGTGGGTTGGGAAGGCAGTAGGGTAGTAGGATTTTTCTCATTATGATGGACTTACTTACTTTTTAATGCAGGCATTTCATGGCTTAAGGAACCAACAATTACTCTGTTTGTGTCAAATTGTCTTTGAATTCTAGAGTTATCAAACCCTGTCCTAGATATATAGCAAAGAATAAGCATGGTGAAAAGTGCTTATGATAAAAATATCTAGTACACAAGATTTTTGGTAGAAACAAATGAAACTGTAAATGACAAATAATATTATAAGCTTTAAACTTTAAACTAATGTTATTTTAATCATCATTTTTTTTAATCTTATGTCTCCAGCATGGATATTATTTAGCAAGTAAGAGCTATATATATTAGTCTGACATAATTATTAGGTCCCAGAGAGCCTTAGGTTATTAGTCCCGAAGGTACTATCTTAGCCAGATGGCCAAAAGGTTTTATGGAGCTCTGTTCAGTGGGAGAATTAGTGAGTCATATAATTTTACCCATTTGTGTGGGTAGAAAGTTGTTTAACTTGAACATAGCACCAGCAATTAAAGATATCTCTCTGGAACACTTTTAAAAAGAACCTAATAATTCTCTTAGATTATAAAATGAACCAAGTGTTACTTTGGTTCCTGGTAAACTCTAATCTCTATATCATACTGCTCATTGGTGGCAATAGTTGAACATATTATGTTGCCAAATTATTACAGATTTTGAATCTTCATGTAATAGCCTGCTACACGTTGACTTGTTTACTGATCCATGAAAATGCTGTGGTACACAAAGTAGCAAGAAGGGTTATTTTCCCCTGTATTATCTGAAAAGGATCTTCACAATTTCTTCAGGAAAAGATTAAACTGCTGAATAATTAAACTGTATTCTACTGCTGTTTAACAAATTTTCCCAACCCATAGAGGCTTGAAATAATTCCTGTGTGTCAGGAATCTGAGTGCAGCTTAACTGGGGCCTCTGGCTCCAGGTCTTTTAGGAGGTTGTGATCAAGCTATCAGTTGGGGTTGTAGTCTCATCCAACAGCTCGACTGGTGGTAATGCTAGCATCCATTCCAAAGGCCACATATGTGGTTGTTGACAGGCTTCAGTCTCTAGCCAACTGGGTTTTTCCACAGAGTTGCCTCAAAACATGGCAACTGGCTTTCCATTGGGCTGGTGATGAGAGAGAGAGAAAGAGAGAGAACCCAAAACAGAAGACAGTCTTCTTATAATTTAATCTCAAAAGTAACTTGTTCTCACTCCTGCCATATTCTATTCATTAGAAGTGAGCCAATAATTCCATTCCAGAGCACTGGGAGGGAGTACCCAAGGGCATGACTATCAGGTAGTGGAGATCATTAGGTATTATTGTAGAGACTTCCTACAATGATGGCATTGAGTTTTATATTTTTGAAATGATTGTTTGGCGGATGGTCTTGATTTTATTAATAAATTATTTTGATTTTTACCTAGCAGCTAATTTGGATATTTATTAATGAAATAAGGCTCTGTGAGGTCAGAAATATGCTGATAATTTCCTAGAAAATGCTTGATGTCAGGTCAAGTTTTATGATCAACTTTTAGGCATTGAGCCTATAAAATCTACATACTGTTTTTTAATAAGTTCAATACATTTCATCTAGTAACTTCTCTTTCAGTAAATAGTAAACTAATTTCTACAACTCCCAGTTTTTTTGAAGTATTGAATAAAAGTAAATTTTACATGGTGAGAATGTCATTTATTATATATTGGGCATAACTGGGCTAAATGTTATATACACTTTGGCCATTATATCTTTAACTATGCCCTTCCCCTTTCTTCTAGGACTCCAATTACACATATATTAGAATCCTTGATATTGCTCACAATCATTGATACTGTGTGTGTTTGTTAGTCTTTTTTCTCTCTGCTTCATGGATAATTTTTTTTTTAAGATTTATTTATTTTGAGAGAGAGAGAGAGAGAGCACATGGGGGGAGGGGCAGAGGGAGAGAGAGTCTTAAGCAGACTCTACGCTGAGTGGGGAGCCTAATGTGGGGTTCAGTCATGACCCCGAGATCATGACCTGAGCCAAAATCATGAGTTGGATGCTTAACTGACTGTGCCACACAGCTGCCCCATTCATGGATAATTTTCTACTGCTATATAACAAATTACCACAGACTTTGAATCTTGAAATAACATCCATTTATTAACTCACAGTTTTATAAGTCAGAAGTCTGACACAACATATCTGGATTCTCTCTTCAAGAACTCACAAGGCTGAAATCAAGGTATTGACTGGGAATGATGTTCTCATGTGAGGCTTAGCATCCATTTCCAAGCTTACTGGTTGTTGACAAAATTCATTTTCTTGGACTTACAGAATTGAAGTCCCTTCCCTGCTGCCTCTCAGCTCATAGTTGGTCTTATGAAATAGAGACTGTCCACATTTCTTACCATATGGTCTCCTCCATTGTGAAGCCAATAACAGTGATTTGAATACTTTTCTTGCTTTGATCTGTAACTTCCCCTCTGTGATCAGTCAGAGAAACTTTCTGCTTTCAAAAAGCCCATGTGCTTAAGTCAGGCCTGCATGGATAATCTCTCTTAAGATCATCTGTGTCATGTAACATAACATAATCACCAGGTGAAATTTCTCATATTCACAGTCATGTGGATTATGTGGGGTTTGTACACCAGGGACATGAAATCTTGGGAGTACATCTTAGAATTCTGTCCACCTCAGATAGTTTTACTGCTCTTTCTTCAAGTTCAGCTATCTTTTCCTCTGCAACATCATGCCTGTTATTAATACCATCTAGCATATTTCTCATCTAGACACTGTATTTTTTATCTCTAAAAGTCTCATTTAGGTCTTTTTAATATCTTCCATTTCTCTCCTCATAATGGTCATGTTTTTTTCTACCGTCTTGAATAGTTATAAATAACTGTTTCAGTATCTTTGCTAACTTACCATGTTTTTCATTTCTCATTTTTTAAAATCAAAATATCTCCTGGTTATAGGTAATATTTCCTGCTTTTTTTGCATGTATGGTGATTTATGATCAGATGTTAGATATTGTGAACTTCATATTTTTGAGTGTTTGGTTTTGTTGTATTCCTTCAAATTGTGTTGGATTTTGTCCCAGCACACAGTTAAGTTACTTGGAACCAGTTGGATCCTTTTAACTTTTGTCTTTAAGCTTTCTCTGTCAGGGCAAGTCTAGAGCTGCCTTCTGTCAGGAGATAATTTAGCTCTACTACTAAAGTGGCACACTTTTGAGGATTCTACACAATGCCCCATGTATTATGAAATCTTTCCCCTCAGGATTATTTAAAACAAACCATTCCCAGCCCTATGTGACCTCTGGGAATTGTCAGGCCTTCTCATTTCCAGTGGTTCTTTTCCTGGCCTTGGGTAGTTTCCTTTTAGGCACTCAAAGAGTAACACTCAGCCAAATACTTGAAGGTATGCCTCTGAAGATCTCCAGCGCTCTTTCCTTCTCTCTCAGCAGCTCCTTCTCTTCTGGTAATTTTTCTTGAAAATTTTTCTTGCCTTGTCCAGTATTTCTTTTTTGTTTCTTTAATTCCACATATAAATGGAATCATGTGGTTTTTGTCTTTCTCTGACTTATGTCATTTAGCATTATACTCTCTAGCTCCATCCATGTCATTGCAAATGGCAATATTTCATTCCTTTTTATGGCTGAATAATATTCTATTATACACGCGCACACACACACACACCACCTCTTCTTTTTTTTTTTTTAAGATTTTTTTTAAAGATTTTATTTATTTATTTGACAGAGACACAGCGAGAGAGGGAACACAAGCAGGAGAGGGAGAAGCAGGCTTCCCGCTGAGCAGGGAGCCTGATGTGGGGCTCGATCCCAGGACCCTGGGATCATGACCTGAGCTGAAGGCAGACGCCTAATGACTGAACCACCCAGGTGCCCCCCTATTACTTGTTTTATGGTTGTTTTTGTAGTTCTTCTCTGTTCCTTTCTTCCCTTGGTCTCTTCTCACCATAAATTAGCTTTCTTTAGTGATATACTTGGATTCTTTTCTCTCTCTTTCTTTTTTGTATATCCATTACTGATTTTTGATGTGTGGTTACCATTAGGTTTATATATAACATCTTTGCATATAGCAGTCTATATTTAGTTGATGGTTGCTTAAGTTTGAACCCATTCTTTACTCCCTGCCCCCCCCCATTTTAAGTATATGGAGTCATACTTTACATCCTTTTATTTTGTGAGTCCCTTGACTGATTATTACAGATATACTTTTTTTTTTTTTAAGATTTTATTTATTTATTTGACAGAGAGAGACACAGCGAGAGAGGGAACACAAGCAGGGGGAGTGGGAGAGGGAGAAGCAGGCTTCCACTGAGCAGGGAGCCCGATGTGGGGCTTGATCCCAGGACCCTGGGATCATGACCTGAGCCGAAGGCAGATGCTTAACAACTGAGCCTCCCAGGCGCCCCCAGATATACTTATTTTTACTGCTTTTGTGCTTCGTACTTTTCTTACTCTTACTTATGGTCTTTCCTTTCCACTCAAAGAGTCCCCTTTAACATTTCTTGTAGGGGCAGGAGTCAGTTTGGGGTAATGCTGACCCCTGTTGGGGCTGCTTGCACACTGCCATGTTTATTGGAGGGGGTGGGTGCAGGAGAGCCCTGGGGTGGGGTGTGTGGTGTTAGCTAGGTTTGTGCAGGTTTGCTATGGGAGGGCGCCAGGTTGGAGAGGGAAGATCTATAGGAGTGTGCAGGGATGGGGCTGCAGTTAGCAAGCTAGGTGGGGAGTGTTTGTGCTGTGCTGATTTGTGTATCTAGGCTGGGGAGGAGGGTGAGAGATGGAAATGGCGCCTGCCAGCCCCTTTGTTCTAATAGAAGTCTCCCAAAGATCCCTGTTCCTCCAACACAGGCCCTGAGATTGGCAAACAAATCTCCCTCCCATACACTCCAGGTGTCTTTCAAATTGCTGCTTCTGTGCTGTATCTCAGCAGGACTGTTTGTTGTGCTGTCTCTTTGAGGGCAGTTACTCAGTTTTGCATCACCCTCCAGCTTTCCTAGAGCCAAGCCCACTGATTTTTAAAGTTCCAGGTGTTAAGCCCCACTAATTGTAAGAACTCAAGAAGTTAAGCCCCTTTGGTTTACAAAGTCAAATGTTATGGGGAATCGTCCACCTAGTGCAGTGCCTGGGATGTCTGGGGTGGGGTCTGATCCTCCACTCTCTGAACCTGCAGCATCCCTTTCTCCTGTGGCCATGCCTTTGGGTCAGTTTGGCTCCCAGCTGCATCTCTTACACTGATGTCGGTGTTCTCTAGGTGCATCTGTGGGACAAGATGAGCTTAGGATCCTCTTACTCTGTCATCTTCCCCAGAAGTCTGGATGCCCATTTTAAAATGTCAGCACCATCTTTAGATCCAGGCAGCATGGGTTTCCTTTCCTGAACCCTGTGCTTTATAAAGACACCAGTATTGGCTCAAAGGTACAGAAAACACGTAAGGTTCTCTGTCACTGGGATCCAGAGCTTGGCTCTCATCTAGTACAACCTATGACATTATGCATCTATCTTCAGGGCTAATACTGTTCAGGACCCAGTGAAATATGTATCCACATCTTTTGCCCCAAGTACTTTTAAACAATAGGCATTGGCATCTGAATGCCCTGAAGGTCTGTGTGCTTTACCACTACAGACGTTGGAGATGGACACTGCTTTAGTGTGAGAATTTGAGTAGCAGAAATGTTTAGTAAAGAAAAGACAAATCAATTAACTTTTGAATGCCTCCTCTCAGGTAACTTGAATGTAGTAGATTCTTGCACAACAAAAGATCATTTTTCAGTAGTGCCCAAGTGTCCATGTTCTTGCTTCTCCTCATGTTCCAATCTGTGTTTCCAGAGCATGGTGTTCACAAAAACTGCAAATGGTGGCCAAGGGACAGTTTGCAATATTAATTCATATGATTTTAAATTTTTTTTTTTTTTTTTTTTTAAAGATTTTATTTATTTATTTGAGACAGAATGAGAGAGAGAGAGCACATGAGGGGGGGAGGGTCAGAGGGAGAAGCAGGCTCCCTGCCGAGCAGGGAGCCCGATGCGGGACTCGATCCAGGGACTCCAGGATCATGACCTGAGCCGAAGGCAGTCGCTTAACCAACTGAGCCACCCAGGCGCCCCATATGATTTTAAATATTGTATATATGTGGGCCTAGATGTAACCAGAATAAAATGCAATACCAATTCTATATGCTATCAAGTAAATGGATACTAAATGCTAGAAAATTATACCAATTTGGGTTTTTCAGGAAACAGATGCCAAGATAAAGTCAGAAGTACAAGGGATTTATTTGGGGAAATGTCTGTTAAAGATAAAGGGAAAAGGGAGCAGGAATGGGTCAGGAAAGGCTTCAGACCACAATGTAGGTCTGACACCTATGAAGAGAGAGAGGAAAGGAAGTAAGTTTGGGTAGGAGGAGCCTCTGACTGCAATATAGTTCTGAGAAAGTCTTGACCAGCACGGTGGGGATCTCTGGTACAAAGATTGCCAGTAAGGGAGTCCTAGATTAAGCAGAAATGGCTAAACCCCTCGTTTCCCTGTCTTGCAGCCTCTAACTGAGAGCTCCCTTGAGATGGCATAGCCTCAGACTGTACACTGAGGGGGGATCCTGAAGGTGTGGCTAGAGGCCATTGATAACTATATACTTCATGGCCATTTTTCTCTTGGGAAGTGAGATCTGAGTGGCTCACTTCCATGGCTGGCAAAAATTGTAAATTATTTTTGTAAAAAACATAGTGAGATTTAATATTTCCAAAAAAACCTTAAAATATCACTAATCATGCTACAACATGGATGAAATTTGAGAACATTATGCTAAGTGGAATAAACCAGTCACAAGAAGACAAATACTGCATGATTTCACTTATATGAAGATCTAAAGTAGTCAAACTCCTAGAAACAGAAAGTAGAATGGTAGTTGCCAGGGGCAGGGGAGGGCAAAAGGGAAGTTATTCAGTGGGTATAGAACAATATATATAGTTTCAGTTTTGCATGATGAGAAAGTTCTAGAGATCTGTTGCACAAGGTGCATGTAGTTAACATATTGTCCAGTATGCTTAAAAATGGTTAAGATGGTAAATTTTATGTTATGAGTTTTTCACCACAAAAAATAGCTTTTATTTTAATTTAATTTACTTTTAATTTAATTTTAAAAAGTAGCTTCCACACCCAATGTGGGGCTTGAACTCACAACCCTAAGATCAAGACCTGAGATCAAGAGTCAGACGTTGCAACCACTGAGCCACCCAGGTGCCCCAATAAATAGTTTTTTTTTTTATTTAAGATTTTATTTATTTATTTGACAGAGAGAGACACAGCGAGAGAGGGAACACAAGCAGGAGGAGTGGGAGAGGGAGAAGCAGACTTCCTGCCAAGCAGGAGCCCAATGCGGGGCACGATCCCAGGACTCTGGGATCATGACCCGAGCTGAAGGCAGACGCTTAACGACTGAGCCACCCAGGCGCCCCCCAATAAATAGTTTTTAAGAGTCATTCATTATAATTATGATTTTGCCTTTTCATTTTAATATAACATTTTGAAACAAGAATTAAAAGTAAGTTTTTTCTCTTTTTTATTGAGGTATAATTGATATATAACATTATATGAGTGTCAGGTGTACAACATAATGATTCTATATTTGTATATATTGTGAATTGATTACCACAATAAGTCTAGTTAATATCCATCACCACATGTAGTTACAAAAATTTTTTTCTTGTGATGAGAACTTTTAAGATCAACCCTCTTGGCAACTTTCAAATATACAATACAGCATTGTTAATGTAATCACCATGCTGTACATTACATTCCATGACTTCCTATAACTGGAAGTTTGTACCTTTTTTTCACCTTACTCATTTCTTCCACCCACCCCCCACTCCATGCCTCTAGTAACCACCACTCTGTTCTCTGTATCTATGAATTCAGTTTTGTTAGTTTTGTTTTAGATTCCACATTAATGAGATCATATGGTATTTGTCTTTCTGTGACTTACTTCAGTTAGCACATAATACCCTCTAGTTCCAGCCATGTTGTCACGAATGGCAAGTTTTCTTTTTTTCTATGGCTGAAGATCACATTTTCTTTATCTACTCATCCATTGGTGGATACTTAGGTTGCTCCCATGTCTTGGCTATTGTAAATAATGCTACAGTGAAAATGGGGGTGCATATGTCTTTTTGAGTCGGTGTTTTCATTTTCTTCAGATAAATACCCAGAAGTGGAAATGCTGGATCATATGGTAGTTCTATTTTAATTTTTGAGGAACCTCCATACTGTTTTCCAGAGTGACTGCACCAGTTTACATTCCCACCAACAGTGCACAAGAGTTCCCTTTTCTCCACATCCTCACCAACATTTTTACCCTAGCCCTAGGCTCCACAAACATTGAGATCTGCTGAGCTTCCATTTCTTTCGGACATAAACCCCTCTGTCCTAAGTATAGCAATCTGATCCTAACAGCCTGTTTCTTTTATGTCCAGTTTGTTGTTTTAGAAATCTGAGTCTTAACTGCAACTTATCCCAAATGATTTAAAACAGTGCAAGAACCCTTGCCCCTGGCACATGCTGTGTCACATGGACAGAGGGAGGGGTCAAGTGGGAGGAATGAAGTCTCAGAGGGGCAGAGTGAGGAGACCTGTACAGTATTTTCTGTAAATGTTGCCAAGATTGAAACCAGCAGTGAGGAGTGGGTGTTACAAGGCAGGAAAAGTCTATCATCTTTAGAGGAAACTGAAGAGTGAAATTAATTACAGCTCATAACTAACATATCTGGATTTTTCATTTGTCTTAAAGAGAAAAATCATATCACTGACCCATTTTTCAGACAAAGTTTCAGCTGTTTTAAGATGTCAAACACAACAGTGTACATTCAGAAATATTAACTAGAAACTTTGAATTCATTCTCAATATTTTCATTAAATCAGACCCACCTAGTATTAAGCTGTTTTCAGAAGGCTAAAGACTGGACGGAAGGTGTAGATATGTGGAGAAATTTTGGAATTGCATATATCCGAGCAAACTGGTTGTGTCCTATTATCGGGAGCATTGACTTACTATGGTATTGTGTGAATGAATACAAAAGAACAGGCCCGGCTGGGCAGTATCCGGGGGGCAGTACTTCCAAGCTGTTTGGCTTTGGAATAGTCACTTAACCTCACTGTGCCTTGGGTTCCTCACTGATAACAAGGAGAGATAATGATCTAGTAGTCTGCCCATATTGGCAGTTTTGCTTTCTGTGGTTTCGGTGACTTGTGGTCAGTTATGGTCCAGAAGCAGATGAGTGTCTTTCTGATGAATCGTCAGAAGGTCATTAATAGCCTCACTATGTCACAATACCTGTGTTATTCATGTCACTTCATCTTATCAGGTAGGCATTTCATCATCTCATATTATCACAAGAAGAAGGGGAGGGTAAAGTACAATAAGATGTTGGGTGGGGGGAGACCACATTCATATAACTTTTATTGAGTATATTGTTATGACTATTCTACTTTATTTTTTGCTATTGTTGTTAAACTGTTACTGTGACTGATAAATTCAACTTCATCACAGTTGTATGTATAGGAAAAACATTGTATATCTAGGGTTCAGTACTATCTCTGGTTTTAGGCATCCACTGGCAGTCTTGGAATATATTTCCTGTGCATAAGAGGGAACTTCTAGTATTTCTTATCTTATTAGGCTACTGTGATGATTAAATGAGATTATGCGTGTGAATAAAATACTAGAGCAGGGCTTGGCACATACCAAGCATTCAATAAATATTATTCATAAGTATTGTTTCCTTATCCATGTGTATTTGCTCCCCTCCATGAATTGATTATACATCTAAGCTAATTGCTGCCTTGCAAAATGTGTTCATTAGGAGAGTGTTGAGTGGACCAGTTTAAACTCATCACCACTACAAATAAAAATAAAACTACTCAGAGATCCTATGATAACGGTAGAGTGTCCACTGTCATCCTTGTACCAAAAGACTAGCATTAGATTAGGGTGGATGGTCCATTTTAAATCCCTACCATAAATCTACCATTCAGGTTTCAAAATGATTCTTTGAAAGGGCATAAAAGCAGTTTATTTTTCATGTCTGTTCTTGAAATATACTACAGACACTATGAAAAAGGAGGAGAGGAAGTAGGAGGCAAGAGTTCTTAGATGAATGTGAGATTTTAAGATGTTACTTGCCAAAGAGTTCTGGTCTCATTTTTATATATTTCAAAATTGTGTCCCACAGGTTTCAATGATGACACCCAAAGTTGGTTGTGTGGCTAATGAGAAAAGCAAATGGTTCTGTCTGGCACTTCAGGACCTCTGCTCTACTACTAACCACCATTCACCCCCAACTCTTCACTGCTGTTCACTATTCACCCAGAGAGCCGTGGGACCAGAAACCCCCGTATCCCTTTGCAATTCCAAATTGGTGATATCGACAGGGAATATGGAAATTTGAGGGCCTTGAAAATAACTTGAAATTATTATATGGAATTCTATTTGAATTCTATTATATGGGATTCTGTTGATTTTTTTTTTCTTCCATTCTGACCAAACTCACTATGCATTAGAAGCCAGAATCCCTCTCATTGCCCCCACCCCCCAGGAGCCAACTCTGAACATTTTTCTTCCTTGAGAGATAGACCTAGGAAAACAAAGCCTCCAATATCCGATTCCATTCCTCACCTGCTTCTTAGCCGGGAGTTCCAATTCCACATGTGAAGAATAATTCTCTCTTGGACACTGGGTATTTCAAGGGAGAGGGATCTCCCCAGCCCAGAATGGCCTTGCTTGTTAGTCTTGACCCTCTCCCCATTTTGACAAAAATGTTCTGAAGACAAAACCAGCCCCCCTCTAACTGCTCACAAAGTGGCAGGTGTGCCATCTTGAGGCACACGTAATGACTGCTGCCACGACCCAGCCACTACTCTTGAAATGGACTCCTTGAGTCTCTTTAGACTCAACATCCCAGGTTCCTTCCACTCGCTTGTTTTCCAGGGCTTTGAATCCCCTTCCTCTCCTGTTTAAAATTCTTATATTATTTTAGGGCCACTTCCCTCTGAAAGTGAGGTCCCTGGAATGAAATATTTGACTCCAGGTGTGGTGTGACAGGGCCAGGTATGTAAGTGATAACCAGGGAAGGAGATTATTTCTCCTAGCTTCTGGAGAAAACCTAGACTATATTCAATAAATACTTCTGTCTACTCTTAGGATGGTTAAGGCGTCCAAGCTGTCATTTTAATCTTCTCTGCTTTGAAGTTCCAGGGAGAATCTTATGCCACCTTGCTCTTACCTTCTGACTTTAATTAAAAGGCTTCTTTATCTCACCTGAAACCCTGCCTCAGAATCCAAAGCCTCCGGGCTGCATACAACCTTATGAGAGCCAGTAGACTTTTTTCATCTCTTGGCTATGGATGGTCATACTTACGTAGCCTGTTTATGGATGAACTGTCCTCAGACATAGCATGTTGGATTTTCTTTTCTGGCTCTGGGCAAATGACATCTATTTCTGGTCTCTTTCAGTTATCTAAAGAGGCCTGTTTTCAGGTATTAAAAACTCCTATCTTGACTAAGTCAAAATTTTACCTCCTATCCCCACCTCCACCCTCTGTACTCAGCTCTGGGCTGACCTGCAGTCCCACGGACCAGCAGTGGGGTCCGTCCTTCTGCTTCCCTGCTCTGTACCTCAGCCTCCTCCAGGGTTTGGTTGTGGAAGAGGATGACAGAAAAAGAACAGCCTGTCTTTTAACTTACCTGGAGCTACGTGTAGTCTTCTCCTTGATAGCAAATACCCCTTGTTATGGGGAAGGTCCAAATGCTGGCCTTTCTCTGCTGAGGAATTTCTAGGCACACCTCTCCCCTTTCATCCCCCCATGGACCTTGTAATTACACCATTTTCTGGCTCAAGTACAGTACTTTCTAAATTCTTATGAATCCCCCTGAGGTCCTATTCCAGAGACCTTACCTGGATTCTCCTCATCCCAACAGGCATCCTTCTGGGGCCCTATGAAGATGATGACATTGTGATGACCTTCTGTGATGTCAGTCTGGGAAACAGGTGCCCCTGTCCACAGCTGGTATGAGTGCTGCGGGCTTCCACCACCCTGCTCTTTTCTTGTGCTGGCAGCTCTAGCCAGTCCCTCACCTTACACCTTTTAGATGAGAATAGGTACTAGTTTCTATGTTCTTCAAACTCTGGGGGACATGTGTCAAGCTTTCTTACTTTGGTTTCACAGTCGTCTCTTCATTGGCCACTCCTTTCCCCTAAAACATTTAATTGTAGGCTGACTGCTCCTTCAGTAAATTCCCTGTGATCTGTCTCCTTGCTAGGAATTCTCCATTGAACTGTACTCTTAATATTTTTGTAATTTTCTGCATGTATGATAAACTTCAAAAAAGTTTATGTAAACAACAATTATGGGACTTCATCAAGATAAAAAGTTTTTGGGGGCGCCTGGGTGGTTCAGTTGGTTAAGCGACTGCCTTCAGCTCAGGTCATGATCCTGGAGTCCCTGGATTGAGTCCCGCATCAGGCTCCCTGCTCAGCAGGGAGTCTGCTTCTCCCTCTGACCCTAACCCCTCTCATGTGCTCTCTCTCATTCTCTCTCTCTCAAATAAATAAATAAAATCTTAAAAAAAAAAAAAAAGATAAAAAGTTTTTGCACAGCAAAGGAAACAACTGACAAAACCAAAAGACAACCGACAAAATGGGAGAAGATATTTGCAAATGACATATCAGATAAAGGGCTAGTATCTAAAATCTATAAAGAACTTATCAAACGCAACACCCAAAGAACAAATAATCCAGCCAAGAAATGGGCAGAAAATAGGAACTGACATTTCTCCAAAGAAGACATCCAAATGGTCAACAGACACATGAAAAAATGCTCCACATCACTCGGCATCAGGGAAATACAAAGCAAAACCACAATGAGATACCACCTCACACCAGACAGAATGGCTAAAATTAACAAGTCAGGAAATGACAGATGTTGGCGGGGATGTGGAGAAAGGGGAACCCTCCTACACTGTTGGTGGGAATGCAAGCTGGTGCAGCCACTCTGGAAAACAGTATGGAGGTTCCTCAAAAAGTTGAAAATAGAGCTACCCTATGACCCAGCAATTGCACTACTAGGTATTTACTCCAAAGATACAAATGTAGTGATCTGAAGGGGCACCTGCATCCCAGTGTTTATAGCAGCAGTGTCCACAATAGCCAAACTGTGGAGAGAGTCCAGATGTCCATCGACAGATGAATGGATAAAGAAGATGTGGTATATATAAAATGGAATACTACTCAGTCATCAAAAAAATGAAATCTTGCCATTTGCAATGACATGGATGGAACTAGAGGGTATTATGCTAAGCGAAATAAGTTAATCAGAGAAAGACAATTATATGATCTCACTCATATGTGGAATTTAAGAAACAAAACAGGATCATAGGGGAAGAGAGGAAAAAAATAAGACAAAATCAGAGAGGGAGACAAACCGTAAGAGAATCTTAATCATAGGAAACAGACTGAGGGTTTGCTGGATGGGAGGGGGGTGGAGGGATGGGGTAACTGGGTGATGGACATTAAGGAGGGCACATGATGTAATGAGCACTGGGTATTATATAAGGCTGAGGAATCACTGACCTCTGTCTCTGAAATCAATAATACATTATATGTTAATTAATTGAATTTAAATAAAAATTTAAAAAATAAATTACACAAGATGGAAAAAAAAACATTTCACAGTGAATCTTGCATTGACAGTTACACGTCATCTTTGCTTCAAGCTGCTTAGCTGTAACCTCTGACAAGTTTAGGAATACACGCATGCACATAGGGAGCTTCTTTACCTCCACCAGGACCTAACACAGGGTCTCTTTAAAGCAGTGGTGAGCATCCTTATGTGACCTGGGGGTTCATTTGCAATCACCATTAGTCAAAATAAGGAGGCGCCAGCTGTGGACCCTAAAGGATCTAACAGAGGAATTAGACATTTTCCCAGGCTGCAAGCTGCCTATGGAAAGCACTCCAGCAGCTAAGAGACTTGTAATTTGATCATGAGAATAGTGGGGTATTTGTTCCTCTGTTTTGTAACTTCAGACTTGTTGAGCAGGTTTTTATAAGCTGAGATATATATATGAACTGTTTTGTTGACACCAAGAACAACCAGTTGGACCGTGGAGTAAGCTAGGTGCCCTAAGGGCACTTCATCCCCTCAAATAGAAATATATATATACATTTTTTTTTGTAGTTTAAATACTATACTTAGGATAGTGACAAGTGTCTTAGACCTTTTGCATCTTGCCTCTCATTAATCACCCCCTCAGAGAATGTGTCTTACCCCCTGGAAACAAAAACTTCCCCTTTGAGAGATGATTCTGTATTTCTAGGTAATTCCAGCAATTGTTCTGTAAACTCCAGAGCCCACCCTGGCTATCTGGGTACCAATGGTGAGACCTTGCTTTGGTTGAAAAGCTCTGCCTTAACCTAGAGCAACTCTTTTTCTCTCATTGAAAATCAGGCCACTTCCTTGTTGTCTTTGGGTGTTTCTTTTTAAAGCGAGAAAGACTGTTAGAGAAGGTGACCTTCTGATTCAGCTCTTCATGCTTTAACATGAGGCATAACAGCTGTGTTGTGTGGAATAAGCAACTTTCCCAAACAGTGGCCCTTATTCATCATTAAGGTTTTCACGGGGAGGTAAAAATTACCACTTAAAGTTAAAAATAGGTTAACCAAATTTGCAGCACTCATTTTAGTGTACTGTGTTACTGTGTAGTCCAGAAAGTAGAAAGACACAGTCTAATGGCTTATGGAAGAGAATATGAGAATTTGCTCATAGGCTGAAGATTTTCTGATGAGTTACAAAATGGATTTCACTCACAAGGGGAAATCTATCTTGTAATCCTGGAGGCATCTTTTTCTTAAAAAAAAAAAAAATGCACAGCTCTCTTATGCACACTAGTTTTGACATTTTATCAGCATGCAATTAAAATCCCTTTGTGTAAGGTTCTGGCTCTAAATTCTTGACCAGGCAGAAGCCCAGAATGAACTGTGTTACACATTTCAGAAAGAAGAAATTAATTTGACAACTGGTACAGTTCCGTCCCTGGGAGGGCGTGAGCAGTGCAGTGCTGCACTCTGTTGGGCTGTTGCAGAAACACAGTATGCATTTTGTTTGTCTGCCAAGAGAGTCTTCCCAAGGAAATGTCTCCAATCACTTCCCTGGGAATAACCTGGCAGTTGATTCAACACAGAGACTCTTTTAACAGAAGAGCAAGAGAAACACAATAAGCTAAGCAATCGAATAGAAAATGAAATGGTAAAACTCCTTTGGTGGGTGGTGAATGTCTGTATGCCTCCCCACCCTAAATATTATATGTTGAAGCCCTAAGCCCCAATGTGATGGTATTTGGAGTGGGGTCTTTGGGAAGTAATTAGGGCACGAGAGTGTAGCCCTTGTGAGTGGGATTAGTGCCCTTATACAAGAAAGGCTTTTTTCTGCATCTATTGAGATGATCATATGATTTTTATTCTTAATTTGTTAATGTGGTGTATGATTATTGATTTGTGTATGTTCAGCCATCATTTCCTCCCAGGGATAAATCCCACTTCATCATGGTGTGTGGTCCTTTTACCAGGCTGTTGAATTTGGTTTGCTAGTATTTTGTTGAGGATTTTTGCATTTGGCTGGCACCTTGATCTTGGGCTTCCTGGCATCCATAACTGTTAAGAAATAAATGTAATCTAGTTCTGGCCAGTGCAATATAAGAGCAGGTAGGCTGGGGGAAAGATTTTCCTCTCTAATAAGAGCAAAAGCTGCAGGAGAAGAAAGTTGCATGTGTCTACTCATCCCTCCCTGCTTATGGAGCTGTTATAAGAGGCTGTGCTGCCTAGAATGTGGCAGACACCTTGTAACCAGCAGGTGTTAATTCTGTGGATGAAACTACTAACCTGCTGACCACCCGTGGAAGAGCCGAGCTTGGAGCTTCTTGTTCCTTATGGTTTAAGCTTCTGTGGTTGACTACTCTGTTACTTAGAGCCGGATGCTTTTCAGCTGCTACAGATGGTTTAAAGTTTGGGTAGGAGGTAATGCTTCTTCACACCACTGCCTGGAGGAGTGCAGTTAAAACTGGCCATCCTGCCTTTTCTTAAGTCCCTTAGTTAGTGCTTTGATTGCTCAGTGACCTGGGAGCCCTAATGATTACAGTTCAGTAAGGCTTGAGATGCGTAAAAGCAGAATTCCGACCTGAAGCCGGCCTCTAAAAGTGTGGTTTGGGGATGCCTAACTGGCTCAGTCAGTAGAGCATGCCACTCTTGATCTTGGGGTTGTGAGTTTGAGCCCCATGTTGGGTGTAGAGATTACTTAAAAAGAAAATCTTTACAAAAATAAAAATTAAAAAAAGAAAATCTTTAAAAAAAAAGAAAGAAGTGTGCTTTGAGTGGCATCAAAATCTTCCACTCAGCAGATAAAATATCAGAAGATATTAAAATATCCTGCTTTCAGATCTGACATTCTACTGGTAGGGATTATTTTTCTCAGAGTCTTTAAGTGTTCTTTCTTAAATTGCATATTTTCTTGAGCAAAGACTAGCATCCTGTAGTCTTACCAGCTCACTTATCAACTGAGATGGAGAAGTATAAGATGGGGACGAAATAAACAGAATCTTAGGATCTGTGAATTGGTAGGGATCTTTGAGATCACCTCGCCTCACACCTTTATTTTGTAGATGAAAAATACTGTGGATTGGAGACATTGAGTGGTTTACCCAGATGATGTCCACCTTAGAGCCAGAATCCTGGTTCTCAGACTTCCAGCTCAGTGAATTTGATACTCCGTTGCCACCCCCAAAGTGTTTTAACAGTATGCCTGTTAAACAAGAAAGCTTGTTGCAATTTCTCTCTCTGGGTCTGAAATCTGTAGGCTTGAAGCTTCCTTTGAATAGTAAATATACTTTTTGCAATTGCAGGGGTGAACAGCAGGAAAGGAGGAGCAGATGGAGATTGGAGGGAAAATATACAAGGCCACTGGCCTCAGAATTTTTTGAGGTCTAAGCCTGCTTTTGCCCTCTGTCTGTTGGAAAGGGCAGTTCCTTTTCTCCCTCTTCCCACCTCCATTCTTACTGACCTCGAAGGCTAAATGCATAATTGTCTTTAATAAATAACCCATTTAACATTTTTGACACTTATTAGCTCATTTAACAAATGTCGCTGCATTCTATATTTACAATTGCATCACATTCTTTAAACAAAGCCATTTCTGAGATTTGTCAAATTAATCATGCTATACATGTTTATTTAAGTTTCAGAGACTTTATTTCTGTGGGATTTTCAACTAAAAGTATTTCTTAAAATTTATGTTAAATTATTTAGACATATTCCCATATTTTTGTCAGGCATTTAAGGATCTATAAAGAAATGCATAATTTAAATAAATTCTGACTTTTTATAAAAAAGCAAGAACTGTCAGTAATCCATCACTGCCTTAGGCATGCTGTTTTTGTTTATTTTTTATTAATTTATTTTTTAAAGATTTTATTTATTTATTTGATAGAGAGACAGCGAGAGAGGGAACACAAGCAGGGGGAGTGGGAGAGGGAGAAGCAGGCTTCCCTCTGAGCAGGGAGCCCAACGTGGGGCTCAATCCCAGGACCCTGGGATCATGACCTGAGCTGAAGGCAGACACTTAACGACTGAGCCACCCAGGCGCCCTTGGCATGCTGTTTTTAAATATGATCTTTCAAAAGAACCACACTTGTGGTGTTTTTGTTGTTTATTTTTGCAAAGACACCTATACAGTCCTTCTTTTCCAAACATTCCTTGGATCATAAATCTTGGAATGGTTTCTGTGTTCTTTTGCCCTCTGCTGGCTAAATTGAGACCTTCCTGAAAATCATGTCAATCAGATAATCTTATGGCCATCAGTGTACATCCTCTGTCCCGCTCATTTTTAGGTCTATGTGGCAAAAGCCTTCTTAACAATCTTTATGCCAGAGATAAAAATCTAGCTTTAGACTACTGCTGTTTATCAAGGTATCTGTGACCTGAAGCCTCCAGCTATGAGATCTGTCCATTCTCAAGCATCTTTCGTATTTATCCCTGGCATCCTATGATCAGTACCTCATTATATACTATTCTATTTCTGAATTGTCTCTACTGCATAATTTAGTAGACATATCAGTGGGTAAATATAAATCAGCTCTATCATTCTGTCTTGCTTATTAGTTGCTTGGTGTTTATCTTGTTTTCCCAGTGTGACTATCAGTTTCCTAGGCCTTCATCCCCATCCACTGGATTCAAAAGAGGCCTCAGCCATGGCAGCTAAGCCCTCACACATCCTTTAGCCTTTAATAGGAATGATGAGGGGGCCTTCATTCTTGCTGTGAACCTGGCATTCCCAGGCATCCTCCAGCCCACCTGCAGCGCTCAGGATGGAGCAAACACATTTGGGTAAGGCCGGCCCTTCCCTGGGGGGCCCAGTGGAGGAGAGTGAACCAGCTCATGGTCTTAGACTTGTATTCTGCTACTCTTTTGCTGGTGGGGAACCCAGCCTGATGTTATTTAGGTTCTGCTCTCACCAAGACCCAGCTGCTCTTTCTCCTCTTCCATATAATTCGCACAAGCCTGGGCTTCTGTGGTAGGCTACGGAGCGACTCCTGCCCTTGGATTGCTACTTTCCATTTACATCTAAACGGAAGTCTGCTTCCCGCCTTACCCCCCCCCCCCCCCCCCCGCCTTTATTAATCCGTTGGGTTTTTTTGTGTTCTTTTTTTTTCCCCTAGAGGGAGAGTGTGTGAAAGATTGGAATTTGGGTGGCTGGCATTTTTGTCCTAAGGGAAAACTGCAGAAGTTCTCTTCTGGTTTTTTGTTCTGTTTTGATTTGTTTTCTCAATGAGGTAGAAAACAAGACCATCAGCTGAGAGGGTGGGGGAGGGGAGGGGAGAGGATCTGATTGGCTGACAGGGGAGCTGGTGGCTGAAAGGCAGGGCAGTGTGACCCGCTAGGGAGCAAGAAGGCACCGCTTGAGGTCTGTGGTAATAAATTTAAAGTAAGACCAGTCAGCATGACCATGGGCTTTTCTCCAGCCACAGTCAGCTGCATCCTGTTGTGGTTTTACCAAATAGATGCAAAGAAATGTACAAAACAGACAGGAGGGCAACTTGAAAGCACTCTGTGAAACACAAATAGAGACGAACAAATAAGAAGACATCCCACCTTCTTGGGTTAGACAATGTAGCCTCAGGGAGATGCCAGTCCTCGCCAAGTTGGTATATACATTTATTGTGACCACATTAAAATTGGCCTTTGTTTTTTGTTTTTTTTTCCTGGAGTCAGAAAAGTTTCCAAAGTACTTTCCTGAAAAAGAGGCATAGTGGACAAAAGATATGAACAGGTGGTTAAAATGTTTTTAAAAAATTTTAAAGGAAACGGCCTGTAACTATCTGAAAAGCTACTCCATCTTGCTTATACTAAGAGGAAGATGAATTTAAAAAGGATTTAAAAATATTACTCCTCACCGATGGTAGCTACTACAGTTGTGGTGAGCTTAGCATAATGTGTAAACTTGTGGAATCACTACCTTGTACACTTGAAACTAACGTTAACACTGTCAATTATACACAAAAAAAAGTCACTGCTCACCTACCTGATTAGCAAAACTCAAAATGTTTGCTAATACGGTCTGCTGGTGAGGCTGTGGAGAAACAGTTGCTGCCTTAATTGTTGGGAGGGCAAAATGGTACAGCCTCTATAGAGAATAATCTGGAATTAACAAATAAAGCTACATTTCATTTACCTGTTGACTTAGCAATTCTACTTTTAAGACTCTCTAGAAATTTGAAACACTATGTTCAGGGAGTTATTCATTGTGACTTTATTTATAATAGCAAAAGATGAAAAACAATCCAAACAGCCATCAATAGAGGACTTGTTAAATAAAGCAAAAAACAGAGTAGCTGTTAAAAAAAAAAAAAAGCAACAGTTCTCTAAAAACAAGATTCAGAACAAAAGATTGATAAAAGATGTATATAGAATACTCTCTTTTGTGTAATAAAGGGGGAGGAATAAGAATGTTTGCTTATTTCTGCCACAAACAAAGGCCTTGGAAGGATAAGTAAAAATATTAGTAAAAATGGCTTTCTAGAAGGAGCAGGAAAAAGGGCTGAGAAGATGGAGGTGGAGGTGACACTTTGTTAAGTACAGTGAAGAGTGTAAACATTTTACAAATTAAAAAAATAATAATAATAAAATGAAATGTAAAAGGAAGATAAAAGCAAACCCTCAGCCTGGACACAAGTGAATCTAACATGAATAGCAGATGGAGGTACGCCATGCCTCTTGTTAACCCTTCACTTGGGAGCTTCCCCAGGAAAGCCTGCACTTCACACCCAAATCCTGGGACTCTGGAATTTGCACAGCTCATCTCAGTTATGTTTGTTGTCTCTTGTCTGTCTTTTCCCACTCAGCAACCCGTTCTTCAGGGCAGAGACCTTTGTTTTGTTTACTGACGTACCTGGTCTATACAGTGTCTGGCACATAGTAGGTGCTCAATAAATATTTGTTGACTGGATGAAACTCTTTGTGGGCAGGGAAGCCATTTATTGTATGTACTTATTTTAATGCCCCAAATCTTGTACTGGGAGAGCTAGCATAGGGATTGCTTCATATATACTTTTATCTGAGTCCAAAGGTTTTAGCAGAACTACAACTCCATTTCTCTGCCACTGTCGTTTATTCACGTCTGGCCAATAGCCCTAGATGGTGCTGCCATGACTTTGTCTGCAGCTGGAAGTCCCTGGAAGCTAAGACGTTGCCCAGGCTCATGCTGTGTTGAAAGTGGCCCAGACTGTCAAAGATTTACTCTCCTTTCTCTTTTGGTAGAGCTGAGCTGCTAAGCTGCTTTGGAGATGATTCAGAGCGATTTCTCCATTTCTTTCTACTCAGCTTATAATGACTGATATTTTGGATTCGTGGAGAAATCAATCTCTCTTTGAAAATGGCTCTATACAGATGAAGAGATTTCTTTCAGTAGGTCTGATTTAATAATAAACTGGATAGATCCGACTCTCACTAAGAACAGCATCAACCTTCTGACATCCTTCTCTGGACATCTCATTTCTCTCCATAAGATCCATGAAAAGGCTTCAGTTGGGGATCCACGAAAAGGCTTCAGTTGGGGATCCACGAAAAGGCTTCAGTTGGGGATCCACTTCATAAAAAGTTTTGCCCTGGGAATAAGACATGTGGATTTGAATCCTCACTCAGGCAAGTTGTTAACTCACCTTTCTAGACTCAGTTTCTACAATTTCAGCAACACCTGTGTTTTGGAGTTGTTGCAAATATATATGTCACCCCCCTAGCACAGCCCCAGTTCTTCACTGAAGGGTGCTAGTAATAAAAATAGGCTTCCTATTCTTAGTAAAAATTGTAGGAAAAAGAGATTGGAAGGAAATATACCAAAATGTGGACCATTACTGCCAAGGGGTGGTGAGATTTTTGTCCTTTTTATCTTGGTGATTTAAACTTTCCTGGATTTTCCGTATCTTGTAGAACATTATACAATAGTTTTATAATCAGAAAACATTAATAAAAATAATTCATGTAACCCTTAATAGTTAAAAAAAATTATCAGTTCTCCTTCCATGATTCTATCCTTTTTCTCAATAATAACTCACAACAAAAACCAAATTACGTAAAACAAGTTGTGTCAGACCATTTCATTAACAACCAGGAGAATTAATACAAGCACACAGACCTAGAGCCTGAAAATAAATTAGTCTGCAAACAAATATGAATAAGAATGAAAACCGAGGACTTGATCTTTAGCACAGATGTTGAAGTCAAAACTTTTAGGACCTGGTGAGCAGATGGCAAGTCTTTTAAGGTGTTGGCCAAGAAGAACAATCTCAAGATAGGGAATGGCTCAACAGAGTGCCCTGTGTGAAGCAGAGAGAGCAGAGGTGGGGTGCATATTTCCTATCAAGCAAGGCACCCTTTCTCTGCTGGAAGGCATCACAGGCATGGAGCAGCGAGGCAGCAAGCAGTCCCCCCGGCCACAGCCACCCTTGGTGATCAGTATGGATAGGAGTAAGATGTCACAGCCAGGTTGTACGTGTCCCCACAGGGGGATGGCTACATTTGCATCACCTGGGTGGGGGGGAAGGGGACAGGGGACAGTTACCAGAGATTGAAACCCAAGAGGGAAGGAAGTGGTAGAGTTGGTTAGTGCCCTTCAGACCTGCCAGCCACTCCCACCTCCTGCCAGTTACAGGGACCGTGGTCAGGGTTGCCAGAGAAGTGGGGACAGAGGAGGCTTTTGTGACCACTCAGTCCTTGTGCATCAGACTTCTAACCGCTTGGCGTTTCACAACTGAGGAAACAGGAAGTGGGGACGTAGAAAGGAACATGGGGGCTGGGAGCAGTATACTCAAGACTTCACAGGGCAAGTATTTTTGCCAGTACAGGTTATTCAGTAAGCAAAGGTGCTGAAATGCATTTCCCGTGTGGCTTTTTCTTTAATACAGTGTTGTTGACCAGCTCTATAACTTAAGACACCTGCAGTCTGAAGCCTGAAAATCAGAACAAACCGTTCATCTCACACGGGCCTACAGCACAGGGCAAGGGTCAATTAGTTACCAAAATTGACACTTATAATGGGGAGAATGTGTAACAGAGAAGAGATGGCAAGCCGCTTTTATAACTCTGGCAGCACCCTTAGATCACCCAGATAAGAGTAGGAAATTAATAAAGCAGTTCCGTCCATCTGTCTTCTGGAAAACATAGCTAGTTTTTTTTCTTTGACTTTTCTTTCATCCATGTCCACTTGGAGCAGGTTTTTTATTTGCTTCCTCCTACCTCTCATTTAACTCTTTGAGAAAAAAAAACCTTGAGCGGGCTTTTCGGGAAGAAAGCACCTTTTTCTGCTCAGGGCATCCCCTGATTCCCAGGTGGAAATTCCCAGGTATCAGTAGGAGCGCCTGCCCATTTGGCTCTGGTTCGAGAACTGGGGTCAGGAGGCTTGTGCCCAGAGAAGGAAAATAACCAGTTGGATCAGTGGGCGAGAGGTGAGAGCATAAATCGGGCTGAGACAAAGAAAAGGTCAGCTGCAAGTGGGTCAGGAGATCAGAGTGGGCCCAGTAGGCCCTGGAATGCTCGGCTGGGAGGCCTGCCAGAGAGGATTTCAGTCCCTGACACCCCCACCCCCACCCCCACCGCCCACCAGATCCCCGCAGGGTAGGATGACTCAGCATTTCCTATTAGTACTAATAAGGCCAACCCCAGAGGCCCTAGCAAGGCTGACTACTGTTAAAACCAGACTGGTCTCCTTCTGGCTTCTGGTTCCTTCTAGGTCTATATAGCAATAGGGTGTTCCAGAAGGGATGTGTAAGTCATCCCAGTATTTATTGCTCTTTCATTACTTTTTTTAACTTGGGCCAACAGCCTGAACCGGTCAGGCTTTGAGCTGATGCCAGCTACTTTATCTGGGTGCATTGTCACATAATAACAAGTAACCTTTTTTGGTGATTGCTAGGTGCTGACAGTGTGCGAACTTTACTCAGACATCCCTTTTAATTCTCAGAAGCAAGCCACAAGGTAGGTATTATGTCCATTTGCAGATGATAAAACTGAGGCTCAGAGATGTCATTGAAATTGCTCAGGACTGAGAATCTAACTCAAGCCTTTCACTTACGAGTCCATGTATCCTCTTAACCAGTACCCTCTACTGCCCAGCAGTGATAATTAATGGCCTATTGAGTTTAAACGAAAGTCAGAAGGTGATCATATGCAGGAGAACATGGAGAAAATTAAAAGCAAACAGAGGGCCAAGAATGTGATGAGAAAGGAGACCAGAAGGAGAGAAGCATGTGCTCCTGGTGGAAAATCAAGGTGAGAACCACTGGCTCTTTATGGTCACTCAAGGTCCTACCTGGAGTCTTGTTTACCTATTAACATCTCTTCAAAATGGACATGGCTTGTTATCTTCATTTTCTATGTATGAGTTCTGTGGATTTATTATCTAGCTTTGTATTCTTCCAGCCACCAGAGGATAGGTGTATATTCAGTGTGACTGTGTGTCCCATGTGTCATGCTGTTTCCCCATCTCCTACCCTCCTGGAAGATTTCACTACTAAAATAACTGGGTAACACGGCAAACGCTGGTTGAAACGTACATGCTGTCCTCCAAGTCCGATTCCATGAAGGCAAGGATTTTGTCTTGTCCATTTCCATATCCCTAGTTGTGGGAATGTAGAGAGTAATCTTTATGTACTAAATGAGGAGTGTATAACTAAATGGATTGAAGAGGAGGCAGAGTGTCTTTCGGAGCCTTTGTTGAAACTCTTGTCTAGGTGATTCATTGACTTTGCAAAGTAGAAAATGGGCCTGGGTAATAGATGATATTTTGGGGGATGTGGTTGGGTGGGATTAGGGGCAGGAAAGTTTGGGGCTTGGGACTCTGTGGTGGGAGAGCTGGAGAACTGGTGGGTAGGGTAAACTTCTCCATACCTTCCTTCCACTTCCAATGTCTCCAGACTGGCCTCTCATCCCTCCCTCAGCTTCAGGAGAAGAGTCCTTTGGACTCAGCAAGGCTGCCATCTCTAGGCTTAGGTCTTCTGCAGCGTCTTTGATCCTTAGCTCCACTGACTCCTTCAAACAAGCACGGGTATTCCTCCTCCAAGAAAAACAAAGCAAAAACAAAACAAACCAAAATCTGGTTCAAGTCTGTAGTTTTTTCTAGTCACCACCCTATTTCTCTTCTTCAGTTTACTGTTGATCTTGAATAAATGACCTGTACTTTTTAATCTTCATTTGTCCAGTACCCAGTAACTCTAAGTTCCTTGAAATCTGGCTTTTGCTTCTCCTGCTTTACTAAAACATTCTCTTTTCCTCTCTCTCTCATAGAAAACCAACAGAACAGAACACTTTCCATCTGACCACTGGTCATCCCTGGTATTCCTTTCTTTTTTTTCCTTTTATGAATAGAACTCTCCTGAGTTTTAGCTGGGCCTATCGATGCCCAACTAGAGACTACATTTCCCAATATCCCTTGCAGCTGGGTATGGGTGTTTGGCCAGGAGCTGGGGGCAACTTGTTGCTTCTGCCTGTCCTTCCACTTTTGTTCTCACTGTTGACTAGAAGCAGCCTTGGAAAGTGGCGGTCACGAGACGGGGGTGGCACATTGAGGACAGCCCTGCTGCTCCACTAGCCCTGGACTGATCACCTTTGGGTCTTTACATGAGAGAGAAATAAACTTATACTGTATTTTAATAGTTTTATTTTGGGGTCTCTTTGTTTTAAGCAGCTTAGCATGTACCCTAATAAACATATTTCTTATTTAAAAAGTAGTATGCATTCACTGTAGAAACTGTGTAATTTAATGATAAATAGAAGATGACACAATTCCTGTTAATCCTTCCACTTTTCTGTCTAATTATTCTCAGTAGCCTATGCTGAATTGCCTTCTTTTCTTTCTGTCACCCACAATAATGGGCATAGCCCAGAACTAAGTTCTCTACTCTCTTGTCTCTCTGTATTTTGTCACAGAGAATGACTCATACAGTGATTGATTCAGTCATTAATTTGTTCATTCAAAAATAATCTAGTGAGGACCTACATTCTGCTAAGTGCTAGGGATACAAACGTGAGTCAGACATGGCCCCTACCCGTGAGTTAATGACAGGCTGGAGAGGAGAGGAAAAGGGAGACAGAAATAAGTCCTCTTTATGTAGTGTGCAGAGTACCTTAAGGGAGGTGGAAAGGAGGAAGATGAGGAGAAAGGGAGACTCCAAGCTAAGAGGTCGGCCAGGAACTGAAAGCCTGGACGTGAAAACTTTCAAGGTGTTTGCAAAGAAATACAGGCTGTATGTTGTTGATACTGTGAAGAGTTGAATGCTGAGGTTGCTGAGGTACAAAGGATAAGGTCATGGAGGCCTTGCTTGTCATGCTAAGGAGGCTCAGAGCTTTCTCCTAACTGGGGCTTTAATGAAGGGTAGTCAATAGATATGTGAAATTGTAGATTTACCTTTTAGATAGAGTGTTCTGAGTGTTAGGGTCAAGGACTTCTGGGACATAAACAGGAGTGGGAACAGGGTACCTGTTAGGAAGCTATTTGCAGTAGAGTAGGTAAGAGGTGCTGATGGCTAGATGTATTGGTATTAAGAATGAAGCAAGAGGGGCGCCTGGGTGGCTCAGTAGGTTAAGTGTAGGACTCTTGATATTGGTTCAGGTCATGATCTCAGGGTCATGAGATTGAGCCCCACCTTGGGCTCTGTGCTGGGCATGGAGCTTGCTTAAGATTCTCTCTCTCCCTCTGCCCTTCTCCCCCTCTCCCCTCCTGTTTGCATGCTCTCTTTCTCTCTCTTTCTCTTTCAAAAAAAAAAAAAGAATGAAGAAAGAAATGAATTGAGAAATAATTAGGAAATAAAATGGGCATGACTTGGTGACTGAAGAGGGAGTAAGAGGAAGAATCAAAGATGACTCCTGGGTTTCTAGCTTGGGTGGTCGGATAGGTGGGGCAGTAGCGTTAGCGGCTTTAAGCTATCACTTACCCATAAGGTAGCTTATTGTGAAGGTACAGAAACTTAACCTTCAGGCCTCCTTCCTTATATGGGTCCATTCAAAGGCTCTGGGAGTGGCACCAGCAGTTTTGTATTCTTAAATATATATTCTTTTTCTTAAAAATGACTCACATCCTCTTTAAGCTGGTAATAGCTTCAGACACACAGAACCTGAACCCAACCCTGCCCATCCTCTTTCAATTCATTCTTCTGACTACTAGATTGATCTTCCTATAAGAATCATCAACATCATGTCAGTCCTCTCCTAAGAAGCTATTGTTTTCATGTCAGTGGACTTTTACCAGCCTGACAATTTTACTTTGGGACTGCCTTTTACCTCTTCTTTCTAAAATTGTCTCCGAACAAATGTTTATAGTTTCAGAAAAATAACTTTGACCTGTCTGCCAAAGAGCAGGGACATCATTTACAAATGTCCTTGAAGACCTATCTACTAAAAGTTGCAATTACTCTGTTGAACTTTCTTGTTTATTACCACTCTTTTTTCTTTTTCTTTTCTTTTTTCTTGTTTCTTTTTCTTGTTTTTATACCAGTTGTGGCTTTTCTACCTTACACACTTGTTTAATCTCAGACGTGGCCGTTCAGTACTAGCCAATGTCTGGAATGTTTATACCTACAGAAAGCTTCCTTGCATAAGCCAACATCACTTTGCATTTTGGCCATGGTGTACATCTACCATGTGATTATGCTTTAATATTCTGTTTTTGATAATGTTGAATCAAAGGTGGTTTGCACTCTAGAATGTTCATTCTGGGCTATAAACCTTTGAACATTAGTTATGCAATAGTTCCAATATCTGGAATATAATGTGCTGTCATCTGCAGTCACAGCTATCCTGGACCATTCTCTCATCTGGAAGAAGAGTTGTGTTCATTGTTGTTGGCTGCATCGCCACTTGATAAATTATTTCTGAGGGTTTTTCTGCTCTCCAAGCAGCCGCTACTCCATGTATGAAATATCTAATTTCACTTCCTAAGCATTTTTCCCATAATGCCCCTTCTGCTTCAACAAATTCTCACTCAGACATACTAAAATGGGACTCATAATAATCGATTTATTATTTTAGCAGTCTCAATAAACAAGGCAGTCTCTCCGTGTACTTTCTCACCATGTTCTTTTTTCTTAGGGATAAGGCAGGCCTAGCATTTTTCTATAAAAGAACATACTGTAGGGGCGCTTGGGTGGCTCAGTCGTTAAGCGACTGCCTTCGGCTCAGGTCATGATCTCAGGGTCCTGGGATCGAGCCCCGCATCGGGCTCCCTGCTCCGCGGGAAGCCTGCTTCTCCCTCTCCCACTCCCCCTGCTTGTGTTCCCTCTCTCGCTGTCTCTCTCTCTGTCAAATAAATACATAAAATCTTAAAACAAAAACAAAAACAAAAACAAAAACAAAAAAACACATAGTTTGCATGCTATATGTAAAAAAAAAAAAAAGAACATACTGTATGGCCTCATGTTACAAAATTTCAGCTTGGTTAAATTGTAACAGACAGTCCTTCCGTTTTTCTTGTAAGAAGATCACTTATTATGGATAAAAATTGTTACATAAAAAAATAAAGATAGAATGTTCCTATTCGGAGACAGCTGTGAGCCACAGAGCACAGTGCTGCTGTTTCATACCAGATCTTTCTCCTCCCCTTTCTTCTCAGGGTCTTCCTTCTGCTCCAGTTTCTCCCTCTGCCACATGTTGGCAGATCCAGATCAGAGGGGTGGTGGGCTTGACAGCACCTGCAGAGGCCCAGGGGCTTCTCTTGGGTAAACGGATTTAGGTCTGCTTGCCATAATCCCACAGAAGGAGTCATGAACCAAGGAAAACAAAAAATGGTAGTACTAGGAAATGTGGAGCAGATGCAACGTGGGGCAGGATGAGGACTTGGGAGCCCAATTCGTTTTTGGGAAAATACCATTTTCTTTTTTTTTTTTTTTTAAGATTTTATTTATTTATTTGACAGAGAGAGACACAGTGAGAGAGGGAACACAAGCAAGGAGAGTGGGAGAGGGAGAAGCAGGCTTCCCGCTGAGCAGAGAGCCTGATGCGGGGCTCGATCCCAGGACTCCAGGATCATGACCTGAGCCGAAGGCAGACGCTTAATGACTGAGCCACCCAGGCGCCCCAAAATACCGTTTTCTATAGAGGAAGTTCTTTTCTGTTGGCACAAGCCTTCTGATCTTCGTGGTGCTTTGAGGGATTCAGGCAGAGGCACGTGTCCGTGGTGGCGGTAAAGCAGAAGAGGAAGGCTGGCAGCAGCCTGGGGAGCCTGCTTATGACACAGGGAGCTGTAACCTGCTGAGAGACGAGTGGTGGCCTGGCTCCGGGCTCTGGGCTCTGGGCTGCTCGCTGGGTAGTACTTCTCACAAATACCTGGAAGGAGAACCTGGTACAAGAAAAATTTCCTTTTTGTCACACATGACAGGACCTTCAGCTTTGATCCTTGTTGCCCTTGGAAGACTGGAGAAGTTTTTAACAAACACTGATGAGCGTGTGTCCAGAATGGGGCTAACTCCCCACCTCCCTTCCACATACACACTCCCTCCCAGCTGCCATTCATGCCACTTCTGTCTCTTCCATTTGAAGTGGCCCAAGTGGAAGGGGAAGACTAGAAGATATTTTATATAAACAGAGCAAGGAGGATGTCAGACGCTGACCACCTGTTTGTAGCTTGGTACCCCCAAAAGTGGCCCTGGGCACTCATGTAGTCTGGTGTCTGAAATAGAGGGTTCTCCCAGCATCTTGTTTCATGTAGGTCAGCATCATATTCCTTTTTCTTTTTTTAATTATTTGTTTACTTTTTAAAGATTTTATTTATTCATTTGACAGCACAAGCAGGGGGAGGGGCAGGCAGAGGGAGAGGGAGAAGCAGGCTTCCAACTGAGCAGGGAACCCGATGCGGGGCTCGATCCCAGGACCCTGGGATCATGACCTGAGCCAAAGGCACACGATTAACTGACTGAGCCACCCAGGCGCCCACAGCATCATATTCCTCAGCCAACTAATGCAAATGCCCCCCAAAGATCAGTGGGGGGTGAAAGGGCCATTCCTCAGAGCTCCTTCAGCTCAGTGTTTTACATAATTAATCCTTGATATGGCTGGACCTTGTTAGGTTAATTTATTATTTCTTGCCTTTCTTCTCTCTCCCCTCCCCCCTTGTCTCTGCCCTCCCTTCTTCCCTTCTTGCATTTTTGGTCTTAGAAAATTTTCTGTTTATTCTTTTTCAGGCAATGTTGCTGCTGCTTCCTGTGTCTTGTGTTCCTTGTTGTGGCCAGAAATCTGCATCCATCATTAAAGCTTAGAGAGGACACAAGAGGCTGAGGAAGCTTAAGAATAGGCCTTGAGTTTACTGCTTAGACCTTTTTGCCAGGAAAGGCTTGTATGAAGACCTATCACATTGTTTTAACTCTGTGTCCTCTTATATTTTGCAATTAAGGATCTCAATATAAGGATGTATGACTTCAAAATTTAAATTGGTAATTCAGCATTGACAGCCCTGGGCTTTTTCCTCCTCCTTGATCAATAGTTACTCCAGTATGGTTTATGGACTCTACTTTCCTATCTGTCTTGGAGAACAAGAATGACATGGATCAGCATGGAATATTTTAGGTGAGACACCGAGAAGCCAGGTTACAGATGAGGTGTAATCATTTATCTTTAGACTCACCGTTACAATTTACCCTCCCTCCACCCATTCTTCATTTCTACACAGCCCTCCTTCCCATGGTGCTGTAATAATGGGAGGGTAGTATTATCCAGGGCAGTAGGAACCTCCCTTGTCCTGACCTCCAGAGTCACGGCTCCTATACTCTCTGTATTTATGACAAAGGTCATAGGTGCCACCTCCCTCTGTCTAAGTGGGTGGGAGCAGAAAGGTCACAGTTAGGAAAGTAGTATTTGAAATAAAGAGGAAAGGGGCTACCAAGTGTCCTGTATGTTCACTGTGATCTTTTTGAATCTACATGATTTGATGGAACGTATTAGTCATCAGACCAGACATTTAGCCGTGTCCTCTCTTGCCTAGTCCAGTAATTACATGATAAAAACAAGGGCGTGAATGCACATAGCATTCTTTGCATCCTATTTTTTTTTTTTTTTTTTGTATCTATTGGTTTTGAAAATCAAAAATCAGTTATTGGTTCTACTATGTACCGGGCACTGTAACTGTGACTGGCACTTTATATACATTTTTTGTAATTCTTACAATAGTGCTGTAAGGGATTATTTTAATTTTTTATTCATTCACTGGCCCATTCAACACCATCCGGGCTCTGTGTTAGATGCTAAGGACATACAGTGAATGAGACAGACAGCATCCTACCTTCATGGTGCTTAGAAGCCGAGGCATCCAGAAGTAACTGGTAGTTAGGGGACACAATAAGTGGCCAAGCCTGAATGTGAATCTTTTTGTTTCTAGAACTCTGAAAAATAGTGATAGTCCATTACAAAGAACATGCTAAGTGCCAGTCATTTATAACTCAACTCAGTTTTAAACTTTCAGACCAGGGGCACCTGGGTGGCTCAGTCGTTAAGCGTCTGCCTTCAGTTCAGGTCATGATCCCAGGATCCTGGGGTCGAGCCCCACATTGGGCTCCCTGCTCCGCGGGAAGCCTGCTTCTTCCTCTCCCACTCCCCCTGCTTGTGTTCCCTCTCTCGCTGTGTCTCTCTCTGTCAAATAAATAAATAAAATCTTAAAAAAAAAAATTAAAAAAGAAACAAACTTGAGACCAATCCCATGTTACCTCCATTTTCCAAGTGAAGAAATGGGACTCTGGGAGGTTAAATAACTTGCTCACAATCATAGAGCCACTGGACAGCAGGGCCAAGACCTGGATGCAGGTTGGCCTGTCTCCAGAGCCCATTTTGCTTCCACTTGACTGTGCTGTTGCCCTACATAGCAGAGAAGACAAAGGTCCACGAGCCCTGCCCTGTAGGAGCTTACAGGCAAGAGAAGCAAAATATAATTGTAGTGAAAAGCAGAATAGTGTAAGGCTACAAGAAGAGTGTAAACAAAGTGCTTTGAGGTTGAAGAGGAATTATTTTAGTCCAAGGAGTCCTTGAAAACAGAGGGTAAGAGAAAGTACTCTATTTGATAGATCTACAGGGTGTCATCTTTCAAGTAGAAAATGACCTATTATTCTGACTGAAATATAAAAATAGAATTTATAATTATTTCACTTCCTTAATTTTTTTTGCTTAGCAAATATATTCATTATATAAAATTTGTTGAGTGGCTGACTGGGTATAGCACTGTAAGAAACATTAATTTCAGAGACATTGAATTGTTAAAAAATGTGGATCTTAGAATCAAATACAATTTTTTTTTTTTTTTTGAGTAAGAGTGTATACTGTATTTGTTCAAAGTGTTTCCCTATAGAAAAAGTATGGAAGAGTCCTAGTATATTTTCACTTCCATTGGCACCCTAGTGGGGTGCTGTTTACAGTTGTACCCTTTGTGTGATACACAAAGGTACCCAGCTGAGGGGGTGCGAGGGGGTTGAAATCCAATCACATCTCCCATGCCAAACAGTGCTCGCCATTGGAGGACTGCCTCCCTCTCACCAAGAGAAGGGCATCTTGGTGACTTTTTAAATTCTGTAGAAGTTAGAAGAGATTCTCTGGAGGCTAGCAATGACCCTGGGTCCTACAGCAAGAATGCTGATAACAACACTGCAGGAGGCAGGGTTGAAGTGTACTTGTTATTTTGAAGTTGAAGGATAATTGACATATGGTATTATATTAGTGTCAGGTGTACAGCATAGTGTGATTTGATATTTTCATACATTATAAAATGATCACCTCGATAGGTCTAGTTACCCTCTGTGACCGTACAAAGTTGTTGTGATATTATTGACTGTATTCCTTATGCTGTACATTACCATCCCTGAGACTTATTTATTTTATACCTGGAAGTTTGTACCTCTTAATCCCCTTCACCTATTTCACCCCCCCCACCCCTCCCCTCTGGCAACCACCACTTTGTTCCCTGTATCTATAAGTCTGTTTGTCTTCTGTTTGTTCATTTGTTTCTTAGATTCCACATATAACTGCAATCGTATGGTATTTGTCTTTCTCTGTCTGAATTACTTTATTAGCACAATATCTTCTAGATCCATCCATCTTGGTGCAAATGACAAGGTTTCATTATTTTTTATGGTGGAGTGATATTGGAATATTATGTATATATGTACACACACATAACACATCTTCTTTAATAATTTATCAGTGGACACTTGGGTTACTTCCATATCTTGGCTATTGTAAATAATGCTGTAAAGAACATAGCAGTATATGTTTCTTTTTGAATTAGTGTTTTCATTTTCTTCAGATAAATACCCAGAAGTGGAATTGCTCGTTGTATGGTAGTTCTATTTTTAATTTTTTTAGGAACCTCTATACTGTTTTCCATATTAGCCTCACCAATTTACATTCCCACCAACAGTGCATTAGAGTTCCCTTTTCTCAACATCCTTGCCAATACTTGTCTTTTTCATGATAGCCATTCTGACTCTGTGAGGTGTATTTCATTGTGGTTTTGATTTGCATGTCCCTGATGATTAGTGATGCTGAACATCTTTTCATGTGCCTCTTGCCCATCTGTACGCCTTCTCTGCCCATTTTTTAACCAGGTTGGTTTTTTGTTGTTATTATTGAATTGTATGAGTTCTTTATGTATTTTGGGTATCAACCCCTTATCAGATATATCATTTGCAAGTGTCTTCTCCCATTCAGTAGGTTGCCTTTCCTTTTTGTTAATGGTTTCCTTTGCTGTGCAAAAGCCTTTTAGTTTGTTGTAGTTCTAATTGTTTATTTTTTATTTTGTTGCTCTTGCCTAAGGAAATATATCCAAAAGAATATAGGTAAGATCAATATCAAAGGACTTACTGCCTATATTTTCTTGTAGGAATTTTATGGTTTCAGGTCTTAAATTAAGTCTTTAATCCATTTTGAGTTGATTTTTGTGCATGGTGTAGGAGAGTGGTCCAGTTACATTCTTTTGCATGTTGCTGTCCGGTTTTCCCAACACCATTTGTTGAAGAGACTGTCTTTTCCCCATTGTGCGTTTGTTTTTTTAAAAAGATTTTATTTATTTGAGAGAGAGAGAGACAGAGATAGCAACAGAGACAGCAAGAGAGAGCACGAGTGGGGAGGAGAGGGAGAAGCGGATCCCTGCTGATCATGACCTGAGCTGAAGGCAGAAGCTTAACCGACTGAGCCACCAGCCCCCCACCCCATTGTACATTCTTGCCTCCTTTGTCATAGATTAATTGGCCATATAAATGTGGGTTTATTTCTGGGCTGTCAATTCTATGCTATTATCTATGGGTCTGTTTTTGTGCCAGTACCGTTCTGTTTTGATTACTATACCTTTGTTGTATACTTTGAAAACAGAGAGCATAATACCTCCAGCTTTGTTTTCTTAAGATTGCTTTGCCTCTTTTTTTTTTTTTAAAGACTTTATTTATTTATTTGACAGAGAGAGACACAGCAAGAGAAGGAACACAAGCAGGGGGAGTGGGAGAGGGAGAAGCAGGCTTCCCGCTGAGCAGGGAGCCCGATGCAGGGCTCGATCCCAGGACCCTGGGATCATGACCTGAGCCGAAGGCAGATGCTTAATGACTGAGCCACCCAGGCGCCCCAAGATTGCTTTGCCTCTTGAGGGTCTTTTGTGGTTCCATATAAATTTTAGGATTATTTGTTCTAGTTCTGTGAAAAATACCATAGGTATTATGTTAGGGATTGCATTGAATGAAGTGTACTTAATATGACAACATGTTATTTTTATATGTCTACTAATAGACCTAAAAGTGATGTAGGACCTTATTAAATCCTAAATTAAATTTAAGATTAAATAATTAATATCACTGAAAAATCTGTTAATGAAAAGTTTTATTGATTCCATGTTATTACATAAAGACAAATTGTAATATGAGATAAAATATCATTTCAGGGATTCTACAGCCCATCTAAATCACATTTTTGGACCTCAGATTAGAATACCCATAGTATTGTATGGAATGATTCAAAAAGAATTGAACACTTAACAAATATAAACAAATATAATGATGGCATTACCTCCCTACTGCAATACTCAAAATCAGGTTGTAAATATAACTTACCCCAGATCTGGAGCATCTCTTAAAGGTTAAGAATGATAATAGTGACAATGAAATTATAAGCTACTCTACTGTGGGAGAGAGTGAAGTTTCCCAGGACAATAAGTCATTATTAAAGCAGAGAGAGCCTCTAAATGGTTGCCTCTTTAGACCAGCCAGTGTGCAACTGTGAAACATGCATCTGACAGTGTGGTTTCCATCACTCGCCGGAGGCTGTCTTCCACCTCACAGACTGTCTCATGAAACTGTCATGTTAAGTGTTTATTTTTCTGGCCAAATGTCATCTTTAAGAAATACCATTTCATTAGAGAGTTAGCTGAGAGGAGACTGGCTTGGGATTTTTTTTTTTTTAAGATTTACTTATTTGAGAGAGAGAGGGAGAGGGAGAGCACATGTGTGCAGGAGGAAGGGCAGCGGGAGAGGGAGAGAGAGAGAATACCAAGCAGACTCTTTGCTGAGTATGGAGTTCAACGTGTGGCTTGATCTCACGACCCTGAGATCATGACCTGAGCCGAAACCAAGAGTCTGAGGCTTATCTGACTGAGCCACCAGGTGCCCCTCACTTAGAATTTTTACCATAATCTAGAGGAAATCTGCTGCAGGTAGAGGGGGTGGGGGACCACTAGTTCACTAGTTGAAATGCCACATGATCTGACTGCAACTATATACATGAGCTCTATCAGCCAGTATAAAGTTTTTGGTTTTTTTTAAAGATTTTATTTATTTATTTGATAGAGGGAGACACAGTGAGAGAGGGAACACAAGCAGGGGGAGTGGAAGAGGGAGAAGCAGGCTTCCCACGGAGCAGGGAGCCTGATGCAGGGCTCGATCCCAGGACCCTGGGATCATGACCTGAGCCGAAGGCTTAACGACTGAGCCACCCAGGCGCCCCTGTATAAATAAAGTTGACCTTAACGGCAATGCATTTATCTGGTCAGTTTAGATAATAGCTCTTTGTAAAATTTTAATTTTCTCTTATTAATAAGAACATTCATACGTTAGTGTATCATTAATTTTGACATGTTTTATTCATTTTAGTCTATTGATATTTTTCTTCTTGAAGGCATCAAATAACATTGATTATAAGCCACATTTCCTCAATGTTTTCCTTTTTAAAACATGCAAATATTTGTTCAAAGAAGACATGTCTTAACCATGAGTGAAAGCTGAATATAAGCAATGCAATATGAAATCACCAGGGCACATGGCAAGCAATTTTGCTTTACTATCCAGAGCAACAAGGATGAAAGTGATTGCAGGCAGGATTTGTATGCTAAGGATATTCACTATCAATGATTCAATGGGTGGCAGTTTTCCTTGCCTAACACATAGATGATCCATAATATTTGTTAACATTTTGTTTATTTGCAAATATTTGCTGAGTGCTTCACCTGTGTCAATCACGGAGTTGGGTGGTTGGGATACACAGATCAATAAGGCAGGGCCTCTGTGTGTTGCATCCTGGGTAATCAGTACTTTATGAAAGAGGCAAAAGATACTGCGGGAGTACAAAGGAGGGAAGGATCAGGTCTAGCTACAGAGTGGCCATGAAGTCTGGGAATGCAGATATATTATTTCATCATATAATGTAACAGAATACCAGCAAAACTATTATGTATTTGCCTGTGTTTCTGGACTTGGTGGCCAGCTCTAAGATGGTCAGGAAAGACTTTATAGGAAAAGATACTTGATTTGGGTATCAAATGTCAAAAGAAATTCACCAGGTTAGGAGAAAGAGCCTGGGAAGACGTTCCCAGTTGAAGGCAGTGTTTGGGGAGCTACAAGTGATCTGCTTAGCTGGAATGTAGAAGATGAGGTGAGACATGTGTATAGGAGCCAAGTAGTACAAGTTTTGTAACCGATGTTAGAGTGTATGGATTTTATACTACAGACAATCAGGAGCCAGTGGAGGGTTATGAGCCAGGCAGTAACACGGTCATTCATTCAAAAAGTGTTCGTGTAGTGCCTACTAGTTTTCAGGCCAGTGCTAGATGCTGAGCTACAAAAATGAATTAGATGCAACTAAGTCAAATCCTGGTAAAGAAAAATATAGAGAAGTTGGTGCAATGGAAGCCATAGATTTTCTGTAATCATAACCATAGCATTACATTTATTTTTTTAAAAGATTTTATTTACTTATTTGACAGAGAGAGACACAGCAAGAGAGGGAACACAAGCAGGGGGAGTGGGAGAGGGAGAAGCAGGCTTCCCGCTGAGCAGGGAGCCCGATGCAGGGCTCGATCCCAGGACCCTGGGACCATGACCTGAGCTGAAGGCAGATGCTTAACGACTGAGCCACCCAGGCGCCCTGCTTTATTACATTTATTGAGTATTTACTATGTGCCTGGCATGTGCTAAGTGCTAACATGCATTGTCTTATTTAATTCTCCCAATAATTCTAAAAGCACTATTGATTGGTGCCACTTTACAGAAGAGGAAACTGAAGCACAGAGATTCAGTAACTTGCATCTGATAAAGGGTGGAGCCAGGGTTCAACTCCTAACAGTCTGACTCCAGAAAATGCACTTTTTACCGCATCAGAGGGCACAGTCCATTCTGCAGGGACAGAGTTGGAATTTGGGAAGTCTATATGGAGATAGTGATGGGATTTACCTTAAGGAAGATCACTTTTTTTTTTTTAAGATTTTATTTATTTATTTGACAGTGAGAGACACAGCGAGAGAGGGAACACAAACAGGGGAGTGGGAGAGGGAGAAGCAGGCTTCCCATGGAGCAGGGAGCCTGATGCGGGGCTCGATCCCAGGACCCTGAGATCATTACCTGAGCCGAAGGCAGACACTTAACTGACTGAGCCTCCCAGGTGCCCCAAGGAAGATCACTCTTAATTAGGAATGGCAAAAAGGGAGAAAGAAAAGGATACTAGGGAAAAAAGCCCAGAAAACACTCTCATACAATAATAGTGGGAGTGAAGGAAAGGAAATTCTCCAAATAAAGAGTTTTAACAGGGTGTCCTTGGACAGACTTCTGTGGAGGCGGCATGAAGTGGGCAGTGGCACTCTGTTGGTACATTCTATGTACAAAACAGCAGATGACAGGAGTGAGGATTTCAAAGACATTTTCTTTCTTGGAACATATGGAACTTTGAAGGGTTGTAAGGGAATAGTTGAGGAATTATTTTTATTCAACTCACTTTTAAACACATATAAGAATGTTAGAAATTGCCAAATGCTACCATCATTTTAAAGAGATTGTTAGATATAACTATATCACTTGGGATCCTTTCAGCCCCAAGTCACAGAAATCTCCAGTTAAAATTGACTTAAATATTAAGTACTTTTATTATCTCACATGATGAATGGTCTAGAGGTAGTAGGTGATGCTACTTGGTAACTGAGTGTCTCAGAAATCTCACCCAGTTTTTGTAATCCTTCTGTCTTGAAGTTCCTGGTATGTTAGCTTTGTTTGCTGTCATTGGTCTCAAATGACAATATCCAGAGAAAGAGAAGACCACCTTTTCGTTTGTATTTCTCTTGGGAAAGAGGAGTCTTCCTGCCAAACCCCTCAACTCTTACACCTCATTGGTTAGAATTATGTTGTGTATCCAAGACTAAACCAACCATTCATAGGAGGAATCAATCACGGGATCATTTATGACCCAATGCTGAGGCTAGGTCCATCCTTCCCTGAAGCACATGGCCACTCAAAGGGGGTTGGAAATCTGCACAAAATTGGGGTTTTGTGAATGAGAGGGGAAGGTTGGATAAATTTGGGGTAGGCAATTGATGGGTGTCTGTTTCAAATTAACTACAAAAGCCTTTCTTAAATGGAATGACAAAATAATTATTAAATGCATCTTATTAATAAAATTTTCAGTCTTTTAGCAGTGTGTTCAATAGCCAATTTTCTCTTATTTTTAATAAAATAATTATAATTTTAGAACTACCTAATATAAATATTTCAGTGCAATAAACTTGGTAAGGTCAGTTCAGTTTGGTTTAGGTTTTTAAACTAGCTCTTCAGGATTCTTTTGGCTGGGATGGTTCATGGTAAATATCACTGATGATGAATGAAGTTTGGCAGTTCGCTCATTCTCCATAATTTAGAAAAATGCTAAAATGCTAACATGCCTCCAAAGTGTTGGAGAATCTGTTCCTACTTCCTACTGCCTTTCATCTGAGAGTAGAGGATAGGCTCTGGAAGTCCCATTTGCAACTGCCTGAACAGTTTCCTGGGTCTCCAAGAAACAACAACTCAAGGAAACAGGGGAGTGCCAAGAAGAAACTATCAGTTATTCCGGCTTGCAAGAAATAGAAACTGACTAAGCCTAAACCTAGACCTAACTTAAGCCTAAAGAAACGGTTTATTTTAAAAGTTCAGGGATGATCCCGGAACCCAAATTCCACTGAGTCTTAGGAAGTTCTGTTCTCTGAAAGTAGAAGCGCATCGGGAGCTGGGCAGTTTCATCACCTGTCCCTACTTCTCTCTGCAGTGCTGTTTGGCTCTTTTCTCTCTGCGCACTGACTTTGTTGTTTTTTCAAGCCTGTGGTGGGCAGATGATAGCTAATTTATATTCCTTGATACCACATCCCCTCTGCTCAAAAGACTAGTCCAGACTCTGAATGTCTCTACATTCTAACTCCGAATTTCCCAGGAAAGAGAATCTAATTGACAAATGAGGAAATTGTGGCTTAGATTGAGTGTCTTGCACAAGATCACCCAGCTAGTAAGTGGTAGATAAGGCCTTTTGAGTCTATGTCTGTCTGGATCTAAAACCTGGTGACCTTCCAACAAAATATGTGCCCACCAATTAGATTTTCAGGAGCAGTGCTAGATGCTGTGTTGATTCAGTCTAGTCTTGTCCTTGCTGGTAAGTAAGGGGGCTTTGGGGGCTTGGTACAGTTCTTCCTCTTACCCCCTCTATCAGCTTCTAGCCAAAAGATCTAAGATGGTCCCTTGCTGACTGATATCTACAATTCCATCATGACGAGAGTCATTTTTTTTTCTTTGGCTTAACATATGGAATATCCCATCATTACTGAGTACCTGACAGGTTACAAAGACTATATAATGATCTCATTTTATTTTTACTACAATCCAGTGACATAATAGGCAGGGTTATTTACTCCTATTTAGATGTAAGGAAATGGAGGTTCACAAGAGCAAAGTGATTTGCTCCAGAAGAGAGGACTGACCTCCCTGGGGAGCCTGTGGCTAGTTGCTTAGGGATAGATGGAGGATCTCATTGGTCACATCCCTGGGGAACATAAAAGTATCACTTCCAAGGAGGGCAGGACAGCCATAGGCCACTTGGTGCTGAACTCTCGATAGATTGGGAACTTCGTGAGGACAGATACTATTCTCACTCATCACTTTGTTCTCAGGTTCTAGCATCGTATTTTGTACATAGCAGACACTTGATGAATGTTTGTTGAAGGAATATGGGACTTCTTAAAATGATAACTATCCAATATTGGGATGATCTGCCTTGAAAATTGTGTGATTCTTAGCACTGGCAGAGGTTAAGAAAAGATGGATAAATATCTGCTTCCTAATATTAAGACTAACATTTATTGAGTGTTTACTATGTGTTGGGCACTGGGCTAAGTGCTCTACATAGTGATATTTCATGTATTCCTCATTACAAGTCAATGCAATAGGTTCTCTTATTATTCTAATTGAAACCAAGGCACAGAGAGGTGAAGTGATTTGCTCAAGAAACCATTGCAAGTGGCCAAGATTTGAATCCTGGTAGACTGAGTTAGAGATCAGGATCTCAGTTGTGTTGTCAAAGCATTTCCTAGATGAGACAGGAGTTTGAAGTAGATGACCTCACGTCTTTTTTTGACTGAGATTCTCTGTTTGCTTGGCCAGAAGATTGGTGCTACCAGAGAAAGTGGGGAAGGAGAACTGGCTGTAGGTTTTAGGATAGAGGGGTCAGCAGAGAACAAATTGATTTTGATTAGGTTTGGTATGTAGTGTCAGAAGATATCCAAATGAAAGAGTCCAATGATATCTCTCTCTTCAAGGAAAAGAAAATCCATGTGTATGCTGTTTTCATGAAAAGCCCTTTCAATACAACATGTGATAAACATTACTGTCTGGCCATGTATATTATCGTATTTATGGCTCACAGGCCTCTTCTAACATAGCCTTATACTGTATTATTGATAAAACCACAACTTTGTGAGATAAGCAACATTCTCTTTTTAGAAGACAATTGACAACCTTGTTGTTTTTTATTTTTCGGGAATTTCATTAGAGAAGGTGTATGCAATTTCAAAACCGATAACCACAAAGAAATGTCTCCTATATAACAAAAAGAAAAAAGGCAAACAAAATATATTTGAAGGCTTAGGAGTTTTAACTAACTTTGCCACTGTGTCCCTTTTTAAAAGAAATAAACAGGGACTTCATATTTAGCATGTTGCATTATCACCTTCCCTGGCAATAAAACAAAACTTGCAGACAGGTAAAGAAAGCAACACACCTAAAACATAATAAGTGATAATCCCTTTAAACCTTATTTGATTGAATAACATTGCTATTTGATAATTCAATTCTGCTATAGCCTTTGACTTATCAGAAAACTCCAAATCTGCCAAACAATCAAACAAACAAGCAATCAACAACACTAGGGGTCAAGGGACACTAAAAAAGGGGCGGGGAGCAAGGCAAGATTCTGCCCACATGGGCCTGTCCTAGCAGGACTACATTCATAACCCATGACTCCTGGGAAGAAGCATTCAGGGTCCCATGTGGCCGAGGTCAGCCAAGGACAACCTTGGAATCAGATGGGCCTGGGCTTTAATCACAGACAAACTATATACTAATGGTACAACCGTGGGAAAGTGGCAAAACCTCCCTGAGCCCAGTTCTTCATCCACAAAATGTTAAAACTAATCTGTCCTGCATACGGTCATTGTAAGAAGTGTATGAGATGCGTGAGATGAACCTACAATGAAGTGTTCTTATCACACACACACACACACACACACACACACACAGAGTAGGAGGAAACTTTTGGAGGTGCTGGATATGTTTATTGCATTGATTGTGGTGATGGTTCCACTGGTGTATACTTATTTCTAAACTCATCAGGTGGTATCCATCAAACAAGTACAGCTTTTTGTATGTCAGTCATACTGCAATAAAGTGGTAAAAAAGAGAAAAAAACCCTACAACAGCACAGCAGCGGAGGGAACTTCCAATAATTGTTAGTGTCATCCTTTCCCTCCACCTTAGTTTCTGTCCTTAAGAAAACTGCTCTGATATAGAGGAAATCCACCCCCTCACTGAATTAAACAATTATTGTCTACCAGGGCCACTGTGTATGGATGGACAGGTTGTTCCCTGATGAAGGGAGAGAGGGGGCTGAATTCCAGCTCATTATCACCCATCAAGCCAGGTGTCCTGGCCTCGCTTTGTAATTTGCACAAAGGTGCTACATGTAAAGCTCGGGTGCTTGTAAAGCTCCGGTGTCTGATTCAGTGATGATGATCTTGGGCTTTGCCCACTTTGTGTCTGACGGGGAAACAGTAATCAAGAATTATAATACATATAATTAATGCTATTTAGGGAAGGCACTATAGGAACATAGAAGAGAGACATTTAAACCTGATGGGCTTGGGGCGGGATCTGTGACATAAAAGATGAGGGGAGAAGGATATTCCAGGCGTAGGAGTGACACTGAGTTATTTATCCATTTATCCATTCAGTAAACATGAATATCTACTAAGAGCCAATACTGAAGATACAGCAGTGAATAAAATGAAATCTCTTTTTCTCGTCATTCTGACATTGTAGTAGGGCCAAGAGGAAATAATGACTGAACCTGAGAAACATTAGGTGGCGAGATGTGCTTTAGGAGAATAACGTGCATGGGGTGGTGGTAAGTGGGGTGAGGGGACCACGTCTGAATGGAGAGTAGGGGAGGCCTCCTCAGGGAGTTGTCACTTGAGGTGAGATCTGAATGGCAATTGTGGAAGCTCAGGGATGAGGGAGGGCTGTTACAAAAGTCTTAAGGGGGGGAATGAACTTTGTATTCCGAGGTGGCAAAGGAGACATTTAGGCAAAGTGTATGGGTGAGAAGAGGAGCAGGAGAGGTAACCAGGCGTTGAGCATGATAAGTTCTGAGACCTGCCAGGAGTTCCGTATGGCAGAAGGGAAGATCTTTTGACTAGGAGCTGATAGAAGGGGTAAGAGGAAGAACTTCTAACAACACAGTCCCTTCCCTTCTGCCATATGACTGTGTTGTTAGATGATGAGAGGTGAGTTGGGAGAGATAGGCAGGAACTAGGTTATGATAAGTCTCAGCTGGATCTGGGAGACATTTAATTTTGCTTAATGCTATGCAAAGAATCTCAAGGAAGCCATGACTAAAGTCATTCAAAGACAACCTTTATGTTTATGCCTTCAAAGGAGGTTTGAATACCAAGTCTTATTTGTGTTAATTGTTCTTGAACCATATTTCTCAATATACAGACCTGTTGGGAGCTTAGAACTCTTCTCAGGTGTGCCCACAAATTCAGATTAATGTACAATTTATTTTTGCAACAACGAGGATATTTACTTGATATTGATATCTGTTAGATAGAATGTTAAACTGAGTAGGTTGTATTTTACAGGAGGAGGAAACATCTTTCTACTACTAAGAGGTGAGAGGCAGCACATAATGTCAAGTTGGTAACAAATATGTGATATTTTATTAGAGCATGTGAAAACTTTGCCTCATAGTACATGAAGGAGACACTGCTAGCTGCCTACCCAACATCCATGATCTCCCCCTTCTTCTTATTGACAGAACCTCAGATTTGATTGTCAATAAGCCCAGCTGAAAATACTTGTCTTCTAGATTCCCTTTTGGCCAGGGATCATTGTGTGACGAAAGTCTGGCCAGTGAGATCTAGGCGGAAGTCCCTAGAGAAGGTATTCTTTCCTGAATAAAAAGGCAAATCCTGACTAGGAAAAAGCCCTTGTGTCCTGTTCCCCTTTCCTCCTGCTATTTGTAGTCATTTGGTGACTCAATGTTGTTGGGAGTCTTGTAATTTCTTTAAATATGTTGTAAAGCCAACATGTTGAGTTAAGGACAACTGTCTTATGAGGTCTATGACTAAATCTTTCTGGCACTTGTACTGATCTGAGGTAACTACAGACATAGAAAATATATTAAGATGATGGGGGGTGGGAGGATGGGTTAGCCTGGTGATGGGTATTAAAGAGGGCACGTTCTGCATGGAGCACTGGGTGTTATACACAAACAATGAATCATGGAACACTACATCAAAAACTAATGATGTAATGTATGGTGGTTAACATAACAATAAAAAATTTAAAAAATATATTAAGATGATTCTATCAAAAGTACCTCTCAGAGTTTATAATTTGAGGTATCTTCCATGTATGTCATGTTTCTCTCTGTTTTTGAATTAGAGAAATATAGTCAACAATTATTTCTTAAATGTTCATTTAACATATACTGACTATCTATAATTACAAAGATAACACTTTCTTAGGTGCCATGAGGAACAGAGATGATGAGACCAAGGTTCTTGTTCTTGGGGAGCCAACAATTTTATTAGATGACAGATGTGTTCATAAATAAATGTAAAACATGTATGCATATCATGTGGTAGGCCATGGCTGGGCCTGCCCCAGAAAAGCCTCTAAGTGGACATGAGCATGGATGCAGAAAAAAGGAACATGCCCCCAAATGCAGGCAAAGCACACATTCAAAGCCTGGAACCTGGACATCCAGCTTGTATGGATGGCAATGGGCTCACGCTGTAGCAAAATTATTGCCTTATGTGTAGTATTAGTTATTTCTGGATGATGGAGAGCCTGGTGTTATAAAAGGTATGGATTTCTGTGCTCCTCCAACCTGGGGTCATCTCACTCAATGTGGGCCAAGGTCACTACACTTCTGATATGTAGTCATTTGGAGGGATGATGGAAGGAAATCATGGGAGCTGTGTCCCCCAACCTGCATCCTTATCTGGTTTACATGCTCTGTGTGGCTTACTTGCTGTTTCAGGATTAAACAAAGGAAAAGCCACCCTAAAATATGGCCCCTTGGAGAGCATCTTTGAATGGACTATGTGACCTGTAGGGATATAATAAGTGGCAACAGAGCATTACAAAGAGTGCTAAGAGTTGTGAGGAGGAAGAAACAATTCTGGTTAAGGCTTCCCTAAAGCTTCACATGGCTGAAGAATGGGATGTGTATGGGGAAGCAGTGAGAGATGGAGTTGGAAAGGGAGTCCAGGCCAAGCTAAGAGGATTGGTGTTGAACATATTGGTGATGGAACAAAGGAATGTTTTTGAGCAACTATTAAATTAGTGAATTAGTAAAATAGGGGATCATAAATAAACCTGGCAGCATTATCATTTATGAAACCTTGGTGAAAGGACTGGAAGATCCCTTTAGGTGCCCAGGTTTGAACTGAGGCCATGTGTGACTGGAGAATAGGACATGAATTTTGAGTTTTATTGTAAAACTGTTTTGGGGGGCACTAAAGAAAGCGGGGAACCATGTATGAAGTTGAGTTTTTGAATTTGGACATATGGGAGGATAGTAGTACTGTGAACACACAAAGGGCACAGGAAGAGGGAAACAGTTCTTGTTTTAGCGATATTGGGTTGAGGTGCTGGTGGCGCATTCAGCTGGAAATGTGCTACAGGCAGCTGAAAATAAGAGAAGGAGCGCAGGAGAGAGGTGGAGTGGGGGATGAGTCACCTACACTGAGGTGAGTCAGTGAGTTTGGGCTATCATAAGCATAATACATGAACCTAATGACAGGTCCCAAATACAGGTCCAAATGTAACAAGGAAGACATATCTAAGAGCGCCTTGGAAAATAAAAAACACTGTGATATTGGTATTTATAGTTTGTTTGTTTTACCAGCTGTTAAATTCTCAGAAACCAACTCTTATCCCAGAATGACCTCCTAACTGGCAGGTAGAATTGTTAAAGGACTCATTCTTGTGTAGAAATGTGACTCCTGTGACACAGAATTACCAGATCTTTCTAAGTCTATAGTAGGAGAATTACACGAACTACACGACTAAGTAGATTAAAGCACACTTTTTTTTGGAGGTAGGGGAGCACACGGCCCCTCAGTTATAGATACTGGTGATCGCTAAACTAATTCAACAACTGAAACCTTGGAGGTGTTCCCGAGGAGGGGTATGTCTGTGCCTGGGCGGAGGCTGCACGGAAGCAGGGGAAAGATTAAACAGAAGAACGCACGCCGCGAGACAAAGATGAGCTAAGCTGATTGCGTAGCTCACAGTTGGAAGCTGGCCTTCGTCATCAGGCATACTCGCTCCATTGCTCATCGCCCGGGAACAACTCGGTCTATTCCGAGGCGGGGCCGCTGAGAAGCAGGGGAGGGGTCACGAGGAGGGAGGCAAGAGCTCAGAAAAGCCCGTTGGGAGGAGATAGGAGGCGAACTTCCCCCAAAGCCTTACTACATTTCCCAGAATTCAGTGCGGCAGTGAAGCTTTGCTCCCTGGGCGCTGCTGGAAGATTTGCGACATGGGATTGGTAGTCAGCATCCATCGGCCACCGGAGGTAGGACTCTGGTGGGGAGAGCTATTGGGATTGGCTGGTGAGACTTCGAGTTCCGCCCACAGATGGTGACGACAGGCGGCGGTCTTGCTACTTAAGGCGTCGTGGCCCAGCCCACCCCGCCTTAGCTCCCGCGCTAGAGAGAAACATGTATCGTTTCCGATCACAGCTCTTCACGGGGATTTCTGCTGCTGCCACCGCCCACTCGTACCCCCGCCGCTTCTCGCCTCTGTTGTTAGCCGAAGACTCGCCTCTTAGCCGCCCGCCGCACAGACGCACGAGTAAAAAGTGCAGCTCCATCGGCTGATCCTCGCTAAGTTCCGAGTTTAGGCGGCACCGGGCGTCCCACGATGCCGAAGAATAAGAAGCGGAACACTCCCCACCGCGGTGGCAGTGGTGGCAGCGGCTCAGGGGCAGCTGCAGCGACGGCGGCGACAACAGGTAAGGGGGTATCCCAGCCGCCGGCATCCCAGTTGCCAGCCGCGCTAGCGAGTCTCTTAACCTCGGGCACTGTGGGATTTGTAGTTCCATCCCTCTGGACATATGTATCGGCGGGGGCGCTTTGCTTGGCTGGCGAACTACAATTCCCAGCGTGCCTTGGGGGCAGTACCTCGCGCGATTTGGATCTGGCTGGCGAACCGAACTCTTAGGCACCGGCCTTGGGAGCGGGGGGGGGGGGGGGGAGGCGCGAATAGGTTCTAGGGCCTGAGAGTGGACCGGGGTCCGGGGTGACGGATTGCTGAGCGGGAGAGGCACTGTTCTCAGAAGCTGGTGCTTGCTCTTCGGAGCTCTCACCCTGACGGAGGGTGGGGCCGAGATAGGATTTGCGTCTTGCTGTCAGTGGTCGCCTTTGACCCACCAACTCCAACATGGAGTTCTCGGGAATGCCAGAGGTCCGGCGGGTTTGGCCGGGCTCTTGCGTCACGAGGCCTGGCCCATGCGCTGTGGGGCCGGCGTGACGCAGAGGCGCCCGTGTGGCATCCCATTCCGTTGCCTTCTTGGGCATCCCGCGTGTCCACCTGGCTGGGCGGAGGCGTAGGAGACTCGGGGCCACTGTCCCAGCCTAGGCTCTATTCCTACTACTAACTGGCACCTGCAGAAATCCCGCGCCCCCGCTTCCTCTGCGGCCGGACGGTCCAGGCGACCTCCTCCCCGGGGCAGAAACCGCGTTCTCCTTTGTGCTGCATTCTATAGGTTCTGTGCCCTGAGACAGGGATGGGCGAGGTGGTGGGGAACTCAGGTTGCAACTGGCCAAAAGTTGAGATTTTTGTGTGTGTGTTCTCACTGCAAAGTTGAAGCTTTTCCTGGATGGGTAGGTGCTTCGATGAACTCATGATTCTCTACTACTAACTATATAGGGTTAAGAAAAAAGAACTTCAAAGCGGAAAGTCCTATGAGACACCACTAAACTTAAATCGAGTATTAAGTTAAACTGGGTGAAGTCATCTCATTTAGTAATTTTTTGGTCGAGATTTTGAAGTTAAACATTGGAATTCTCAGACTTTATCCCATCGAAACTACTACTAGCCATTATGTATTTGTCAACACAATTGCTAATCCGATCCTCGGAATGATACGCCTTTGTTAGTGAATAGTCCGGTTTTCTTGTTAAAGATAATTGGAAACTGGCATTTAAAACGCTTTCCTGTGGGATTTATAGCAGCATGAAAACTTGTGTTCCTGTATTAAACATTTAATAATTGACAATAGGAATGAATTATTATAGTTGCAGGTTTTTTTCCTTTTCTTTATATCGCTCTTTGATTGTATGCCCTCGATATTCATGAAATTCATTCTTGATCAAGATTAAAATACAAAATTAGTTTGTTGTAGCATCTGATTGCTCTGTGTAAATAGGGGATATTTCTATTCTTCTCTGTATTTCAGCTTTTCCTCCTCTGAAGTCAATTTGAATTGTCTGGGAGGTCCTTATTCATTTTATTCTCTAAGTTTTACCTTTTGTTGGTGGAACAAATGATGGTGAAGCAGCAAGCCAAAGTCATTTTAAAAGTTGTAACGATGTTACTAATGGCTTCCTCGAATCACAAACAAATCTTTATTCCCTCAGAGGCTCTCAAGTTTCCTTTCTTCCTGGTGCTGACCGAATAACCTCAGGTGGTACTGGGGGATTGCCTTTCAAATTTTACCTCGAGGCTCTTTCCTCATCTCTCATCAGCCTTATTGCTGTTGCTTTTTTTTTTTCCCGGTAGAAAAGGTAAATTTAAACAGTGAATTTTAGCTTATTTAAACAAATGGAAAAGAATTCTTCGATGAGTTTATAAAGCTGTACAGGCTTTGAATATCTTTGGAAATTTACACTAGTACTTGTTATCTGTGCTTACCTCTGGTAAGTGGGGTATGCAGTGGGATTTACTTTTTTAAGACCTTAATTTGGTTCCATGTGAATGTATTATTTTTTAAATGAATAATTTAGAAGAGACAAAGTTGTCACAAATTTGTACTTACAAGCCATTTACTTTATTGGTATTTTTAAATGACATCTAGAAGAGATGGGATTCAAATGAGATCTTAACATGTGCAATCAAAAAATAACCCACTTTCCTATCACTTTGATTTTCCATTTAAATTCTTTCTCTTTTAAGTTAGTGGAAGGTTCTAGAAAGCTGATAAAATTGACAAGTATGCATACTTTTCATTGCACTTGAGAGCTTTTTTTAATGAAAGAACAGAACCTTGTTAGTAAGTAAACCCCCTAAAATATAAGGACTTTATGTGTCTAGAGTGTCACCTAACTAATGTTACTTGGGATCGCATGGTGGGTGAATTTGATCTAGATATCAGATATTCATACAGGGTTCTTTTTCTTGATTTGTTGTTTTTGTTTGTTTGTTTAACTTCTTTTTCCTGTAGTCTTGGAAACTGACTGAAACTTAGAGAAAGCTGAGTAAGAGCTGTATAGGAATACTCTTCTTGGCAGTTTAGAAGTAGACTGAATATGAAAAGTAAAAAATATGAATTGCTTGTGAACATGTATTAATAGAAATCAGATGACTCTCAACTATTCCCATGACTTCAGATCATGAAGACAATGAAGATAGATCCAGAAATAGAATATGATGTCATAGATCTTGGTTTATTTGTTTACTCCTGCCGTAAGCACTCTGATTAATATGTTATGGTATCCTGGCTTCATAGCTTATTCTTTATGCTTTTCCTACCTTGATTGGCGAAGTTATTCCTTTGAGATAGCAAGCAAATTTGAAGGCTGCTTGCCACCTTGTGTTGATTTAAAAATCAGCCAAATTCTATTTTGATTAAAAAAAAAACTATAAAATATCCACAAAAAACTGAACTTAGCAAGCTTCAACATAGAAGATTAAAAAAAAAAAAAAAACCAAAAACTCTTCTTAAAGTAATAAGTGCCATGAATTTCTTGAACATAGGCACCTGGTGATGTTTGGTGCAATCTTTGATTTTACTGATAAGGGAACTTGGGCTCAAAGGTGAATCAGGTGACTCAAAGTCACTTTTGGGGCAGATTTTGGGAATGACTTTAACTCATTGCTCAATGTAATTCATGACTAGCATACTTTTATTATTAAATCCCTGCAAAGCAAAACATAACTATGGATTTATTTTTTAAGTTAATTTGAGGAAAGATTCTAGTTTTGAAAAAAGATTTTATTTTGGGGCGCTTGGATGTCTCGGAGCATACGATTCTTGATCTTGGGGTTGTGAGTTAAGCTCCAAGTTGAGTGTGGAGATTACTAAAAAAATAAAATCTTAAAAAAAAAAAAGATTTTATTCAGTAACAGCCTGATGTTTTTAAACTGTTGGATGTGTTAACCTTTCTTTTAAAGGTGAATCATCTAACAGGCTTTTATACCATATCAAAAGCCACAATTTCTATTTTACCCCCCCTTTTTAGCAAAGATTTTATTGGTTTGAAAGTGTGCATGTGCATGCGTGCAGGGAGCGGGGCAGAAGGAGAGAGAATCTCAAGCAGATTGCACTGAGCCCAGAACTCAGAGCCCAGAGCCCAACATGGGGCTTGATCCCATGACCCTGAGATCATGACCTGAGCTGAAGTCAAGAGTTGTATGCTTAATTGACTGAGCCACCCAGGCACCCCCTTTTTCCCCCCATAATTCAAGTTATCTTTAAAACTACTATCTCTTAATGTCTTAATTCTTCACATATGGTGTGTAACTTAAAAATGAACCCATTTACCATGTTTGTGTTTATTAAGCTCAGTCATTCTCCTTGAAAAATACGCTTTTCTCATTCTTATGGCCTATTATTTCATACTCTTTCTGGATCTATTTTCATTGTCTTCATGATTGGAAGTCATGTTTTGGAAGTACTTTCTTCAACCACAATACCAGTTTTTGATATATTTCTGAAGTTGATGTATATTGTAAACAGTTGGTGGTGTGAAAAACAGGTGAGTTGACTTATTTTAGAATATTTTAGTATGTTCTTTTGTAGCGTAATCATTCCTTTTAAATAAGGTTGGGTTTTTATTACTGGATTTCTCCTAAATAAATTTAAAAATTCCCAAGTTAAATTTTTGAGCATGTGGCAACATAGTCATCTACTTCCATCCTCTTTTACCTAATAGGTGGCCAGCATCGAAATGTTCAACCTTTTAGTGATGAGGATGCGTCAATTGAAACAATGAGCCATTGCAGTGGTTACAGCGATCCTTCCAGTTTTGCTGAAGATGGTATGAGTTTTAAATTTAAATTTGCAACTTTAGATAAAAGGGTGTTTTAGGTAGAAGAATTCTTATAGCTAAGGTACACTATCACTGTTTCCTATCTGCTTTTTTTCTACTTAAATTACAATGGTTAGTTTATATTATTCCTTAGGACCAGAAGTCCTTGATGAGGAAGGAACTCAAGAAGACTTAGAGTACAAATTGAAGGGATTCATTGATTTGACCCTGGATAAGAGGTAGGAGATACTGGAAACTTTGTTCTTCTGTGTGATTTTGATCAGCCACTTATGTGTATTATATACAGTTCTCTGATTTAACAGTATGTTTTTCTAAAGCCTGATTTGTTTACTTTGGATCTTTTAATGTTTCTTGTTCCTTTGGAGTTTTAACATAGACAGGAACATGCCACTAGAATTTAAATGGACTCAGATTAGTCATTATTCTAGCATAATAGCATATAACTGTATTTGATTACAATTGAAATGGATTTGTTGGATTAAAAGTTAATCTTCAGCTGGAAAGAACAGCTAAACTTTGCTTTAAGCCTCTTGTCCACTTTTTATTGCAGATGTGAAAAATAGCAAAGCTAAATTTTATTTCACAGTAGTTCTAGACCTGACTTACAATAAACAGAAGTAAAAAGCCTCGAAGATGCAAACATGGAGTCTAGACTTTTGTAGTGTCAAAAAAATGTGAGTTTGCTTAAATACGTAATACAGGAGAATATGTCTTCTGTGTAATAAGGTGAATTGTGGATAAAAATTAAATTACTGAAAAATAGTTAGAGCTTGATGACAATTACATAGAAAGAAAGAATCTACAAATCTATAAAGAGAAATTGAGAGGGAAATAGTGTAGTTTTTATAAGTCATTGACCTATGGTACCCTCCAAATTGATCTTCTGGTTTTTTTTTTTTTAAATAGTGCGAAGACAAGACAGGCAGCTCTTGAAAGTATTAAAAATGCACTGGCTTCAAAAATGCTTTATGAATTTATTCTGGAAAGAAGAATGACTTTGACTGACAGCATTGAACGCTGCCTGAAAAAAGGTAATGTCCTTATTTTTGAGTCAGGCATAGAACTAAAAAGGAATTTGCCACCTTCTTTGGAGTAATATTTATTAATGGAAATGGAAGACTGGCTCAGTCTTTTAACTTTACAATTGTCAAGGAATACACCATGCTTATTCAAATTCAAAATGAGACTTGTTAGAAGCTTTGTTTTTGTTTATGTAATAAACAGCTTGAAACTAGGATTGTGGTAGATTGTCATCCTTGTTTATATTGGATGAGGTGATTGCCATTCTCATGCATAAGAAAGTCTTGAAAGCTTGTGTCAGATTTTAACAAAAGCTATTATTAAAAAAGCCACCCTACTTCATTTTCCTGAAATTTAAAAAAGTATTATAATCACATAGCTCATTTTCCCTTGCAATTACTTAAAACCTCAGTCATACCTGTGGATGACATCATTTTCAGGATATCCCTTGGAATATTTGAATTCTAGAACTTTGTAATAGAGATTCTGGAAGTCATATTATAATCATAGAACTTTTAAGAATGAAGAGAGACCTTGAAGATTAGGTCTAGTATCACCAGACTTCAGTTTTAGGAACCACCAAAGTTAAAAAGATCTGGGGCTGCCAGCTTAATTATTTTGCCAAGGAAGAACATTGTGAGAATAATGATCTTCTATTGTTAGGTCTTTAGTAACAAAATATTTCTAGCACCAGAAATGTGGGAAGCACACATGCTCTTTTAAATTGAATGAGCTTATTACCTTTATGTCCTTGTTTTTCTCATTTTACCTCAGGTGAAAGCTTTGTCATAGAAGGGGTATTTGGAAACCTTTCATCCATTCCATCTCTCTCATTGTACAGGATAAAGGCCTAGGAAACGTGAGATTGGTCTAAGGTTATATAACTTCTTAGTGGTATAATTGATAGCACAGCCAACTGTTTTGAAACTATTTCCTGTAATGGTCGTTGGATTAGATGACCTTTAAAAATTCCATTCCAATCTGCTTATTTTATAGATTTTTAATTTCTTGGGTAATAATTTGGTGTCTGCAGTTTTTGTATGGTTTTAAAGAATCCTTTATTTATTTATTTTTAAAGATTTTATTTGAAAGAGAGAGAGAGCATGCACGTGTAAGCGGGGTGGGGAGGGGCAAGCAGACTCCACTCCGAGCGCGGAGCTGGACACAGGGCTGGATCTCATGACCCCGAGATCATGACTGAGCCGAAATCAAGGGTCAGATGCTTAACCAGCAGAGCCACTCAGGTGCCCCAAGAATCCTTTATTTTTAATCCCTTATTTATTGTAAAAAAAGATTGGGGGAGGGGAAACCTTGAAGGTTTAGTTTACTTCATGGGCTGCATACATCTGAAATGCTTGAGAGACTAATTCAAAGGCTACCTGAGCACTGTTCTATGAGTACATGAAAGATCTGGAAGGTCAGGTCAGCTTGAAACATGTTATTTTGCTGAATTGTTAATAGTGCTCCCTTAAGACAGATGTTAACCTCCATTTCACTGCTGAGGAAATATGTTTTGAGAATAAGAGTTGTAAGTCATTTGGCTAATAAGTGGTGAATCTAGGATTTGAGTCAGGTCGGTTTCCAGAGTTTGAGCTCACTAGGTTTGCAGCTCATGTCATAGCTTAGAATGTATTATGGGGTTTTGTAAACGGTAGATAATATTTTGGAATTGTACAAATTTGGGAAATTGCTGTCTTAATAAATTAGTCCTCTCAAAATAATTTTTCATGGTTTTACCTTTGCTTTTTTCATAGGTAAGAGTGATGAGCAGCGTGCGGCTGCAGCATTAGCATCGGTTCTTTGTATTCAGTTGGGCCCTGGAATTGAAAGTGAAGAGGTTTTAAAAACTCTTGGACCAATCCTAAAGAAAATAATTTGTGATGGAACAGCTAGTATCCAGGCTAGGCAAACTGTAAGTATATGATTTTTTAATTTATAAATCTGTCTAGGCATGATATCCAGATACTCTGATGAATGATCTAGGAAGGTTACATTTTTAAAATAGTAGATTTTTAACGTTTTATTTGCATTTGTCTTTTAGTTTGAGTGAGCAGACTTAATAGGACAATTGTTTTCTTAAATTTTCTGAGATACCATAGAACATCCCAGCTAGAGCAAATCTCTTCATCTTTATACTATCTTGAGTTATTTAGGATGATTGAATAATTTTGGTTGGAACTTAAATGATCTAGACAGTGTTTATTGGGTGGTTATTTTTTATTCAAAGAAACGTAATAGGTATTTTTAAAAAACTTTGGCTGCTGTGGCCTACAAGTCCTTATGAAAAAACTGAATGCTTTATTTCCATGGGTGGATTTGAGTAGATGTGGGAATCTGTAACTTGTGAGATACTCATCTGGTCATGTCATGAGTTTTGAAAAACCTTTCATTCTCTAATTGTTTGATATTTATCACTCATCACAGTTGACTTTAGATTGTGGGGTGTTTTTTTTTTTTGTTTTTTTTTTTTGGTGTGCTTAAGTGATTATCACAAACATCTTTCTGGGTTTGAAAGTGGATTTGAATCTTAATGGATCTTAAGAATCTTATTGGATCTTAAGAATTTAATCTTAGTAGATTTGAATCTTACGCTGTTTTCTTAACAAGAAACCAGTTCAAGTTTGAAACTTTTTAATACTTTTAATACTGACTTTTCACATTAGCTTTCTCTTTAGTATTACTTAAAGTAGATGACATTGATCTTTGTATCAGATAAACCCTGAAATCTTAGTGGTTTAATAAAAGTTTATTTCGTGCTCATATCACTGTGTAAGTTGGCAGAGTCCCTGGGTGTCCATCCTGCAGCTCTGTCCTACCTTTAGGTCCTCCATATGGCAGCTATGGTGGCTAGATGCGGAAAGAAAGAAGACAGATGCTTAGTCCAGAACACATCACTTTAGTGACCGGTTCCTTGGTTTACCAACTATATGGAGGCTGGAATAGTTAAGCTGTTTCCCCAGAGGCCTTTGGGAATTTTGGTGACTTCATAGGAATCTCTTGCCCTCCAGCAGTTCGTAATCCCAAAATAGCTAATTAAGCTTTTGCTGTTTACATTTTTATCCCCTTCTTTTGGGTTTTCATGCAACTTTTAAATCATGCAGGACTATAGAGGTATTTTTGAAATGTTTGACAGAAAACACTGTTGGGTGGATACTGGTAGTGAACCCTTAATTTTCGTTGCGTGTGGGTGTGTTGTCATTTTTTTTTTTTAATACATTTGATGCTCGCTGTGAATTAAAAAAAAGTACTTGACAGTCTCATATTAGCAGAAGGAATGTAGGCAGTTCTAATTGTGAAGCTACCTTTTTTGTCTTAGAAGCCTCAAAAGAAGAGCTGTGGCTTTGCCTCTGCTGCTTGTTTAGGACGAGCAATTATAGATCGAAGTTTCCTTTATCGAGAATAATGCCTAGACTACTTTTTAATTTTAGCAGTGTCCAGTTTTTACCAGGATGAAATAATGAAAATAAAATAGTGACACTGAACAGATGAATGCCACAAATGTCCTCAGGATACCGGGAAGTTGGGCGTGTGAATGGTGACTTAAAGACTTCACGCTTTAGTGGCACTTGGAACAAGATGAGAGGATTTTAGTGAAAACATGGAGAAAAGGGAAATGGAGAGGATAAAAAAAATCTCACAAATTAGAAATTGTTTTCATAGGATTTATTTGTTTAGAGCAGTGTTCTGAAAACTAATGGCTCCCGTTTATGTTGCAAGCAGATTGTATATAAATTTTGTATTCTGAGCTCTGTTTTCTTAGGTAACTTATACCGTGGTAATCCTGTAGTGTCATCACTTGTTTCAAAGCCTCTTTTTTCCCCTAACAAAAGGCAGTTATAGGATTCCTGACCAGTTTTCAGCATATGTGGAAAAAAGTGAAATCCGAATTAATGAGACCCTTCTTTAGATGGCAAGTTTGAGGACAGTTATTTAAATTTTAGATTTCTGCTCCTGGTGTGCTTATTTCTTGGCAACTGATTTCTTTTAGAAGTTTTCATAGTAGAGTCTTCCGTGAAAAGAGATGAATATAAATGGTTTTAAATGCTTAAAAGCCTAAAACAAACTTAATGTGTTTTAAAGGTTTTTAATAGAGTAGGCTTCTTTATCTCCAATGTGCAGACTTCATCTCTGTCTTTGAGTTGGAGTTGGAAGTTTAAAAAGGATCTGTTGGATTAAAGAAGGAAGATCTGGGAGAAGTTGAGTAACTTTCCTAAAGTTGTATTGTCAGTTTGGTAGCAGAGATTGGGCTGAAACCCACTTCCCTTAATTCTTGATCCTATATTCTTTCTCTCTTTGTATTCTTTTTTTTTAAGATTTTTATTTATTTGAGAGCGAGAGAGAGAGCATGAGAGAGAGCATGAGTGGGGAGGGGGGCTGTGCAGGTGGAGAGGCAGAAGCAGACTCCCTATCCCAGGACCCTGGCAGGCACTTAACCCATTGAGCCACCCAGGCACCCCTCTCTCTTTTTATTCTATGCTTGGGACCAATGTAGTCATGTAGTTGAGAAAAATTTCACATTGAATTATAAAAGCAGGAAGATATGGAAATAATAAGAAAATTATAAACATTAATGTCTGTACTTTTTTTCTTTTTTTTTTAGTGTGCAACTTGCTTTGGTGTTTGCTGTTTTATTGCTACAGATGACATTACTGTAAGTAGAAAACCCTTGACTCCACTTATTTGCACATTTCAAATTTAAGGTGGTTACCTTATTTCATGTTCTTATGCATTAGGAGCTGTATTCAACTCTGGAATGTTTGGAAAGTATCTTCACCAAGTCCTATCTCAAAGAGAAAGACACTAATGTTATATGCAGCACCCCTAATACAGTGCTTCATATCAGCTCTCTTCTTGCATGGACGTTATTATTGACCATATGCCCAATCAATGAAGTGAAGAAAAAGCTTGAGATGTATGTACTCTTAGCTTCATATTTTATAAAAACAACATTTATTGACATAATTGATTGTGTTCACACAGTAATGACTGTTTTTTAGGCATTTCCATAAACTTCCAAGCCTCCTCTCTTCTGATGATGTCAACATGAGAATAGCTGCTGGTGAATCTTTGGCACTTATGTTTGAATTGGCCAGAGGGATGGAGAGTGTAAGTATCTGATGAATAGAGGAAAAAGATTGTGTCGCAAGGACCATTATTCTGCCATTCTCTTCATAATTAAGAATTGGATGATAACTTTGGAGTATGGCCAGCTTGAGAATAAAGTGACTGATTGCCCTGCTTCTTGGCAGTGGTGATACAAAAATTTTAAGAGCGTAAACGGGTAGGGGTTGATAGAGCAACATTTGAGTGTAGTTTATTACACTTAACTCTTGCTGTCTGTAGAACTCAAGTTTAGGGACGCTATTACTCATGGAGAGAGTTGTCTACTACAGTCTGTGTGGATCTGCTTGGATTTCTCAGACACAGGGCACATTAAGGTGATTCAGGCATGGATGCTTTATAATAAATGTCAGACAAATGGATGAAATACTGAGTCGAGATAGGTTTGAGATCAGATGAGTTTAGTCACTGTTGTTTAACTTCTCTAAGCCAAAGCTGAAAGCAAACATGGCCCTTTAGACTGGATTATGTGCTTTGCAGTTCCCCACCCACTGTCTGTCCATGGATGTTTATTACCTCAATTTGGCTCTCAAAGGTATTTGAGTTTGTGATAGGTGACCAACTTTACCAGTTTACCTGGTTCTGTTGCAGGGTTAGCACTGAAAATTCTGTCTTCCAGGAAACCTTTCATCTCAGGCTAACTGGGACATTTGGTCACCCTGGTTTGTATCCTCTGTTGTGAACCTTGGCTTACTTATTAGCTGCTTTTTAATGTAAGAACAAAGACTATATTTCTGGAATGAAACCTTTTCTGGAATTAAATATGTTATTTAACAGTGAATAATTCCATTCTAGTCCTGTGTTTAAAAATATCTGGGAAGTGTCTTTTTTAGGCTTCCCCCAGCCTCTCCCCATTTCTTTGAAGGATAGCAGGGTAGGAATGGAAAGAAGTTATTAATGCTTTCAGTAGTGAATGAATCTACTTACATGAGAAATTGACTCAAGTTTAGCAATCAATTTAATTTTATTGAGCTAGTTAATGGCTCCTTAACCTCAAGGCACAGAAGCCAGATGTCCCTGTTTTTTAATCTTCTGTTCTTCGGTGGGCGAGAAAAGAGGGTAATTTCTTTTCTTTTTCCTCTGAAGTGTATCTTAAAAGTAAAGTAATAATACAGTTTATTTTTATTTATTTTTTTTTTTAAAGATTTTATTTATTTATTTGAGACAGAGAGAATGAGAGAGAGAGAGCACATGAGAGGGGGGAGGGTCAGAGGGAGAAGCAGGCTCCTTGCTGAGCAGGGAGCCCGATACGGGACTCGATCCAGGGACTCCAGGATCATGACCTGAGCCGAAGGCAGTCGCTTAACCAACTGAGCCACCCAGGCGCCCAGTAATAATACAGTTTAAATTATACATGTTGAATTTTTAAAAAAATTTGTAAATATACATTTATTGTTGCTCACATAGCTTATGTTCTCTGTGTTTAATAAATCATATGAGATAGCTAGGAGAACTCAGATCAGATTAAACATGTTTGGATAAGTCCTTGTTTAAGGACAAAAATGACCTGGGTTACAAAACAGAGCCTAGTGTTTTGTTTGCTATTTTTGTTAAGTAAGCTTTTTGAAAGGGGCGAGTGTGTGGTTGCGGTGGGGGTAGTTACAGAGTGTTCAAAAAATTAATTAAACCGTGTGTTGATGAATACATAGGCTGATTTAATTAGGGTTTTGGTAGCAAATTCATTGCATTGAAATATACAGAGCTTTTTGCTAAGATGATTATAAGCTGACATGAAGAATTAGGAATTACTTGTGAGAGCTCTCTGTTTGCTCTATAACCAAACAGGTAAGAGTGCACTCTGTGCCATACTCCCAGGTTCATATCTCTTTTCCACCCTTACTAGTTGGATGATGTTGGGCAACTTCTCTATGCCTCAGTATCAGTATCTTTAAAATGGAGAATAAAATAGTAATTACCTTATAGGGTTGTTGAGAACATAGATAGATACAGTGTAAGTGGTGGTTATTACCATAACTGTTCATTAAAGTGAGGATTAACTCCCCCTTCTGGCAGTGATCTTTTAGTAGTAGCCTTTTAGGGGCTCTCTAGCATAACCTATAGTAAGACAAAGACTATTTACTGGGCAGAGTTAAAGATCTTGGGAGCCACATAATGTGCCGACTCAGGAAAATATACTGAAATATAGTATAGACAGACCTTCCCCAGTTCTTCCTTTCTTATCCCCCACCTAACCTGACGTGGGAAGTGCTGCAAGAAAGAGACAGACAGACAGACACACACACACCCTTGTGTGATAATGATTATGCTGTTTTCTTTATATTATTGATAGGAGTTAAAGTGTTTATTTGTACCTCCAAGAGCCCATTTGTCCCTGGGCATATAGTTTTACTGTAGAGTTATCCTGAACTCCAGTAAATTGGCTTTTGGAAGCTAGTTATGGACTGTTTTTTATGTTTTACATTTTCTTTCTTTTTAATGCCCAAACATGTTAGGGAGACATTTCCCTACAATATTTAATATTTATTTTTCCAAGTTAGTACTATATCGAACTCAGTGATTCAGACTATAAACTAGATTGAGTTTTACTGATTGCAGAGGTCAATTACAGCGGGATTTCTTAACCTCTGCACTGTTGATATATTACTGGGCTGGATAATTTTCTGTTGGAGGGGGGTCAAATCAAAGTAATAGCAAATAGTAATACATTTCGTGGCTTCTCTTCAAAAGGGATTAAAATATCTTCTTAGCTTGAGTAATTAATGACTCAAGCTGATTTAAATGCTTTATTGCTTATTTGAAATATGGCCAGTATATTAGAAATTAGGTGCTTTAGGCATTACTGATAGCTTGTACTTTTGGAATAAGAATATTTGGAATTCTGGGGTTGTGTGCTTTGGGGACTGAAGAGCCAAAGAATAGAAGCTGTGTTGGTATTTGTGGTATCTCAGTTTCACTGAACTTCTTTGAAATCCCAGGAATGTCTTGAAACAGTAGAAGCACAATAAGTATTTGTTGAATGTATCTGGATGTACTTGGAAGGGGAATGTTAACTGTTTAGTGGTAGTATATCATCTTGTAGTCAGCATTTCTGGATTAAAACTTTTGCATGATGTTAAAAATGCATTAATGTGTGCCTGTGCGCCAAGATCTTTAAAGAGTTCAGAGATTTGTGGTGCTGTTTTTACCCCTGCTGGGTATTTTCCAGAGTGGAGTGTTCTTTGTTAGCACTAGGAAAGATTGAGGGTGGGGGAACCCAATAACGAACTAAACAAAATTGTTTTTCCTGACCAGGACTTTTTTTATGAAGACATGGAATCTTTGACGCAGATGCTTAGGGCCTTGGCTACAGATGGAAACAAGCACCGTGCCAAAGTGGACAAGAGAAAGCAGCGATCGGTGTTCAGAGACATCCTGAGGGCAGTGGAGGTAGGTCTCTTAATGCTATAATGGCTACTCCTTTGTTTTTTTAAAGTAGACTGCATGCGCTCACCGTGGTGCTTGCACTCATGACCCCAAGATCAAGGGTCGTCTGCTCCACTGACTGAGCCAGCCAGGCACCTGCTGCTCATTTTGAAATGAGATTGTTTTAGGCTACACTGGACGATTGGGTCTTTTTTTTTTTTTTTTTATTGAACTTCACTTTTGATCAAAACAGTTTCCTCCTTTTAAGCCTGGTTTTTAACAATATACATAAAGACGACTTTTTTTTTTTTTAAACAAAGGAAAATTTAATTCTGATGCATAAAGGTACTTTTTTTTAGGTTAAAAAATACAATTTCATAGTTACAGAAGTGTATTTCACTTTGTTGTACTTGCCATCATTTAAGCAGTGGTGCTTAGCACATAGGTATTTAGTACAGTGTTTTTTCTGAGTGGAGATTATTGCCTACCCCTCAGTACTTTAAACAAAGACCTTTGTATTCTCTCTGGGAAGCCTACGTGCTAAAAACTGAAATAACAAAACCCAGCCTTTAAATAAGGGTTTAAAATCATCTGATGCCTGAGTATGTTCTACAGTCTTCTAACCTGTTTCAATCTACCTGGCAAATAAATCGATTTAGAAACTTTCAGGGATTTGAATAGAATGCACGGTTAAAAGGAACTGCAGGATATGGGCAGTTTTACTGTGGAGAATACCTAAGTCTTTTTTTTTTTTGCCAGGTAAGAAGTATTTCTTGAATATAAAGAATAAATATCTCAGGTTCTTGCTATCTGATAGGGCAGTTCATTTAGGAATAAGTATGTCACCAGAGTCATCAACCTGACATGTATATGAAAATTTAGAGTGGAAATTAAAAAAAATAAAGATGCTAAGACCCCATTCAGGTCCAGTTTTGAAATGTTCTCATACACAGCCTGCTTAAGAACTACTTTCTTCATTTTAATCTAAGTAAAACCTAGGGTATAAGTATTGAGATCTTCTAGGATCTGAACATTTTGGTTAATGCTAACTCTAATTGCATTATAGTAATATTTTATATTTACTCTGGTTTTTATAATCTAAAACACAAAATAAAATCCCCAAACTTGAGCAGACATCTCTGTTAAAAATTGATCCTTTTGATCTTAAAATTTTAGTTTGGTGGTATCCCCAGATTAAGCCATTTTCTTGAATAACTACAAACTGCTCTGGGGTGCCTGGGTGGCTCAGATGGTTAAGCGTCTGCCTTTGGCTCAGGTCATGATCCCAGGGTGCTGGGATCGAGTCCCGCTTGGGGCTCCCTGCTCAGCAGGGAGTCTGCTTCTCCCTCTGCCCCTCTCCCTGCTCGTGCTCGCTCGCTCTCTCAAATAAATAAGTAAAATCTTTACAAACTACTCCTCTATTTGGATAATGTTGCCTCCAAAGATAAGATAACGGCATGTTGTGGGTTTTCTGGTTTAGACCTAACATCACATTTTCTGTCTGGATGCATTCTCTCTGGATAATAGATTTTAAGAGTCAAAAGGATCTGAGCAGACCCTGTTGACAAACCCATCAGTGTAAGCCAGCCACAGCACACAGTATTGATTCTCCTGAGAAAGACACAAGCCAAATCTCAGTGTACACCAGCTTTAACAGGTCTCTTGTGTGCCCATCGCTCTTGCCCAGCACTACAAAAAGTAAAAGCCCTTTCTTTGCCTCACAGTTCTGACCTGTGGTGTTCTCCCTCCCAGGCCTTAAACACCCTCTCCTCTCCGTCTCAGGATTTCTGTTCCTCCCCTGCCCTTTGACTGGCTTTCCTGTGCTCCAGCTCTGCTTCAATGTACCTGCCAGAGAAAGGGCTGGCCCTACAGCCTCGCTAGGTGTTTCTGTTTCTTTGCTTTGACTGGAACCCAGTTTTCTCTGAAGGATGCTGCTTCCTTGATGGATGGAGGTTATTAAACTGCTACAGAGGAGAATTCTCCATTTTAGATGTAGTTGTTGCTGCCTGTCATTTCTTTTCACTAAGGAATCATTCTTTAAGATCATGTATTTCTTAAATCAGCAAGCATTTAATATATTGGGTGCCTTGACATACAGTTTTCTTATTTCAGTTCCTTTATAACACTTAAGCAACAGAATTATCTTTTTAAGGAAAAACAGAGACTAAAGGCATAGTTAAAGAGCAGTAAGTAGCAAAGCTGGAATGTGAACCCACTGTACTGTGCTGTCTTTCACCAGGGCCAAGTGCGGCAGACGGGCAAGTGAGAGAGTCAGAGTGTCCATTGGATTTTTCGGTTAGGTCATTGGTGGATGACCTTTACAGGTGCCGCTTCAGTAGAGGGATGGCAGAAACGCTTGACTGGGTTGGATTGAAAAGTGGTTGGGAAGTGAAGAAGTGGAGATGGTGTGTCTTAACTGTTCTTTTTTAAAACGTGTCTATAATTGGAAGGGGAAGAGAGTTGACCACTGGACTGGGGGAGGGTGTGTTATTGTGTCTTGTTTAAGATGCTGGGTGGGGTTTATGGGAGAAGGAACCTGTGGAGAAGGGAGCATTTGAAAATATAAATGAAAGATTGAGAATATGATGTAAACGGTATGATTTGCCTTGAACTGGAGAGATTTAGGAGAGGAGTTGGTGAGGATGCAGTTGAGTTTAGAGGGAGTTCCTTCCTGGTGTCTCAGTGTTTTCTGAAATAAGGAAGGCTGAAATAATAGAACCCTGGTGGGTTTTTTTGAGCTATTGTAACAGACCAGGCACTCTGTGTGCTTCACAGACAGACTTTGTCTTACACTTCTAATAACTGTGGTAGAGGGATGGAAAGCCCCACTTGACGAGCAGGGGAACAGACCCAAAGGGGTTAAATTACTTGCTAAAATGACAAGCCAATGAGTGACGCACTTGGGTAAGTCTAGAGTTCACGTTATTTTCTTCCATGTTAGATGCTGTGTCTGCTGAGAAAGAAGGGGGCCGGTAGTGGGGAAGACGATTGGAGTGATCAGGTTCCGTCTCCTTTCTCCTGTCCCTGGTGATCTCTTCCTGTTCTCTTCCTGTTACTCTTTCATAGTCATGATTCATCAAACAATGGAGTGGCCAGTTTTTTTCATCCCAAGTTCTGCCCCTATTCTGGGTGACTCCTCTGTGCATTTGGAAAACCCTATCCTGTATTTGTTCCAGTGATCTTTACTTCCATTTATTTCCATTCACTTGATTCTCTCTCAGGGTTATACTTTAGAAATTGTCTTCTGGCAAAATTGTTCCATCTCTGAAGTCTTAAAGTCAGGTATTCCCTCTCATTTTTTTTTTTTAAGATTTTATTTATTAGAGCATGAGTGGGGGGAGAGGCAGAGCGAGAGGGAGAAGCAGGCTCCCCGCTAAGCAGGGAGCCATGTGGGGCTCGATCCCATGACCCCAGGATCATGACCTGAGCTGAAGACAGACGCTTAACCGACTGAGCCACCCAGTCGCACCCACTCTCATTTTCTTAGTAAGCCTGCTCTTAGACCCTTGGAGCGCTCCAGTTGCTGGTCCTCTACTTTTTGGTTGGTCTGTTGACCCCATTTATGTTCCCTCGACCCTGCTTCCCCTTAGCTCCACCACTGGCATCTTATCATTGACACCTCTTCCTCCTCCCTCCCCACCTCACCCCCCACTTGTAGACCGGTACAGAAAACTGTTTTTTTTCTTCAGGTTTCTTGAGTGCTATTGAAATTTAAAGACATTCACAACAATGTGGTTTGGCCAGTAATATTTATCCGAACTCAGTTGTGCCAAGTCTGTGACAACTAGACAAGCTCTACTCCCTTATTAGGATAGTACTTTCTAGTCTATTCACATCTCAGGGATGGAAATACCAGTTTAAACCATACTGTTTTCTTACCTCACCACGTAAATGTGTCTGTTTAGAAATTGTATTTTTGTAGGATCTCTTTAAGTCATCTTAATTCCTCTTAAAATTTTGGTTCTTCTGTTGTCTAGGAACGGGATTTTCCAACAGAAACTGTTAAATTTGGCCCTGAACGAATGTATATTGATTCCTGGGTCAAAAAACATACCTATGACACCTTTAAGGAAGTTCTTGGATCAGGGATGCAGTATCATTTGCAGGTGAGTGAGTGACCTCTTTTCTGTGTGTTTGCTTTTAAATTAGGGAGCAGTTTTGAATGTAGTTCACTGAATGGGCAGAATGCTTTCAGCATAATACAAAACTACATTTTATTTATTTATTTATTTTACATTTATTTTTTAAAGTAGAATTGAGTAAGTATGAAACTGTTCTTTTTGTATTGTATAAATCCGGTGGAGCATCTATAAATTCGGTAGAACGCTGTGGCTTTCCTCATAACTTTACTGGATTCAAGGCATTAGAAACAATTTAGTCTTACAAAGAGAAACAGAAAATAAGTGACCTAAGTTCTTATTTATAAGCTCCACATAACTTCTATTAATCAGATTTCACTTTATGTAGTAAAAAAGAGCTGATATTTAATAATGAGCCTTATTACCTTTCTATTTTACCGAAGTCAAATGAATTCCTTCGTAATGTATTTGAACTTGGACCCCCGGTGATGCTTGATGCTGCAACACTGAAAACGATGAAGATTTCTCGTTTTGAAAGGGTAGGTTTTGTTTTTGTTCTCATCAGAACTAAGTGCGCTGAGGAAAAGCGGAGCTGACGCTTTGATTCTACCAGGCGATGGGCATTTAGTGGAGTCTGGGGGCCTTTGGTGCCTCGTGCTGTTTCAGACACAACAGCTGTATTAAAATTGTGGAAACTTCACTGCATTTAGAGTACAGAGGGTTTGTAATGCATAAATTTTATCCACAATCCTATTAACATAGAAAGTATTTTCCTTTTTTGTTTTCTTTCATTCTGTTAACTCCTTTATTAAAGAATAAATATTTACTACATAGTGCTTCTTTTGTATCAGATAACTGAACCTACTTAGTAAGTACCAGATTCATTTTGCAAGTTGAGGAAACATGTGCTTAGAGAGTTTGTGATGTTACTTACAATGTCACTTAGCCTTTCAAAAATCCTTAATTATATTTTTATGTTTTTACTGAGGTGAAATTCACGTAACATAAGCTATTTTAGTGCACAATTCAGGGCATTTAGTACACTCACAATGTTGTACAACTGTCTGTCTAGTTTCAAAATGTTTTCATCGCCTCAAAAGGAAACTTATACCTTTAAGCATCCACTTCCCATTCTCCCCTCTCCCCTCTCCCCTCCCCGCCACCTGCTGGCAACCACTTGTGTCCTTTCCGTCTCTGCATTTACCTTTTCTGGATATTTCATATAAATAGGCTCTAATAACGTGTGACCTATTGTGTGGCTTTTTTCATTCAGCATTATGTTGCCTAAGGTCATCCATGTTCTAGCACGTACCAGTACTTCAGTCCTTTTTGTGGCTGAATAATACTCCGTTGTGTGGATGGATACACCACATGATTATGCAGTCATCCATTGATGGACATTTAGCTTGTTTCCACTTTTTGGCCATTGTGAATCGTGCTGCTGTGAACATTTGTGTACAAGTTTTTGTTAGAGCACCTGTTCTCAATTCTTTTAGGTATATACCTAGGAACGGAGTTGCTGGGTCATATGGTAGTTATATGTTTAATTTAAGGAACTGCCAAACTATTTTCTATAGGGACTGAACCATTTTGCGTTCCCACCAGCAGTGTATGAGAGTTTCAATTTCTGTATCCTTATCAACACTTGTTATTCTGGCTTTTTTGTTTTTGTTTTGTTTTAAATTATAGCCATACTAGTGGGAGTGATGTGCTTAATCATATATGTATTTTTTTTTTTTTAAAGCTTTTATTTGGGAGAGTGCGTGTAAGTGTGTGATTTGGGGGAGGGGCAGAGGCAGAAAATCTCAAGCAGATTCCATGCTGAGCGCAGAACCCAATGTGGGGCTTGATCTCACGACCCTGAGATCATGACCTGAGCCAAAACCAAGAGTTGGAGCTTAACTGACTGTGCCACCCAGGTGCCCCTGAAGTGCTTAATTATATTTTTATAGACTCTTTATAGTTAATCATTTTTATGGTCATATAATTGTTTGTTGGATTAATATTAATATCTTTACAATATTTCTCTTTTGAATTTTTTTCTCTGAAGAAATCTTTACATGGGAATATAGGGCCAGATTATGACTTTTTTGATATGTACTGCCAAATTACCTTCTAAAGTTATTCTGTCATTTTTAATTATTTCTAGTAATGAATGAAGGCATGTAGCTCTTACATACTTGACAGCATTGAGTTTTATGATTTAAAACATTCATTAGTTTAACTGGCATTAAGATGGAACCTTATTTTTTTCCTTGCTATTTTAATTAACTGGATATTTTGGGTATTTTCACTTTAGTTCATGATGTGTTTTTTCTTTGAACAGATTAAATGTTGATGCATTTTTTAAAACTTTTTGTTGGCATTTTCTTGGTATTTTACATATTTAATTAATATTTTTTTCTTAATACAGAGTATCTATCATCTATTATGTGTTAATTTTCCCTCTGGTTCTTTGTGTGTGTTTTATAAACATTTAAAATATTGATAAGGTTGAGTTAGCTCATTTCTTTCCTTTGTGATTTTTATTCATCCTGTCTTTATCAGAGTATCTTAAGCTTTAGTGATGCGCATGTTTTCGTTTCCCTCATTTCAGCACCTGTATAACTCCGCAGCCTTCAAAGCTCGAACAAAAGCTCGAAGCAAATGTCGAGATAAGAGAGCAGATGTTGGAGAATTCTTCTAGATTTTCAGCACTTGGAAGACCACTTTCTAATTTTTTTTTTTTTTTTTTGTAATTTCTAATGTATTTAAATTAGAGACAGTTTTTCTCTAGGGTCAGCTTAGATAGCTTTTGTAGCAGGGGTTATATTATAATTTAATGTGTACAGTATTGCAAATGGTGAGTTCTGATTATTGAATATTCTCTGTAAATAATTAAACAGAAATAAAGTGTAATGTTTGGTCATTTTCTATTTGTGAAGAGAGCAAAAATACGGTATTTCACTTGATTTCATAATGAGGAAAACTATTACCCAAGGTTAAATTTCTTATACTGTGGTTGTCCAAAAATATTGATTATAATGATGTAAATATACAAGGTATTTAACTTTAAGATGTTAGATAGGTGAGTTCTGGATACAGTTTTGGGAGCTAGTTCTTCTGGAAAAGCTGCTGTATTTTAACTTTTAAATGGAACCTAATTTAATTTTGTCACTGGGATCAACATAGAGAATCATACCATGAGACCTTAACAGCTGCACTTAAAGGTCATTCAGTCCAGCTTTTGGGAGTTCATGAAGAATTAGCATATGCCAGAAAGGCTGCTAACGTTGACCTCTGAAGGTACTAACACATTTTATCTGCTATATTCTTGTATTTTGAAATAAAGATCTTTTCACATAAAAAGTGCTTCTTTTCTAGTAGAAGAAACATTTATGGGTCTGAAGTAGAGTTCAAAATGACCAACCTAGGTAGGGAGTGAGACTAAACTTACTTTGTATATTTGGACACATGAGAATAAATGAAAAAAATGTAGCAATGTCATTTGGAATATTACTGTAGAATAATATTGTAGCATATCATTGGGATTCTAGTTACTGATTTCTTTGGTATTGGTACGGAAAACAGTAATAAGAGGCACGAGGGGTGGGGAAGCATGTACACTGTAGAGAAGAACCAAAATCATTGAAGGTACTTCACAAACTAGCGTTCTTCCTCTCCTGCATTTTCCACATCTCTGGGAGGTCTGATGGGGTCCCTCCTTGCACACGGGCTGGCCTGAGGGGGCGCTCTTGCTGCTGTGAGTGTCCGGCCCACCCCTCAGATCCGGTGCAGAGGAAGACCGCCTCGGAATCCAGAACTTGAGTGTGCATGCTGTCACCTCCTTGTACTCCCAAGTAGGTTAGAACTGTGGAAAAGAGATTGCAAGTAGTGTTTTTGCCCCCTAAATTGTCAATTTCCTGTATGTATACATACTTGTAAATAATGAATTTTTATTAAATGATCTATATACATAGCTTAATGGTACTGCAAGGACTGTAAGGAAAAATGTTAGCTCCTGGCTCCTCCTCTTCCATTCCCTTCCTGGGGGGCATTTCAGCCTTGAGGTTTCTCCTAGTGCCTTGGTTTCAGATTTCTGAGTAATAGGCTTATACTGCTTATTTATAATTTACTATGTTTAGAAACCTCTGACAGCTTCCTATTGGATAGATGAAGGTTTCTGCCTTCTTACTTTTTTCTTGTTCTCCCAGTATTTTTTCATTAAACTGGCCTCATTGCATTATAGCGACCACATTTCTGTGTTCATTCCTGAACTAGTTTACTGTGCTTCTATTTCCATTCTCAACATTTTGTCTTGGTTTTACATACACATCATTAATTCTTCCAAAACAGTCCCAAATAGGTAAAACTTTCTTTAAATCTGTTTTCGACATGGTCAAAGCTCTACCATATACTTGTTTCAGTCTAAACTAATTTCTTTCTTACTCATGTATACAGCTGTTTCCTGAGACTTCATCATCCTGGGATTTGTTTTCCTCTCTTGGGCTGGAGTCTGCATTTCCTGGGCCCTATGTCTTGGTTATTAGATAACTTACTTGTTAAAGTGGAATACTTCCTTCAGTAACTCTGGAAATGGGTGCATGGGAGGTCAGTTACTTTTTTTAAGATTTTATTTATTTGACACTGAGATAGAGATAGCGAGAGCAGGAACACAAGCATGGGGAATGGGAGAGGGAGAAGCAGGCTTCCCGCTGAGCAGGGAACCTGATGTGGGACTCGATCCCAGGACCCTGGGATCATGACCTGAGCCAAAGGCAGATGCTTAACGACTGAGCCACCCAGGCGCTCGAGGTCAGTTACTTTGAGAGTACTACATGTCTGAAAGGTAGTATGGATTGGCATATAAAACTTCAGGTAGATAATCAAGAATTTCAAAGGCGTTGCTCTATTCTAATTAAAGTGTGATGCAGTTTTTATTTCTGATTTCTTTGTTTTTTTGTTAGAGGCTCTTTAGTGTTCTAAAATTGATACTGTGCTTTGATGGTCCCTGGCAATCTGGAAAATATTTGTAAGTTCTTGACCCTGCCCTGCACCGCACCCCACCCCCAAACCAAAAAACCCAACTGAACACACACACATTTTCTTTGTGCCCAAACCCCATGACAACTAGAGCTGCTGGATTGAGCCTCTGACCTTATTTTTCATTCGTATATTTTTCTTTCTGGGAGATTTCTGTAATGCAGTTTTCCAATGTTCATGAAATGACCTGCCTGTGTTTAGCTCCATACTTCATGTTGCCTCCAATTCCTGAGCCTGCCTGGATTCTGCAGGTCCCCTCACTCATCAGTGATCGTCCTCTGGAGTCCTGCGAAGGCAGGCTAACAACCACGGTCTCTTCCATATTCAATACATTTGTTGAAATCTTGTTCCGTACTGTTTCTTCCAATTTTCATTCTTGTGGTTTTGTAATTTTTATACCTATTCTGCCTTTTTACTGGGGTTTTAGGAGGAAGAAAAGAGAAATGAGTGTTAATCTGCATATTAAGTTTATAGATGGGTACATTTTCATGAAATTAAAGGCGGTTGCTCAACAAGGATTACTGGGGACTCAGTAATCAAATGTTTGAGTATACAAATGTTTGAGTTTTCTGGAAAGTAGTAAAATGGTGTATGATAGACCAGTTCATTCCTTGAGTCTTCGTTAATCTTGCTGGTTTAAAGGAATTTAAAATGGTCCCTGCCTACTAAGTTCTTTATTTTGAGGCTCAAACATTAATTTTGGAGCACCAGCATTCCATGATTCAAATCTTTGATGACATTTACTGAATTTCCTGGGAGTTGAATCTAGATAGAATAAAGTTATTTGAAATAAAAATCAAATACTTAAAGATGACCCCAGATAATTCAGGTGGGAATACCTATTTTCTTGTGGCTCTGAACTGTTCTTGATGTGCTCTTTCAGGTATGTAATAGATAAAATGAGGTATGTCCTCTTGCTTTGCTCTTAATGTGGTTCTCCAGAAAATTGGAGACAATTGGTCATAAGCCATAAAAACTTTCATCCCCTTCACTGGTTTAAAAATTCAGAGGCACCTGGGTGGCTCAGTTGGTTAAGCATCTGCCTTCAGCTCAGGTCATGGTCCCAGGGTCCTGGGATCGAGCCCCGCATCGGGCTCCCTGCTCAGCAGGGAGCCTTTCTCCCTCTCCTCCCCACTTGTGATCTCTCTCTCAAATACATAGATGAAATCCTTAAAAAAACATGGTTTTATTCAGATTTTGGTATAAGGAATTGCTTAGGCTTCATCTTCCTCATCCCTGAAGGGGGATTGATACTTCACAGGGTTGTAAGGCTATAGGAGAGAGAAAAACAGTAAATGCTCAAAATGAGGCCATTCTATTATTTTTTCAAAAGTTTGATGGTTTAAGACAGGTAGTCGGGAGATTATTTCAAAAACAGGATGATAATTAGCAGCAAACATTTTCATTTTTCACGGAATTTGGCATAGCTTTTTAATGTACAATATACCTCTGAGAAGACAGTTACTAGTTACATCGTCTTCCTCCATGAATTGGTCCGCTGGTACAGAGGAAGCCTAAGAAAAAGGCATTCCTTTCCCCTAAAAGTAGGGTGAGGTCCATACTGAATACAAATGTAAACGAAGTTCGGTGAAGCAAACATTTTCTCAATGAGGTACAAAATGTTTCAAGGACGAATCATGTCCATCTAGAAGTGGCAGTGGAAGGTGGGATTCGGAAGGACTGCGTATCGGTTTACTACCTAGCCCTCAGCGTCCTGCGGGGATAGCCTGTCCCCGTGGCCAGCAAATGGGACTCACTGTAGCTCCTTTTATGTACAGCAGAGGGCAGAAGCTCCTTGGCATGTGCGTGAGGGAACCACACAAGAGAGAGCCTGACATTCCTGAGAAAGGAGGATGCCTCAAAACCCACAGAGTAAATAAAGCCTTCAAGTAGAGAGGGAAGTGGATGAGACCAAGTGCTTCCCTCGCCTGCGGTGGGTCTGAAGCCCGTATACAATCTCCTGCTCACAAATCTGTTTCGTAGCTACTGGAAGCCCTAGGAGCTCTCCGAGGCGCCATCCCCCTAGTCAGTACCACCCCCTTACTCTGTCCTTGCTGATTGCCGTCATCTGGTTGGCCCGGAGTCCTGTGCAAGTTAGTTGTCAGAATGGCAGCTCCAGTCCGCTACTGCATATTCATATATGGGAGCATAGCGGGGCCGGAGCGCTAGAAATGTGTCCGCTTACACAGACACAGGAGCCAAATAAGGACATTAACTTGGGTCCAGTAAGAACCTCATCAGTTACCAATTGAATCAAGGCAGGGTGGCTTTTTCTTTTTAAAGCATAGTTTCAGGAATATATTCACGAAAAACCTCAGACATTTTGAAAAAAGTTAGTATTTGGGATCTTACGTTGCTTGGCTAAATTAACACTAAATATAGGCCGACGTCATGCTGGGGTTTCTGGGCCCTGTAGGAGCACCTGTGTGCCGAAGGAAGGCAAAGAAAGAACCACAGAATTTGTAGAAAGTTTTATTGCAGTTGCTTCTGAATAGTTGGTTCTTTTTTTTTTTCCTGGCAACCTAGCAGTCAAAGCTCACATTTTTGTAAGTAATTTGCATGCTATTACTCTGCCGACCCTAAATTATGATTCTTGAGGTTGGGATGTTTTTTGTGGCTTGTGCTCTGTGCTTTTAACTTTTGATAGAAATGATTTAGACTTGACTTAAAAAATTAATTCCTGAATGTGAAGAGGCACTGACTCTGAAATGGAATTAAAGAACAAATTACCATGACTCACTCAATAAAGCTTCCTATTAGCTTTGAATTAAGCCCTATTATAACAATAATGATTCTGTGGCAAGCAATACCGGTGTGTAATTTCTGAGCTTTGATACTGAGCACTTACGGGAAAAAAATAAAGAGCAAAGCCATTTTTCATAGACAGCTATTTCGTCAGAACATTTATTTGTAGGTAGTGAAAGAGTCCTTAAATGATGAAAAGAATCAGCTGTGAACATTGATCCAAGCTGGAGGAAAATGAAATTACTTACATGTTTCAGTGCAAGGTTTCAGAACGGGCTCCGTTAAAAGGATACTGCTTTGGTCAATCTCAATGAGCAGATTTGCACACCAGGGTCAGGGAGGAGGGCTGAGCTAGTGTGATGCAGAATTTAGTAACCAGCCCTGCTGATTGTTGCCCTTCTATGGAGGTGCCAAAAAGAGCAACAACTGGATGCCAAGAGCCGTGGGTCCTGGTTTTAGGGCCAGGTGATCCTGTATCCATTTACTCACAGAGTCATTGGTAAGCCCTTGGTGGCCGTGAACGACGGACACCCAACTCTGTTTTCTTTGCCAGTTCTTTATTTTCCATTCGCATGTTGTAGTTAATCTAAAAATACATGCAAATGGCATCTATTTATATTGTGATTTTACCCTGAAGAAGAAATTTACTTTCAGGGCACTCCATAGCTTACTCGAAGTTGCTGCCCTTGTGCTTTTGGATTTGATGTTGCACTAGTCACCTTTGTCAGTAGCAAGGCTAATCATTTGGAGATTTAATTAGCTGCACGGCTCTTAGGTTAGCTTTTGTGGCTATGATTTTCCAGTTGGCCCTCCACTTTGTAAATGTCGATTAAGCTTCAGTATGAGATTTGAGCACTAGGAATTCCATTCCTAACGGGGAAGCTAAGGCTCAAGGACGTTAAGTCAGAGACCCAAAAATGAACCAGGCATCAGTCACCAAGCCTAAAATAGAAGCCGTGGCCGGAATGATGATCTTATGATGTGACACATACAACCTTTACGCCTCATCAGATATTAGTATTGGGGATAGTAAAGTGTAAGAGATGATAAAATGCGAAACATTTCTGGAAGAACAGAATCTGTGACCATGCTTCAGTCCCTACGGTTTTGTCTGTGAGAGGATAAGATTTGATTGATCTCTAAGGCTCCTTTATTTTATATGCAGTTGCTGCTTTTTAAAAAATGATCACTTCATGTCATTCCCTTAGGAATGTTCCATGGGTGTATTTGGGATTCAGTAATATCAGTATCTAAGGTGCTTTAGTAGTAGCTAATCTAAAGTACCCAGAGAATCATGTGTTTTTGTTAATTAAAATTTCAGGATAACTGAAACACCTTGTTCAGTTTTCAGCTTTGATTGAGAAAAAGTTTAATTAGTCCATGACATTTTTTTAAAAGATTTATTTAGTCGTTTTAGAGAGAGAGAGAGCCCATGTGGTGGGTGGGGCAGAGGGAGAGAATCTCAAGTAGGCTCCGCGCTGAGCGCGGATCATGAGCCAAAATCAAGAGGCAGCCGCTCAACTGACTGAGCCACCCAGGCGCCCCAGTCCATTTTGAACTCACTGTTTTTCTTAGGGCTTCAGGAGCATTTTTTTTTTTTTTTCCCACAAGTACTAGTGGGTTTCAGGTATCACTGGGAAATATCACTGGGAAATTCCTGGTTTTTAATATTTTCGAATGCAGTTTAATCTATTTAGGAAATGGCTGGTTCTTTTTTCAGATCTTCTACAGATGTTCACATCTTTCTTTCCCCTGAATTTGGTTTCTCCCATTTTTTTTTCATTCTGTAACTGCTATTGAAAGAAAAATTTAAAATGTTCACAGGAATTAGTGTGTTGCTCATCAGCAGGCACAAGGTTTATCGACTTTACCAGAGACCAGGTAGATATCACATGAGGATTTTTACACTCAGTTTTATTTCTGTTAGTGTATTTATGATTAACTGCCTCAGATTCTTTTGAAAATGGTGAGCTTCAACTCTTGAATAAAATATTGTAGTTGCTCCCACTTACCGTAAGTCACTGGCTTATACATTTGACGCTGGATATTTGGAGAATAGGATTGGTGCCCACCCTCAGGAGTTTTCAGTCAGTTGGGAAAGTCAAAGATGTGAGCAATAAATGCTATAAAATAGTGTAAGTGTCCTGGTGGAAGAATGTACCGCATCCGGCAAAAGCACAAAGGAAAGGCAGGTTGATTCTTAGAGGAGGTGAGGTTTGAGCTGAGGCTTGAAAGAGGGTTAGGGAGGGATGTGAAGAAGAAAGGGATGACACATGAACTCTGAAGCAAGAGGCCCGCTTCCAGCTCTGCAGCTAACTAAATGTATGATCCTGGGCATTCACCAGCTCAGCTTCGATTTCCTCACTTGGAGGAAGGATGGGGACCAGACTAGAACATGTCTACAATCCCTTTCAGATCAAAAAGCCATGTATCACTATTAGACTCATTTTATGAAAAGAGATAACTGTGAAAGAGACGGCTTTGATAGTAATTTGAATTTGTCTTCCTAGAGCCCTGTATTTCATGTAATTAAAGGGCTGCAAGTTCTCTGTTGTGTTGGACAGACATCTTAAAATAGACCTTTTAAATCCATTCAGGCTTTTCAGGGTTGAAGTTGTGCTGTCGTTAGAAAATGTAAGCCTCACTTTTAAAATTCTGTATTATGTAAGTGACCTCGATCTAAGGAAACTCAGGGGGAAGAGACCTCAGATGTCGCAGAGTCTAGCCTCCAGCTTGCCGTAGGGTTCCTGTCTGTTGCACCTAAGCTTGTGAAGATTTTGTCCTGAGGACTCCCAGCCAGCATCTCATGGCTAAAGGATACATTAAGGTAGAAACTCATATGCCATATTGAGTGAGAATATAAAAATTGCAGTTTTGTGCAGTTGGTTGAGCATCTGACTCTTGATTTCAGCTCAGGTCATGATCTCAGGGTTGTGGGATCGAGCCCCGCATCAGGCTCCATGCTCAGTGTGGCGTCTGCTTGAGATTCTCTCTCTCCCTCTGCCTCTGCCCCACCCCCACCCCCCAAAAAACAAATAAAATCTTTAAAAGAAAATTGCAGTTTTGTTTTAAAGCCTCATGCAATTAGGATGGTTCACCGTAATACTCTCTTCCCCCTTCAGAATCTTCGGGCCACAGGCTGACTAGCAAAGGATTTCTTGGGCAAAGGATTTGAGGTATCTCACCAGAATATAAATAGTGTAATAAAAGAAAAAATATTTTAAAATAACTTACAAGATAAAAAGCAGGCCCAGGAAAAATAGTGAGAACTGAGAAATCAGAGGAGGAGGATATTCAGAGAAGCAAGGTATAAAGGGCTCACATTGGGCCACACACTTGAGTCTGAGCTTCCTGGCAAGCCAAGCAGAAAAAAAAAAAAAAATAGGTACAAAGTTGTCCCCACATGGAAAAATTTCCTTCTGGACAAGCACAGCTTTTCTAGACCTTCAGCTGGAAGTAATGCATGTGGGGGGTTCTTTATGTGCCTGTGGCCTGTGATTCTTGTGACTCCGGGCTCTGGGCCCAGCCTTTTACTTCCTGTCACTGTTTTCTTCCAGGAACAATGAATCATTCCCAGGACACCGGCCCTCGAGGCATGCCTGAAGACAGAAAACTTTATATTGTGGATTCCATAAATGACTTAAACAAACTAAACCTCTGTCCTGCCGGATCACAGCACCTTTTCCGTATGTGTGCCCTCCCAGGCTTGGTGGCCCTTCCTGGCTTCTAGGTCACCTAAAAATAGCAAATGCTAATCTGGCCCTGTGGGGGTGTGTGTGGGGGCGGGCAGGAGAGGCATAGGAACACCTCAGCTCTGCAAGGGCTATTTATTATCAGGCAATTTTTGTTTTTGTTTTCTTAATACTTGGCAGGCTTAGGGGCTTGACTCCTAAGCAAGACGTGGAATCTGTCTTCAAGAGTTCTGAGAGGTTCTGTGGAGTGTCTCTCCCTGGAAAGGGGTGGAGGCTGCAGGTCTTCCAAGAGGTTTGCTTCTCCCTCTTGGCGGCTGTTGCACCTTCTGGGGACCCCAGCCAGGTCACCGGTGGGGCCCACTTTCCTAGAGAGCTCTGACTTCGTAGTGGATTCCTGGAATATGCTCCACGCATTCCTCCAGCTTTTAAAAAGTCATTAGAATTTTTCCGAGCAAAGAAGTCAACTTCATTTTCTGCTTACAAATTACAAATGGCCCCAATTAAAGGGTTAAAAAAAAGGAGGGGAAAAGCAAAACAAAAATCTGCTAAATACTAAATGTGTACTTTGTTCCCTAAATATTGTAAATGAGCTCGATCAGCTCATTCTGAGCCCCATTTTTCCAGCTTAAACTCTGACAGTCAAACACAAGCATTAATTTTTCCCCTGGCCGCTTGTTCCATTCCCGTTCTAAACTCGGACTGTCCCACATTTGTATCTATCATTCCCCTTCTCAATCCTTCCCGAGGTCTCGCTTTTTTCTTCATTTTAATGCATTCGGGTTTTCACCTGCCTTTATTGCAGTCAGTCTCAATAGAAACAGGTGTTTGGGTGCCGGCTTAGGCCATCGCTTTGATTAGGGAGCAAAAGTTGTTGCAGGGTGACGGAGCCCAGGACACAAGCCACCCACCGAGCTACAGTCGAGCAGCACAGTGTGTGGGACGGATGCCAAGTAGGAGAGAATACAGAAAGGAAGTCGTTCGTCTCTGTTACCCCAAGTTTCTCTATTTCTTATTGAATTTAATTTGGGTGTTACCAGGCACGCAGGCCTTACGAAATGATGGCCACATGCAGACACTTCGTGCTCGGGCTGACCCAAGCTGCTCTAGGAGCATGGTTACGGTCTCAGTTTAAGTGCGGGACATTTAAAAGAACCTTGTTTCCAGAGCAGGTCCGTCCCAGAGACAGCTCTAAGAAACCAGAATACGTCGGTGCCATTTTTCTGTTTAAATGGGTGTGGGCTAAACTGATCACTCCTATGTTGCAAGGAGTTTCCTGGGAGACATCCCAGAGTATTCAGCCTTCTACTCAGAAGACGTGTCCCAGCCAGCTGTGTTTTACTCGGGGGTCACGTTGGGGGAAAGGGTGATAGAGCCTCCATCGCTCTGAACCCTTAACGCATGTAGCCTCCCCCACTCACCCACAGAAAAGCCCAGGTCCTGCTCCTTCAGTGTTAACACCATCTTTAAAGAACTTTCCAAGGAGATTGCTTAACCCTGCTTGTTTTTTGAATAGCAATGTTGAAGAAGGTAAAAAATTCACAAAGAGCACCAGCCCAAAGACATTCCTAAAACATAAGTCACTCTCCAGGGCGATGACAGGGGAAAATGGGCATATCCCCTACTCACACCTCAAATCATGGGGGACCGGTCAGGTCTGTGGACAAGCTGCCTGCTGAGAAGTTTTTGTCATTGTTGTTTTTGTTTCCTATCAGCGCTCCAGGAGAAAATCCCAGACGTTGGCACTAACTCAGGAAATGGAAGTCATAGTCTATTTTTTATGGGGCTGATAATGGTGCTGATTGTCAGCCTGGCCCTGGTTTCCTTTGTGATTTTTCTAATAGGTAAGTACCACCGACATGTTCTCATTACTTAAACGCTCTTACTTTGTGGCTGGTTGTTTAACTTTGTTCCGGCAAGGGGTCCCTGCTTTTTGGCACTCACGGCTACGCTCCCTGAAAGACAGAGGGAGGGCGGGTGCCCTGAGTGAGCCCTGCAGCTCTGGGAGGATCACGGGGACACGAGCCCACAGTGCCCAAAGTTCACAAACGCCTACTATGACTTTACTGTCTTACTTGGAGTCCCTCGCTGTCAAATGGTCGGCGGCTTATCCTTGCTGATTCTCGGTTTGCTTGATCCGGGGCATAACCCCTCCATTTATTCCGCTCTGTACCAGAGAGTCCCATTCAGGCTTCGAACCCCTTTCCAGGTTTTCTCACTTCTCAGGAATCAGCTGGAAGCACTGAGGGCTGGGGCAGGGTCCCGGAGGCAGCGTTAGGGAGGTGTGAGGCCCTTCTCTCCTGTTTGACACTGGCCGGGCTGTGTGAGCTGCCGCCACCTCCCCTGTGACCCGGGCTGTCCCACACAGCTCCTCAGCCAAGAGACCCCCCAGACCTCAGTGCCCTGGTAGGGGCAGGGCTGCTGCCCCCTCCCCTCGAGCTCCCCAGTCTTCTCTCTCAGCTGACCCCTGCGGGCCATCATCTGGGATTTTTCAGCTCCTTCCCAGACCCGAGAGGAGGGAGTCATCTTTGATACCTTTTCCCCCGGATCCACCACACTGTCATTTCTTCTGCCCTTTCTTACTCTGCAGGCCGTGTAGCCTACAAAAGTCTTCAGGGAGAAGTAGAGCCCATGTCTTTGGATGCCTTTAATTTAAATTCATTCAGGATTAGAGGTAGAGGTGGTGGTGCGGGGGAGACAGGTGGGCAGAGGGCGTGACTCTTTTAGAGCTTCCGACGCCTTTTCTTCCCCAAACTGCCGCCTTCCAGCGAACAGGTCTCTATCCAGCCTCGGGGGTGGGGCAGGTGGGGAGGCATGGTGTTTAACCGCTTCTCTCTCGCCCAGCCGTTGCCTTCTTGCACTCGAAGCTGCAAGGGCAATTCTCCTTACAGTAACGGTGCCCTTGTATCTGACGGCCTGTTGGATGTGGGTTGTTCCTGAACCTTCAGGGCCAGAAAGAGCCCATGGGTTACTCTTCTGAAATGTTACACCAACCAAAATGAATGCTCCCATTATCATTCTGCCACACGCATCTGGGACAATGGCTGAGTTAAACTACGAGGAAATTTTAGGTATGCCCACAGACAGGAGAGCCACCCAAAGGACCTCCTCTCTTCTGTGGGATGAGAGGTAGTAAGATTAGGGGTAATGCTGATAACATATGCTATCTATTGGGCACTCACTGTCGCAGGCACTGGGCGAAGCACTTGATGTCTGTTTGCTCACAACCTCATAACAGCTCTCTGGTGTAGGATCTACTATTATTCTGGTTTTATGGATGCTGAGGCTTCGATTATTTACCGTGCCCGAGGTCCACAGCTGATAAGTGCCCAAAGACACTCCCGCCCGACCTCAAAGAGCATGCACTTTATCACCGTCATTATAAATATGGTTTATTTTAAATTTGCCGCTGGTGTTTTATATTGAGGGCAAAGTCGTATGAAGAAATGGAAAGAAGACATGAATAAAGAATGTCTTTATTGGGCAGTTGCTCTGTGCCAGACACATAAATCCATTATCTTCAGTTTTTACCTCTTAAGATAGTATTTAATATTTCTATTTCATCAATGCGAGACTAAGGCCCAGAGAGTTTACCTCTCCATGTTTACCCTGCTAATCAGAGGCAGAACTGGGATCCACACCCTCATCTGCCTGGCTCCAGAGCTCCCCTGCCCTCCATTGCCTACGTTGAAGTAATGAAGTAAGGACTTCCTGTGGCTTTCAGACAAAGCTTAACCTAAGACCAGAGTTGGTTCAGGCATCTGAACTTGGCTTGTGCTCATCTTTAACAAGGAAATCTTTTTGCTCTCAGTGGGATTTAGTGCAAATTTGTAGCCTATTCACCGATGAGAAAGAACCCATATTCTTTATAACTCTGGTCTTTTTACATAAGAGAGAGAAGACTTATTTTATACTGATTACTTTCTTATTAAACCATGGGGTCTTGGGGCGCCTGGGTGGCTCAGTCAGTTAAGCGTCTGCCTTCAGCTCAGGTCATGATCCCCGAGTCCCGGGATCGAGCCCCACATAGGGCTCCCTGCTCAGTGGGGCGTCTGCTTCTCCCTCTCCTCCCCGCTTGTGCTCTCTCGCTGTCTCTGTCTCTCTCTCTCAAGTAAATAAATAAAAATCTTAGAAAAATAAAGAATAAAAACCCCATGGGGCCTTTGTTTTTGTCATAATCTCTGTCCAAAAAAGGAATAATAGACAGCAAGGGTAGATTACTATGGATGCCTCTGGTCGCAGTTTGTAGTGGCCAAGCAGTGTATCCCAGAGAATACTGGGTGCATGGGATATTATTAAGTGTGGCCTGGAGAAAAAAAGGATTCTATGGTCAAATGCGTTTGAGAATTGCTGAGTGAGCTAATGCTCAAAGTGTTTTTTTTTACTTCCTGTGAGTTTCCAAGAGGCAAGTCAGTATATAATTTTTCGGTAAACTTTTTTGCCCATGCAACTCTTTTTCTTTTTTGGAATTTAATTTGGAATCAGTGTATCGTGGGACACGCTTAAGCCAACACGACTGCTGCTTCCTTCTCTGTTTGACTAATGTTCTAGGAGGTTCCCAAGAGGGGAAAGGATCTCATGTGTTTCGCATTTTCCCCCAGGAGCAAATGGGATTCCTGCCTTGCTCTGCAGCGAATCTCAATTAAGATCCTTCCTTCATGTCTTGGACCCTAATTCATCCATCCTAATTTTTTAAACTTGGGGAAGAAGCAGCTTCTGAGCAACAATTTGTCCCAAGTCTGGAGGGGAGGTGCTAATGTCTAGTTGCCCTTCCCACATTAGTTTATCCACGAAAGCCTCGTGGCATGTTACCAACATCATCAGTTCCTGAAAGATGCCTGGAAAATTTAACTCTGTGATCAGCAGACCTCAGAGTGTTCCGTTCCATAGCTGACTTCATTGTCAGTTCTGTTTATTTTGAAAGTATTGTCTCTGTTCTTAGGAGGGTCTGAGGGGAATTCTTACATATTCGTTTATGGGCTGGTAATCCAGAACCAGCAGAGCTATGTCAAAAGAGGCTGAAACCCAGAAAACCTCATTTCCTGATGAGGAGCCGAAAACCTTTTGAGAAGAGGTCTCTGAAAAAGACAATGTAACAATCCCTTCTCTGACGTGCTCATGAGACATGCTGGGGGTTTCCCTCGGTTGCTCACAGTGATGTTTCTCAGCCAAAATCTGCGCAGAGCTTCCAAAGGTAGTCGAGGCTGGCCCCAATAAATTATAAGATTTTTTTTTTTTTTAATTTATTCATTTGACAGAGACACAGCGAGAGAGGGAACACAAGCAGGGGGAGGGGGGGAGGGAGAAGCAAGCCTCCCGCAGAGCAGGGAGCCGGATGTGGGGCTCGATCCCAGGACTCTGGGATCATGACCTGAGCCGAAGGCAGACGCTTAACGACTGAGCCACCCAGGCGCCCCCCCCAATAAATTATAAAAATAATCCACTTGGTAGATAACTTGAGTCTTCAGCAATTTCTCTCCCGGGTTTCTGGGCTGCCTGGGATATTGGAGCAGGGGACTTGCCAAGGGGACCTTTCAGCACTCAGCTAAGCTCCAACACAAGGCACTAACGGGCCCCGACGGAACAGCCTGCAAACCAATGTAACACAGTCTGTTTTCTATTTTGAAGTTCAAACTGGAAACAAGATGGATGATGTGTCAAGAAGACTAACAGCTGAGGGAAAGGACATAGACGATCTTAAGAAAATCAACAGCCTCATTGTAAAGCGACTCAATCAACTGGACCCTGAACAAAACTAAAGAAATGAGCACCCAAAAGCAGCTGCTAACGCCAGAGCTTCACACTTTACTGGGCGTGCACAGGGATATGAAGTGAGCATGCGCATTTCTGCAGGCAACAGAATATCTGGTTCGTGATCCCAACCCCGGGGCCAACTTTCTGCTACAGGGATGGGAGCAACTCCAAGGCAAAGGGGCATGGATAGCAGCCAGAAAAGGGCTCTTTTTATGGTAGGGTCCTTCTGCTTCATTGGGGTTTAGGGTGGCTGGCATGAAGGAGAACCAACAGTTAGCAAGAGAATTCGGCTCCGTACCTACACCTTCTCTTACAAAAGGAGTGTTGTCACCAGAATAAGTTCACTGTACCAGTGAGGTTCATGGCACCTCATGCGCCTTTATGAATTCCTGTGACAGCCTAATGAATCCAGTGAGTTATTTGTATTCAAGGGAACCAGGTGATGACTCTTCTCAATAAAAGAAATTCTGCTCAGGTGATTAAACTCTGACTCTTCCCCAAGGACAGGGGATGGGTGGGTTTCAGAGCCAATTGCCTTCTGGTATTTGCTAGTAGTATTGATATGTGCTAGTAGTATTGATATGAAAAATGGTAGGGTGGGGGTCAAGAGAGAGAGCCTAAGTTATTCAACCAATGTTTATTGAGCTCTTTGTGCAAACCATCTGTCTACTTTAGAAGAGTTTACATTCAATTGGGGAACAAAGGGAATGTATGGTTATATATATATATTATATAAGCTTTGTTGGCATTCTTTGGAAAAAAATCCTTCAGTGTTCTGATTAATTTTGAAGCAATCTGATAGGTTTGTGGTCTTTACTAAGCTACAGTAGGAAATTGTGTATTTGGAATATTTGAAACCTGCCCTGTTTTAGCCCAAAAGGTAAGGTACACAGTTTGTGATATAAGATATGGTGTGATATAAATGAGCTTAAAAAGCATATGAGTCTTAGAAAATCTTTTATTTAATACAAATATATTGTGCAAGTTTATTGAAGAATGCATTGCGATGGGGTGCCTGGGCGGCTCAGTTGTTAAGCGTCTGCCTTCGGCTCAGGTCATGATCTCAGGGTCCTGGGATCGAGCCCCGCGTCGGGCTTCCTGCTCCACGGGAAGCCTGCTTCTCCCTCTCCCACTCCCCCTGCTTGTGTTCCCTCTCTCGCTATGTCTCTCTCTCTGTCAAATAAATAAATAAAATCTTTAAAAAAAAAAAAGGATGAATTGCGATTCTGTCATTTTGGGCTGATCAAAAACCTGTCATTAACTATTAAACACATACACACACATTTACATTTTACAACACTAGTTGATGAAATAAACACAAGACATTTTACTTACCCATTTTTGCCCTCAAAAACATTTGTCCTGCATACTTACTCTCTTCATATGGATAGATATCATATAGAATATTTTAATAATCTAAAATTTGTGTTTACTGGAAAATTCTTATTGCACTTTGATGGGTTGTGGCAAAATAATTTATCAGGAGGGAGAGAGACGCAGGGCTCAATCCCAGGACCCTGAGATCATGACCTGAGCCAAAATCAACAGTTGGATGCCCAACTGATTGAGCCACCCAGGCGCCACTTTTCTTTCTTTTTAAACAGCTTTCCTGAGCTATCATTGACATATAAAAATTGTATATATTTAAGGTATACAACTTGATGTTTTGGTATACATATATTGTTGAATGAGTATCACAATTAAATTAATTAACATGCATCACCTCTATACTTACCATTTGTGTTTGGGGGGACTTGGGGGTGAGAATATTTAAGATCTGTCCTCTTAACACATTTCAGGTATACAGTATTGTTAACTGTCATCACCATGCTGGATGTAAGGTCTTGAGAACGATTCATCTTGTATTACTGAAACTTTGAAACTTTGTACCCTTTGCCTACACAGCAGTCCAAAATGGCAGTTGAGACATGGGCTGGGGAACCCAACTTCCTGGTTTGGATCTTGTTGCCACTATTTACCGTGAGTTTTGGAAAATTAACTTCAGCAAAACTGGATAATTATCAAATCTATTAGTATTGTTGGGAGGCTTAAAAGAGATGACAAAGCACTGAAAACTATCAGAAACAAAGTAAGTACTAGTTATTATTATTATAATTGTTAAAAGTAGTAAGTATGGTATAGTGGAAATAACCCACTACATTTGAATCTCTGCATTAAATCTTTGGGACTTAAAGCCAAAATAATTTTTCTGCTGCAGTGTTTAAGACCATAGCATCCTGATCTCATCTGATCAAGGATGGATGATAGGGTGAGAAGCTTTGTAGCAAAAAATTTACTATGCTCTGAGAGGTGATCAATAAATGCAGGAGGGTTTTATTGTTTACCAGATAATCTAGTCTGACGAACATCAGGATCCACATTTGCCTACCTGAGATGGAGCCAGGAATCCCTCTGTCTGTCTGGCACTAATAACGTGACCACAGGCTTCAGGGGAAGGAGGGAGCAAGCAAAGGAGGAGAAAAAGAAATAGAAGAGATAGCTGACCTGAGACATGTCCTAATAGGAAAAGAAAAGAAGGTTTGCATCATTCTTTGGACTCTGAATGTGTTCACAAGGGGCTCAGAGAGAGGTTTTTTTTTTTTTTTTTTTTCCTGGCAATGGGCTTCACTGTGATGGAAGGATTACACACACCATCTGCCCCCAGGTCCCAGGCCATGCAGTTTCTATTCCATCTTCCTCTAGCCCCTCAGAGAGTTCTGCCTTGGCAACCGCCTGCAGGTGAGCCTAGCCCAGCCCTTCCCACCACACTCTGCTGTTGACACCTGGAGGTCATTGGGGCAGGCAGCAACCAGGAACTTGGAGGCTCCAGCTTTCCCAGCTTGGCGGCTGAGCTGCAATTTAGGGGACACACGTTACTTTTTTCTCTGGGAAAGACCAAGGCCCTCTGTCCAAGACTCTGCCGGTGGACGCCAATCTCCAAAGCAAGGCTTTTGCATAAGAACAAAGCACACCTGGAGGGTTAAAAATAACACAAAAACAATTGCTTGCTTTACTAATGACAGCCCATGGCAAACGGAAGAGTTTTGGTGTGCATGTCATGTTGAATAACTGAGGGGTCTTAGAAATACAGCACAAACCATTGTGTTCTAACCCATTTTTATTGCTTAGCAAGATAATTTCAGTGGAAACAAGATTTCTCTGAGTCAGGCTGGATAAAATAATTTTATTCCAGCTTCACATAATGACCCCATTTAAATTCAGACGAGGATGAGGGAAAGAGAGTCAGAAAATACTGGTCGTCTATCCCCTTTGTGAACGAGTTTGTGCAGAAGAAGCTGTGAAACGGAGAAAGGGCCATGAGCTATCTTTCCACAGAGTCAGGAAGTGTATTTTTTTAAAAAGGAAAACAATTCTTATTGGAACCTGTGCTCCCCCTTATTCTTAGTTGGTGAAGATAAAAGCTTCTCAGTAAAAATTTTTATGGGAAAAACATTACAGAAATAGCACTCTACTTTTTGTGAAGGTGAAAGGGATTTTTAAAGACGTGATGAAAAAGTAAGTCAGAACAAACTTAATTCTATGTAACGAGTGGGAATTGCACGTCTGTGCCGCACCCAGTGGTGTGGGTTGTGCTGGGCTTCCCTGAGCCAACGCTGCAGATGATCCAAGAGGAGGCTGAGTGAGGTGTGGTCCTCTCTCCAAATGGGCTTCTGATCTATGTCATATGGTATGTTAGTAACAAATTATTTTCCAACCTGGGGAAGATAGGTGGGACATTACCTTTGGTTGGGGATGGAGGGCATTTTGATAAGCATATAGATTTTATGAGAACAACTGATCAAATACATCCATGTCAATTGCTTATAATGGTAATACTTCCAGCACCTGATAATAATATGCTGTCTTAATGTCTTACTTGGAGAGGCCTTGATATTTAAGATTTTTAAAAGATTTTGGTCCTTGAACCAAAAGATTTGGTTAACACCCCCATATTTCTTGGTTTTTAAATTATGAATAGCTAGAGAAAACAGACGGAAGCATTTAACTTGTTGTGTTGCTAAACGCCTGGCTCTGCGCTGGTTTCTTTATATAATTTTTTTAATCACAAGAATGTGTGCGGTTTCTTAAAAATGGATTAGATGATTACTTCAGCCTGAAAAAAATTTTTTCTTATTGTTTTCAATTTGGTTCTACAGAACAAGTGAATTGTAATCACTGGAAATGGGGTGGGAGGGGGGAGAATGTTGTGTAAATAAGACATGAGAAACCAGTATTGACCTGTAGCCACAAACAGGAGACCACAGTGGCCAGCGTGCTCATTGAGGGAGCATCTGGGAAGCTTAAAAATCCCCCAGAGTCCCAACCTTACTCTCAGAGATTCTGAGCTAGCAGGCAGGGGGTGGGGTTGGGAGCTCATGTTTTTAAAAAGTTGCTGTGATGATTCTGGTGCTCCGTTTGGATGGGTGGCTGAGCAGATCATGGATTTGGAGTAAACTTGGGTTTGGATTCTGGTACTATGCATGAGTAGTGTTGCCTTGACCTCTCCTCACTTCCTCAACTTCCCTGACTTTCAGGTTGTTCCTCGGTAACATGGGAGGGTATTGCTTCTGGTGAAAACGGGGAATTTGATAGAAAGTTCTTCAGGCTCTGTAGTGTTTATAAGTCATTAATAAGTTGTACATTAAAAAGGGGGACCATCGGGGCGCCTGGGTGGCTCAGTTGGTTAAGCGACTGCCTTCGGCTCAGGTCATGATCATGGAGTCCCGGGATGGTGTTCCACATCGGGCTCCCTGCTCGGCGGGGAGTCTGCTTCTCCTTCGGACCCGCCCACCTCTCATGCTCTCTCTCTCTCTTTCTCTTATTGTCTCTCTCTCTTTCAAATAAATAAAATCTTTGAAAAAAGTGGGGGACCATCTGGTCATTCGTGGATATTATTTTTAAACTCCAGGGAACATTCATGATCTCTTGTCAAAGACCTATGAATGTCTTCAGAAGAACACTCCACTTTCTACTTTTCATTTCCTTCCCTTCCCCCATATCCAGACCTTCTCAACTGCACTTGGCTTAAGCTCCAGTTGAAGGGGCTATTTCACTTTTCTGAAGAGCCTTTGAGAGCCATTCTGATAGCAGATGTGAGTGAGATGCCGGGAACCCTGAGAGATAAGGGTTCTGAAGAAAAGCCAGACAGGGACTCCTGCCCCAGGAGAGCAGAGAAGGATGATTCCTGAAATAGTAGCTTTGTGATACCATGACCTGTGGGCTTCCTGGCAATGTGAGACACAAAAACCTGACCAGGCAGGCAGACTGTCCAGCAGTTTGTCTTTTCACATACATTGGAATGTGGTGTCTTTGACCTTGATCTAAAGACACAAAGGATTCAGATTTTAGATTTTTGGGTGAGAGAGGTAGTGCTGCTCTGGGTGCTGCCTAAGGGAGAGGCCTGTTTGCACGTGAGAATGACCCTCCCTTGCCCCAACCCTGCTCGTTCTATCAGATTCCACCTTGTCTTCACTTCGAATGAGAACCTCCTGTCTTCGACATCTTCAGCTGAAGACATTTTATAGGTCTTTTGACAGACTACTGACGTTCCCTAGGGACTAAAAATACTGTTGAGGAATGGTCAGATGTCCCTCCTCCTTTGATGTAACAGTTACAAGTGACTTAGAAATAACTCTACAGAGGTGGTGAGATAACAAAATAGAATCAATACCAAAATACTCAACAATCAACTGAAACCAGTGACAATCATGTACATGAAGTGAGGCAAATGATGAATTCAGTCCTCAGCACGGAGGAGCAGAACCAAGCAGTGGAAATGAGCTGTGATTCCTTTTACACAGAGTGGTGCAGCTCTTCAAACTGCCAAGAGATGAAAACCGGGCTTACGTGTCATTGAATTTTCCGTGTTTGCAAGAGTTAATTGGGGCAAAGCTTGTGTTGCCCCTGAATTTCCCTCACCATCTAAAAGAGACCAAGCTGGACCTATAGGAAGTCACATAATTGGTCAGAAGGAAATTCGAGGAAGCTTTTACCTTTGTTTTACTTCTTCTTTCTTTTTTTTCCCTTCTAATTTGGTCTTGCCAATAAAATAGTAAAGATTTTTCTGTAGACCTTTGCTTTCAGGCCGGGAATGTGGGGAGTAGGACGTGAAGGGGATGAGGGCAGAGAAAGCAGCCGTGGTGTGAAACAGAGAGCCCACGGGCAAGGCTGCCGTGTTTGCAATCTTCCCAGATGGAGGAAGACATGGGCTAGCTACTCTGTGTCTTCCCACAGAGATGAAGAAGGCATGGGCTGTGGGAAAGGAAGTCATGATCCTAACTTTTCCTTGTTTTTTTTTGGCTTCCTCTGACTCTCATGTCTTTCTAAATTTCAAAACATGATGCATTATTCATGGACGAGTCCTCAAAGACACAGGTTGTAACAACCTTGTTCCTTCGGGAATATTCTTCCTGATTGTGGAGCGCTACTGCCACAGAGCATTTATTGTCTGATGAACAAAGGGAGTAGGCCAAACAATTGAAAGACCAGTTAATAATTTAATTATGGCTTCTTAAATACCAAAAATGTCTAATTCTCCATGCCCTAAAGTCATTTTAAATATTGCCACAGACTAAATTATAATTCTCTTCCACATCCTCACTCCCCCAGACTTCTTTAATATTGATGAGTTGGGGGTCAACTTCTGAATCACACTTAAGGGCTCAGAAAGAGTTTCTTACAGACTCAGAAAATAAACAAGGAAAAGACATGAGGACCTATTTTCAAACCTTCATTCGGTACAGATGATAGAAAACCTGGGTTTTTTCCATATTACTTGTAGAAGTCACAAAGGAATCTTCCATAATCATTACCCCCATCAATTTGATGCCATCTCTTTCTCCTTTGAACTAGAACTTGATTTGAACCTCTCTGATTTTGCCTTGTCATTGTGTGCTTGCGTTGTACCCTTTGCATGGCTCTCTCGTCTGGGCTTCCTCAGGGCATAGTACGTTGCTCAATAATGTGAATGTGTGCAATTGAATCAAGCTAGGAAGTCTTTCCAGTTTGCCTGCTTTGCCTCTGATTTGCAATTAGAACAAAGTGGTGCTCACTAATAGGAGAGGAGGGACACCTGGTGGCAGTTGGTTATTTCAGAGGAAGGAGGTCACTTTGAAAGGAAGAAAGGAGGTGAGTGTTAAAATATAGTTTGATATCCATGGGAGGGTGAATGGTTGTTTCAGACATAGGACATCTGTGGGCTTATGTCTGGGGAAAAGGCTATTAGACTAGAAGATCACATAGATAGTGGTGAAGACTGTGTGCTTTGGGGTTGAAGGACCTACCTTTGAATCTGGTTCCGCTGCTTGCCGGCTATGTGACCTTGGCTAAGCTATTTACCTCTTCTGAGTGTTGGTTATCTTACTATAAAATGGGAATGATCCCACCTAATAAGGTTGCTATAGTAATTGAACAAAATGATGCCTAGTCCCTGGTAAGCACTTAATTAAGGAGAGTAGCTGTTATTTTTCTCATTCACAGCAAAGTGCTGAGAGCAGAGTTTGATGCCAAGGAGTGGGTTTTCTGCTGGCTCTGGTGAGAGGTTCATAGTTTTCTTGAATTTTGGGAAAGTCCATAGAGGAGGCCTCTTTGATCCCACTTTTAAGAAGGTCTGCACAAGGTAATCTTGTTTCAGGCCTGTCAGGAAGTATCTCCCTATGAACCAGAGGAATTTATCAAGCTCCTTAAGTGTCTTTTCACCACACAGACATTCCACCCTCATGGAACTTACCCCTAAGTGGGAAGATAAGATCACTACACAATGGAAAAACAAGAAATAAGGCATAACCATTTGGGGCATAACCCCAATTTTGTGACCCAGAGAATAAGAGCTGGAAAGGTTCAGGGAGGGAAGGCATGTCCCTGAGCCGACAATACGCTGACCAGCTGTCCTGCTAAAGCCTTCTGTCCCCAGCAAACTGGGATTGTTTGTCACCCTACCTTCAGAGAAACTACTGAAGCCATCAGGAGGGTTTCTCTGAATGGCCATCTTCTCTCTCAACAGACCTACCTACAACCTCATTTCAACTGTGGCTTTTCCTCAAGACTTTCGTCAATGTGCAGTGCCTTCTGTCCTTGATCTCAGTCTCTTTTTCTAACCTGGGACCATGATCTTTCTAGTCTGTCTGTCCTTTCACACTAGCTCCTTCTTGATACCCACGTATGTCTCTCTTACCCTAATAAATCCTTCTCCTGCTATCTCCTTTAGCCACTGTCTTTTTTTCTTCTCCTTCGTATCTGAAGTTCTCGAAATGGTGGGCTACACCTGTTGTCTCTTATAGGTGGACCTCCCATCCATTTCTCACTGCCTGCTGCAATTGAGCATTCACCCCTACCTGTCTGTGGAAACTGTCCTTGCTGAGGTAATAGAACTTACGACCTCATTGCTAGGTCCAATGACCATTTCCCAAACTTTTTCTTAGTGGACTTCTTTTTGTTGGATTTGACCTTATTAAACATTCCTTTCATGAAACTCTTCACTCTCTTGGCCTCTGGGTCAGCACTCTCCTGGTTTCCCTTCTGGACTCCTGGTGTTTCCATTCCCTTCCCTGCCGGGGCCCCTCTGGCTCTGCCTCCCTTCTCCAAGTTGCCATTCCCTGGGGTTTTGCCCACTGTTCTGTCTCTCCACACTATTTCTGGGTTAGTTTATCTTACGGTTTTAAATGTCACTTATATATAGATGATTTCCATATCTGTTTCTTCAATCCACATCTTTCTACTGTGCTTCAAATATAGAATGAGTTGCCTGTTCAATATTTGGACTTAGGTAAATGGAACATGTTTAAAAGACTGGACCATAACCGCCATGAGGGTAGAAACTATGCTCTGTTCATCCTTGAATCCTCAGTACCTGACAGTGCCTGGCCAGAGGGGGGCTTTTTGCATGTATGAATAAAAGGTTGTAGCTATTGGAATATATTACAACCATGTGTATTTCCTACAACTTCTTAGTTATTAATACTATTTTGGGATAAGAAATCTCTAACTGTCTTAGGCCTTGTAAGCCTGCTGTCCTTTCTGCTAATGTAGCTTCTTACTCACTGAAGACAGACTGGATTCTGCAAGAAGAAAGGTGATTTAATCTGGAAAGGTTAGAGATGTTGCTTGATCAGAGAAAGATTTTATTAACATGGAGTGATCTCTGTGGAGGAACCCTTTGTTCTATGGACTCTTATGATGCAGCTCAGGCTGTCGAAGCATGATCTCATTAATCTTGTGCTTATTGTCCTGGGGAAGGAAGACTGGGGAAAGTCAGTTGGCAGGTATGACAGAGGGGGATGGGGGTCTTGCAGAGAAAGGGGGTGAATGGATGGTCCTTGTTCTTGCTTTAATCTCTCTCTAGATTTATCCATTATCTTAGATATGGGGGGAAAAAGACATTTTGTGAGAAGTGGTAAAATTCTTTATAGTCTTGGGTTTATTACAGGATCAGCTATCTAATTTATGTGGTCCAGTGTAAAATGAAATTGCAAGCCCTTTGTAAATTATTAATTCCAAGATGATGATAGGAGATTATTAGACTAAACAAAGGGTCCTATGCGACTGCATGGGTTGATTGCCCATGAAACTGCCCTGGTTTGGAGACTCTAACTTGTGTTGGAGACAAGAAAATCTTTGTGTTGCTGGCTTTTAGTCAGTGTTGAGCTCAATTTCTGACTCATGAAGTTTAGAAAAAGAAATACCTGGCCAGCAAGTCATCTCTCCTTCATAAGGCTGGCTTGTGCTTCCTGTAATTCACACCAGTTGTTCATTTGTCCCAAACCCCAAAACTCTTTGCATTATAAGTCTTTCCAGGTTTAATTCTTTTGTCCTGTTCTCATCCTGCTCTCTTCCTGTTAGGATTTTTGCACTGTTTTTATGACGAAATTTCATCCATGCATCCTTCTTTGCTTTTACTGTCTTTCAACCAGATTTTCCATCTTTAATTAACTTAGGTTGTCCTAAAAAAAAAATCTGCTCTTCTATGATCACTTTTAGGTTTCCTTGGATTCTTTCCAATTTTCATTTGTTCCTCAGCAAATAAAGTGCTTAAAATGGAGTGTGGTGTTCGAGGAGCCGTGGATGTGTAGGCAGCACTTGGCTGCCTTATCTTAGGAAACCTAGCTTACCCGTGGATGGCTCACCAGCCCCCATCCATTGTTATGGTCCAAATTATATCCACACTCTTTTCTCATAATTGGCTCTGTTATACAATATATTTGGCATTTCCTCTTTTTAATCTTTTCAAACATCTGTTAAGTATCAGTTTCTTAGGTAGAGTTTCACTTCCAAATTCTTTTAGTTAGCACTCACCTTTAGTTGAATCTCAATTGATTTTGTGTCTATTTCTCAGCATTCTTTGGCTCCATATCAACTTACTCTTTGGCCTTAATGGTTGTGTTAAGGTAAGGAGGGCCACCCATATTAGGTCAGATCAGAGATTTATTTGGTTTAGAATTCTGCCTGTGGCACTCAAGGATATTTTATGGGTGAATATGGTGGTTCTCCATAGCTCCTCTGAATGATTCGAAATTAAAAACACATTATAGAGCTGTATAGCCTATGATATTACTTAAGTTCTTTGTAGCTACTTATTTATATATTCTATTTTATTTTCATTTTTTACTTCCCACCTTCCCTGCCAATCTATCATCTATTTCAGAGATGTAAGATGTCCTCTGCCATTAGCTTTCTTGGTCCCTTTTTAGGAAGTGATGTATACATGGGACAGTCCTAATAGTGAATACCCCCACTTAGACTGCCTTGAGTTGTTTTTCCAAGATCAAGAGAAGAATGGTTACCTCCCCCCACCCAGTGAAGAGATTTAAAGATACAGGAGATGAAAATATAGTTTTGGGTTTTGTTGTTGTTGTCGTCAGGAAACCCCATGAGTTCTACTTGTTCAATGTATCAGATACTGTTGCTTAGGCAAAGAAGAGAATTTTTTGGAAAGACATTGGCTAATATGCTGAAATCCAAGGAAAAGTCAAACATTACACCTTAGGAAATGGGAGAAGGTATTTCTGCTTCTGATCAAGACAGAGTAACTAGGACTGGATTTACCATTCCCCTGCCCCCCCAAGATACATGCAACTATGGTTTCAAGATAATGGGCATCAGGCATTGGAGGACCATTATCTGTAGAGATTGGAAACAAACAAGGTAAGCCCTACTATTGCCCCAGTTTACTGCCTTGAATTGTATTCCATATGTTTAAAAAGCTAGAGAAAAGGAAAGTATAAAAAAGACCCAAATTAAAGCATGTAGAATGAAACTACAAGGCATGAAATGAAAAATGCACTAGATGTATTAATAGCAGATTAGACATTGCAGAAGAATTTTTCAGTGAATTCAATGGCAAGGTAATAAAAATTGAAGCAAAGAGAGAAGGCAGCAGAAGTAAACAGAACTGTTTTACAGAACAGAATTCCTTAATCAGCTATAGGACAACTCCACACAGTCTGAGATTTGTGTGGTTGGAGAACTCAAAGGACAGAAGGAAAAATATTTGAATAAATAAAGGCCCCCAATTTTCCAAATATGATGGAAACTGAATATCTCCAGGTCCAAGAAGCTCCATGAAACCACAGCACAAGAAACATGAAGAAAGCATATTGTAATCAAATTGCTCAAAACCAGTAATAAAGAGAAAATCTTAAAAGCAGCCAGAGAAAAAGACACATTAAATACAGAGGTACAGTGATAAGGATGACAGATTTTTCATGGGAAACAATATCTTTAATGTACCAAAATTAAAATAATAACTGTCAGCCCAGAGTTCTGTACCCATCAGAAATAACTTTTAAAAACAAGAGAGAAATAGACTTTTTTTCAGACATACAGAAGCTGAAAGAATTCACCACCAACAGATCCACACACTACATGCAGTGCTAAAGTTCCTTTTCCAGAAGGAAGTGAGAGGATTTAGGAATGAGGAAGAACAGATGGAATGAGAGCATTTCCTTGGTCTGTTTCCTTTGGAACTATGTGGTTCCTTTGTCTCTGCTTCATTCTTCTTTCTCTGCAGATCAGTCTTTGCTTTACTGTGCAAAAACTTCATCATAGCCTGTAAATTCATATGTCCTCAGTTCCAGAAACAATCTGGCTCTCTTTGAACCCCATTTCAAGTTTCCAGGAGAATCTGTGGCTCAGTTTTTACTAGGTGACTATTTCTGGTCCATTCACATATGGCTGAATTGGAGTGTGGGACCATATTGTATGAAAAGGGTAGTTCTCAGTGAAAAGGTTTATTATGAGCTGGACATACACTCTGAAAGTGACTAATCAAGCCTCCAAACTGCCTTATTTTCCATCCCTCCATTGAACTCATCCTCAAAACATCTCGATCTGGATTAATACTAATGTTTACTGAGAAATGGGGATGCCAGGGAATTATCAATATGGAAATTCAATGACCAAATCTGATGGAATAAAGTGAGAAGGAGGAGGTAACATTAGTTTGGGTTCAGACTTCTCAGAACAGAAATTCTGAACGTGGGGGTAAATTGGTGTTGGTGACTAAGAGTGTGGTATGAAAATGGGAGCTGAAGAGAGAAGAGGATATCTGGGACCTCATCTCCTCATTAAGACAGGATAATCCAGAAAATATTAAGGCTCCCTTTAAAAACACAGGAAGGGAGTTTGTTGACAGGAGACAGCCAGCATTTTCCTTGACTGAGGAGATAGGAGGAAAAGGAATGACGTACATTCAGATGCAGGGCACTCATACAGGGTAGGAAGTTGAGGCAGATGAAATAGGAAGGTTGAAGATGGTCTAGGGGAGTGGGACACTCTATTTCATGGTGTAGGAACCCCAAAATGATGAATCAAATACCAAAAGAGATGTGCAGGCACCTGGATATTCAAACAGAGGAGCAGACAAGGCATCACCCATGGAAGGTAGGACCTTGGACTTCTGGAAGTATTATTTCTGTGTCCCTATTGGCAGGTGTTTTTTTTTCCCCCCCCTTCTTTGTTGTCTGAGGCCAGTGATGGAATGACCTAAAACCAAGATTCCATCTGGAAGAAGGAAGAAAATGTGGAAAAGGGCAAAGATCTTATTTTTCTTTTGGTGTCAACTGAGGCAGATTTAATGCTAGAATGGACTGAAGTCTCTCAGGAAAATGAACCATTTTCATTCCCTCTCTTCTCTGCTTCTCTTCTCTGTTGCCTCAGTCGGATCCTCAGTCCTTAATCTCTGCATCAAGTTTTGTGCCTTCAAAACTACTGCCTGTGATGGGGTAGTCAAACGAAATAAACATTGGAAAATCCTTATCTATGAATATACATAGAATTGTTGTCCAGTCATTGTGAACTGCAACCTCACAATCTACTGGAAGTGTGGGGTCCTGCTTCACAGTCTTGAGGGAAAAGACCTTCTTTCTTGATTTGAGTGACTCCCATAGATTGATGTGGCTGTGAATTTATCATGCTTAGCACGTCCAAGAGATTAAAACTGTGCCTGATGTCACCCACTTGTGCCTATATCTTGAGGTTATCAATACTAAATGAATACAAAAATGAAAAAAATCCCAACAATGAAAGTAGATCTCTGCAAGTCCCAGTAACTATTGCTTGTCTGAGAAATGGAAACATTGCTGAAGCCTCTGAGGCCAAAATTTACAGCATCTTTCATTGATTAAAGCATTTGAACAGTTCATTCCCTTAAAGCAAAGTTTTCAAAGTGACCTACATAGGTAGCTCATGGCTAACAGCTAATGTATTCTAAATTCTAAAAAGGATTCAGAGTGAAAGATGGAGAGTTTTTCCACTAGGTGGTAGGATTTTGCCATGGTCCTAAGTCTCAAAATATGGTGAGGAGGGAAAGTAACTTAATTAAGAAGAGTTGAATTAAGATAGAAAGTGACTGTAGTAATAACACTACACATCGATCGAATAGATTTATTTTCTTGGTACAAAAACAGAAAATTACTCCTAATGCTATTCTTGCTGTAGGTCCAAAATAAAGCATCAGAGATTCTAAATTTCCAGAATAAAGCTGGGCATTTAAAAAACACTCTTAGAGGGAAACTTAGTTGTAGCTTATACCCTTTTATACCTGTGGAAATTTATACCATGTGCATGCTTTACATATTCAAAAAATTCGTAAACTTTTGACTCCTTCAGGCTTGAGGGAAGAGAAAAGACGTGGTTCTCAGCTTGAGTGACTCCCATAGACGAACGTGGATGTGAATTTTTAAAGAACCATCTTGGACCTCTGTGAAACCCCAGTCCTTTCTGATTATACTACCTTTCGGCAAGTCTGCTATTCTGGATTTGTAAGAATCGTTATTTAATTAACACCTTCCAGAGAACTGAAGAGAGAAAAATGTCAAAAGGTAGAATTATTTACTATCAAAATAGTTTTTTAAATTGAATTTCTCGTTTTCTTTCTAAGGAAATCTTCCTTCTAGTACCTAAGCTCCCCTGACTGCTTCATTTACATGCTCTTGTGTTGGCAGGTCATTATTTCACATACCACCAAACACGCTTGCAATCCAAGATTCCTACGTCTAATTAGGAAATAAGATTAGATAATATTCCTTGTTTTAGCAGGTTTTTACTTGGCCAAGGAATTCCCATGTTTTCATTTCCATCGAGTTTTCCTGAATAAAATCCTGGCTTTTTAGCCAAACTTTAATTTTTCTTTATCCAGGAAGTGAGTCTTCCTGATCCCTTCATCATTCCCCAGTGTGACACCCTGGCCCTTTTCCCTAGATCTTTTGAGCACCATAAATGCCTCTGTTGAAATAAGATTCAGCTCAATAGATGTGGGTCAGGATCTATGATTAATAATTAATTTCAGGCCTTAGATAAAGGTCAGCTAGACATTGTTTCTCTCTCTCTCAGTCCCTTTGTGGTCTAAACTCATAGTATAATTTGCCATCTGGAATCATAGTCCTGACCTTTTAGCCTTTCTGCAATCTGGGTCTTTCTTCCAGTGCAGAGCTTGCCTTCCGTTCATGAAAAATTCACACCCTGAAAGTTGGTTTTGTAGAAGATTTGGGCTGGGGCTCTTGTCAACCCTCAGTGATCTGAGGTGCTTCCCTTCATACAAGAAGATGATACATCCGATTCACTGGGTGTGTGTTCCAGACTGTTTTTCTCCTGTTGTCTGATGCTTTTGGCCAGTTGATTCCCTATTTTTTTGCTAGGCATTGTGCAGAGTGCTGAGGAGATACAGATCCATAGAGGTAAATGTGGTCTCTGACTTCACAGACTTAATGCCTAGGGTGGGTTAGAGATGAGCAGGCTGGCAATGACAATTCAGTGTGGAAAGGTAGAATGAAAAAAGTACAAGATGCCATGGGAGTCCAGAGAATGGAAGCCGAACCCAGACCTGTGTGGCCGGGAAAGTGTATCAGTTAGTAGTGCTGGGCAACAAATCAGCCCAAAACTTAGTGGCATAATACCACCATTTTATTACACTCACAGAATTTTTTTGTGGATCACGCATTTGGGAAGGACACAGTGGAATCAGTTCTCTTCTGCTTCACAATGACCTCAGCCAAGAAGACTTGAGTGGCTGGGGATAACTTGATGGCTGGAATCATTGGTGGTGTCTTCACTCACATGTCTGCACCTGGCAGAGGCTATGAACTGGACCACCAACACATGGCTTCTCATTGTGATCCAGGCTTCCTCGCAACATGACAGCCTTGGAATAGTCGGATCCCTTACATGGTCAGCTCAGGGATCCAAAGAGCATGGGGGGGGGGGCGGGTAAAAGATACTGTCATGGCCATCTTTGGAAAATTCCTTCCTAACCCGGTTCCTACCTAGTGCCGCATAAATCACACTATTAGATGATCTGTTGAGGCTGAGGGTTCCCAGGTAAACAAAGACATTCTTATCAGGAAGGCCAGCTAAAGGGCCTAAAGATCACTTTTCAGGAGCCAAGGCAAAGGCCAGACCTCTCTTTGCATGAGGTTAGTTCTTTGCTACCCAGTGGGGTTAGTGGTAGGGTTAATGGAGGGAAAGTAAAAAGTAACCTGATGGCTTTGCTGCAGGTGATTGAGACAACAGAGGTGCTATTATCAGAAACAAAGCCAAGAAGTAGAGCTGGTTGGGAGATAAGGAGGACAGGAAGAAAGGAGCATGTTCATGAATTGAACTCTTGAGTTTGAAATGATGGTTCAATATTCAAGAATCTTAACTCACTTCAGCGTGACGGGGGCAATGCTGCATCGGTAGGATGGCAGGGAGAGGCCGTGGGCAAATGGGGGGAGACCCTGAAGAGGGGGAGAGAGAGTGACTGGGGTGTCCAGGGCACCGGGAACCACCACTTTCTCTGCAGGCAAGTCTCAGATTACGAAAATGACCTGTGAACAGCCCCCTTGCCAGGCACTTGGGGGAATCACTCTTTTTATAAATGCTTTCAATCACAAACCTGTCACTTTGGGCCGTTCTGTCACACCGTAAAGTTTTAGCTACCATATAGATGTGAATTATTACTATTTTTTAAAGATTTATTTGTCCGAGAGAGAGAGAGAGAGAGAGAGAGAGTACAAGCAGGGGGAGCGGCAGGCAGAGGGAGAAGCAGGCTCCCCGCTGAGCAGGAAGCCCCATGCGGGACTCAATCCCAGGACCCTGGGATCATGACCTGAGCTGAAGGCAGATGCTTAACTGACTGAGCCACCCAGGCATCCCAGATGTGAATTATTTTTTAACGAAATAAAAAAAAAAATCTTTGAAGTTTATTTCCATTAGGGTATTTTGCCCCCATTTCAATTTTAATTTCTAAGGTCCCAGTGCTACCTGCCAGATAATTCAGAGCACATGATATACAGACCTCAGACTGGCTTCTTTTGGTAACTTCCAAATGTCCATTGTCCTAGCACACCGATAAAGCTTTCTGTTTGTAATATCCCTTACTTAACTCTAGTCTAAAATTGCCTTTAATTTTTCTTGTAAAGATGCTTTGGGGATTAGCAGAGCACAAATGCCTCCCCTGGGTATGCTTCTGCTTTCTGTGTTTTCTCCACTAAGCGAACTTTCCCTGGGCTATCTCATCTACATAGTCAGTGAATTGCTATTGTCTTTGCCCAGAGCCTTCCTGATGATGGCAGTCAAACCGCAAGCTACCTAAGAGCGAAGCCAGGGATGTAAACGGGACTCGGCAAAGTTCTAAGCAGATGCTCCTGGAGGCTGGAAAACAAACATGGCCAAGCTCTCAGGGAGGTAACAGGATGGGCTGCGGCATGAGACCGGGGGCTTCTGCTCCCCTTACCTCAGAGCTGGAGGAGGCAATACATCACATTTATCATTCTCCTGAAAGATGGCAAATCCCCCCTATTGTTGACTCCCTTCCCTGCACGGATGGGCTGGCTAATGCCTCTTGGCATCTAGAAAGGAGACGAGGCTCCTAAATGTCCTGTTTCTCAGAACTCCCCATTCCCTTGGCAGAGTCTTCAGTGGGGGAGAAGCCTATTGAAGAGGGGTCCTCAAAAGTCAGTCTCTCTCACACTCTTCAGGTAACTGGCCGCCTTTAACATCCTCACTGTGCTCTGCCAGGGGCCACTACCTTCACACCGACCCTCAGCTCTTCTCCCAGAATTACCAGAGTGGAAATTTCATTAATGGGCTTCAAAATAGCAGAGACCAGATGGGTAACTGTGTATCTGTGTCACAAGGCCTGGACTAGAACAGAGATACAGCTGTGTCTGGCATATGGAGTGACAGCCTTCCTCTTCATGCGTCTATTTGCCTCAACGTGTATAACAAGGTACCCCATAGAGTGCTTTCTCTGAGCCTCTTTTCTCTTCCCTTTTCTCTTCTCTCTATTCTTTTCTCTTCCTCCTTCCTTCTTTCTTTCTCTTTTTTTTTCCTTCCTTCATTTTTTTTAAGATTTTATTTATTTATTTGAGAGAGAGAGAGAGATGGAGAGAGAGAGAGAGGATGAGTGGGGGAGGGCCAGAGGGAGAAGTAGTCTCCCCACCCAACAGGGAGCCTGATGTGGGACTTGATCCCGGGACTCCAGGATCATGACCTGAGCCCAAGGCAGTTGCTTAACCGACTGAGCCACCCAGGTGCCCCCTTTTCTTTCTTTCCTCCCTTCCTTCCTTCCTTCCTTCCTTCCTTCCTTCCTTCCTTCCTTCCTCCCTCCCTCCCTCCCTCCCTCCCTCCCTCCCTCCCTCCCTTCCTTCCTTCCTTCCTTCCTTCCTTCCTTCCTTCCTTATTGACAGCTGTATTCTTAATGGAATCACATGGGACCAGATCTTTAATGGAAGATTCAGTGCAGTGGGTCCTCTTATTCGTTAGTGTAAGATCAGCTGGCCCCTGCTCTGGGCAAAGGGTGTGAGGCCAGTTTCTGTCTAACTTAGAAGAGTTGCCCTCTCCCTTGGTGTGTAAAATCTGGGGAAAAGATGGATCAGTTTGCATAAGAAGCCATGAAGATTGAGGACTTTGTTTTAGGAAAAATGCAGGCTTTTGAGTGAGCCTAAGTGGTCCTAATCAAGGCCCAAGGCCTGTAACACTGGGGCTTGTGAGGCTCAGCAACTGAGTGTTTCCCAGATAGAGGCCACCCTTATATCCTGTACCTTGACAGAGATAGCCTCTGAGCGGCCTACACGGGGGTGGGGGGGAATGAGGTCAGCAGCATGATGGCAAGGCCATGCAGGGACCATGGGGAAGGTGGCATGGCAGAGGCTGGTGTCTAGGGATAGCTCCAACTGATCTGTGAGAATGTGTGAGGCAGTTTTTGTGGACTCTTCCTGAGGAGTTTATTCCAGCCTTCATGGGGCTGGAATAGAGAGGATGCTATAGAGTCAACAAACATTGGCTTTATTTTTATTTATTTTTTTAAAAATAGGCAGAGTGGCAGGCAGAGGGAGAGGGAGAAGCAGACTCTCCACTGAGCAGGGAGCTGGATGTGGGGCTTGATCCCAGGACCCTGGGAACATGACCTGAGCCGAAGGCAGCCACTTAACCAACTGACCCACCCAGGCACTCCAAACATTGGCTTTAAATATCCACAGAATATCTGCATGGCTGAAGGGGTAACCCACCTTCTCAGCTTGCCTTCTCAACACTGAGTTGCCTCATCCCTTTCAGAATCCCCATGTACTCGGCCAGGTTTCGTGGTGTCTTAATCTGCTTGGATCATCATTACAAAATACCATACGCTGGGTGGCTAAGCAACAGAAATTTATTTTCTCACAACTTAGGAGGCTAGCAGATCTAGATCAAGGTGCTAGCATGGTTGGGTTCTAGTGAGGACTCTCTTCCTGACTTGTGCATGGCCACATTTTTGCTGTGTCCTCATATGGCAGAGAGAGGAAGCAAGCTCCCAATCTCTACTTAAAAGGGCAGTCTCTACTAATCCCATCATGAATGTCCCACCCTCATGACCTCATCTAATTCTAATTACCTCTCAAAGACCCCGTCTCCAAATACCATCACACTGGGGATTAGGGCTTCAAAATACAAACTTTGGGGGGACACAGTTAGTCCATAACACATGGGTTGCTCTGAACTCTTCCAGTCATATTCCCAGCCTTCCTAGAAAGGGGAAACTGTACTTGTTCTTCTTTTTTAATTTATGACCATAAGTATGTATTTGTGCTTATTGTTCAATAGTGAAATGAAAGGATAAACAACTCTAAGTCATCATTTTTACCAGTATCTGAACTTGGATTAGATTTTGTGATCTGACCCATTTCTTTGATGTAGTCTATAAGTTAGTCAAGAATACCATACTTTAAATGGATGTTAAGTGAAGAAAAATGACAAGCATGAAATCTGAAAATAATGGATTTTACCTTTTTGTTCACATTCATTGCTGGGGAAGAGGACCTACAGTATTCCCACTTGAGCAGCAAACTCTTTGTGAAGGCTTTTATGTATGTATGTATGTATGTAGTTTTTTAATTTAAATTCCAGTTAACATATCACGTGATATTAGTTTTAGGAGTAGAATTTAGTGATTTGTCACTTATATACAACACCTGGTGCTCATCACAACAAGTGCCCTCCTTAGTACTCATCACCCATCTAGCCCATCCCCCACCCATCACCCCTCCAGCAACCCTTGGTTTGTTCTCTATAGTTAAGAGTCTGTTTTATGGTTTGCCTCTCTCTTTTTCCCCCCCTATGTTCACCTGTTTTATTTCTTAAATTCCACACATGAGTGAAATCATATGGTATTTGTTTTTCTCTGACTGACTTACTTTGCCTTGGATAATACACTCTGACTTCAACTATGTTATTGCAAATGGCAAGATTTCATTCTTTTTTTTTTTATGGCTGAGTAATAAATACCACATCTTCCTTATCCATTCATCAGTGGATGGATGTTTGGGTTCTTTCCATAATTTGGCTGTTGTTGATAATGCTGCTATAAACATCGGGGTGCATGTATCCCTTTGAGTCAGTATGTTTGTATCCTTTGGGTAAATACCTAGTAGTGCAATTGTTGGGTCATAGGGTAGTTCTATTTTTAACTTTTTGAGGAACCTCCATGCTGCTTTCCAGAGTGGCCGCACCAGTTTGCATTCCCACCAATAGTGTAAGAGGGTGCCCATTTCTCCACTTCCTCACCACACCTGTTTTTTCTTGTTAATTTTAGTCATCTGACAGGTGTGAGGTGATATCTTATTATAGTTTTGATTTGTATTTCCCTGATGATCAGTGATGTTGAGCATCTTTTCTTGCAGTGCCATCTTCTTAGGGAGAGAGTCTGATTTTTCTCTGGGACTCATTCTTCTGAACATGCATTTACATCTTCCTTGACTTGACTCTTCCAAGTCAGCCCTTCAGTCTCCTCCTTATGGCACATACCCACAGCCTTGCTTCCTCCCTTGACACAGAGGCTGTGTCACAATTATGAAGAATAAAGAGTTTAACTCTGCCCTGCTGCTCTCCTCTTCACACCTCAGGGATGAGAAGATTGTCTTCAGGCCTTGTCTCATTCTCCTGTTGAGGTGGGATTTTGGGAGGCAGCCCCAGCCTACAGGGTTTGGAGGCTGCCTCCCCACAGCCTAGAAAACACTGCTAACCCCCCACTCTGTTGGGTCAGAACTTTTACACTAGAAACAGTGGTGATAATCAAAATATTAAGCAACCAGTAACACAGTCAGAACAGATGCTGACCGTAATAAGACATAGATACAGACATATAGTTGAAAATTACCTCAATGTCATTTCTAGTTGTAAGAGCTAGGACTCCCAACTCCAAGTGAATTAAATAAAAAAGGGCTCCCACAGTCTTTGGTAGGGTTGGATAGGGGGGCAGTGTGTGGATATGGCTTGAAGCTTGACTGGATCCAGGGGCTCAAATGATGTTGCTTGATCTCTGTGCATGTCTCCATCTGTCTCTCACCTCTACCTTCCCTCTGTGGGTTGGCCTCCTCCTGCAGACTGGCTCTCAATGTGGTGAAGAAGATAGCTAATGGAAGTCCCATGGAAACATCCTTTCTGTTTAGCAACTCTAATGGGAAAAGACACTTCTCTGTCCCCATGTCTATATGTCATCATAGGGAAGGACTCTGATTGGTCCACTTGGATCATGAGCCATTAGATTGACTAATCACTGTTGCCAGGGAGATAAGGTCAGTTTTGTTACTGTGTGTGTGTGGTTTTGCTTGATTGTGTCAGGAGACTCCTATGGAACAGAAAAAGAATAGTTCCTCAAAAGAAATAGAGAGGTAGGGCACCTGGGTGGCTCAGTTGGTTAAATGTCTGCCTTCGGCTCAGGTCATGGTCCCAGGGTCCTGGGATCGAGCCCTGCATCGGGCTCCCTGCTCAGTGGAAAGCCTGCTTCTCTCTCTCCCTCTGCTGCTCCCCCTTGCTTGTGTGCTCACTCTCACTCTCTCTCTCTGTCAAATAAATAAAAAATAAAAAAAAATCTTTAAAATGCTTGGAAAAAAAAAGAAATAGAGAGGTACTGGCAGGGAAAAAATGAGATTCATCCACTATCTACTTGTTAATCAATAGCAAGATGTTAGGTAAAGAGTAGAAGAACTCTCAGCACAGACTTGAGCACTGTTGCACTTGACGTTGTCTACAGTTGGGACGATGCTTCTATAACAGGTGGGTGGAAATCCCAAAAGGCTGACTCCTGGTGAGTAGCATGGTGGAGGGTAGAGGGGATTACCTGTGTGACTTGGCTTTCCTTTTGTGCATTTGCAGATGAATTATTGGGTGCTCTGCCTCTGTCTTTTTTCTGAGAGCATCTAGTAGACCCTTGTGCAGGGCAGGGAAGGTGAGGGGGTCCAGGGTGCCTCCTAGCAACTTTCTCTCATGAACTGTTGCCCACGCAGACCTCCCTGTCTTGCACATGCTGTGTTTCTGTGCAGGGTGTGGAGACAAAGCTCTTCATGGTTCAATGAAGAGAGGTTGGATTAAACTGGCTCATTCTATTTTTTAAAGGTTTATTTTTATCAGTAGTGGGTGGGATGGGGTTAGAAAGATAGTTGATGATGTTTAGGTGTGAGTGGGAACCTGCCTCTTATTTCCATTCACTATAATTGGACGTGGATGGGTTTTTAAGGACAAGGTGGAATGAGAGGGGGCTTAAAGAAAGGAGGGGAGGGCTCATAATAGGAGGTCGCTCCAGGCAGAGCAGCTGGAGAACAGGAAAGGTTTATAGCTAAAGGTGGGCAAAGCCAATAGAAAGGGCAAGGAGGAAAGGCATCTTCCTGGGAGGGAAGGCAGGCTGTGGGGGAGATGGATGGGGATGCAGGGAGGGAGCGAGGGAGGGAGGGAGATGCAGAGAGAGGGGCTGATGGAGGATTTGCCAGCTAGGAGTAATCTAGTGAAGCCGTGATAGGGAAAGGAGCTGAGGAGAGTTGTGATGTTTGTGGATCAGCCACGTAGATAAATAATTTTAGCTGTCATGGTAGAAAATGCATAGCACAATTCATGCAGTGTGCAAAGTAAACCCTAGGAGCAAAAAGATTACAGTTGGAGGTCCAGTGTCACCCACACTTTGCTAATTTGATTCCGTAGCCCTTTAACAGGTGCTAACACACATTCATTGGAGGCTTAATGTGTGCCAGGCACAGGGCTAACCACGTGACCAGCATTATCTCACTGAATCCTCATAACAGCCCTATGGACAGGCACTGTCTAAGCAACCTGATTCTATAGATGGAGGAATAGGTTCAAAGAGCTACAAGTTGTCTAAGATCACAGAACTGGGCTCTGGACTATGACAGCTGGATTCTAGTGCCAGGGGACTGATCTCTCTCCTACCCGCTCAAAAACCTTCTTCCTTGGCCCCGTGAACTAGTTGCCTAGGGCTGCTGTAATAAAGTCCCACAAACTGGGTGGCTTAGAACCACAGAAAGTTGTTTCATGGTTTTAAGGCCAGAGTGTGAAATCAAGGTGTCAGCAGGGCCATGCTCCTTTTGCAGGGCCTCGGGAGAGATCTGTTCCAGGTCTCTCCCACAGCTTCTGGTGGCTATTTGGCTTGTAGCAGTACAATTCCATCTCCACATGGCATTCTTCTGGCCTCGGTCTGTCTCTTCGCATGGTGTTCTTTTTATAAAGACACCAGTCATATTGGATTAGGGGCCCACTCAACTCCTGTGTGACCTTGTCTTAACTGATGACACCTGCAACATCCTATTTCCAAATAAGGTCACATCTGGAGGCACTGGGCATTAGAACTTCAATGTATGAATTTGGGGTAGTGGATAGTTCAACCCACCACCCAGGATCCCATGGACAGGGGTCCTGCAGGTTGGCGTCCTCTCGGCCCCTTCTCATCTCCAGCTGGGCCTCTGGCAAGGTCCCCCTGGCCCCGTTGCTGACTCTGGGGCTCAGCTGGAGGGCGCACACTGCAGTGATGGCCTTGGCCCAATGGGCTGGAGTCGCTGCCAGGGGCAGGTGTTTATCTGCTGCCGCCACGGCCAGCCGCAACTTTGTCATCATCACCATGTCCTGTGGACCCGCTGAAGAACCTCCTGCTGTGCTTTGTGCGCCATCCTTGTTTGTCCTCTGCAGCCTAGGCTCCCAGCCTCCCTCTGTGTGCTTCTCTATGGTGCTGGTGTACTGTTTAGTAAATGCTCTTGGAGAATGACTTTGTCCTGACTGCAAATGCAGCACGATTCATTTCCCCCTTCCTTCCTGTGGCCTTAACATGAGTCTCCACCTCCGCCTGCTAAGACCCCAGAAAGGCAAATGGAAATAATATACCTGCTTGGGGATGTCCCCCTATCTTTGAGAGTGGAATCATCAGCATCCTTGCTCTTTCTTACAGTGACTTTGAGAGCTGAGGCTTGTTGGACTAATTTCATGGCTGGTTTCTAGGCGGCAGCACAGTTGGTAGGAAACTGTGATTTGAATGATCGTGTTAACTCCCCAGAAAAGCAAGACCCGCTGTCTCTCCTCTTGCTGCTTTGGAAGTCTGTAGAGGACACACACAGTCACATTCCCCTTTACTGTATAATGTTCCAATCAGCAGCGAGCATAATGAAATCCAATTAATGTGTTAGGCTGTTGTGATTCTAAAAATATTTTACATTCCCCGGAGGGGCTGAGGAAATTGGAGGAATCAAGGTATTATAGCAAACCCGTAATTTGCAGGAAGGTTCTTCAATCATTTTGGAGGTGGTAGATTTGTTCTTGAGAAAACAAAAATAGATCACCTCTCCAAAATGAGGCTGTCCCTGAGATCATTCTGAGGATTCTTTATTCAGATGCTAGGCCTTTTGCACAAGTCTAATGATCCCTTGGTTTGGATACATATGAATTATTAAGGTCAGTTAATTAACACATTTTTCTTCTGCTGAAGTAATTAGATGAATAGAGCTCTTGCCCTCTTTTTTGGCTTTCCTGGCAGTTGCTCAGGGCTGAATAGAGGCAGTAAACATATTGCCACACAGATGCTAACCAGAGAAGTAGTTTTTCGGTTTCCATTTGATTTCTGAAGTGTCATCCTGCCACCGTAGGCAGCTTTCACTTGGGGACGGGAGTGGGAGGGCTGCGGGAGCTAAAGGAGACGGACGGAGGGCAAGAACCAATAACGAGCTTTCGTCTGAAGCTGCCTAGATGCATCTTCTGGATCACCAATATTCATTTGTCACTCTGCCTAATTTAGGCTTTACATCTTACAATGTTGTGTTCCCTTTGCGAAGCCTCTATGTCATTTATATAAAGGTTATCTGAAGTGAATGGTTATTATGGCTGTTTGTATTAATATTCCAAGGCCATTTCCTTTCTGCCCCCAGTGTGAACACAGATTTTATTGTTGCCAGAAATTAGAAGTTGGTATGTGTAAAGTGACTTTTCTGTAATTTGTGTTTCCTGATTTTCTAGGTCAGTGGTTCCCAAGATTGCCTTTGTATCAGAATCATCTGGGAGCATAATAAAGTACAGATTCTCAGCCTTCCCCTCACATCTGTGGTCTCGGAATCTCTCGGGATGGGGCCTGGAAATCTGGATTTAAAAAATGTCCCAGGGGGAGTCTGATGCTCATTCAAGTTTTGGGGACCGTTATTCTTGGTAAAGAAAATGGAAATGCCAATATGCAGCATCTCTCCTTTTCTTTGCTGAGGGGCAGTCTGTTAACACTGTGTGCGTGGGTCTTGATCTCCGGCCCGTGGAGGCCTTCCAGATCAGCCCAGGCAGACCCACAAAATGGCACTGGTGGCTTGGGTTGTGGGTGGGGTAGGTCTTCATCCGCGTGGCTTGATGGTTTTGTCTCTGGGGCTCTGCGGACCAGAATAACTAGCATTTTATAGAGATGACCTGCTGCGAGAAGGCTGGCCAGCTGGGGACGCAGTGCCTCGTGGAAGAGAACGATAAAGACGTAGGTCCCAACTGTACGGTGATATATTCAGAGTCCCAAGTCAGTTTTACAGCACTGTGTCATAGAAGGATGATGGTGGTGGTGGTGATGATGATGATGATTCAGCAAAACTCTGATTGGAGGCAAGGGAGCGGAATGGGGGGTTGGAGAAGAGGAGGTAGAAACTGTGTTGTCTCTAAGGTGGGGCAGGTGGCCCAGCAGTGCCCCCCCCTGGTCCCTGGTGTGCAGACCATAAAGGTTTCCTGGCTCACCATTGCCTTGCTGAGGTTTAATGAGTTCTCTTGGTACTTTGCCCCCATCTTCTACACTTCATGATTACATTTGCTGATTTTAATAATATTGGCCCTAAAATTGGATACAGGGGAAGGTCTTCCATGGTGTGATTTACCCCAGCTTCACACCTTCCAGGGTGGCCCTGCAGACAGGTCTTGGCATGGGAGTAGGAGGGCAGGGCTGCTCTCTAGCACCCATCTTGGGAATGTGGGGAATTTTCGTGAAGACTTGCGAGGATTCCCAAGAAAAATGGTAAAATGGGCATTATGATTGGTGGTAGGGCTGATAGATTGTAAAGATGAGAATTCATGATCAAAAGCAGGAGTGAAGATACTGCTAGTTTTGAATGCTCTTTGAGATGGCAGAGTTGAGGCACTTGAGCTGAGTAATGGGGATACTGGGTCACATTTGTTGTCATTTGGGATGAATATCAGATTCTAAGTGCTTTATATACCTCCCTTATTTAATTCTTAACAGAAACTCTGAAGCAAATATTATTATGAGGGGCACAACCCCTTATCTGCAATTCTGAAATCCCAAAAGCTTTGAAAACCTCGTTTTTCATAACTCATTTGAGAGCTTGTTTGGAGGTTCTAGCAGGGGAGCGCAGCTACTTGTATACCCTTGACCGAAGAACGGTCCTCCTCTATCGGGGAAGGTCGTCCTCTTCGACCGAGCGTGCAGCTTTGGGAGGGACGCACATGGAGCGATGAGGGAGGAAGGGGACACCCGCCTAGCCAGCCAGATCAGCCGAATCAACACTGGCGATCAATGGGGTGACAGATGTCGCAGCCAGATCGCCCTCACATCCCATAACTCATTTGAGTATAAAACTGATGTGACCTGAAATCTTTGGTAGGAAAACAGAACTTGAACTTATGTGAGACTATTTATAGTTTTGCTTTATCCCACTTAGTGTGAATATTCATATGTTTCACTGCAGAAATATATTTTTCTGCAGAAATAATAATGGACTTGATTATAGGAGACTGTGTCAGGGCTCGCTGGGTATGTTACATAATATGTGGAATGGACAATGCTTTACTCTTCGGCAGTCCAGACAGTCTGGATTCTGGGGACCCATCTGACCCCAATCTGAATTTTGTGATAGGGATTTTCATTTTGTCTCTCCACTTCAGTAGAAAAACTGAAGCTTAAGGAGGTTAAGTAATCTGTCTGGGGTCACAAAGCTGCGAAGTTGGGAGCTATCGTTCTAATACAGGTCCATTTTGAGCTTTTCTGCTAAAAGTTGCTATTTCTTCCTTGGTTTTGAATCATGTCCCCCAAAGCTCCACTTTTTGTTATCTTGTTTGTATGGCAGGCCCCAGGAGGAGAGATATGTGTGTGTGTGTGTGTGTGTGTGTGTGTGTGTGTATGTATGGGGGATGGGTGTGAGTGTAGGGATGGAGTCAGGTCTTCCTGCCTAACTGCCCTCCCTCTTTCTGCCCTCCACTCTGTAAACACTTGGCATTTGTCCTAAAACACAAGTCTGATCATTCCACTGATCTGCTTAAAATCCTCCAGTGCTGCCAAAGTCAAGACCAACCTCCTTAGGATGGGATATAAAGTCCTCTCTGAACTGGCTCCGCCGTCACTTGAGCATCATGGAGGGCTGACATGTGTGGACTCCGGAGCTGGGCCAGAGGGTGACACTCCCTCTCTGCTGCTCCTGTGCTCGAGCATGTCCCTTACCTCTGTGCCTCAGGTTTTTTTTCTTCTGTAAAATAAGGGTGATCGTCATCTCCCTCCTGGGTTGTAGTGAGGAGTGAATGAGTTAATGCCATGTAAGCTATTTAGAGAAGTGCACACAGAAAGCACTCAGGTGAGGTTAGCTGTTATTATTAGGGTTTCTCTAGTGTTTTTGCTGGTTGCTGAGACTCCTTCCTTTCCCCACCCAACCCCACACTTTGACCATCTTCCCAGAATAGGGAATATGATCCTAGCCTTCTTGACCTTGATCATGCTTTTGCCTTTGCCTTCGTCCTATTGCCTGCCTGCCTGTCAGCAACCTGTTTATCTTTTGCAATTCAAGGGTCATCTTCTCCTTGAAGACTTTGCCAAATTGCCCTCTTCCTCCCTGTCCTTCAGGCCTCCATGATGCTACATTTGTACTTCTGTTTTGGCCACCTTCTTCTTGGTTTGCTGATCATTCTCTTTCCCTGAATCGGAAGGCCCTGAGAATGAGTCCTGCAAGTGTTTGTATCTCCTCTCTGGCAGAGAATCTAAGTCATATAATCAATGTGTGTGAGTAAATGTTTTGGGGAGAATTCTTTCCAACTTGGGTAGAAATGTCTGCTACAGACACTATTTATAAGCAACAGAATTCACTCTTGATAATTGGAGCTCAAAAGGAATTTATTAAAGGATTATTAAGTAACTCACAGGATTTCCAAGAAACCGGAGAACGGGACTTGGATGTTTTATAGCCAGGAAGAGGATAGAAGTTACTATCCGTGGGTTGTTCCAGTGGAGGCCCTCTTGCCATGCGGAGCCACGACCGGGATCTCCCTTGCTGACACTGAGCATGGGGCACTGCCCCTCCCCCCGTCATTGCCACTGCTGCCTCTGAAACCTGACCTTCTCTCTTGCCACCCTCCCCCATCCTTGCCAGCATGTTGTCACGTAGTGCCTGGGTATTGCCTTCTAATTGAATTTCTTTCTTCCAAATTGAATTGCTTTCTTGCAAATTGAAATCTCCCCCGAGTGCACCTGATTGGTAGATCCTAGGTCACATGATGGTGTGTAGCCTGCAAGGGAGTCTGGGAAGCGGATGGGAAAGTGTGAGTTCAGGATGTGGGGGGTGCCCAAGCATGGAAGGCGGTTTCCAAGGTGCCGGGTGGCTAGGATGTCTTGTGTGGTGAGGTTGGCGGTGGTGGCAAGGACACATCAGTAGCCGTGGAGTGGAGAGGGTTTCCTGGGCAGCAGGCGGAGAACTTGTATATGCTAAGATTGGGAGACCCCTAAGACTCTGTGCAGAAAAATGAGGGGGACTTTTCGAGCTTGGAGTTTCAGAGCACTGACTTTCTTACGTGTGCTCATCATTATCCACTCTCATTCTTCCCTGTGAAGACGGATGTTGTATGGAAAACAAGGATCACACGCATCTCAGTGGCTCTCCTTTCTACACTGTTGACTGCAAGGTGTTCATGGATAATGGAGGAAGGACTTATTCATTGTGTAAATCAGGGCTGTTCAACAGATGTTCTTTACATGCACTGCCCACTAGCCACATGTGGATAGCACTTGACATGTGGCTAATGTGACTCAGGCGTTGCATTTTTAATTTATTTAATGTTACTCAATTTAACTGTAAGTAGCCGCATGCAGGTAGTGGCTGTATTGTGCAGGTCTAGATAATGTGACCAGTTGAAGAAGGCAAAAAAGGTCACATTTTATGTGTGAAAAAATGCATATAATATACATAATATAAAACCACACATTGCTTCTTGCCAAATAAAGCCTTTAGTTTATTGATAGAAATATTGGGGCACCTGGGTGGCTCAGTGGGTTAAGCGTGCAACTCTTGATTTCGGCCCAGGTCATGATCTCAGGGTGGTGACGTGGAGCCCCATGTCTGGCTCCCTGCTAGGCATAGAGGTTGCCTAAGATATTCTCTTGCCATCTGGTCCTCTCCTTCTCTCTCTCTCTGTCTCTCTTTCTCTCTCTCTTAAAAAAAAAAATATTTGGTGGCATGCTGATTTAGCAACAAATAAGTAATGGTAAAATACTGGATTTAATCTTCAATAGTAATCCCTCACTTTAAGGTTTGTTAAACTAAGAATCTAAAAACTAGAGTTTGCAATATTTTCCAAGTAAAACACTTTGAAAAGCACTACTATCTGCCAAAAATAGAAAAAGGGTCAGTGTTGAGGACATTGGTCCTCAAACCACACATCAGAGTCCCCTTGGCAGGCATGTCATGACATAGATTGCAGGGTCCCGTTTTCAGAGCTTCTGATTGTCTAGGTCTGAGTGGGACTGAGAATTTGCATTTCTAACGGGTTCTCAGGTGATGGTCATGCTGCTCGTCTGGGGACTATATTTGAGAACCCCTGACTTAAGAAATGCTCTGTTAAATACAATGAAACCAAGCTTTTCATTGTAGGACAGCTCCAAATCTTTCATCTGCAAATAGTAGTCTGGTATTCTGAAGTTTCCCGGGGGAGCTACGTGTGTGGCATTATCCCACATTGATCTGATCATAAAACCCTTTTCCACAGGGTATCCCAAGGACTAAAGTTGGAGAAAACACAATTCTATGAAATTCTATTGAGTTAAACATAAAGCTCAGTTTCTCATTCTTCCACTTCCTTTATCCAGCCAACAAAATTGGATTTCCCCTGGGCTCTGTTCTTTTTTTTTTTTTTTTAAAGATTTTATTTATTTGTCAGAGAGAGAGCAAGCACAAGCAGGGGGAGCGGCAGGCAGAGGGAGAAGCAGGCTCCCCGCTGAGCAAGGAGCCCGACTTGAGACTCCATCCCAGGACCCTGGAATCATGACCTGAGCCGAAGGCAGACACTTATCCGACCGCGTCACCAGGCATCCCTGTCCCCCTCACCCCCACCCCTGTGCCCCCGGGCTCCATTCTGAGATGGTTTTTCTTTTATATCTCTCCTCATAGGAGAGCTCATCTAAGACCAGGACTTTAATGTGGAGGATACCCAATCTCTTCCCTGAACACATAGTGTATCCATGCACTGCCTACCTAGCATTTTTATCTCAAATAGAACATGTCCTGAACTGAACTTTTGTTTACACTCCCACTGGCCCAATCTGACTCCTCTCCTGGTTTCTCCTTCTTAGTAAAGGGCGTCACCATTTGCTGCCTGGATTGTCTTCAAATCCATCAGCAAGGTCTATGATTTCTGGCCAAAGAAGTTATGTATGAGAGTATATGTGTATATACTTCATACACATGAGTTCAGCCACAAGACGTGTGTATATATGAACAGCACCAACATGGTTTTCAAACACACCTTCATAAATAGATATAGGTCTCCTTTTACTCATTGATAATGCCACATGCTAGTTCAAGATAGGCATTATTTTTGATCATATCATCGCATTCTTTTAAAATGGGATGACTCATTTCCCTAGGTTATACCATCCTGGAGGTTACAGTGGTGTTGTAATGTAAGAGAAAAAAAACGTATTTTTCTAGCTCTGCTCCCATCTGTAATTGTGGAAACTCATATAGTTCTCAGATCTTTGCAGCCAGTTCAGGAAGACTCTGAGATGCTTTGCCTGTGCTTGGGAGCTAGTCCTCTGTGGCAACTTGACCACTCTTCCTTCCCCCACTGTGCAATGTTACCCGTCACCCAGGGAGGGACACAGATGCATATCATTCTCTCCTACCTCTCCTCTCTTCCGGAAAGAGGTGGGTCCCACTTCAGGCCTGGGCTGCTCTCTCTCTCTGCTCTAATGAGCTCCACATTTCTCTGAAGTGGGATATGAAGAGATACTGAGCTCTTCTAGATTCTGTTAGACAGGCTGTCAGAGTTCCTTTTTAACTTTTTGCAGAGGACTGTTTTTATGTTCTGTTCCTAACTGAAAATTTAGTGAAATAGATCTTTTATTTTTCATTTCTTTTATTTCAGACTGTTTTCCTGGAACTCAGGCAAATAAGTGTCCCTGTATCTCCTTTCCCTTCATACATGGACCTTGTGTTCTTGGATCAAGTTTGTATAACTTTATTCTCCTTTTCTTTAGGAAGACTTGTAGAAAGTGGCTTCTTGTTCCTCATACAAACAGAACTGTGGGAAGGCCCAGTGGTCTTCCTTGTTTTCCTCCTGTGATATACCCAACCTCTCACTAACTATGTATCCTACCCACCCCCCCCCCACATTGCCATAAATGTTCCTGACTGCGTGTGTGTCTATTAAGTAAATGATAGGTCTACCCCTCTCCATTTTATTTGAACCATACTATAACATCCAGGAGTGGATATTCTGTAGGCTTCTCTTCCTGTCGTCTTCCTTTTGGAGTGTCCTGAATTGTTCTTACTTACCTTCAGAAACCATGTATGAGGGTCAGAGATAGAGATTTTATCCTTTGAACCATGTTGGAAATCTAAAGATCATTAAGCCCCTGAGCATACTTCTTCAGACTTCATTGACTTTGCTGACATGAAGAGAAAGATCCGAATTGCAGTCTGAGCTTCAGAGGAGAGCCTCACGGAAGAGCAGAATGCTCTCCTTGTCTTTCTCTGTCCACCCCTCAGTTCCGCTCTTTGCTCTTTCCACCAGAGCCAGCCCTCTTGCAGCTCGCAGGGCACGTGGGGACTGCAGAGGCTGCCGGGAGTCGTGTAGGTGGAGGGGGGCTTTAAGCACAGCTTAGCATGAGTACTGCCTTGATTGCTCACCAGAAAATCATGTGGACAGATGGTGGGTCTTTTTAGTTTTTCACTTATTAGCAGTTTGTCATGTAGCATAATCCTACTTAGGCAACTGGGTACAGTTAGGGCTTATGTAATTTAAAAGATCAGTAAACAAAGAATGAAGGAATCATGAATTCAGTGTGTGGTGTGTATTTTTTCAAACTCAGAACAGCACCAACATGGTTTTAAAACACACATTGAAAGGGAAACCATGTCTGTGGTTGTATCATAGTCCCAAATAAATAATTTAGAGATTCCCTTGTCCAGGCCCTCTGCCAGTTTAATCCCAAATCATTCATGTCACTGGATGGATTCAATTTTCAACTGACAGTTTTTCAACAATTAAAACAAAATCTTATAGTAGAAAGATAGAAACATCTTCTCCTGCCTGTCTGATGAAAGAGAGATTCTAGGGAGAGTCTTCTCTTAAACCTTAGGCAGGAGGGGGAAAGAGTGGGATTTGTGAAACCCAAAAGGCGATTCCTGATGGTCTCCTGAGGATTCTGAAGGCCTGCTGTAGACAGAGGACCAAATGTGTCAACAATAGCTTTAATTTTCCCTCCAGAACAGGGGTTTCCAAACCTGATTGCACAACAGAATCACTGAGGGAGCCTATTAAAAATAGAGATTCTTGGTCGAGTTTGGGCTATTAGATTCAGCAGGTCTAGGGGTGAGGAACTAACCCACCCTCAGAGCAGGTAGCAGCCACTTGAATTGCTTGGCTTCTGGAATTTTTGCCGAGGAAAAAACATAAGCTAAAGACAAGGTGGTTCCAGGTTTTCATTAAAACCCAATCTCCCTGAAGAGCTGCTTCTACTGGGTGACTCCGGTCCCAGTATGATTTCTTGTAAAGTATTTGGAACAGCTTTTTATTTCTTCTCAGTTTTCTTGCAACTCTCCCTTCAAATTTTTATTGCCTGCCTGGCAAATATCTGGTGGGATACCATGTACCTCCCAAATGCCCTCATTATCACTAGTGACTGTTACTAATTAATTGCTCCCAATAGAATCATTCAAAAAGCATTGTTTTTTGGCACATGTCTTGCATTGCTTTCAGAGTTATATCATTTATTCAAAGATCTATTCATCCAGTTTGCTGGTGATTTATTATCTAGTGTTATTTATACAATTTAAATATCAGCACATAGTTTAATAACCATAGTATTCAAACTGTATGTATATATGGATGTTTGCTTGTATTTATATAACTAGGTAAAATAATCAGCCATTTCTTCACTAGAAATGACATATAAAGGAAAAATGTAATCAGCTATTAAAAATTAGATGCAAATGAAACTTCGTGGATTATTATAAACATTTCTCTGTTTGAACGTTCAGAATCTAAAAATTCTCATTATATCTCCTCAAAAAGTGATGAAAGGAAACAAAATCCTTTGTTCAAGGCAAAAAACAACTTAGTGCCTTATTAATTTATTTTCTTGCTACCATGAAGCTAATTTGAATAATCAATTTTTTTACAGTGTGATAACTCTGATCTAAAATTCATCATTCAAGTAAAGGACCAACATCACTTGTGTATTCACTAAATTTGAAATGGGTTGTGATTGTGTCTCAACTTCATCTTTCTCCCCTGGTCCCTTTCCTTAAGAGACAACCCAGGCTCAGATCTATGCCTCATGGCCATTGGCATGGAGTGGCTGGTAGCAGCAGATGCTTGGATTCACAGAAGTGAATTTCACAGTGTTGAAATGAGTTGCTAGCCCTTCCATTTCACACTTGATTTCCTTGTGAACCATTGATCAAATTCCACCCAAATCCTGTGATTAATGGCATTTAAACATCTCTACTTGCTCTCTCTCTTTCCCTTTTAAGAAACATTGCTGTTTTCTTTTTTTCTTCAAAGTTTCTTCTGAAATTCAGAACTTTCTTGCAGGAGACAATTGTTCTCACAGGAAACAGTTTTTACCTTCAGGCAGTTCTTGCTGTAGGGAGCACTTTGTACATAAAATAGAAGTAGACTCCTTTTGGGTGTCTGCTCAGCCCACAATAACCACCCTACCCCCTACTTTCATCTGAGAACTGTCTCCTGATCCACAGGCATGACCCTCAGCCTCCAGGTTTATCCTAATAGCCTTGACTACCTCCTCTAACCATGGGGAGGGGGGACCACTTGACCCAAAGTGAATCTATTATAGTCTCTCTCCTCAGAAAACAAAGTGGGGATTCAGACACAGATAGGTTTTGTGAGTGACTATAATTATGACGTGTCATTTTTAGAATGGAAACAATAATGCTGCAAAACAATCACAAATCCCATGGTCCTAGGCCCTTCAGCGTTGGTTTACGCTTATATTTGGCTGATTTAATCTGGGCCCAACTGAGCAGCTCTGCTATGTGGGCCTTTTCTCCTCATCTCAGAACCAGTGCCCTAGGCTGGGCATGTATTCATGGTGCTCTAATCTGAATGTTTGTGTTCCTGACTGCATTCGTCTGTGGACCTTCTAACCTCCAAGGAGATGGTATTAGGAGGTAGGGCCTGTGAAAGGTAAGGAGGTCATGAGGGTGAAGAACAAAGTAAACACAAAGAATCAAAAGGAGGGATGGAAAGTCCTAATGATTTTCCTGTTCCTGGTTCCAGGTCCTTTTTTAGTCTTGGCGACATTTCTGCCCTAGGTTTCTGTGCAAGATCTCTGCCTACTTTTAATAAATCTATCTCTGTGTGGACACTAAGTGGAGAGTGGCGAGGAGGTCAAATGGAGCTAGCTCAGTCACAGCACCAGTGCACGCTCATCTGAGCCGTAGCTGCAAGGGGGCCAGGTAAACAGATGAGCAGAGGACACTTCTCCCAAAGACATTTCTAAAATTATGACGAGATCAGGGGCATAGGCAGCTTCCCACTTTTCAAGAAGTAGGCTCAGTTGGAGCAAGCCCTAGATGGTCCCTTAAAGACAGCTTTTGGAGGATCTTCAAACATTGGGAAGTTTCCACTCTTTGCAGAAAGCCTTTAACCTTCCTTCGGGTACCTTTCCTCAGTAGGGATGTAAACAGAATGCAAAGCTCTGTTGGTCAAGTAGGTAGAGTAGAAAACTTTAATGTTGACATGTTACACATGATGGATGATCTCCAAATGTGTATCTGCAGTCAGTTCCAGCTTCTACTTTAAGCTGCAGATCTGGATACCATCTGCCTTTTGACATGTCTATTTAGAAGTCTAATGGGCATCTCAAACTTAAGTTGTCTTAGGTGAAATTGCCAACCACCCTCTCTCTCCTCAAAACACTTGTTGCTCCTCCCCTCTTCCCCAGTACAGTATCTGGTACTTCCTTCGATCTAGTTGCTGAGATCAGACACTTAAAGACATCCTTGTTTCCTCATTTTTCTGCATCTAATCCATCAGCCTTACACTTGATTTTCTTTTTTTTTTTTTTTTAAGATTTTATTTATTTATTTGACAGAGACACAGCAAGAGAGGGAACACAAACGGGGTGGGAGAGGGAGAGGCAGGCTTCCCGCTGAGCAGGGAGCCTGATGTGGGGCTCGATCCCAGGACTCTGGGATCATGACCTGAGCCGAAGGCAGATGCTTAATGACTGAGCCACCCAGGAGCCCCTAAATTGATTTTCAAAATAAATCCTGACTCTGACCACATATCACCTTCACACTGTCACATTTTCCCTGAGTCATTGTCCTTTTCACTGGTCCCCCTGTATCCTCTCCTACCACTCTGAATTCCTTCCTTAGAGTAGCCATAGTGACCTTTAAAAAATACTGTCAGTCATTTCACTCTCTTGCTCAAAGCTCTGCAGTGACTTTCCATTCAACTTTATTTTTAATTTTTATTTTTTAAGTAGGCTCCACGCCCAACGTGGGGCTTGAACTCACAACCCCAAGATCAAGAGTTGCATGCTCTACTGACTGAGCAAGTTAGGCACCCCTCCATCCAGCTTCTAATACAATTCACATTCCTTTTGGCTTGCTCTTTCATGTCATTCAGGTTTTTGCTTTGTGATTACCACTCAGAGAGGTCTTACCTGCTCATTGTCTGTAAAACAGCTGACCTGCTTCACCCACCCACAGTCCCTGCCAGTTTCCTTCACTTTTGTTTTTCCTCATAGCCCTTACTATTTGAAGTTACGTATTTACTATTTCTTTTTTTTTTCTTATTTAAATTTTTTTATTGTTATGTTGATCCCCATACATTACATCATTAGATTTAGATATAGTGTTCCATGATTCATTGTTTGTGCATAACACCCAGTGCTCCATGCAGAACGTGCCCTCCTCAATACCCATCACCAGGCTAACCCATCCTCCCAACCCCCTCCCCTCTAGAACCCTCAGTTTGTTTTTCAGAGTCCATTGTCTCTCATGGTTCTTCTCCCCCTCCGATTTCCCCCCCTTCGTTCTTCCCCTCCTGCGTATTTACTATTTCTTATAGCTTCTGTGTCCCATGAGAATGTAAAATCCGTGAATACAGTGACTCTGCCATTTATGTTGCTATAGTCTCAGTTTCTAGAACAGAGCCTGGCATGTAGTAGGTGCTCAATAAATATATTTTCTGAATGAAGGATTAAATGAATCCTGAAGCACGAGGTACTCAGGGCCGCTGTGTGCACGACTTCCTGGGACTGCATTCATTCCTGAGACGCAGGTGGCAGTTCGGAAGTTGGCGAAAGACACACCTATATGGTGGATATTTCACAGACAGATTGTTTCCTAAAATTATTTCCACCCATTCCTTCTGGAAGTTTGAGGGATCAGAATGGGAACTTCAAGTGACTAGGTAGCAAGAAGCTGTGTAGGTGAGCATCTTTTCTGGGTTTTTTTTGTTTTTTTTTTAATAAGATGGAATAGGAGGCATCCTTATAGGTTTCCCTTCCATTGTAACCTTCTGTTTTCACTCAGATGATGTTGGGTTAATTTGCTAAGAGCTTTTGGTCATTCTGTGAACCCAGAGCATAGAAGCAAGACTTTTACATATCAGAGAATTGTTCTATTCAATTAACCCTAAGTATTTCGTCTCAGAGTAGAAGCATCTACTCTGTATGGGAATCCATAGCAGCCTTTTGAGAGGGAAAGAAAAGCCTGAGTGGTGGCATCAGGACAGGATGATGATGAATTTCTGGGTCCCTTCGGGGACCCACTTGGTTGTAAAAGGTTTACACATGTTAGGTTAATATACCCGAGCCTGCTGCTTGCCTTTATTTTTTTCTTTAATAAGAGAGCTTAATGAGGTCACTAAGTGGATTACTTTTACCTTAATTCCCAGATCAATTGCTCTTACTCCTTTAGCCTCCTTACCTGACCCAGAGGCCAACCATCACGGATACCCAGGGGGGAGCTGTTCTCCTTGGAAGCTCCTGGCCACCCACGGTCAAGTTCTCCTGCACAGCCCAGCAAAAGTGAATGACATCGTCATGTGCCAAGTGTTTCTTCTTTCCTCATCTCTCCATCCCAGACTTCTGATGGCAGCTCAGTGTCCTGGTGTAGGCTCACTCTAGAACCTTCATTTCTCCAAAGCAATTTCCTCTTTATATCCATTTTTTGCTTTTCTGATCTAGAAGCTTCCCTTTTCTTTTTTTTTTAAAAGATTTTATTCATTTATTCGACAGAGAGAGACACAGCGAGAGAGGGGACACAAGCAGGGGGTGTGGGAGAGGGAGAAGAGGGTTCCCTCCGAGCAGGGAGCCCGATGAGGGGCTCGATTCCAGGACCCTGGGACCATGACCTGAGCTGAAGGCAGACGCGCAACGACTGAGCCACCCAGGCGCCCAGAAGCTTCCCTTTTCTTGTGTGGAATATTCGGCCTAATTGAACAGAGTGGAAGTTTGCGGAGTTTCCCGTATCATCTCCTCCCAGTTGAGTTCGATGTTCAATGTCCCTGCCAGGCTGTCATGGAGTTGCCTGTTAAGCACTTCTTGTTTGATATAAGATCCCAAACCCAAATGTTCTAGCTAGGGTGCTGATTTGGCTGGCCATGGTGCTCTTAATTTAATCTTCACCTGGGATTTAGGTGGGAATTTTTGTTTTTAAGATTAAGCAGAGGCAACAGCAGGTTCTGTTGGAGAGGTCTTATGCAAATTTACTCCCTCAAATGTTCAAGCCCAGTTGAAACAGATTGTTTCTTTCTTTTTTTTTTTAAACAACCTCTGTACTCTTTATTTTATATCTTTTTCCTCTTCTGTTCTTTCTCAAAAATGTCCTGGCAACTCATGTGCGGATGGATATCTTGACAACGGAGTGTCCACTCTCTTTCATTCCTGAAGAGAAACTAAATTTTTATCTAAAACAGTAATGAACGTTGTAAGAGCCAGTTGAATTAACAAATTGTCAAATACACTGAAGCTTCACCATGAGACATACGTAGGGAACTGTGTTATGGAATTATGTATTCATTAAAATATGGTGCAGTGATTTTTTTTTTTTTTTGAGAATTAAAATCTGTGGTACAGGATCCAAGACTGATTTTTGTCTTAAAATTCTCAAGCTTTATGGGACTAGATTATGGTGGCAACTCTCTGGCACCCTTCTCGGGCTTTAGGAAGTCACTTAAATTGGTGATAGCCTAGTTTGTGTAACAGTGACTTGTCTATGGCTTTCTAAGAAGACCAGAGATGAACTAAAGATTATAGCATTTTAACAGTTTATGTTTTATTGAAGAGATTTAGCACTGGCTTTTTCAGACAAGATTTCATTTTTTTAAAGATTTTATTTATTTGAGAGAAAGGGGGAGAGCGAGCACAAGAGAGTGAGAGAGCGAGAGAGCAAGAGAGAGCGTGCACCAGCAGGGGGAGAGGCAGAGGGAGAGGGAGAAGCAGGCTCCCTGCGCACTGGGGAGCCCTATGTGGGGCTCGATCCCAGGACCCAGGGACCATGACTGGAGCCGAAGGCAGATGCCCAACCATCTGAGCCACCCAGGTGCCGCAAGATTGCATTTTTATAAAGCATTTTTCTTTGTAATTTTACTATATTTCCACCATAGGGCTATTTACATTGCTAGACATATTCTCTTGGGAGTTTTTGCTATTATTTTTATTTAGATTTGGCTGCCTAGCCTGTCCCAAATTTGGGAGATAATTGAATTTTCCAATATTTTCCTCTGGCTATAGGCCTTGACAAAAATTAATATAGGGGAGGACAAAAGATTCATGACATTTTGAGGCGGCCTAATTGGCATATCTCTAAGCATCGGTCTTAAAATCAAGAGATGGCATCATAGATATTCCCAACTTCTTTGGTTCAGGGGTGGCGTGAGGTTTAGGGAAGCCTATTGTATACATTTCTAACTTTTATTTAAAAAATAGAGAATGCTTATATTTGATAAAGCTGCATCCACATGACTACATCAAAATGTTCCTCTAAATCAAAACCACAATTGCAAATTGACCCTGCTCTGATATCCTGCTTTTGAAACCACTTCAGTTGAGACAACCACATTAAAAAAATATAGAACACACAACAGATACAGAACGGAATATAAATGGTATCAACTTCAAAAACAGAAAAGCAAAAAGGTAGCTGTCAATAGATGGGAGAGGGAGGGGAAAATGAGGTGGAAGTTAAGGTAGAGGTGTTCATATTTTCATTTTACAGACTGTGGAGTCAAGAGATGGCAATTTAATTATTTAAAATTACAAAGATAAGCAGTAGATGAACTAACGGTAGTTATCTAAACATCAAAGATGAGGAGACAGGAGGAGGAGAAGGTGGGCAATGGTGTCAGCTGAATCCTTATTGCTTGTGGCCGAAAGCCCACAGATTCACAGTGCCCAAAGTTGATAAATCAAGAAATAGCAGGATGTGAACATTCTTTAAAGATATTGAGGTATTAAGCAAAATAAAAGGGAAATGGTTTCATGTGGTGGTCTCTGTGGAACAGGACTGGAAATCAGAAGGGGTTGGGTGAGAGATGCTCGCTTTTCATGAGAAGTTTGGGGCCCATTATTTATACCATGTATATAAATTAATTTTAATTTTTAAATCAAAAAGTATTGCAGTAGAGGTCTAAAGATCTAAAAATTATTTCTTCAGAAAGGGAAAAGGGCCAGAGTCTGCTGTAGTGTGCTCTCTCAGAGCTGCTGTGGAAGCCACAGGAAGGTGACAGCTAATTAGGGAGTGGGGAAGGCCTGGGCAGCAGGACTGTCATTTTGTCCATATATAGACAGAGAAAGGTGTGGCGTAGTTGAGGATCACTCTCCTGGCCACCCAGGACCGCGTGTACAGAGGGCCCGTTCCAGAGCCGCCTTTCCCTTTCGCCTCACACCAAATGATACCCTCTCACTCAGCTCCCTTGGGGCCCATGTGCTCTCTGCAGTTTGAGCTATCATCAGCTAAAGTAATCTCCTGAGTATGATCGTGGTGGCTCAATTCTTAATGGGAAAGAGTGAGTTCCAAGGCCTTCTTCCATATTGCTGCTGCCCTTGAAATGGCTGTCCATATCTTGCTTCATGGAGCTCGGGCTTTCTGGCTCTCTGGCCACTCATTTACCCTCTCCCTAAGGTCCTACCCCACACAGTCGGCTTTGCTGGAGGGTGCCTCAGGCCTCGGTCCGAGGGCATCCTCGCCTTCAGTCCATAGCCTCTCATTCATGCCTATGGCTCTAAACACTGCAACAAGATTTCCTGATTCATGTGTGTGTGTCCAGGCTCTATACTTAATTGCCGACTTCATCTCACCGTTCACCTCAAATTTAACTTCTCTCCAACTGGACCCCACATCTGTTCCCTTAAAACTGCGCCTTTGAATGAGTAAATGAATGAATTGTGGTCTTCTGCAGATGATGCTGTAATCAAGAGAACTGGATCTAAGAGTGAAAGTTTTAGGCAAAATGCAGGCCATTAAGTGATGTGGCGTGGTCCGTATCTTATATAAAACTGTAGTTTATGAAAACAAATCTCTCTCTCTGTCTCATAGACATGCCAGAGAAAAAGTATAATTCCTTTGTGGCCCCCTCCCCTACTTCGCCAAGAAGGAGAGATCCTTGGGGCATGAGGGAATGAGGGAGTGAGGGAGAGAGGGAGTAAACTGTCTTTGTAGGTGTGTCTTAGAAAGTGGGGGGGCTTTGCATGGGGGGGTGGTGAAGAAGGAGAACCCGCCCTAGAGATAAATTGAGACAGACTTTTGTGTGGGGGAGGTAGAGGAGTTGAAGTAGGCGGTGATATCCCATCGACCTGCCGTTCGTATGGAGAAGGGAAATGGTAGGTTTCCAGATCTGTCCAAAGAAAACAGCTGGGCCCCTGTGGGAGGACAGTTGCCACCTTGTGAGGTGGCAGGGCCTTAGAAAGATCATGGAGAGGGCTGACCCTGAAGTACGTGGCTCTGTGGGTAGTGGTGAAGGTTTTCTTGGCCAAGCTTGGCCTGGGGGATGTGGAGATCCTGTTGAAACTAGTTGCCTTCCCGTGGCTGGGGGCGCTGCCCACATGGACTGAGAATCCGATCTCCCTCCTCAGTTTTCTAGGTCTTGGAAGGCCTAGGATTCGGTATGATCCAAAGGGAGAAGATGGCATTCTTGGAAGTCCACAAGTACTTAATGTCTTTTCAGTCTTGTGGAGAGCAGAGGAGGGGCGGGCTCAAATGAGATCTATTTTGAAATACATCTTTTAGAGAATTGGGAGGGAATTCATATCTGTAATATTTGTGGTGACATTAAGTCACCCCCAATGACTGTATCCTCTGTGTTTCCAGATTGACCCAGGGTTTATTTCTAATCCCTGGAAAGAACCAAGGACTCATTTATGCAAATACAAATTGGCCATGAAAAAAAAAACACTTTCAAAACCAATGTGGTGGCACTCTAAAAAGAGTTTTATTTATTTATTTATTTTTTAATGAGAGACAGAGAGCATGAGAGGGAGGAGAGTCAGAGGGAGAAGCAGACTCCCTGCTGAGCAGGGAGCCCGACGTGGGACTCGATCCTGGGACTCCAGGATCATGACCCGAGCCGAAGGCAGTCGTTTAACCAACTGAGCCACCCAGGTGCCCCTAAAATGAGTTTTAAATCATGTTTATTAAAAGTAAATATTGTCCTTTAATATTTGTCCCTTAACAAATTTGTGGGTTTTGTCTGGGAAGCCAGCACAATAAAAAAAAAAAAAGTTTTGTTTGTTTGAAACTGGGAAAATGTGTTGCAAAGCATTTCAGGCATTTTATCTATAATCTACGGATGGTCTCTCCTGCCAAGTCACCGTGGCATCTGTCTGAGAACCATGGCACATACATCAGGGGCGGGGTGAGGGGAGAGAGTGGGAGATGACAAAGTTTTGAAGAACTCTGCACTAACACTACTGGACCATAGTGACAGGAGATCTAGAGTGGATTTTTAACTCTGTTTGCAAGAAGTACTTGAAATACTCTGGAGGAATTATAATTCTCATGTTATTGAACCTAGAAGTCTAGCAAAGCAAATTCTCAGTCTAACAGCTTTTATTATTATTATTTTTTATTTTTTAAAAGATTTTATTTATTCATTTTGAGAGAGAGCAAGATAGCAAGAGAGAGCACAAGCAGGGAGGAGAGGGAGAAGCAGATTCCTCACTGAGCAGGGAGCCAAACTAGGGCTCGATTCCAGGACCCTGGGATCATGACCTGAGCCAAAGGCAGATGCTTAACCAACTGAGCCACCTAGGTGCCCCCGTCTAACAGCTTTTAGATCTAGATCCATGCTGGTACCCACAGTTGGTGTTTGTGGCTCAGCATGAACCCAGAGGACCTAGCGGAATACCTGCAGACTGAGACTAAGCCCATATCCCAGGTCGTTTGTGGGAGAAAATTGTCGGAATCTGGACTAGATGAAAATAATATGAAAATCACTCCATTGGTTAGACATTTGTTAGGTTATATTACATCTGTTTTTGGTCAAAGCTCTTTAGTAAAGTAGGGTAGGGACTGCAAAGAGTGTGGAAGAGAGACTAAGAAGATCAAAAGATGTAAAGTATAGCAAGTCCTCATTAACCACAGACCCAGGTCCTTATTTCTGTTTAAAATCTACAAAGTAGAGCTACCTCATAGACTCCCTGTTTCTCTTTAGAGAAACTTTGGCAGTATTGACTTAGCAATTAGAATAATTGCTGCTTTAGTAAGTTGGCTCTTACTAAAGCCAACAAAAAGGATTTATTAAAAATTTTAAAGAAAACCACCAGGCTTTTTACATAATTATTCTGCTTTTGCTTTAATATTTCATACAGTATTACAGGTGTGGTTAAAGCCCCCTTTGCAATTTTACTCACTTCTTTTTTATCTTTCCCAAAGCTAACCCATTATCTTGAAATGTGTATCTTTCTGTCTAAATTATTATTATTTTGAAAATTTTTATCATAAAGTACGGTTGACCTACAATGTTATATTAGTTTTGGGTGTATGGCGTAGTGATTCGACAGTTCTGTACATTATGCCACACTTACTGCAGTAAATGTAGTTACCATACAATGTTATTTCCACATTCTTGACTAGATTCCCTACACCATACTTTTCATCCTCGTGACTTATTTATTTTATAACTGGAAGTTTGTACCTCTTAATCCCCTTCACCTATTTTTCCCTTTCCAAACCCCTAAAACTCCCTGCCCTCTGGCAAAGGCCAGTTTGTTCTCTATGTTTATGGATCTGTTTCTGTTTTATGTTCATTTGCTTTTTAGATTCCACATATAAGTGAAATCATACGGTATTTGTCTTTCTATGTCTGACTCATTTCATTTAGCATAGTACTCTCTAGGTACTATGTTGTTGCAAATGGCACGATTTCTTTTTCATGGCTGAGTAATATTCCATTGTATTTTTTACCACGTCTTCTTTATTCATCTATCAGTGGACACTTAGGTTGCTTTCATATCTTGACTATTGTAAATAATGCTGCAATAACATAGGGGTGGATATATTCTTTTGAATTAGTGTTTTTGTTTTCTTTGGGTAAATATCCAGTAGTGAAATTACTGATCATATGGTATTTCTATTTTAAGTTTTTTGAGGAACTTCCATACTGTTTTCCATAGTGGTTGCACCAATTTACATTCCTGCCAACAGTGCATGAGGGTTCCCTTTTTCTCCACATCCTTTTTAACACTTGTTATTTCTTATCTTTTTGATACTAGACGTTCTGACTGGTGTGAGGTGGTATGTCATTGTGGTTTTGATTTTGCATTTCCCTGGTAATTAGTGATGTTGAGCATCTTTTTCATCTGTCTTTTGGCCATCTGTATATCTTCTTTGAAAAAATGTTCAGATCCTCTGCTCATTTTTAAATCAGATTATTTGTTTTGTTGTTGAGTTGTAAAAATTCTTTATACATTTTGGATATTAACCCCTTATTGGGTATATTATTTGCATATATCTTCTCCCACTCAGTAGGTTACCTTTTTGTTTTGTTGATGGTTTCCTTTGCTGTGCAAAAGCTTTTTATTTTGATGAGTCCTACCAGTTTAATTTTGCTTTTATTTCCCTTGCATGAGGAGACTTATCAAGAAAAGTGTTGCTAAGGTCAATGTCCAAGAGATTACTGCCTACATTTTCTTTAAGGAGTTTTATGGTTTCAGGTCTCACATTTAGATCTTTAATCCATTTTGAGTTTATTTTTGGGTATGGTGTAAGAAAGTGGTCCAGTTTCATTCCTTTGCATGTAACTGTCCAGCTTTCTCAGCACCATTTATTGAAGAGATTGTCTTTTCCCCATTGTATATTCTTGCCTCTGTTGTCATAGATTAATTGACCTTATAATCATAGGTTTACTTCTGGGCCTTTTACCCTGTTTCATTGATCTGTGTCTATTTTTTTGCACCAATACCATACTGTTTTGATTACTATAGCTTTGTAGTATTGTTTGAAATCAGGGAGTGTGATACCCCCAGCTTTGTTCTTCTTTTTCAGGATTGCTTTAGCTGTTCAAGGTCTTTTGTGGTTCCATACACATTTTAGGATTGTTCTGTTCTAGTTCTGTGAAAAAAGCTGCTTGTATTTTGATAGAGATTATAGAAATTTTAATGATATTACTTCTTCCAATCCATGACCATGGAATATATTTCCATATGTTTGTGTTGTCTTCCAATTTTTTTGCATTGGTGTTTTATAGTTTTCAGAGTACAGGTCCTTCACCTCCTTGGTTAAATTTATTCCTAGGTATTTTATTTGTCTTTTGTGCAATCACAAATGGGATTTTTTTCTTAATTTCTCTTTCTGCTACTTTAATTAGCATATAGAAACAACAGATTTCCACATATTAATTTTGTGTTCTGCAACTTTACTGGATTCATTTATTAGTTCTAACACTTCTTTGGTGGAATCTTTAATGTTTTCTATATATAGTATCATGTCATCTGCAAATAGTGACAATTTTACTTTTTTCTTCCAATTTGGATGCCTTTTATTGCCTTTTCTTGTCTGATTGCTGTGGCTAGGACTTCCAGGACTATGTTGAATAAAAGTGTTCCTGCCTAAATTATTTCTAAGATGTATGTTGTATTAATGAACATTAAAATTTTTGTTTTCTGTATTTGTAAACTTTAAATTATATTATAGCATAAATATGTCCTACATATTAACTCAATAAAGCTCCTTATTAGGAGCTTTATTGAGATAATTCATATACCATACAATCATCTAATGGAAGTGTATGATGTAATTTTTTTTGTAAAATCACATGTAAAATCACATTGTGATGTAGCCATCACAATGATTTTTAGAACATTTGCATCATCTAAAAAAGAAAACCTGTGCCCATTAGCTATCACCACCCTGTCTTTCCCTTTTTGTCTCACCCCCAATCCTAAGCAATATACCTTATTTCTTAGGTTTCCCTATTATGCACATTTTATAGGAATGGAATCATATAATAAATGGTCTTTTGTGACTGATTTCTTTTACTTAGTATAATGCTTTCAAGGTTCCTCAATTTTGTAGCATGTGTCAGTACTTAATTCCTTCTTATGGCCATAAAATTAAATTGTATGATATAATTCCTTTTTATGGCCATAATTGAATTGTATGGATATACTACAGTTTGTTTATCCATTCACTCATTGATGGACATTTGGGTTGTTCCACATCTTGACTATTAAAAATAATGCTGCCATAAACATTCATGAACAAATTTTTGTGTGGACATGTGTTTTCATTTCTCATAGATATATACCTAGTAATAGAATGCTGGGTCATACGGCAACTCCACATTTAAACTTTTAAGGAAGTGCCAGACAGTTTCCAAAGTGGCTGTACCATTTCACGTTTCCATCAGTAATGTATGAGAGTTCTCATTTCTCCACATCCTCACCAACATTTCTTATGATCTGACTCTTATGTTAGCCATCCTAGTGGGTGTCTCATTGTGGTTTTGATATGCATTTCCCTGAAGACCAGTGATGTTGAGAATCTTTTTATGTGTTTATTGGCTATTTTTATGTCTTCCTTGGAGAAATGTCTGTTCAGATCCTTTGCCTATTTTTAAGTTGGGCTATTTGCCTTTTTATTATTAAGCTATAAGTGTTATTTATATATTCTGGATACTAGTCTCTTGTGAAATATGTGAATTGCAAATATTTTCTCTAATTCTATGGTTTTTTCACTTTCTTCATGGTATCCTTTAAAGGATATTTTAAATTTTGATGAAGTCCAGTTTGTTTATTCTTTCCCCCTGCCCTCATGTTTTTGAGGTCATTTCTAAGTATCTATTGCATAATTCAAGGTCATGATTTATCTCTGCTTTTCCCTAAGAATCTACGATCTCATATTTATGTCTTTGATCCATTTTGAATTAATTTTTATATTTGGTGTGAGGTAGGGGTTGACTTCATTCTTATGCATGTGGCTATCCAGTTGTCTCAGCACGATTTGTTGAGAATACCATTCTTTTCCCATTGAATGGTCTTGGCATCCTTGCCAAAAATCATTTGACCATAGGTATATGGATTTTTTGTGGACTCTCAATTCTTTGCCATTGATCTATATGTCTATCCTTGTGCCAGTACCAAACCGTCTTGATTGCCATTGCTTTGTAGTAAGTTTTGAAGTTGAGAAGTGTGATTCTACTTTATTCTTCTTTTTAATATTGTTTTGGCTTGTCTGAGTCCTTTGCAATTCCATATGCCTTTAAAAATCAGCATGTCAATTTCTGTAAAGAAGTCAGTTGGGATTCTGGTAAGTATTGAATCCATATATCAACTTGGGGAGTATTGCCATTTTAATCATGTTAAGTCTTCCAATTCATGAACTTGGGATGTTTTCTGTTTATTTAGATCTTCTTTGATTTTTTTCAACAATATTTTATAGTTTTCAGATTATAAGTTTTACATTCCTTTTGTTAAATTTGTTCCTTGGCATTTTATTCTTTTTGATGCTACTGTAAATGAAATTTTGTTAATTTAATTTTTAGATTGTTCATTGTAGGTGTATATAGAAACAATTGATATTTGTATATTGATATTGTATCCTGAAATCCTGCTGAATTTGTTTATTGGTTCTACTTGATTTTAGTGGATTCTTGAAGATTTCCGGTACACAAGATCATGCCATTTATGAATAGAGATAGTTTTACTTCTTTATTTTCAATCTGGACACCTCTCTCTCTCTTCCTCCTTCCTTCCCTGCCTCCCTCCCTCCCTCCCTCCCTCTCTCCCTCTCTCCCTTATTTCCTTCCTTCCTGACTGCCTGCCTGCCTGCCTAATTTCCTTGAACCTGCAGTACAATGTTGAATAGAAGTAGCAAGAGTGCATATCTTGTCTTGTTCCTGATTTTAAAGGGAAAGCATCAAGTCAGTCATGATTAAGTATAATATTAGCTGTGGATTTTTCATGGGTTGAAAAAGTTCCCTTTTATTATTAGTTAGTTGACTATTTTATTATGAAGAGTCAATAGTATGCTACTAAGTTTTATCTATACATCAGTTCATTAGCTCTAGTTGACTCATTTAACTGTTATAAAATATCCAATATAAATATACCATAATTTATAAATTTAAATTTCTCTCTCTCTCCCTTTTTTTCTTATTACAAATTATGCTGCAGTGAACATGCTTGCACACATCTCCTGATCCATGTGGGCTATAGTATCTCAAGCATATATTCCTAATGGAATCTTGGGTTTTAGGACAAATTCAAATTATTATAAAAGGTTTTGGCAATTTATACTCCCACTTGCTTATGAGTTTCTTATTCCCATATCCTTCCCCAAATTTGTGATTGTCATTTTATTAAATGTATGTTAATTTCATGTGTTTAAAATATATCTCAGTTTAAATTTCTATTTTTCATAAGTTTATTTGTTGATGGGGTTTCATATGTGATTTGCCCATTCCCACTAATCTTTGCTTGTTTTTCTTTTCTTTTTTAAAGTTTTTGTTTAAATTCCAGTTAGCTGACATACAGTGTAATATTAGTTTTAGGCATATAATTTAGTGATTCAACATTTACATACAACACCCAATGTTCATCACACTCCTTAATCCCCATCACCTATTTAACCCATCCCCCCACCCACCTCCTTTCTGGTAACCATCAGTTTGTCCTCCATAGTTAAAAGTCTGTTTCTTGGTTTGCCTCTTTCTTTCTTTTTCCCCTCTGCTCATTTGTTTTGTTTCTTGAATTCCACAAGTGAGTGAAATTGTATGGTATTTGTCTTTCTCTGACTGACTTACTTTGCTTAGCATAATACTCTCTAGCTCCATCCATGTTGTTGCAAATGTCAAGATTTCACTCTTTTTTATGCCTGAGTAATAGTCCATTGTGTGTGTGTATGTGTGTGTGTGTATGTCACATCTTCTTTATCCATTCATCTGTCAATGGACATCTGGGCTCTTTCTATAATTTGGCTACTGTAGATAATGTTGCTATAAACATTGGGGTGCATGTATCCCTTTGAATTAGTATGTTTGTATTCTTTGGATAAATACCTAGTAGTGCAATTGCTGGATCAGAGGGTAGTTCTATTTTTAACTTTTTGAGGAAGCTTCATACTGTTTTCCAGAGTGGGCTGCACCAGTTTGCATTCTCACCAACAATCCAGGAGAGTTGCCCTTTCTCCACATCCTCGCCAACACCTGTTTTTTCTTGTGTTGTTGATTTTAGCCATTCTGACAGGTGTGAAGTAATATCTCATTGTAGTTTTGATTTGTATTTCCCTGATGATCCGTGATGTTGGGCATCTTTTCATGTGTTTGTTGGCCATCTGCATGTCTTTTTTGGAAGAATGTCTGTTCATGTCTTCTGCCCATAATAATCCATTCATGACAAAAACCCTCAACAAAGTAGGTTTAGAAGAGCATACCTCAACATGATAAAGGCTATATATGAAAAACCCACAGCTAATATCATCCTCAATGGGGAAATACTGAGAGCTTTTCCCCTACAGTCAGGAACCAGACAGGTATGTCCACTTTCACCATTGTTATTTAACATAGTACTGAAAGTCCTAGCCACAGCAATCAGACAACAAACAGAAATAAAAGGCATCCTCTGCCTGTTTTTCACTTGGGTTTCCTCTTGATTTGTAGGAGCTCTTTAGATAGCCTGGATACTAATCTTTTGTTGACTTTCCACAGTACAGATATCTTCTCTCAGTTTGTGGCTTATCTCTCTTTTGTGTGTTGTGTTGTATAAAAGTTTTAGATTTAAATGATGCCACTTTTACCAGTTAGTTTCTTTGTAGTTTGTAGTTTTAAGCCTGTTTAAGAAATCCTTCCCTATCCTAAGACCACAAACACACTTTCCATTTGTTGTTCTAAAATTTAAAATTTTTGCTGTTACATTAAGTGCTTTAATCCTTCTGAAATTTATCTTTTGTGTATTGTGGGAGTAGGGATCTATTTTTCCCCATATAAAGTATCATTTATTGACTAGTCCATTTTTCCCCCTTACTGATTTGTAATTCTACCTCTTTGATCTATCATGTTTTTGGATATGTGTTCTCCTGTTTCTAGCCTTTCTATTGTTTTGTAATTTGTTATTTACTGTATCGGTGATTCCTTTAATCTCTGGAGCGTGAGTAGATTTTACATGATATAAGTGTGTGTGTGTGTGTGTGTGTGTGCATGTGTGTGTGTAAAATATAATTTAAAAGAGAAAGTGAGAAAATTTATATCCGGTAGGGCAAGTCTTCCACTTGTTACTTTCTAAAATTATTTTGGCTTTTCTTGATCTTTTATTTGTTTAAGTGACTATTAGTGTGATCTGGTCAAATTCTGTGAGAAGTCCTGTTGGATTTGCACTGATCATACATATTCATTTGGAGAGAATTGACCTCTCCTACATGTGTTGATTTTGTATCCAGCCACCTTTCTGATTCTAATTCCAATAGTTTGTCTATAGGGTCTCTTGGATTTCTATGTGGAAATCCTATTTTCTCCAAAAGGTGACAGCTGTGTCTCTCCACATTCTATTTTTAAACTTCATACAACATTTTTTAGTATTCTTGCAAAAATTATGACTTTCAGTATACCTTGAACAGTACAGGGAATAATGGCAATTATTCTTTTGGTTTTTACTTCAATGAAAATATTTCCAAAGCTTCATCCTTTGCTGTTGGTTTTTGATAGACTACATAGAATCAAAGATATTCCAGAGCAGTGATTCTTAACCTGGATCCACTTTGGACTGCCCTAGGGAGCTGTATAAAAATATTAATGCCTGGTTCCTATGCCCAGAAATTCTGATCTAATTGGTTTTGGATTCAGCTTGGGCACTGGGACTTTAAAAACTCTCCTGATGCTTCTAATGTGCAAATTTGGCTAAGTTAGGAACTGCTATTCTTGATTAATGCCTACATATATTGGTCAAGAGTCTCTTAGGGATGGGTGACAGAAACACATGGATAAAAAGCTTGAGACAAATAAAGAGGAGGAAGTTTATAAGCTTATAAGATCATGGCAGTTGCAGAGCTAGGAATAACTGGATCCAGAGACGAGGCTGTCTGGATCCTTTTTCTCTCCATTGCCTGTCTCTGCTCTCTTTGCGAGGGGCAATTATTCTGCACTACAGCAGTGGGCTGTCTCCAGAGAGTAGTAGAGAGCCCTGAATCCATCTTGTAATAGATCCAGTGACAAGAGCATCTCTTTTCTGCTAACTGTAGCCAGAGAGATCCCCAAGAAAGGCTCTGATTGCTTGACTTGTGTACCTGCCCTTTTCTGAACCAATCCCTACGGCCCACATATGGGCAAGTGATTGCAGGGAAGTCTTGTTGGGGAAACTGAGAAAGTAATTTATTTAACATTTAGATTTTGGTTAACTTTAACTTTCTTGAATACAGCCATAAATCTGACAGTAAAGAAAAGTCTCTAAGAAGGATGAAAACAGAATTCACAGGAGAGTTGTGAAGCCATTCTTAAGTGTTGTGTTAAATTATGTTACTCATTTAATAAAATTGGTAATTTGGTTTTCCCTGGCAAGTTGCCTAGGTTTTAGAAAAAAAGACACTAGGATCAAGGAGGGATTACTGCTGAAGCTGATATACTGAAAGTGGTCATTTGTAACAAAGGAGAAGAGAGGTAAATCATCCGGTAAAAGCTCAACAACCTACCTGGCTTGTTTAGTTACAGGGGTAAACAGTACTTGAGGGAACTCCCAGCAAGAAATAGCTATAAGAGACAGTTATCAAAAGTATTAAGGAGGGGCGCCTGGGTGGCTCAGTCGTTAAGTGTCTGCCTTCGGCTCGGGTCGTGATCCCAGGGTCCTGGGATCGAGCCCCGCATCAGGCTTCCTGCTCCGCAGGAAGCCTGCTTCTCTCTCTCCCACTCCCCCTGCTTGTGTTCCTTCTCTCACTGTGTCTCTCTCTGTCAAAAAAAAAAAAAAAAAAAAAAGTATTAAGGAGGGCACGTATTGGAAGGAGCACTGGGTGTTATACGCAAACAATGAATAATGGAACACTACATTAAAAACTAATGATGTACTGTATGGTGACTAACATAACATAATAAAAAAAATGTTGAAAGGGAAAGCATAGGAAGGGGAATAGGAAAGTTTTGGAATCAGACAAAACTAGATATAAATTTTAGCTAAAATAGATATTTGATTTTGGACAAGTTAATCTTCCTAAATCTTAGTGTCTTTATCTGTAGAATGGAGATAACAATGCCTAGTGTATAGGATCATTGAGGAAGTTAAGTATTATACATAGGGCACATAAAGCAATAAATGCACAGTAATGCCCAATAAGTATACAATAAATATTACTTCTCATCCTTTCCATCTTTTACCATAATAAATAATGATCATAACAATGACCTTGACTTTACAAGCAAGATTGTATTTTGTACAGTATACTGTGTATTAGGAAGGTAGGAAAATTTTAGTGAGATTTATATAACAAATGGCTAAAATTAAAGGCTTAGTTCCTACAGTAGTAAACTTTATCTAGAAAATTGATTTATTCAAAAAAGGCATTGCACTATTACTATGATGTAGAAGAATTTGAGAGTGCCAACTTTCTACTTCTCACATGTAACTATAATCTTTAATTTATTTGTTAATAGGCATGTTGTTTTGTCAACCTTGCCTGATTCCATGATTTCTAAAACTTTTCCCACTGACATGAAGCTGTCTTGGACCAGCTGCTGAAGAGTGGGATAAACTGTTTTCTGCTTTGTAGAAGCCATGGAACTCCTGGCTGACCTGAGCTAGGAGTGCAGATGAGGACTTTTCTGTCCTGGACCATCGCCATCATGGAGGCTTCCAGGAAGGCTGGTGGGTGGCTTCAGGTGTACCCAGAGGTTGATCTTGGATACTTGGGCCTGAGGTCCTAGAGAAGACCTCAAACCTGTGCATTTCCAGACAGAACTTCTGTTGGATTTATCAGATGGGGAAGGAACATCTGATCAGGCCCGTCTCTCTCAAAGGCTCCCCTCTCTTTATTTTGTGTCACTCTCCCCTCCTGTTTTCCCTACAAGTTCTCTGGTCTTCGTTCTCACCCTTTTCTACATTCTACATGTTTCTCTTGGTTCTTTCATTCTCATCTACTCTGATGATGTTACCCACCATTTAAGCGTGGCCACTCTTAAATTTATATTTCTAGACCTCAACCCCTCTCCTGACCAGTTTTTTTTCTTTTTTTAAGATTTATTTATTTATTTTAGAGAGAGAGAGAGCACAAGTGTGAGCCGGTGGGACAGAGGGAGAGGGAGAGAGAATCTCAAGCAGACTCCAAGCTGAGTGTGGAGCCCTACATGGGGCTCAAATACACAACCATGAGATCATGACCTGAGCTGAAACCAAGAGCCGGTCACTCAAACAACTGCACCCCCCAGGCACACTGACTAGTTTTCACATATGCCACACATGCATTTTTCTAGCTGGCTGCTTCCCCAGGCCCTTCTAACTCAGCATATTTTTCATCTTTCTCTCCTCTCATTTACACTTGTTTTTCCTTTTGTATTTTCAGCCCAGTGAAAGACATGTCTCTTTACCAGGCATGCAATTCAGAAACCTGGGAGCCATCCCTATCTCACTGTTCCCATCCAATATTACTATTACTACTACTACTACTACTAGCTGCTATTAACAACAACAACAACAACAACAATAATAACAGAAGCTGTGATTTCTGTGAGTCTTACTAAGCCAGAATTATTAGTAATAAAGAGATAGCATTCACTGGTCTCTGAGTCCTGCTTTTAATCTCTCTATTTTAACTGTCAGTCAGTTCTCAGGCCTCACTGATTTTACCTGGTTGTTATACTTTAGATCTTTCTTCTTGATGTGTAACATATTTGGCCTGTTCTTTCTATCCCACTCTGCATGCCTTAATCCAATCTTTCAAATGGTCTCTCTGCTCCATCTTGCCTTCTTTCAATCCTCAACGCACTGCAGTGAGATCTGAACCCCTTTCTGAGACTGACCACAAACCAAATAAGCCGTTGGCATTTACCCCTCTGTGTTACACTACCCCTTTATACCACCCTCAGAACAAATGTCTCCTCTTTTCTCTTAGAACCTGAGTGTGATAAACATTTTAAGCAACTGAAACAGTAGCTAATCAGGTGTTCTTTCAGTGCTTAGTCTCAACATATTTAGTATTCACAGAAGATTCATTTCAGCTTTCCTCATCACCTTGCTGCGTGCCTCCTAGCTACAGCTCTCATTGATGGAGATGAGCGCTGCAGGGCAAGTGAATTAGATGAAAAATGTTCTCATAATCTCTATCAACACAGGGGTTGAGATACTCTGTGAACACGGGAGGGAGGACTTGCTGGAGAGCCACAGGAGAGCTTCGGGAGAACTGGTGCTAATATCGGCAGGCTGATTTTCAAGTAGAGAAGAATGCTACACACTAGAATCTTCCCTTGGAGCTATTGTGGTTAATTAAGAACAGGTTAAGGGTCATAAGATCCTCCGTAACCAATAATAAACTATGCTGGTTGGCAAATCAAGGTACGCAACAGGCTCCTTTCTTTGAAAAAATTAAGATGAATAAACAGGAAAGTTTGTTAGAATTTGTTAACTTGCTACAATGTGAAACGAGATAAAACCCATTGTAGGTTACAAATTATTTTCTAGAGGATTTATGGAATACATAGGATTTTAGAAACCAAACTTTTTGAGTAATACACAAATATAGGATACAAAATTCAAAAAGTGAAAAAAGGACAGACTTTAAAAATAAAATTCCCGGGCACCTGGGTGGCTCAGTTGGTTAAGCGACTGCCTTCGGCTCAGGTCATGAACCTGGAGTCCCGGGATCGAGTCCCCCATCGGGCTCCCTGCTCAGCAAGGAGCCTGCTTCTCCCTCTGACCCTCCTCCCTCTCATGTGCTCTCCCTCTCTCATTCTCTCGGTCTCAAATAAATAAATAAAATCTTTAAAAAAAAATAAAATAAAATTCCCTCCTCAGAGGTAAAGCTGTTAACAGTTTGTGTGTGTGTGTGTGTGTTTCCAGAGATATTTTATCATAGAACACATTTTGAGTAAAAATTTTATCAAAATAAGCATCTCCGTCTCCCCAGTACCAAATGCGTTGCTTGCTATATAGTAGGCATTCTTTAAATACTGATTAAAGGAATCTGTTTCTGAAGAATGTTTCAGCAAATTTTATGAAAATATTTTCTAAGTTAAAATTACCTTTGGCTTGCCACATAAAAACAGAAATAACATGAAATTAAGCAATGATGTAAAAAATGGGGATAAGAGGTGTATCTCATCTGAATTGCTTTGTTGCGAGACCACAGCTAACATCATAGTCAATAGTGAAAGGTTGAAAGCTTTCCTGCTAAGGTCAGGAACAGAACAAGGATGTCTAATGTCACCATTTCCATTCAACATAGTACTGGAAGTTCTAGCCAGAGCAATTAGGCAAGAAAAAAAAGAAAGCATCCAAATCAGATAGGAAAAAGTAGATTGTCTTGTTCTGCAGATGATAGGACTTTATATAGAGAAAATCCTAAAGACGCCACCAAAACACTGTTAGAACTAATAAATGAATTCAGTAAAGTTGCAGGATACAAAATCAACATATAAAAATCAGTTGTGTTTCTATATATTAACAACTATCTCAAAAAGAAATAAAACAATCCAATTTATAATAGCAACAAAAATAATAAAATATGTAGGAATACATTTAGCCAAAGAGGTGAAAGATCTGTATATTGAGGGGCGCCTGGGTGGCTCAGTCATTAAGCCTCTGCCTTCGGCTCAGGTCATGATCCCAGAGTCCTGGGATCAAGGCCCACATCGGGCTCCTTGCTCTGCAGGAGGCTTGTTTCTCCCTCTCCCACTCCCCCTGCTTGTGTTCCTGCTCTCGGTATCTCTCTCTCTGTCAAATAAATAAATAAAATCTTTAAAAAAAGATCTGTATATTGAAAATTATAAGACACTGATGAAAGAAATTGAAGAAAACAAGTAAATGGAAAGATAGCCTATGTTCTTGATTTGGAAGAATTAATATCGTTAAAATGTCCATACTACCTAAAGCCATCTATAGATGCAATGCAATCTCTATCAAAATTCCAGTGACATTTTTCACAGAAATAGAACAAGCAATCCTTAAATTTGTATGGAACCACAAAAGACTCCAAATGGCCAAAGCAATCCTGAGAAAGAATAAAGTGGGAGGCATCACACTTCTTGATTTCAGACATTATTACAGTCATAGGAATCAAAACAGCATGGTATTGTCATCTGTCATAAAAACAAACACATAGACCCAGAAATAAACTCTACATATATGGTCAACTAATATTTGACAAGGAAGCCAAGAATACTCAGTGGGGGAAGGAATCTCTTTAATAGTGCTGGGAAAACTTGATATTCGCATGCCAAAGAATGAAACTGGACCCCCATCTTTTACCACTCTCCCAAATTCACTCAAAATGGATTAAAATCCTAAATGTAAGATACAAAACAGTAAAACTAGTGGAAGAAAAGCATAAGGAAAAACTTCCTTGTCATTGGTTTTGGCAATGATTGTTGGGTGTGAACAAAGTATAAGCAGCAAAGGCACAAATAAATAAGTACTATATCAAACTAAAAGCTTTTTCATAGCAAAGGAAATACTCAGATAAATGAAAAGGCAACCCATAGAATGGGAGAAAACATTCACACACCATCTATCTGATAAGGGGATAATATCCAAAATATGTAAACAACCACTACAACTCAATAGCAACAGTACAAAAACAATCTGTTTAAAAAATGAACAGAAGAACTGAAAAGACATTATTCCAAAGAAGACATACAGATGGCCAACAGGTACATGAAAAGATGCCCAATCTCACTAATCATTAGGAAAATGCAAATCTAAACCTCCAGGAGATATCAACTCCCACCTGTTAGAATGGCTATCATCAAAAAGACAAGAGATGTCAAGTTTTGGTGAGGGTGTAGAGAAAAGTTTACTCTCATGCACTGTTGGTGGGAATGTAAACTGATACAGCCACTGTGGAAAACAGCATGAAGGTTCTGCAAAAAAATAAAAATAGAACTACCATATGATCCAGCAATTCCACTTCTGAGTGTATATCTGAAGGAAATAAAATCAATATCCTGAAGAGATAAATGCATCCTCATGTTCACTGCAACATTATTTACAATAGCCAAGACATGGAACCGTCCTAAGTGTCCATTGATGGATGAAAAGATAAAGAAAATGCTACACACACACACACACACACACACACACATACTCTCTCTCTCTCTCTCTCTCTCTCTCTCTCTAACATTATTCAGCCATGAGAGGAAGGAAATCCTTTTGCAGCAACATGGATAGAGGATGTTATGCTAAGTGAAATAAGTCAGTCAAAGAAAGACAACTACTATATGGTATCACTTACATGTGGAATTTAAAAAAGCCAAACTCATAGAAATAGTAGAATGGTGGTTGGGAGAGGTTTAGGCAGGTGGGAGGAAGGGGGAGATGCTGGTCAAATGGTATAAACTTCCAGCTATAAGATGAATAGGTTTTGAGGATCTAATATACAGCATGGTGACTATAATTAGATACCATATTATATACTTGAAAGTTAGGAGAGTAGATCTTAAATGTTATCGCTATAAAAAAAGGATCATTATGTGAGGTGATGGATGTGTTAACTAACCTTATTGTGGTAATTATTTAGCAACATGTATGTGTATCAGATCATTATATTGTACACCTTAAATTTACATATGTTATATGTCAGTAATATCTCAATAAAGCTGGAAAAATACCTTTCAGATGAATCAGACTTTAATGTAAAAGATAAAACCATGAAAGTCACAGAAGAAAATATGAAAGGAAACTTCCTGGGAGATAGGGAGTGTGTCACTGTGTATTCACAGTGTAGTCACTGTAGACTCTTTTGCACTTTATGAATGTTGTACTAGGTACATATATTACCTAGTCAAATATTTTTTAATAAAATGAAATAATTAAATAAGATATTGTCTCTGCCTGAATATTTGAGTCTAATTTGTACCCCAAAAGCTGAGTATTAACTCATTTCTTTCAAGCTTCACTTCTGCTGTGACAACACAAACCTGAAGGCAGTTTGTTCTTTGATCTCGCTGCTGCTCTCTGAATGGGGAAATGGGAGAGAGATTGTAGGGCAAGACGAAATACTGGAAGTGAGAAATAAAACATCAGATAATATTTCAAAATATTTATTTGGACTCCCTTCTCTCCTCACTATCTCATCTTCCAGTGAGGATAATTTCTATGCTTTAAAATCTAGTATTTCAAGAGAATGACTACAATTTTGGGGTTTCCTGATCAGTGAGTAACTTATAAATTACTGATCTGGGTAATTTACAAATATAAGAATCTTGGTAGAAACTCGCTTGTTTTGTTTATTTCGTTCTTCCCATTTCAGACTGTAGCTGACTAAAACTGTTATCACAGTGCATGCATCATTAACACAAGTAGATAATACTCAACAGTTTAAACTCTGAAAAAGTTGATAGAACTTAGAGCAGAAGGGATCTCCAGTTTTTATTCTAGATTGGTTAATTATTACTTTACATTTTTAAGGAGTTTGCTTTTGTTAATAACACAGAGGTGAAGTGGTCCCACAAATTCCAAGCAGATAATTACAGGTTATGGAAAATGTCCAAAGCAGAGGAAAGCCAGAAGAGAGTTTAATTACTGATGAACCAGAAGGAGTAAGAATTACAAGTTTTTCTAATGCCCAGAATAGCACCTGAGAAAAACTACCAAACACTGCTGAGAGAAATTTTAGAATTTAGGATTTAGGATTTAAATAAATGGAGAGAGATGGCATGTTCATGGATTGGAAGATGCAGCATAATTAAGATGTCAATGAACCCCAAGCTGATTTATAGATTTAGTAAAATCCCAGTAAAATATCTGAGTGGGAAATTTAAAAATTAGAAATTGACAAGCTGATCCTAAAATTTATATGGACATGTAACAACTTAAAAGAGCCAAAACAATTTTGAGGAAGCAAAACTGGATAGCTTTTGAGTGAGAAAAAGAACAAAGTTAGAGAACTCATTATAACTGATTTCAAGATTTATTATAAAATATTTATAAAATAAATAATAATTTATCATAATTAAGATAGTGTAACTGATATAAGGATAGACTTATAAACCAGAGTCCAGAAATGGCTCTATTCATATATGGTCAAGTGATTTTTGACAAATGTGCTAATATAATTCAATGGAGGGAAGAAAAGATGTTTTTTCAACAAATGCTGAAGCTTTTGGATATCCATATGCAAAAATAGTAACTTCCATCCTTACCTCACACCATATAAAATTTTTAACAAAAGTTAGATGATAGGCCTAAGTGTAAGAACAAAAACTATAAAACTTCGATAACGTAGGAAATATGTATAATCTTTCCCCATTAGTCAAAGATTGCTAAGGCAAGATGCAAAAAGCATGAAGAAAAAAACTGATAAATTGGAATTCATTACAATTAAACATACACCTATTAGATAAGTTATTTTCTCTCCTATTCCTGGCTATGTTAACAGTGGAGCTGCAAACTGTATTTCTTTGCCAGTTAATGTAATGCTAGGCTTTGTCAGTAGAGGGCACTGGAGCAACATTGCAAAATGATAGTGATAGGAATTTTTGTGGTGATGGAAATGCCATGCACTAATATGGTAGCCACTTGCCACATGTAGTTATTTAAATTAAGATTAATTAAAATTAAATAAAGTTACTAATTCTGTTAACTCAGTCTCTAAGCCACATTTTAATGGCTTCCATATTGGTCAGGACAGATACAGAACATTTCTATCATGGCCAAAAGTTCTACTAGACAGCACTGCTCCATAGTCCTGATTCTGTTGAAGGGCACAGGGCTGTATACATTTGTCAAAAGTCATCAAATTGTATACCCAAAGTTAGTGGATTTTGTTACATGTAAATTACACTTCAATAAAAATTTAGCAAAGTGCTATTACTTTTTGATTAAAAAGGTGTTAATGAACTAGTCTAGGGTTTTAGTGATTTTTATCACTGAAATTGCACATTAAATAAAAGAAAAATATTGTGAACATCAATATTGCCCTGCCCCCCTCATTTTTTTTTTTTTATTTTTGAGCCAGGGGCAAGCCATGCTGTAGTGTTTATAGTCTTGTGTGTAACATTAATATGAATTTCCATTTTTTTAAACCAGGTTTTTTACCACCTATTTAGCTTTAGAAAATTAAAAATGCATCCTTTGAAGATTTAAACGATTTTGTGGCCATTTTTAAAATGCTATTCACGAAGCTTAATATCCTAAGAGAACTGCCAAGCATTTAAAAGCATTTTCTAAGGTGGTTTAAACAGTTATTAAAAATTATCTTGAATCATTCTGTTGTGCGCCTGAAACTAATATAATGCTATATGTCAATTACGCCTCAATAATATGTATATTTAAAAAATTATTAGATGCATGAAATAAAATCTTCATATCTAGTTCAACTCTCAGATGCTAGACGATTGCCTTTCCTAGAAAAATGAATAGCTTTTGAGTGAGAAAAACCTTGGAAATTACACCATGGTGGGAGAGTAGGGGGGCATGTAGAGACCATGCCTATTTTGTTCAAGAGTTGCCTTCTTGAGCCCCTGAATAGTACTTCATACTCAGTAAATTTCGGTTGAATAACTGAGTGAATGAATGGATTCAGGTATTGGAGGAAGTCTGTAATTGGTTTTGGGTTTTGAAACATGGTATAAATCACCAGTAAAGAACGGAAGAGAACTGGAGAAATACATAGCTGTAATTTATTTTTTACTGAGACATCTCTCCCAAAATTTTTTTTTGACTGAGCACCCGGGCCAATTTCTTAATTTCAAACTGAATTTACTTACATATTCTAGGCATTTTAAATTAGCAAATATTGAGCTTTTGTGTGCCATTTGGTTTAAGCATTTGAAACAGATGATTTGAACCACAGCCCTGGGGACTTATATCCAGCTACCTCCAAACTGCTCCCCCTTGATGTCCTCCAGACACCGCAACATCAATGTGCTTAAATCCAAATGCTTCATCTGTCCCTAACTCTCCTCTCATGGTCTGCTTTTTGCATCTTAGTAACAAGAACAATCTTAGCCACTTATCCCAGCCAGAAACCAGGGAATTGCTAGATTCTTCTCCTCTTTCTTTCCCACCTTCTAGAGGCAATCAATTGCCTAACCTTTGGGAATTGCAAAAGCATTTTACACTGAACTACCTCTAGTCGTGTCCAGAAGTATCACAGGGTTGGGGGGTGGGTGGGTATGAAGGCTGGAAGAACAGACTGGAAACTTGGTAGGTAGGGAAGTATTGGTTCCTTTGGGGCATATTCTCGGAAAAGGACCCCAATTTTTTCACAATAATTGTTATGATTAGGATAAAGATTCTTAAAGGAAACAACATGAAGTTGAGACTCTGATATTATAGAGAAAGTAGTTGGAGCAATGGTACCGTTTTTATTTATTTTTCCTAAGCAGTCAAGGACAGAGACACAGATGCATTCTCTGTTAGAATTCTTTGTCTCTACTCCTACTTTTTATTTCATTTCTTTTCCCATTTTGATGACACAGTCATCAACTAAAATTTTTATTCTCTACTTAAAAACTTTTACCACTTGACATCCAGTAGAATGGCTAGAATCAAAAATACTGATAATAAAAGGTGCTGATGAAGATGTGAAAAAGTTGAAACCCTCATACACTGCCAGTTATAAAATGATGTGTCCACTTTGGAAAATATTCTAGCAGCTCCTTGAATGATTAAAAATAGAGTTACCATATGATCCAGCAATTCCATGCCTAGGTGTATGCTCAAGAGAAATGAAAACGTATGTCCACAAAGACACTTGTACGGAAATGTTTATGGCAGCATTATTCAGAAGAGCCAAACGGTGGAAACAACCCAAATGCCCATGAATGGATGAATAAATAAACAAAATGTGGTATATCCACACAATAGAATATTATTTGGGCATAAAAATTAATGAGATACTGATATGTGCTACAACATGGATGAACCTTGAAAACGTACTAAATCAAGGAAACCAGTCCCAAATGACCACATATGATATGATTCCATTTCCTGTAAAGTTTCCAGAATAGGCAAATTTATAGAGAAAGAAAGTAGACTAACAATTGCTTAGGGCTTTTGGAGGACATAGGGTTATGGGGGTTGATGGCTACAGAGTATAGAATTTCTGAGGTGATGAAAATGTTCTAAAATTGTGGTGATAGTTGCAAATACCTATAATACACTAAAACCAATGAACTGTACACTTCAAATGGGTGAATCATACTGAATTTGAATTATATATCAATAAAGCTGTTAAAACAAAAATTAAAAAAAAAAAACAACCCTTTACTGTTCTACACAATAAAGCCCAAGCAAATTTCACCCCATTCTGCACTTTCTACAGTTCTGGCTTCATCACTGGCTCCACAAATTATGTAATTATTCCTGACTCGATGTTTCATCCACATACTGTCCTTGGATATTCCAGACTGCTCTGTGGGTCCAAGTAGCTCTTGCTCATGCTGCTTGCTTTGCTTGGAATGTCTTTCCCAATGGTGACTTCCTTTCAAGATCTGTCAGGCAAACACTTCCAAGTCTATTCATTGGTCACCTCCATTTTGAAACCCTTACTCAAACTCCCCAGGCTGAATTGGCCACTCCCTCTTTTGTACTCTGGTTCTACACCTTGTATGAACTTTTCATCATAGCATCTCTGGTGCTTGTATGCTTGCATGTTTCTTTCTCCCTTTTTAGGCTGTGAGCTTTTCAGTGGCAAGGATGTCACTGTGTTCTTTTTCTCCTCCCTCCTTGACTCAGTGGAGTTGCACACACCGGCTAGCCCTTACCTACCACATACTGAAATCAGAGCTTAGGACAGAGACCAGACAATCCTATCTTGGTTTTACTCACATCCTGCCCCTACTGCTTTGTGGTCCTATGCCCTGTGATGGCTGGAGAGCCTCTTTCCAGATTATCTGTCCAAATACTGAACCTGAATCTTGAACTCTGATCCACACCACCAAACTTTTGACTATGCTGTGCATACCTCCTGGCCCCTGGTGGGCTTGTATCTCTGGACATTGCAGCCTCTGTACTGGACTGTGAACCTTGCCAAGTCTCTCCAGTTTAACTAGATAGCTTACATTCTCAACTCTGCTTCATTCTGAGATTGATGGAATCAAGAACTCTAAACCTGTGCCATGCCCGATCTGTCCCAACCCAGCTCCTGGTTCTGCTTTTCCTGATCAGCCTTATCCCATGTTAGCTATGTCTTGGCATGTTTTCCTCCAATCCTAACACCACCCTCTCCTATCAGCAGTTTTCTCTGACCCTTTCTCTTTCTCTGCATGCCCAAAACTTCCCATGCATACATCAGTTGTATATGGTTGCACCTAACAGACCACCCTGCAATCGTTTCTCTCTGAATGTCTTTCTTTTCCACTAGACCTCTAGGGTAGAGCTGGTCTACACTTTTTTTCTACTTTGACCTATGAAGATGAATTTCGTTTGCTAACACATTCCCATGGATTTATCCACATGAGGGGCCACAGCAAAGACAAGGTAGGATGTGGATTATTTGCAGTTTGTGAATCATAACTCTACCCCTTTTATTCCTACTCAGGAATGCACATTACGATGCCAGTAAATGAGTACTAATTTACTATAAGGACAACTGAATCCATTCTAATTTTTTGAGGTAAATATTTCACCAACTTCAGCACTTTGTTATTCAGAACACATTACTAGTGCTAGCCCTCCAAGGGGGTTGCACTACACCAGTGTGTTCCAAGGCCCTCTATTTAGGATCTTGAATCCTTGAGAGCAGGAACTTTGTAACATTTGTGTCTGTAAATCCAGCGTCTAGCATACTTTCTGACAATAGCAAGTGCTCAGTGTATGTTTAATTTGTGACTGATGAACTATAAGATGAAATTAATTTAATTTACATTTATTATTTTTTAAGATAAAATTAATTTAAAAAATTCCCTGTGTTTTCATAAAAACAAACAGGAGACTGAAGCTGACCATCTCCAGATATTTCCAACTGTCTAAAGGCAGCTTCTAAGGCCAAAGTTTTTTAGAATTGGGTATTCTTTCACAGTCTGGCCATGATAGAGATTGCTGTTCAGAAAAAATAATACACAAAGTTGGTCCACTCTCCTGGATTGTTACTTTTACACACTGGTGAGTTGTTTCTAGTCTGTTATTGTGGATATCTTTTGAGTATTCACGTGAAACCCACTAGGTGAATCCATAAATCTATACCATAGTCTTTTAGTCAAATGCTCACAAAACAGTACTTTTAGGGCATTATTACTCCATGGATCCCACAGTTGTAAGTAGCACAGTGGAAATAGTTTCTTTCTTAGAGAACATGATTCTGATACAGTGCTCACTATCTAATGTGTGACTTTAGCCTGGTCAACTCTACTTTGCTGAGCCTTTAAAATGGGAATGAATGAATAATTTCTAATCTCCTCATTGGCTCTACGATTCTTTTTTTTAAAAATTCTTGATTCTAACAAATACCAGAAAAATTTAGAAAGGATGTGGACAGATTGTCTTCTTATAAAATGAAAATAGGGTATTGTAAAGGTTGGTCAAAATCTTTATGTGCCCTTCCAGGGAGGAAAGCTTGGTGCCTCAGTCCCCATGTCATAGGAGATACTGGGCTTCTTTGCCAATTCCTATACAAAATGGGTACCTAGCCTGAGGAGGAGAAACAAGGATTCCAGGTTTGCTGAATGGCTGGTACATACGGATTGTGTCTTGGGGTAGTTCCATCACTAGATCCAGACAGGGTACTGCAGGGCAGTACAGTGGGGTTTGGATTAGATGATAGTTTAGATAGAGCAGTCCTTCTTTTAGCATTTGGAATCCATGAGCCTGCAGGTATCCTTACCAGTCTGTGTGATCTGTAAGAGGCAAACTGCCTAACTTGCAAGAATGATATGATGGGATCCAGAGCCCAATGGAAAGATTAGCCTCTGCAGAGCAGAATGATACATTTTCCATTGTAATGGGAGGAAAGATGGAGAAACAGGTATTGACACAGGTAGGGTTTATATATGGAAGGGAGGATGTGGGGGAGTTCCTACCTAATGATGTCTAGTTTTTTAGAAAGTAGAAGTCAGGATCATCAGCAGAGAGTGAAAAGGAAATGGGTATTTAGAAGGTTTTGGTGAGGGGAGGAAGTTTGAAATAATTGTCTTAGAGAGTGGGAAAGTGAGCTTCCCAGGGAAACATAGTAGCATTCCAGGAAGTGTTATATACCCATTTAAGATTTGTATTTGATGATTTTCTCTAACATCATTCAAGGCACAGGAAAAGTGGATATTCATGTTCAGCCGGGGTTTTGTTAGCATAGTACACTTGAAGGAGAGTGTGTCAAGGGATTGATAGTGCTAATGGACCATAGCATCTAAGGTTGGATAAAAGGTAATTGAAGATAGGAGATGGGTATTTCAGCAAAAGATAAAAGGTCACAATTAAAAATTGTAGCAGTGGAAGAGCTTGTTAATAGAATAAGTAAGCTCAATGAGAAAAAGGTAGTGGCCAGAAATTGGATGTTTGAAACTGAGATTATGGAAGAGATAATTCCCACAATATGGTTATGGGAACGGCTGGCTGAGGTGGTATGGAAGAAAAAGTCCCTGTAGTAGAGGCAGTTAAGAAATTAACTGAGACACAGAGTTGTATGATGGGTCACCCAGGTGGATGTTATCATCACTAAGAATGATGACAAAAGTAGGGGTGATAAAAAAAGACTCTCATCTAGGATCCAGGATTGAATCTTGTCAAAAACAGAGGGGAACAACTTGGAGTTAAGATGATAGCATTGAGCAGGTAGAGTGGTGAGTATAGCTGGCTGGCATGAGCTTCAAAGCAATAGGAGGAAGGGGGAAATCATTTGAGGTTGCGGTGGAAAGCATGGAGGACAATCTACCTTCTAACTCTTTAATGTGGACACGTGAGAGAAGAACAGCCTCTACTTGAGAAGATTTCCAGGGAAGCAATGCCCTTAGATGACAGCCTGGTTTCATTTAGGGCAAAGAGTAGATGGGTATGTTCAGAGAAGATATTGAAGGTACAGTGTTCACTGCTTAGGAATTTTAGAAAATTCAAGAGGAGGTTGTGGAAGGGAAGGTAGGGAGGAGTGCTGGGTCACATCTAAGGATGTGCCCCTGGAGTGGGGAAAAGCAATGACCATGGAAGAGCTTCAGACTTCTAAAAGGGGAGGGATAGAATCACTAATATGAAGTCTCCACCCTGAGAGGGCCAAGAAGGTCTGAAAACACTTATCTTTGTGATGAGATAACTCAGGCGCCTTGCTATTCTACGCATTAAAATTGTGAAGGCTTTTAGGTAAGAATAGGAGTAAAGCAAGCCTCCGGGGCATGCACTTAATTTCAAGTTATAATTAGGAACTTGTGGGTCAGGTAAAACTTGTTTAATAAATATGCTGGTAGAAACATTTAGAACTCAGAAAAGAAGGGCTTGGCATTTAGAGACTATCTAATGATGCACATCGACTGGTTGAAAAGTGAAAAATCATGTTTCTGCCCCCATCATAAGTTCTTCCCTTGGCCCAGTTTTTGTGGAGAGAGAATCCGTAACTTTCATTAAATTCTCAAAGTGGTCTTTGACCCCAAAGGATTTCCAATCACTAGTCTACATGATCAATCAAATATTGGGCAAGTTTCTTTTTTTCATTAATTGAAATTAGACTGGATTAGACCAAGTTTTTTTTTGCCATCACTTGGACACAACCTTAATCTTTAGCTTACATAATTGACTTCTCTGTGAACTCTTGTTACAATGTAGCGAGAAATACTATACAGAGGAGTAATTTCCCATCATTACTAAGAGAGTTTTTACAGTGGATTGCACGTCATAAATCTGTGAGTAAATAAACAAAGAGAAATGGTAAACAGACAAGGGCATGTTGTCCCTGTGAATATACTTGACTGTGTAATAAAAAAGTCCCTATAAACTACTCGGGATGTACAGTCATGGTTTGAATAGTACTCTACACAAAAACAAACACCTCATTAACAGACTTCATTGGATGGTGATAATTCTGACCTGCAGAATGGAGTAGGGGGATAACTCTGCATTTAAGAAAATGTGTTTGATATGAATATTAATCATGTAAACAAAGAAAATGGGTAGCTTATTTCAATGAAGTCCCTTAGTCCAATAAGCTATTTTCAAAAGCCTATTTATAAACCATGTTTATAGTATTTGAATAGTACCAATGAATATGTAAATGACAAACGATTAATTATTTACTAAAGAACTCATGAACGTTTCTTCAGTCCCACAGCTCCGTTTCACTCCCCTGCCAATCAGCAGTGAGATTATAGGTCTGTGTGCTGTGAACCCCAGACTTGCTCTCCTTCCGGGTAGTGTGAATTTATTACATGTAATCCAATTTTAAGTTTTTCCTTCCTTTAAGATCCATAAATATAAAAATAGTTTGGAGTCCTATTGTAAGAGACTGTTTTGACACAGATATTCAGGCTTATGAGTTGTGGAAACCAATAGTTTCTTTTGACTTGTGGTAATTTCCGATGACTTGAAATGATTAAATGATAGTTGGAGAAGTTGAAGTTTTTAATTCAGGTTTCATTTTCCTATTCTTACAACAGTAGAAAGTAAATCAAATTATATAATGTTAGGAGTTAAAATAACAAAATTTAAAATCCAAATGTGAAACTACCATCTATAAATTGAGCTAGATTGTGAATCTCAGGATGGCAGGGACCATATCTGTGTTTTATCCCCAACACCTAGCAGAGGGCCTGGCTCATTGTGAGTGTTCAACAAATATTTTCTTTAATGAGTGGATAAAATATGAGAAATAATTGACATTTTTTTTAAAAGATTTTATTTATTTATTTGACAGAGACAGAGATAGTGAGAGCAGGAACACAAGCAGGGGGAGTGGGAGAGGGAGAAGCAGCTTCCCACTGAGCAGGGAGCCCGATGTGGGGCTCGATCCCATGACCCCGGGATCATGACCTGAGCTGAAGGCAGATGCTTAATGACTTAGCCACCCAGGCGCCCCTGACATATTTTTGATGAATAGAAAACATTGACACTTCGGAGAGAGGTTGTATTACAAGTCATTTTCTGTGGCTCAAGTTGATTAAAGATGCATATTTAAATTAACTTGATATATAGAATTAAGAGCTTTTCTATTGGTATACATTTTCTGGCTCAACTGTATATGATCAGCAAACATTTACTTACTTACATATGAATGTAGAACTACCAAACAGTCAAGCAAATCATGGTGTACCAACTAGATTTTATATCCAAAAAATCTTGTAAGATGGAAATAATCTATTACAAGTTTATTTCAAGGAAGACTAGGGGGAAATGTATTTAGGTTATACTTACTAGGAATGAAAATCTTAAATATATGTTTTCTTATTTGGGCTAATTAAGTCTGCAACTTGGAACCACAGGCAATTGCTTAAAGACCAAGTTTTCTTATAGAATTAAGAGATGCAGGCAGAATTTACAGCTTGCCATCTTATCCAACGTTGGTAGAGTCTACATTCCCATTACTTTCTGTCTTTGTTTGTATGGGTTACATTAACAAAAATGTATTTGGAAAATGTCCATGATAGGTGTTTAATAAATATTAAGTAAACAGATGAAAAAATAATAAAAAATGATTTTTTAAAAAGATTTTATTTTTAAGTCATCTCTACACCCAACCTGGGACTTGCACTCACAAGTCCTGAGATAAAGGGCCGCATGCTCTATAGACAGAGTCAGCCAGGCACCCCGATAAAAATTACTTTTGCTGTTTTTGTACTTGAATGTTCTGGTTCATTCATTTAGTAAATATTTATTGAGCATGTATTCCATGCTGGGCACTGTCCGAGGACTGAGATCAAGTTCCTACCCTTGTGGTACTGATATCCTAGAGCTCCAGGCTAGCCTTGATAGAGTGCTTAGTTGCTGCTAGGCAGAGTTCTAGTACATCACACACATATTCACTGTTGGATCTTCACGAGAGCTCTATTCAGTAAGTGCTTTTATTATCCATCCTTATTTTACTGATAAGGAATCGAAGGCTCAAAGAGGTTAAGAAACTTACCTGTAGTCACACAGTTAACGATAGTTGAGGATTTTAAACCTAGGAGTACAGCTCCAGAGCTGTCTCTGTGATGCGTTCATGATTATGGGAGAAAATGAAATAGGAGTGAGGTTTGGCAATGAGGCTCTAAGTGGGCAGCTATTTTGCTAAGGGGTAAACGTTTTATAGTAACTTAATGTCCATTGTCAGTCAAAGATCATTTCACATGTATTGCTTGAATAATTGAGTGACTCCTCCTAGAATTGGGTAAAAGATTTGGTACTAGAAGGCAAGATTCTTGGACAAAGTTTTCTCTTTATAGACCACTGTGACAATTCTCACTGTCGTGATTATAAATTTTTTAAACAAGAAATGTGATAATATATCCCGTTGATACATTTTTTTCACATTTTAATTCTAAACATTTGAAAGAGAGGAGGTCCCAATAAAGAGTCAATAGAATGATCTAATGCCACCTTAGGCATTCCTGAGGAGTAATAGTGGGAGAAGAAATTTTCAGATATCATATTTTCAAAGGAGTTCCATTAAATCCATTTACTGTAATACAGAGAAGGCTGCTTTTGGTGATTTGTTTCACACTCTGACCTGAACCAGAGATTGCTTATTCCTACGGTCTATAAATACATACAGTTTCAGAGCTGTAGTAAGACGCTGACTCTGACCAGAGAAAGGCAGGGCAGAGCTGGATTATGGGGCTGATGTCTAGGCAGCCAGTCTGAACAGATTAGGAGACAAGAGGGGACTGATACTAGTTTGAAAACGTAGACTGAAGCCTCAAAAGACTTGAAAAGAGATGTGCAAAAGAGAATAAAGAAAGGCGCTGAAGAATACATATGAATTAGAAGGTGGTGAGCTAATGTTACTAGGTTGAAAGGAGGGACAGCATCCTCAGATAGGCTTTTCTAGCTCTGAGACTCCAGAGCACTCCCTGGGGAGCAATCTACTCCTGACGCAGGAAGCTTGGTGTCCCATTTGCATCCTCCCTCAACAGCAGAAGGGAAGGACTGGCGGGCCTCTCTCACTCGACAAGCAGCTGGGACCGAGCTGGCAACCAGGGGCAGGAGGGCTCAAAAATGACTTGCCCAAGCCCATTCCAAACTGTATTTTTCTTTAGTGTTTGGAATAGAACTCAAAGTCCTTACGCTTATGCATTATGTAGCCTTCAGTAGATTTTCAAATGCGTGCCTTTAAAGTATGGGTCCTTTCCCCTGCGTGCTTTTCCATGATTGAGCCTATTTAAGAGAACAACTGAAACTTTAAATCTCCTTCTTCCATTGTCAGTAAAAGCAGCAGAAATGACGATAAAAAAGTCTTGGCTTCTGTGACTGAATCCATGACCAGTCCTTTCACATTCAAGGAAGCTCACGTGACCGTAAGCAGTGGTCTGCAAGTACCATTATCACTAAAAGCCAGCCAGCAATTTTGTTACAGAATCTTCTGAGGCAGCTTGTAATTTGGCTGTTTAATTAAACCTCACCAGCCCAGATTGCAGAGGGAAAGCACTGGGAATTTTCCACTGAACTGTCACTCTAAAACTGTGTTCTACTATGGATTTGATGTCAGAAATCATAACAATATTTAATGCCAGATAATTGGCCTAACAATGATCTTGAGTGACAGCTTGCATACTTGGGAAGTTAAATTAAAATTGATGTGCTTATTTGTCTCTCAAACTGTCAATTCTGTACGTGCACCTTTTGCTTTTCCAGCACTGCTACGTCGTGGGGCAGTTGGCTGCAATCACTAGATAAGTCTGTGCCTTGAATTAGCAACAGAGTGGATTTGATTCCATTTCTTTCTTTCCTCCTCCTCCTTCCTTTTTTAACCTTAAATGAGCATAATGAGAATAATGCTAATGGTAAGTTTACCAAACTGAGGCTGTAAAAAGTTAAATGTTTAGATGAATATCTTCTTGGTTTAATTCATCTGTCCAGGGAGTTTAGGATGCATCAAGTAGCTCATAATGGCAGTGGCTACCGTTATTGGGTGTTTACTCTGTGCTGGGTACTAGGTTCAAACTCTACCATTCCCTCATTTAAAACTTCAAGCCTCTCCACAGCGGAAGGTAATAGCACCACCTCATAGATGAGGAAACATGCCAAGTCCCACAGCCAGTGAACGGGGGCTCTGTGATGGCAGCGCAGGTCTGCCTACCTCGGGAGCCCATGCTGCCAACTATGATTATATCATCATGCTTTCCGCCACAAACGACACCCTTCTCTGCCAAAAACCAAATTCTTTTCTAAAAAAATTTAATTCGGCTGCTTTTACCTTAAGGACTTAATATAATTTTACGACAGTTAACATTATTATTTTTATTTCACTTCTATACTGTGGCTAGATGAGAGAGAGAAGTTGAGGTGAGGGAAAGGGGAAATGGGAAGGAGAAATGAAAAGGAAGCCCTGGGAAGTTGAGGGGAAAGGAAGATCAATGGGAATGAGGAGAGGGAGGCATGGAAACAATTCCTAGAAACAGTGGGGAGAGGTCCTAGGAAGGCTCTTGTACCCTTTTTGGCCATTGCCCCTGGGAACTTTCTCCTATGTCTTTTTATCCAGGTCTTTCTTTTAACGTAGTCAATTTCTTCCATCTATTGGCTTTATCCTTTTTGCTCTCAAAAATACACAGCTCTCTTTTAACATGAAAAACCTTCCCTCGGTCTTAAGCCCTTTTGATCACTGGTTGAACTAGTGATTAACTTGAGGCACGAGGTCTGGACTTCCATTTGCCAGGCATTAGCTTCTAGATCCTAGGGGTGCAGAGTAGCACAAGATAGAGGTCCTTCCTTTTCATAAGTAAACAAACTTTCTGAATGACTGGAAATTCATCATGAGCTAATCAGGAGTAGGTAGATGTCAAAGACCATATTTTATTATGATAATTGAATCAATTAAGAATAAAGTTCTGCCAAATCAGCTTATAGTGTCCTGTAGATAAATCAGTCACCACAGTGATTGTTTTCCTTCTTTTCACCCACTTACTTCTTCTTTCTGTGGGCTTGATCACTATCTTCATTTCCTTTCTGTCCACTCACTGTGATAGTTTGGTACACACATGTCCCCCTACCAAGCTGCACTTGAATGTCACTAATTACTTCCTTATTGAAAAATAATGTTTCTTTTACTCTCATGCTTTCTCTTCTTTCTATTGTACGCATTGTATTTATATATTGGATGGTCTCCTTCATCTCTTCACTCTACCCTCAAATTATTTCTTTCTCAAACTATAGCTTAAATATTCATTCCATTCTAGAGAAGCTTTATCTTAAACTTGGTTAGAAAAATCTTATTGGGGCACCTGGGTGGCTCAGTTGGTTGAGCGACTGCCATGGTCAGTGACAGCTCAGGTCATGATCCCGGAGTCCCAGGATGGAGTCCCACATCAGGCACCCAGCTCAGCGGGGCATCTGCTTCTCCCTCTGACCCTCTCCCCTCTCATGTTCTCTCTCACTCTCTCTCTCAAATAAATAAATAAAATCTTTAAAAAAAAAAAAAAGCCTTATCTTGAACTTGTGAGGTTGGCTTGCTAAATTTAGGGTAAGCTACTTAATGGGAAATTGAGATTCTATTTATGCTAAGCGGTATCTTCAGGTCATAAATTTCATTCTTTAACATCTGGAATATATACCTTCCGGTGATGAAAGGAGATAGTGTCTTTATTGTGTGCAACTTGGGGGGAGGCAATTATTTTATTTTTGATGCACATAGATCAGAAGGAGATACTGATTTTGCAAATCTAATTTTTTGATATTCAGTGATTTAAGTCTTTTGGCTCTCTGGGTATAAAATGAATGTGTGTGTGTGTGTGTGTGTGTGTGTGTGTGTGTGTGTGTAGAGGGGACCCAACTTTGATAGAAGTAATCTAAGTTGAATTCTAACTGTCCAATCTACCTTCTCTTATGTTAGAGGGAAGACCACCACACTCCCTGGATCTTACTATAAGAATCTTTCTTCAACAACAATGTCCTCACCATAATGGCACAAAGTATCTGCTTAAATATTATTCATGTATTTCTGAACTCTATTTTGTATGTAGTCATCATGGAGTTACTTATTTTGGGAATTGAGTATCCTATAAAATTGATTATCAACTTTATTATAGAGATACTTTCTCTTTGCCCTCCTCTGTTTAGAATGACAAAATTTAGCTGTTTAAAAAAAAGTATTATTCTGCATGTTTTGTTTACTGACATAGTAAAGAGATTTGGGTTGTGTCCATATAAAGAAGAACTGAGTGGTTGAGAAGAAGGAAAACAGTTACTATCATCATGAATCTATCTATATGACACCAAAAAGCTGGTTTGGCAGACTTCTATTCCTAATTGATTCGATTATTATTATAAAATATGGTCTTAGATATCTACCAGCTCATGATTAATTTCTGATTCATAATCCTGCCTTTCTGATTAGAAAATTTCTAATAGGATTGAAACCTTGAAAAATGAGTCTTGGCTAATTTGAAGAACCTGGAGCCCAAATGAAGGAAACAGAGCCAACTTATATAATGAGACTAATTCATTCAACTTTAAAAGACTATATAACATTTGGGTTCTTGAATTTTTTAAAAATTTTATTTATTTAATTTTATTTTTAAAATTTTTTTTAAAAAGATTTTATTTATTTATTTGACAGAGAGACACAGCGAGAGAGGGAACACAAGCAGGGGGAGTGGGAGAGAGAGAAGCAGGCTTCCCATGGAGGAGGGAGCCTGATGCGGGGCTCGATCCCAGGACCCTGGGATCATGACCTGAGCCAAAGGCAGACACCTAATGACTGAGCCACCCAGGTATCCCTTATTTATTTATTTTAAAGTAATCTCTACACCCAACATGGGGCTTGAACTTGTGACCTCAAAATCAAGAGACTCATGCTCTTTCAACTGAGCCAGCCAGGTGTCCCTGGGCTCTTGAATTCTTAAGAATATTAGACTTGGTAGAAAATATCCACATGTACATTCATTTTATATATTATTATTCCATTAGAGTGGGTGAGGTCTTAGTTTTAATAGTCATGGATAAAGAATGAGAAAAGAACACATGTGAACTATAATTTCTATGTAACTGTTAATAACAGTAGTTATTATTTTAATCACCTCCAAAAGTCAGGCTAACTCTCTATTGTCAACATAAGAAGCATGCAGTCTATGGCGGGTTGTATCAGTCAGGATTCAGACAGGAAATAAATGGCTTACTTAAAAGAGTAATGGAGAAGAGATGAATGAAAGGACTATTTACAAAGTTGTAGGCAAGGTCAAAGGAATGAAGGACTTCAGCAAGGAATGAACCAGCAGGAAGGAAGCACTACCGGGCTAGCAATAGTAGGGAACCACTATCATCCTAGGCCTAAAACAGCAAGACAAGAGAGCAATTACCAGAACCCCAGAGAGAGAAAGTAGCTATAGGAGAGTCTGTCTGACAGGTGTTGAGGCCTTTAGCAGAGGGAAAGAGTTAAACCATGGCCAAAAAAATAAATACCTCGTCTCACTCTCCTCTCCCTCACTTGGATGTTCTACTAGTGCCTTCCATTGGCTGAAACCAACTGGAAGCCAGAAGAAGATAATACAGCCCATTGATGCAATTCATGTAAGCCAGTCACCAGAATAGAGAGCAAGGAAGAGAAGTTTGGAAAGTAAATTTGTTCTGGAAAAGCAAGTGACATATTTCCAGCTTAAGGGCTAAGCTTGATCTCTTGCCTACCTCAGTTCACTTGGGGTCTTCTCTTTTATTGGTCTAGATATTAACATCACTCCCTCTCTTGAATGACACCAATTACTTCCTTCTTGCCATATCAAATGTTTCATTTACTCTCACACTTTTTCTTCTATTTGTACACATTGGATGATCTCCCCTACATTTTTCCCATTCCAAATTATGTATTTCTAGAACTATAGCTCAAGTCTCCATTCCAGTCCAGAAGAGCATTATTTTGAACTAGATGAGATGGCTTCCTAAATTTGGAACAAGCCACGCGAAGGAAATTGAGGTTCCATTTGGTGCGAAGGAAATTGAGGTTCCATTTGGTGCTCCCCACCCCCACCCAAGAATATGTAAAACTTAGAAGGGATTGTTTCCTTGGGTGGACAGTTGGGCTGTGACTTCTGAAGCCCATGAATACTGTGAATTAGAAGCATGACAATATTGGCAGTATGCCAAGCACACAATAGCTGTCTTTATAGATGAATTATCTTCTGCAACAATGTCTCCTGAAAACTGTCAGGCAAATGGGAAAAGGAAAAAATGTCCTATATCTTTCTGAATTTACACAGGAACTACTCTATCAGGAAGTCTTGAGCTGTTAGAAGACTTGAGTGTCTTGAAAACACCCCTTGTAATACTATCCAGTCTTAGTATCTTTAGAGTCTTAATGTGAATAGATCTGTTGGATAATGACTCAGCAAGTTTACCAACACGTTGTACCAAGATGAGATTACTTATAAGGAGGCATAATTTGGCCCCCACTTTCTCTCCAGTCTCATCTTTCACTATTCCCTCTAACACCCATTGTGCATGTCCACATGCCCAGACATCTACCCACAGACAGATAGGCTCTATTCCACCATACTAAACTTCCTTTTAAACTCTAGGTTTTGCGTGTGATGTTCACCCTGCCAACGACACTTTCTTTGCTTCTTTTATTTTTCCTATCCTGCCATTCATCATATTGCATTCTATTTGATTATTAATGACATTAGGCTCTCATTAGGCTGAGAGCAGGGGCTATTTCTTACTTATTTGTCATGGAATCTCCAGGACAGTGCCTGGCATATAATAACTTCTCATTATCTGTTGAAGTAAATGAATGAAGGAAATAGCAATGGGAAACTTTTGTTCACCAATGTTTATCCTGAAGTTAGTTCTGCTTAGGATGGATCTCATTTGTAACTGGGAAAGAAAACTGGAAAGTGTCTGAGTAATTCACAAATACAAGTTCACTTCCTGAATAAGCAGCAGAGTAACAAACAGACAGCATGCTGCCCTGGGAGGGCCCCAGACTTGTTAGACCATTGTGAGGACACTGGCAACTACTAGAGTGCTTCTCAGATTAGATGCCCACCAGAATCCCTTCAGATTACTTGTCACATTTACCCAAGCTAGACCGTCTGCATCCCAGACTTTCTGAGTCACCACCTCTGGGGGTGGGTACTGAGAGTCTGTGTTTTATTAACTGCCCCCATCATCCTCCGTGTGGTGGTTCTGGTGTGTACTTAGGCAGGAGAAGCTTTGCTTGACCCCGGAAGGTTTTCAAGCTCCCTGAGGGCCTGTGATCTTGCCATGGGCATGAGTCACCAACAACCTTAAGTTTGTAAATGATATTTGTAAATATTCACAGTTTTATGTTTTAATTTTTTATGACTTGTAGGCTTTCCCCTGGGGAGATTTTTAATTTTCTTGTGCTGTTTTGTATTGCAGGGTCTTATTCACTTGATTAATTTTTAATTGGAGAATCATGCTGAGCTATTTCCAGACTGTGAGTGGAAGCAGCTCTGTACTGCTTTTCCAGGGGAATTCTGATTAATGTACTTTCATTGTGGTCCCCGGAGACCACCAATTTCCTTGTCCCCCAATTATACGTATTCTGTTGAGAGAAAGGCAGAAAGTTGGGGAAAGGTAAACATGGTTGAGCAATGTTGAGATGTGCTGGGTGACAGTGTTAAAACCTACTTTTACATGCCTCTAGGTATGAATTTACTTGCATGTGTCCATGGAATCATCCAAAGGAGTTCTGCCTCTTTGTTTTTACAATCACTTGTTTTTATTAGAAAATTGTTTGCTCTAAAATTAATTAAAATTAATAAATTTAATCTCATCAGACACCTCTGCTAAAACTTCCTAATATGCATCCCAGTCTAGAAAATGATTGTTAGAGTCGTTTTGGTTAGCTGGTTCTGCTGATTCTTCTACTTAGGCTTGTTATTGAAGCCAAGTGAGTCATTTTCCTATAACAGCTCATTGTAACTCGACCAATGATCTTTAGAATGGCCAACAGACCTCTCCTGATGGTCACCCGGTGGCCTTGCCTTTCTCCTCGTGAGTCAGATTTTGAGTCTTTCTACAAAGCTGCATGAAAATATTAGATACAGAAGAAGCATGGCATGTAAGTTCCCAGAAGGATAGTATATTAGTTGTCTCCTGCAGTGTAACAAATTACCACAAAGTTAGTGGCTTAAATGACACCCATTTATTAGCAGAGTTGGGTAGGCCAGAAATATGGCAGGGGATCCTGTGGGTTCTCTGCTTGATATCTCACAAGGCAGAAATTAAGGCATTGGTCTATGGGAGAGGGGGAACTCTAATCTAGAGGCTCTGGGGAAGAATCTACTTCCAAACTCACTTAGGATGTTGGCAGAATTCAATTCCTTTCAGCTATGAGACTCAGGTTGCCATTTCTTTGCTGGCTGTTGGCTGGGGGATCTCTCTTCACTCTTAGAAGCTGCTCTCTGGTCCTTGCAGGCAACCCCTCCATCTGCAAAGCTGGCGGTAATGCATCAAATTCTTCTTCATGCTCACAGCTCTGGGACTTCACCCTCTACTACAGCCAGAGGAAATGCTGCTTTCACAGGGCTTGTGTGATTAGGTCAGGTATACGTATATATCGTCTGCCTCTAAAGGTCAATTGATTTGGGGCTTTACATCTTAAAAATCCCTTTAGAACAGTATTGAGATTAGCATTTGATTGAATAACTAGGGAACAGGAATCTTGGGAGTCTGAGAATTCTGCTTAAAACATCCAGGGACATTATTTAAAATGATAGGAAAATGGTTATATTTATAAATATATGTAATCTATATTATATATGCAATTAGATTATTCAACCTTAATTGGCTGATGATATGGCTGCTATCTTTGGGAAAGATACTAGGTGTGGCAGTGTATAGTATCATTTATGCATTATATGAAAACCAGAAATCAGACTACGAGGATATATAATCTTTTACTGAATTTAAAGGTAAGCTTCCTCTTGAGTTTTATACAAAATAGTTCATCTCTACAGGTAGGACTTCTAGGTCATCTAAATGCTCACTCTACTGCTGTAATCTACTAGGCATTTCCCAATAGTTACCTGTTAGACCTGAGGGCCCACTATTTCTTATCTGTTGCCTGGTTTCAAGCATTTATTTATGGACCATGATAGCTAATACAAAACCCCTGTCATGACTGGTTTGTGTTGTATTTAAACCACCAACATTTAGTGAAAAGTCCCTTTCCTGACCAATTCAACAGGCCAGCTAGCATAGTGTATCAAAATACTTAAAATTCTTATTAAATGTGTATCTTTAAAAAAAATCTTCAATAGGATTGAGTGGTGAGTGAATGAAATCTGTTTAGGATAATGTACTTAAAATCAGTGAGAGAAAACAGTGTTTACAATGAGTAGGATCATAAGAACTGGGTCAAAGATTAGTGTGTATGGTTGAACCATGAATTTGTATATCAACGTGGGGACCAAGAACAAAAGCTATAGCAAGGTGTGCAAAGAAGAGAGAAGATTCAAGAGGATGAGACCAGGAAAGTGCCCAGGGGATGATGGATAACCATAGCCAAGGGCTGTCCAAATTGGTCACAGCAAGCTTGTGCTTCTATGGGCACACCCTGAAGCCTGAGTTTGAAGCAAGGCAGTGAGTCAAACTAGAAGGAAGGCAAGAATCAGAAGAGCACAGAAAATGGAGATCACTGGTTCTTAATTTCTAATACAACCTATTGTTCTCCTTCCTAAAACACACACACACATACACATACATACACACAAAACTACACATACAATTTTGAATTTAATTCTGGACCACATACAGATTATGACTCTGTATAGATGTTTAGATCAACAGACACCCAAGACAGGCTCTGGAATTTGGAGACCCAGAATTGAGATATTGTCTGAAACCTCTTGCAAAATCACAATAGGGCCGCAATCAGCAGGCACCAAGGTCCTTGATTCTGAAGTTACCCACTCTTTCACCAAGAACCTCTTTATACACCCTGGTCACTCAGTAACCAGTGTTATGGTGTGACCCCTGCAAGGTCTAGAAGGAGTGAGGCTAAAGAGGATGAACTTGGGTGTATAAGATAGAAAGAAGTGTGAGCCCTAATATCTAGATTATATTCTCAGGTGTTCTGATGGATACTTAAACTGCAACTACCTTTTATTTTTCCTTTAAAAAATTTTTGTTCTCTTTACACATTTCTGGCACCTTTATGGTGCAGTTCTTAAATCTATGCACCTGAGAAAATTGGTAAAAGGCTTTTTAAGCTGGACATTCATACAAGTTTATTTAGTTTACATTCCTGAGTATTTAAATAATTAAGAAGGAGCCTCAAGAAATTGTCAAATGAAATAGGTGCCTAATAATTGATGAAATACAAATGACTTTTAACTGGAAAGACAGAGCAACAGCAGATTTAGCCTCCAAGGTAAGATAGTCAAGAGAAAGCATTTACAAATATATCGTTAAGTTTTGTCTAGGATTACTTGTCAAAAAGTCACTAAAGTTAGAATTTTAAGATGGTACTTTCTTCTCTCCCCTTTATCAAATCTGTAACTGGAAAAACTATGCGGGTTGAGAATTTCATTGATTATGAACATCTACACGGCATCCAAAGGGGCCTAAGAATTCTCTACATAGACTGTTCCATCAGAGGGGACTACCCTGGCCTATCTGCGTGTTGCATCCATACCAGGGATTCAGTGTGTCACTTTTTCTCCCTGACTGGTATCACCCTCAGTGGTTTATACCTGGTTTCAGAAAGAAATAGTTTGGGGGAATTTTAGGCTACTAAAGCATGTCACTGCAGTCATAACTGGAGGTTAGTCTGTGTTCTGAGTTTAGTTTCTCTTGTAGGAGACATTGCTAGTAACTACGGACATCCCAAATGCTGGGGACTCCTTCTTAGGAAGGGGTTTCATGTACAGGGACAGATCCAAGGAAGGGACCCTGGAAATGAGGATGTGTTGGGGAAATCTATTGTAAACAAATGTGTTTGGAAAAATCCAACCACTCTCACTTTTAGTGACTAATCGTTTGTATTGAACACGAGTTAATTGAGTGTAGGTTGTAAATGCCGTTCGTAAATCATTTACTGTTCCATTGTTAGCCTTTCTCTGTCAGCATGCACATGTTTATAATCTTAAACCACATACGTCTTTAGAATGCAGTGTTCTTAGCTGCAGTATTTCTTTGATGGTTATAACTCTATGAAATAGGCAGGGAAGTTGATAATATTCTTAGCTTTAAGAGATGTCTAACTGAGGCACAGAGGGGTGAGGTAACTTGCCCAAAGTTACACGTATTGTAAATGGCAGACCTAGGACTTAACCTTGTCTTCTTACTCTTGCATATCTGTAGATGCACTTCTACTCCACCATCCTGAGGAAAGGTATTCTGTGATTTGTTTTTCCAGAGGCAATGATAAACTTGTGCTTTTTAGTGGTGCCCTTGGGAGCCCCAGTAGCAACACTCACGTCAGGAGTGAGTGTCACCGCTTGTGCTCCTCAGGTGGGGCTTTTCTTCAAGGGGCAATTAACCGGGATATTATGATGATCAAAACATGTTTTATTCAACTTGAGTAGATAGATGCAAACCAACTCCAACAAAACGCCCAGAACAGCATCTGGCACTTGGTAGACACATAAAAATATTTGTTGAATTGACTGTTCTTAGCATTACATATTTGACTGAAAACTTTATAGGGTGAGTTTAGTCAGAAGAGTTTATTCATTTATTCATTAATTCAACAAATATATAGCAAGTACCATTCTGCCCTTGGCACTGCTCTGGGCCCTAAGGACTAGGGGGTGAGAGAACAAGGTCCCTCCTTTCATGAAGCTTATAGTCTAGTATGGAGAGATGGATATTTAATAAATAAGAAAGTGTCATGTATGATGAGTGATACAGAGAAAATTTAAACAAATAAGGTGGTAAAATGGCTGAGCTGTGGTGTGGCAGGCATTTTAGAAAATCCTTCTCTGAGGTGGTACTATGTATGCGAATAATACACAGGTACCTGCTGGGCAAGGATGCAGGTGATGAGCTTTCTGGGCGAGGACTCTCTGAAGTTAATAAGCTAGGCCTGTTTGAGGAACCAGACAGAGGGCCAGCGAAGCTGGAGTGGCTGCGTCAAGAGCACAAGGAGAACGTGAGGAGGATAAAGAGACAGCCGTAGGGACCACGAGAGAATTTGAAATTTATTGTAATTATACTCAGAAATTACCGGAGGATTTGAAGCAGGGTAGTCATAAAATCTGATTTATATTTTAGATGAGTCAGACTCTTGTGTAATGAGTGGGCTGTAGGGAACAAGGGAAGAAACAGGGTCCAGGTGAGAGATATTGGTGGGGGAGGTAGAGAGGGTGTCAATGGAGGTGTTGAGAAGTGGTTGGGTTTGACATGTATATATTGGAGGTAGGACTTGACTGATCTGATGGGCAGAGGAAGGGACAGGGAAAGACACCCATCCAGGATGATTCTAGGATTTAGCCTCGAGTAACAGGTGGATGGTAGTGCCAGCTTCTGGGGAACAAGACTGGAGTTGTGTGGGTGAGGATGGAGAATCAAAAATTGCTTCCCAAGAGCACCTTTGCTACCAGGAAAACTCTGCTTGTAAAGGGAAAAGATGAGAGAGAGGAATGGATGGAACTAGGATGCAAGAAGTTTGGGCCTTCTTCGATTACTCCCTACTTGGTATTAGGTCCGGGAGAGTATATTCATAGCTCTTTTTTTCTATTTCCTCACTTAATGAGTAGCAAGATTAAATACTTAAAAATGCGTGTGCACAGTAACCTCCCCCAAGTGTTTTGAGCTCCTTGGATTTCAGTGTTATACAAGTGTAAATGGTTCCCCAAAAGGTCAGGCAGTTTATCTCCTTGAGAGTGATTTATGTTAGCAGCTCTGGTTGTTTATCTCTTCCGCAGGTCTGCTGCCAAGAATAGAAAGAAAATCCTGAGACATCTTATTCTTCATTAGGTGGCAGGGAAAGTGGTTTAAAGCTGCCATCCAAGTTATTAATTAACCACTTAACTCAGTTCTATAATAAAATATAAGGAATTCTTTCTTCCCATCTTAAAGGAATATTGAAGAAAACAAGCAAAATATGTAAACTAAACAGTGTGGGTAGTATAGGTTACTGAAAAATAGCACTTGTTTCCTCCTCGTGCTTTAGTCTCCACAAAAATAATTCAGGGCTTTGAGCATCCATTATTATTTGGTTATAATTTAATCAACTTTTTCATTCACTGGGTAAAATAAGCTGTCACGAGGGGATGATACTTGGGTACCAGCAAATGACTTCTCTGATTTCACCAAGGACTCTAGATGGTCTTTAGATTGGCACTAATAATAGGAGTAATGAGTGAAGTTAGCCAGAATGGTTATCTACCATATGCTGATGTGATTTTTTTTTTTTCTCTTCACATATTTAACACTCAGAGATTGCCGAGCATTTTTAAAACCCTAAACTTGTGAGACTTTTAACAGCTGAGAATTTGAGGTACTGAAAGAGTGGAGGGCTTATCTAATGGTATGCCAGAATTAGACTTCGAAGAATCTAAGTCTATAGCGGATGAAAGGGTGGAAATGTATTTCCAATGACTAGTGCCCCCACCTTCCTTGTCTGTCTTATTTCCCACGCAGAGAGACCAGGGCCTTACTGTGTACACTTCCTAGAGCTCTGGTTTCAGAAGAAAAGGTTGTTAGTAATGAATTCATGGTTGAATCAGATTGGTGACAATTTAAAACGTATTCCTCCAGAGGGGATTTGAATTTTTAAGACTATTCAGAGAAATGCTTCACTGAACGGGGAAGATGTTAATCTCTGATAGTGGACTCTTAGTCACGTGGCCTCTGGTTGGACAGGCGTTTGAGGCCAGGAGCATCTTCCTGTTTTTCTCAAGTCATAACAAATCAAAGATTGCCTGCTTTATCACTGTGAAGACTGTCCAGATGGGGCTTCCATTGATTCTCTGAAGCCCAAGAGGCAACAGAGACCAAAATATCCATCCCACCACTTGTAGGGTGGTTTTCTTTAAAATAAAAAGAGTATTCTCAACCATTTTGAGTCTATTTTTGTGTGTGGTGTAAGGAAATGGTCCAGTTTCATTCTTCTGCATGTGGCTGTCCAATTTTCCCAATACCATTTGTTGAAGAGACTGTCTTTTTTCCGTTGGACATTCTTTCCTGCTTTGTCAAAGATGAGTTGACCATAGCGTTGAGGGTCCATTTCTGGACTCTCTATTCTGTTCCACTGATTGATGTGTCTGTTTTTGTGCCAGTACCATACTGTCTTAATGATGACAGCTTTGTAATAGAGCTTGAAGTCCGGAATTGTGATGCCACCAGCTTTGCTTTTCTTTTTCAACATTCCTCTGGCTATTCAGGGTCTTTTCTGCTTCCATACAAATATTAGGATTATTTGTTCCATTTCTTTGAAAAAAGTGGATGGTATTTTGATGGGGATTGCATTGAATGTGTAGATTGCTCTAGGTAGCATTGACATCTTCACAATATTTATTCTTCCAATCCATGAGCATGGAACGTTTTTCCATTTTTTTGTGTCTTCCTCAATTTCTTTCATGAGTATTTTATAGTTTTCTGAGTACAGATTCTTTGCCTCTTTGGTTAGATTTATTCCTAGGTATCTTATGATTTTGGGTGCATTTGTAAATGGGATCAACTCCTTAATTTCTCTTTCTTCTGTCTTGTTGTTGGTGTATAGGAATGTCACTGATTTCTGTACATTGATTTTATATCCTGCCACTTTACTGAATTCCTGTATGAGTTCTAGCAGTTTTGGGGTGGAGTCTTTTGGGTTTTCCACATAAAGTATCATATCATCTGCAAAGAGTGAGAGTTTGACTTCTTCCTTGCCGATTTGGATGCCTCTTATTTATTTTTGTTGTCTGATTGCTGTGGCTAGGACTTCCAATACTATGTTGAATACCAGTGGTGATAGTGGACATCCCTGCCGTGTTCCTGACCTTAGGGGGAAAGCTCTCAGTTTTTCCCCATTGAGAATGATATTCACTGTGGGTTTTTCATAGATGGCTTTTATGACATTGAGGTATGTACCCTCTATCCCTATACTCTGAAGAGTTTTGATCAAGAAAGGATGCTGTACTTTGTCAAATGCTTTTTCTGCATCTATTGAGAGGATCATATGGTTCTTTTTCTTTCTTTTATTAACGTATTGTATCACATTGATTGATTCACTACACACAAAAATAGACTCAAAATGGTTGAAAGACCTAAATGTGAGACAGGAGTCCATCAAAATCCTAAAGGAGAACACAGGCAGCCACCTCTTCGACCTCAGCCGCAGCAACTTCTTCCTAGACACATCGCCAAAGGCAAGGGAAGCAAGGGCAAAAATGAACTATTGGGACTTCATCAAGATAAAAAGCTTTTGCACAGCAAAAGAAACAGTCAACAAAACCAAAAGACAACCGACAGAATGGGAGAAGATATTTGCAAATGACATATCAGATAAAGGGCTAGTATCCAAAATCTATAAAGAACTTACCAAACTCAACACCCAAAGAACAAATGATCCAATCAAGAAATGGGCAGAAGACATGAACAGACATTTTTCCAAAGAAGACATCCAAATGGCCAACAGACACATGAAAAAGTGCTCAGCATCACTCGGCATCAGGGAAATCCAAATCAAAACCTCAATAAGATATCACCTCACACCAGTCAGAATGGCTAAAATTAACAAGTCAGGAAACGACAGATGTTGGCGGGGATGTGGAGAAAGGGGAACCCTCCTACACTGTTGGTGGGAATGCAAGCTGGTGCAGCCACTCTGGAAAACTGTTTGGAGGTTCTTCAAAAAGTTGAAAATAGAGCTACCATAGGATCCAGCAATTGCACTGCTGGGTATTTACCCCAAAGATACAAATGTAGGGATCCAAAGGGGTACGTGCACCCCAATGTTTATAGCAGCAATGCCCACAATAGCCAAACTGTGGAAAGAGCCAAGATGTTCATTGACAGATGAATGGATAAAGAAGATGTGGTATATATGTACAATGGAATATTATGCAGCCATCAAAAGGAATGAAATCTTGCCATTTGCAATGATGTGGATGGAACTGGAGAGTGTTATGCTGAGTGAATTAAGTCAATCAGAGAAAGACATGTATCCTATGACCTCACTGATATGAGGAATTCTTTTTTTTTTTTTTAAAGATTTTATTTATTTATTTGAGAGAGAGAGAATGAGAGACAGAGGGCATGAGAGGGAGGAGGGTCAGAGGGAGAAGCAGACTCCCTGCCGAGCAGGGAGCCCGATGCGGGACTCGATCCCGGGACTCCAGGATCATGACCTGAGCTGAAGGCAGTCGCTTAACCAACTGAGCCACCCAGGCGCCCTGATATGAGGAATTCTTAATCTCAGGAAACAAACTGAGGGTTACTGGAGTGTTGGAGGGTGGGAGGGATGGGTGGCTGGGTGATAGACATTGGGGAGGGTATGTGCTATGGTGAGTGCTGTGAATTGTGCAAGACTGTTGAATCACAGATCTGTACCTCTGAAACAAATAATACATTATATGTTAAAAAAAAAAAAAGAAGAAGAAGAAGATAGCAGGAGGGGAAGAATGAAGGGGGGAAAATCGGAGGGGGAGATGAACCATGAGAGATGATGGACTCTGAAAAACAAAATGAAGGTTCTAGAGGGGAGGGGGGTGGGAGGATGGGTTAGCCTGGTGATGGGTATTAAAGAGGGCACGTTCTGCATGGAGCACTGGGTGTTATATCAAATAATGAATCATGGAACACTACATCAAAAACTAATGATGTAATGTATGGTGATTAACATAACATAATAAAAAAATTAAAAAAATAAAATAAAAAGAGTATCCTCACTCATGCACTCTTTAGTAAATATTATTTACATACATGTATTTGAGAAAAATAGCAAAATGTTTCTTAAATTCTCCTTTCTGCCACGCTTCCTCCTTTCTGCTGGTACATAAACAAGAGATAGCTGGTTAAATTAAAACCATTAACTGGTTGCATGTAAATGAATGAGAGCTTACCTTAGTATAGTGGTTCTCAAAGTTGATTATGCAGTGGGCATCAGAATCACATGAAGGGCTTGTTAAAACACAGATTGCTTGACCCCTCCATGGAGTTTCTGATTCAGTAGGTCTAGAGTGGGGACTGAGAATTTGCATTGCTAACAAGTTCCTAGGTGATATTGATGCTGCCGATCTGAGGACCACATTTTGAGCTCTTCTGAGCTAACCTTTACTCTCATCTGACTCCCCTGAAGTCTATATTGGAATAATGAAGGGTGGACATAACAGTGACCAGTACTTTTCACTTCGAACCATAGGAACTTAAGCCTTAAAACTTAATCGCTATATTACTCTCCCCCTGAATTTTATCAAGAACATCTATTTCACATGACTTACTTTTTAAGGATTAAGAATTGTCTACACTTAGACAACTGCTCCAACTTGTAATAACAGTTCTGGAGAACTCACTCAGTTCAACCAGATGCATCTCTGTCTTCTCATGGACTCAGTGTCCCTAATATGTTGGAAAATAGTGTTATCTACCATTTGGTTTAAAAACCAAGCCACAAACAGAGGGGGTCTTTACTGGGCTGATAAAGATCAAATTACCTAGTGGTCTGATTTCCTTCAGCTGTGCTGTGGCAGAATGAAGTTCTTCAGGCACTATTTCAAATGTCACCTTTTCATGAAACACTTCCCCTTTCAAGCAAGAGTGAGCTGCACTTGCATGGTCTACACCACACTTAGTTCACATGCTGTTGTTTATTACAGGGAATTACAATATATTCTAACACAAGTCTTTTACCCTCAGTAGACTATGAGCTGTTCAAGAAGGACCAACTTTTTTTATAGCCTCAGTGCCAATTATAATGCCAAGCATGTAATAGACACTAAATAAATGTTGCTAAATGAATGAAAAAAGATTTGAAAGATTTTATTTATTTGAGAAAGAGAGAGCACAAGCAGGGAGGGGGCAGGGGGAGGGAGGAACGGGAAGGGGGAGGGGCAGAGGGAAAGGGAGAAGCAGACTCCCAGCTGAGCAGGGAGCCTAATGCGGGCTGGATCCCAGGACCCTGAGATCATGACCTGAGCTGAAGGCAGACATTTACCAGACAAAAGAGCCACCCAGGTGCCCCAGTGAATGAAATTTTAAAATGTTATTGTGGAACAAACATTGATAAATAGCAGAAGAGGATAATCTCATTTTATCAATAATGGTTCACCATTTTCCTTTTGGAATAAATGATAAATTCAATGATAACAGATATAATTTATTAATCTTGTGGCTGTTGTGAAGTATAAAGAACATTTGTTGAATGAACTGGTTTTGACTATTAAAAAGGTGACTTTTATTATAAAATGAACATATCTATGTAAGAAATCTGGAAAACACAGAAGAGAAGGTATTTTCAAAGCCGTCCCTCGGTTTACATCGAAATTCAATAACAAAAGTGTATACAGTTAAAACAAAGGTCCCTTTTTTACTATCATGTCCATTCTCCTTTCCTAAGAGATAACCATGTTAACAAATTCATTTACCAACTTCACATAGATGAGATACTATTCAATATATTGTCCTTTTCATTTAATATTCTATATTCTGATTACTCTGGGTACCCTTATCATAAATTTACTTTGTATTCATCTGCTGCTTGTCATGTTTTTGGATAGTTTGGCTTTATAAGGGAAGGAAACCAACAGGCTAGGGAATGTTTCCATTTTCCCAGATCGACTTCCCCCTCGCATCCAGGGTGTTAGACCTGGAGCCATCTGCTCCCATCCAAAAAGTAATAAACTTACCTCCTCCAAATAGGGAAACATTCCAGGCTTGTAAGCTCAGACATGGTTGTCTTATCCTTCCCCTGGAGACATTTATTTATATTCCCAAGGGTAAGAGCCTAGCATCCTTTCCCTTTTGTTCCCAGGAAGAATTTGTTTCTATTTGGGAACAGAGGTTTCTCTACCTCTCGGGGGAGAAGCCAGGAAGAAGCTCTTCCTCTTCTGCATAAAGCCCCAGGTTCATGTTTATGGGGTTCCCCACCGTAGTACAGACCCTTCTCGAGGTGGGGTGATACCTACCCAGCTCTCATTCTCTCACCCCAGAAAGGGAAAGACTTGGGACAAAGGGGAAATGCTAGTTATTGTGAGTAATCATCTGTCCCTGCCCAGAAATCTTGTGACTATTTTAAAAGATACTATGAATAAATATAGATGTTAAAAACATCATTTATTTCATAGAATAGCTATACCTGAGTTATTTAACATTTTTTCCTTTTGAAAGCATTCAGGTTGTCTACATTTTCTGCAGTCACAAATGATGCTTCATTAACCAGGTTTCTGTAAGTCTGATTCCTAGGAGTGAAAACGTTCAGTTAAATGGCATGTGCATTTAAAATGTTGTCAATACTAAATGGCCCTCCAAAAAGGCAACACTGATTATACTTCCATCAGCTGTGTATATTACCACTTAAAATACTTTTTTTTGCTAATCTGATAAAAATCATACTACCTTGTTTTTATATGCATTTCACTCTTTACTGGTTGGGTTAAGAATCTTTTCATACATTTATTGTTCATATATATTTCTTTTTCTGTTCATTGCTTGCTTTGATGTTTTGTTCATATTTCTACTGTGTTGCTTTTCTTAGTGATTCAGAGATCATATATTATGAGCACTAATGTTCATCTGTTCTGTATATTGCAAATATTCTGCCCCCCCAGCATGTTTCTTTTTGTTGATGTTGTTGTTGATTTTACTTTGTTTATGGCTCCTTTTGTCATATCAAAATTATAAATTTTATGTAGTGCATCTATCAATCTTTTCCTATCTTTTCTTACTGTGAGTTTTCTGTTTTTCTTCTTGGAAAGGAATCACAAATTTATCCCCTCCGTGAAATTCCAGCTCCCCTGTAGCATGACTTAGTTCATCCTGAAGGCTGGAGAGTAGAAAGACTAGAATGTAGAAAGATTACATCTCACAAAATCCATCTGAACTTGAGTTCTACATGTGAACTAACTCCTAGTGGAAAAGCCCCTTCTCCCTAAGATTTAGAAGATGGGAGGGAGATGGGTCCATGCCTTTGCTAGTCTAGCTGCTTCCACAGCTGAGCATGATGAAAGGGGCCTTTGGTTTTCAGACAGCAGAAGAAGCCTCAGTTCTTGCTCTTTACTTTCATGGATGTCAAGAAACAGGGTAGATGGGGGCTCCATTTAGCTGGGATATAAGGGCTGAGGTGGAGCGGTCTTAAAGTTAGTTGATTCCCCAATTTTCTGATCATGGAATTTTCTGATCAGAGCAGAGCTATTGATTATTCAGGTGGTCCAGATCTACAGTGATGTTCTGGAAATTCTTTTTTTAAGTTCTACTTAGATCATGTTCTTCCAATCCCTTCTGATCATTTTCTAAGCATTAATTTCTGTGTATTTAATTGTTTTCTGCTTAAGCCAGGTAAATAATTTCTGTTATGCTCAGGTAAATCCTGATTAGTATACTTTGCAGTGCTTCCTTAAAGTTATATATTCATTCTCTTATATTTTCTCTCTTTTTAAAAAATATGTTATTTTTTTAAGTAATCTCTCCACCCGACGTGGGGCTTGGACTCACAAACCTGAGATCAAGAGTGGCATGCTCTACTGAATGAGCCAGCCAGGCACCCTTCTTATATTTTCTTGTAATACTTTTATAGTTGTGGTTTTTCATTTAACTTGGAACCACATCAGGAATTTATTTTTGGTTTTGGTATTGGATAAAGATACAACAGATAGTTATTAGTTCCAACAAAATTCTTTGAATAGTCCATTCTTTCCCATGAATCTCGACTGTTACATTTTTCTTAGATCAAATCCCATATTTACAGATACAGGAAAGTGTTTAGGCTCTTTATTCAATTCTCTATTATTTGAAATATTTGTCTGTTATTTTAATGAATATTACATTGTTTTTATTACTGAAGTTCTCCAAAGTATGCTTTGAGATGATCAAGCTGGATCAAGTTCCCCATCATAATCCTAAGTTTTCATCATTTCTGTAGGTAGTTTTTTAACATTTACATTTGTATTTGAATTTAAGAATTATCCTTTTCATGCTCCATAAAAATTTGGGGGGGATTTTATTTAGAACTGCATCAAAATTATTGATTAATTTGAAAAGAACTGACATATTTTTATTTTTTGTTTATTTTTTTTTAAGATTTTATTTATTTATCTGACAGAGAGCACAAGTAGGCAGAGCAGCAGGCAGAGGTAGATAGAGAAGCAGACTCCCTGCTGAGCAAGGAGCCCGACGTGGGGTTCGATCCCAGTACCCTGGGATCATGACCACAGCCGAAGGCAGCCGTTTAACCGACTGAGCCACCCAGGCGCCCTGACATTATACTTTACATAAACTAACTCATTTAATTCTCAAAAAGCCTAATTGAGTAGATAGTATTTTCATTTCCATCTTACAAATAAGAGAAATAAGATGCAGAGAGGTTAAATATTTACCCTGCTTATAAAACTAGAAAAATAGTATATCCAGAAACATAGTATGTTTCTGATGAATCACTGAACTCTACCTGTGAAACTAATAATACACTATATGTTAATTAATTGAATTTAAATTTTAATTATTCCCTTAATCAAGTGCTCAATATCGCCTTCAAAAAGTTTTATAATTTTTTTCTCATAGGTTTGACACATTTTTTATGATGTTTATTCCATCATGTATAATAGGCTTATTTTGCAGAGTGGCTAACGCCAGCACTCAGGAAAGCAAGTCTCTTTCATATGTTGATCTTATATCTAGCCAGCTGATAAAGTTCTCTTATTAGTTCTCATAGTCTTAAAAATATTTCACAAAAATTATGTGTGCACTGTGATAACCAATAAGCCAAATCCAGAACATCACCCAAGGATCGGTACGCACACACAGATGTATGTGTGCACACACAAACCACATGAGTGTGCACAATATACTGCAGAGCACCCTCAGCAAACACCCAGGGTTTCCGTCCTGCTCACTCAGCTTCTACAAGCCTTGACAGCTATCCCTGCAGCAGTAGTATCCCTGCCAACTCCGAGCCAGAGGGACAGACCAGTTGGCTCTGAGCATTCATTCCCCACCCTAATCATCCCCAGCCTAATTCCCCCAATCATCACCTCTCTAAAAACTGCAGTGTTTTCCATATTTGAGTTTTCAGTAGAGTTGTTCTTGCCTTTCAAATTCCACAAGTCAAAAGCCTTTTCTTTCTTCTCTTGGATAGTCTAAATGCTCCCGGTTAACCAGATCTCCTAAATTATCCCCAGGGCAGCCAGTACTTGAGTGCTAACTTCTCCTTTACTAACAAGAAGACACAAAAGCCCAGATGTCCATGGACAGAAATATGGATAAAGAAGATGTGGTATGTGTGTGTGTGTACACACACACACACACACACACACACACACACACACTGGAATATTACTCAACCATCAAAAATGAAATCCTGCCATTTGCAAAGATGTGGATGGAACTAGAGGGTATTATGCTACGTGAAATAAGTCAATCAGAGAAAGACAATTATCATATGATTTCACTCATATGTGGAATTGAAGAAATAAAACAGAGGATCATAGGAGAAGGGAGGGAAAAATAAGACGAAACCAGAGAGGGAGACAAACCATAAGAGACTCTTAATCATAGGAAACAAACTGAGGATTGCTAGAGGGGAGGCGGGGTGGGGGGATGGGGTAACTGGGTGATGGGCATTAAGGAGGGCACATGATGTAATGAACACTGGGTGTTATATATAACTGATGAATCACTGAACTCTACCTGTGAAACTAATAATACACTATATGTTAATTAATTGAATTTAAATTTTAAAAAAGAATGAAATAACTAATAAAATGGTAAAATAATTAGGGAAAAAAAAAAAAGCTCCATCCCCAGGTAAGGAAAACTGAGGCCATGGCTTGGCTGTCCTCTTGAAAAGGGGTAAAACTATCTTTTATTCTTAACTAATGTGTTTAAAGGAGTGGGAACGATACTCACATTAATTTCTTACAGAATACCCTATTCTCATGTTATTCCTAGATTACTGAGTTTATTTTAGAAACAAGTTTGAGATTTTTTTCAACCTCTATTACAAGAATCATATAGATTTTCTGTTTTTCTATTTATAAGGAATTAATAAATTTCCCATTGTTGAACAATTTAGCCACTTTTTTTATTCTTATAAGAAGTCCTACTTAGTTGTGATATATCATTCTTATAGTTTTGATTTGTAATTTTTGAAAAATATTTTTACTTTCATAATCTTATATGAGATTTAGAAAAGGCTATTTAGGGCAGTCTTTACTCAATTTGGTGTTATGCTAGGCTTATAGAACAAGTAAAGGAATTTTATATCTATTCTGTGGCCTGAAATAATTTAAATAAAAGGTGGGGGGAAAATATCTGCCTTTTAAAGGTTATGTAGAATTCACTCATAAAATGGTTTGGGACTGATGCCTTTTTTAAAGAGTAGATTTTTAAAAATTATGTTTTCAGTTTTTTCTGTGGCTGTTTATTCAGTTTTACATCTTCTCTGATATTAGCTGATAATCTATATGTGCCAAACAATTCTTTTTTCTAAAATTTTAAATTTATTGGTGTGTTAGATATAATTCTTTGGATTTTGCAAGTATTATCTGTGTCTTTGGCTGTGTTTTCTTATTTCTGGTGTTATTTCTCTCTCTCCCTCCCTATCATCAGAATTACCAGGGGCTTGTGTATTTTATTGGGCTTTTCAAAGAACTAATTTTATTTTAATTAATCTAGCCTGCCTTTTGAGGTTATTTTCTATTTAATCTAGTTCTGTTTTTATCTTTTTAAATTTCTCCCTAATTTTTTTGTTTGGTTTTGTTGTTTTTCTCTCATCGTGAGGTGAAAGTTTAATGCATTTATTTTCTATCTTTCTTGTTTTCTAATAAATGCACTTAGAATGTACATTTCTGCTGAGTATTGCTTTGGCTGCGTGCCATAGATGGGAAGTGTAGGACTCTGCTCTTCATTTTATCAGTAATTTTGGATTTTTGCTTTAACCCAAGAATTACTTAGAAAAATGGTTTCAAATGTCTTAAAATGCCTTTATTTTACCCTCACATCTTTTTTTTTCTTTTAAATAGATGAATTCAATTGTGCTCTTAATGTTACAGATAGGTCTTAAGTATCAGTTTCCATAGCTTGGCAGCTCCCAGATGTTATTAATCTGCCTGCTGAACTGTTCCTTTATCAGAGATAACATCCAAAACATTTCTGATATCCTTGTTTTTAACTATCGTGGCTTTTTGAATTGAAGCAGCTGAATTCAACACAAGTTTAGAATTTTTTCTCTCAAGAATTACCTCATCGTTCTCAGCTTGAAATGCTGAACAGGCAATGGCCTGGTCTTCTCCAAACATTGTGGATATGTTTTTCACCCAAGCACTTTCTGATTTCAAGAAGAGACCCATTCTCCTGAATCACAATGTTGTTGGAGAAGTAAGCATACACAGACCTCATCCTGTAATGAAAGATCAGTGTGGGATTCTTTCTCTTTCCAAGGAGACTGAGTTCCACACTGATGTGACAGAAGTCTCTCTGTGGCCCTTTGTAATAAATGCACATCCCTCCAGGTTAACTAAGCTCTATGCTGTTGGAGTTAAAAATAAATAAAATACAACGCTTAAAAAGAAAACAAAACAAAATACTAGCAAAGGGTGTCATTCTCCCATCTTCCAAGACAGGGAAGACTTGGCCACCTGCCTGACTCTTCTGTAGCTTCCCCATCGGCAGAAAGAATAGGGGGCCAAGGATCTCCACAAGCCAAGCTTTCTCTAGAATCCTCAGCTACTGGTCTGCCTTCTTCCTGCTGGTCCCCAGGTGTACCTTAGGTTCATCTCTCCATTTCACGACTGACCTGAAGAGCCACACACCGTCCAAGCCCAGGGACTGTTTGGCTGGAAAGTAATACAGCAGTTGGATTGGAGGTGAGGGCTGGTGAACATGAGAGCAGAGACCAGTTTAAACTACCCCCTTTCTCTCCCAGACTTTTGTGTTTTTGTCAGTCCTACAAGTGCAAAATGGTATTTCATTGTGTTAATTCAACCTTCTCTAATAACTAAGAGGTTAAGCATCTTTTTATATGGCCATTCAAAGTCTCTCTTTTGTAAATTGCTACTTTTATATTCCTTCCCATTTTCCTGTTGAGTTATTTTTTCTAATAATTTGTACAAATATATATATTTACATATTATATATTTTATAATGTACTATTTTATATTATATATAAAATCTTATGTATAATACTTATACATTATATAATATAAATTTATATATATTCTGGACACTAACCCTGTGTTGTTAAATGCATCACAAGACTCAGTGGTATGTTCTCTTCATTTTGTAGTGTCTTTTGTACAGAAGATTTTAATGTTAATCTAAGAAGCTTATTTTTTTTCTTTTTAAAGAAGGAAATAAAATTGACTGAGGATGCCCCATCTTCCCCATTGCCTCCAGTTCCTAAGAAAATGTTGAAAGGAGAAAATTGACGATTCACTTCTCTAACTATGATAATAAATAATAGGTGATGTTAATAGGAAAAAACCCAGCTGTTTTAACATTTTTATACTAGAGTTTTAAAAAGCTGCTTAAATGTCAATTTGTGCTAAATGACAGGCTTTAAAGAAGGCCCACAAAATGAACTGTCAGCGTTATAAATCCTCAGAAAAAACCCAAACCTTAGGTCATATGAATGTCTGCCAGGACCGTGTAATTCTCACTTGAACCACGTTTTAGTTGACAGGAGTAATCCGTAAATGCCGAAACCTTCTTATTTACAGGACAGGGTGGCGGAGTCATCTTGATATTCAAAGCAAAGGGTTTAAGTGTGTTGTGGATCATCTTAATGCTGTAATATTAATGGAGAAGACACATATAGAAGGAAGAGATTTGAAAACAGTGGGTCTAAACATTACTACTCACTTTTATCTGTTATGAAAGGAAGGTCTCTGGCTACCATGGTAACTGCTTTTACTTGTGAACTCCTATCACATACAGATACAGAATAGACTGGAAATAATAAAGATGGCAATTTTTGCATTTCAAAACCAAAAGTGAATCATCTCATACAAAAAAAGTGGTTTTTTTTGTTTTTTTTTTGTGATTATATATCTAATGGCCCCAAATCCTCACCCAAACTGCATATTTAACTCTTGGTAAGAGCATACATTTATTTCTAGTTGACTTATTAATTCTGAGAACTGGCTTATGACATTTTTAACAATTTAGTGGCTTTTGGCTATAAATGGCATTTTTTATATCAATGAATGACATAGGAAAAAAACTTCAAAATAATCAACTTCTAAACTAATAATTGAAGCAATTTATTTCTCTGGTCTGTAAAAGGTGACCTCCTACAAGCTTCTGCCCTCTTCCCAAGCCTCTAGGGCAAGCTGAGTCCCACATCTTGAGATGGACCCCGTCATAGGGACAGTCTTTTATCGGCTATTGTTGGGGGAGCCTATGACCAGATGCACCTGGGGGGGCAGCTATTTCCCGTGTTGTTTCTGGTTGCTGATCTGGCAGCCAGTTCTATATGACCTTGATCCTGCTTCCATCTTCTAACTTAATCCAGGCCTTCTTCATCCATGACATCCTTGACCTGTGACTTGGACCCTGGGCAGTGCCAAGCAGCCTCAGTGGTTGTCCAGATGGTTTTGGTTTCCAACCCTGTCTTCACCTCCCAGCCAGTTCTTCAGCCTTTTTTGTATGGTGATAGACAACAACTTTAAATCTTTATAAAGATGTTCTTCTCTCCTAATAGTTTGTCCTTTTTAATTAGAAAAGTTAATGTGTTGATGGGAATGGGGAACAAGCGCCCCTTTCTGCTCCTTCCTTGTTCCCCATCTCCCTCAGGTCAGCTGCTCCCACATCCTTCAGTGCTGGGAGCTCTTTTCCCTCAGACAATCCAACTCTGGGGGCGTCAGCCTTTAAATCAGAAGTTTCACGTTCTCCCCCCAGAGTGAGAGAAGTCCCCAAATTTTCCAACCCCCAGCTACCGTCTTGGAGGGGAAAAGAAAAATGCCTTCCTTTAGAGGAACAAGACCTTTAAGGAGGTAGAGTGGGGGTGGGGCACCCTGAGGAGGGTCCCTAAATGATACAGAATATATAGTGATGGTTATTGCTGTTACTATTGTTAGGTTTTCAGTTTATGCCCAAACAACTGGTGTTTCCCATTCCAAATATACTTGGGCTTCCGGGGTAACAACAGTTAGTATCTGTTAAATTCTCTCTAAAGGCTTTACAGTGCAATCCCTCCATTTTTCCTCATAGCCATCCGATGATAATGGCCTGTGATGATTCGCATCCCCATTTTAAAGATAAAGACACCGAAGTCTAGAAACGCTAAGTAATTGCTAAGGTCACAAAGGAGGTGATGCCAGGGGCAGTTCAGAAGCCCCTGTTGGAAGGGTCCAGAGGCCATGTTCTTACTCCCAGAACAAAGCCTCGCGGCTGTACGCTGACCTGGCCCCATGCCAGACTCTTCCTTCTCTGACGGGGTTTTCTTTCTCGAGGGTCCACCTGGATTCTCTCAGCTCCCCTCATTCCTACCTGGTTCATCAGATGAGTCTTTGAAATCTATACATCTGAATTTGATTTTTGGTTCAAGATTTTTTTCCCTAAAAGGTTCTCTAACACCTGTGTAAGTCACAGGATAGGAGCAAGTATTTAGTTGCTAAGCAATTCCAAGTTCTGGCTATAGTCTAATCAGTCTGCTACATGTAGGAATCATGATCCTGAAATACAGATGCTCCCCCCTCCCTCCCTCCCTCCCTCCCTCCCTTCCTTCCTTCCTTCCTTCCTTCCCAGAAGCTATATATTTCCTCCTGCTCTCTAGGTCTACAATGCAGGAGAGTTGCTACCAGGTGAACAGTTACACATGGATTGCATTTTTAGGGTGTGAATATAGATTTGGTTTATTGAAGTATGAGCAAGCCACCTTTCCCCTCAAATCAATGTATCTATGCTTTCATCTTTTTCCTTGCAGAGCTGATATTCAGGAGGCATGAACTGGTATGACCATATTGGTTATTTGCAGCCAGCCTCTGTTACAATTAGTTGATGCTGAACTGGTTGTGAAATATTTTGAGTATCATTTTTGTGTGTGTGTTTGTGTGTGTGTATGTGTATATGTGTGTGCACACACATGTGTATATTCACAGAATCTATCTCTATTAAAAGAAGAAATCCATAAACTCAGAGGCATACAATTTTAGATTTTAGATTTGTATACTCTGAATCATACATAAAGAAACAAATCATTAATGGCTACATTGGAAACCAGAGAGCTTTCGTGGCTTACCTGAGAAGACAGAACCAATAAGAAACAGAATCAAGCCTATAACCCAGATCTGCCAAGTCCCTGGTTTAAGAGCACTCTGCTGTCTGTTGACTACTTCCATGAGAGATCAAAGATTAAAGAAAGATAAACTTCTGAGTATATTTAGGAAAATCATCCTCTACCTTTTGACAGAGCCAATCATTTTTATTCTAAACTTTGGTTCTTCTCACTGGCCTTAGTGTCTTAACTATTGCTAAACACAGTGAATGTAAATACATTAAGATTTTTCCTTTTTGATACCGCTTTCCTCATCTTCCAGCTCCTTCTCCCTGGCTTCCTCCTCCTTAATATTCCTAGAATTCCCATTCTGTGGAAGGTGTCTGGTTAGTGAAAGGTTCTCCCAGACCTGCCTGACTCCTCTTTCTCTACCTGAATTCCTATGCCTAATTTGTTCCCACCAGAAGACAGTAATACTCTCTTCTTTTTCACATTGCCTTCCATCTTAGTTTCATTTGCTTCTTTCCATTATATATTTGCTTAAAATTAGCATATAATGGTTAAATTTGCTTATTTAACATATCCTTCATCATTGTACCTTTCCTAAATTTTTACAGTCTGTCTTTTGCCATTTATTGGTTTTGAAAAAATTTCAGATATAAAGTTGCAGTTTGTCCCAGATATAACTTTAAAAAGCACATTTAAGGAAATATAAAATGATTTTGACATGAAGGGTTTCCTCACGTATATTTCCTAGCCTGGTCATTGAACAGATTTTGTACTTAACAACAGATTCCAGAATGCCTAAAGCCATTTAATTCTAAATGGGAGATTTTCATCTTGGTAAATCTTATGATTTAATTCAGTTTTGGCACTTCTCCCATTGATTTTTTATATTTTAAAATCACTATCAAAATGTTTACAAAGAAAGGCATTTTCCCCTTTTCATTTTAAGAAATGGAAAATGAGCAATGCCAACTGTATTGCAACATGGGGAAGGGTAGCTAATGGAAGAACCTGTCAGGAGTATAAAAAAAAAAAAACTTATTAATTCCCTGTTAGAAGGATTGCCACTAAAAAAGGTGAAGAAGCCTCTCCTCACCTCAAGGAAGGTGGGTTGTCAGATTTTTCTTTTTTTAAAGATCTTTATTTATTTGACAGAGAGAGACACGGTGAGAGAGGGAACACAAGCAGGGGGAGTGGGAGAGGGAAAAGCAGGCTTCCCGCCGAACAGTGAGCCCGATGCAGGGCTCGATCCCAGCACCCTGGGATCATGACCTGAGCCAAAGGCAGACGTTTAACGACTGAGCCACCCAGGCGCCCCAGATTTTTTTAATTGTAAACATAAACAAGTGTAATAACATTGCACGTGCTTTCAAAATGGCAGAACTGTGGTTATCAAGTATGTTTATTCCCTGGTATTTAAACTCTTATAAAATATCTTTGTAAACCCTGGACCATACAAGAGAAGTAGAGGATGTACTTCCTGTACTTAGGATATTTTTTCTAGTTTGGCAGAGAGCTATATTGAGTTTATTTAAATTACTAAAATAAAAATATAAACACATAAAAAACCATCACATCAACAACCTTTACCAAGGGCCTGTCAAGTGCAAGATAATATAATGTCAACCTGTACCAAAACTTCTGCCTTCAAGATAGTAGCAAATATTGGTTATTTGTTGAGTGCAAAGGGATTTTCAAATACCATTTCATTTGGGTTGAATTGTGCCTCCACAAAAATATGTTGAAATCCTAATCCCTAGTGCCTTAAAATGTGGCTTTATTTGGAAGTAGGGTAGTTGCAAACATAATTAGTTAAGATGAAGTCATACTGGAGTAGGGTGGGCCCTTAATCTAGCATTAGGGTTTCTCCAGGAAGAAATGAGGAACACAGGGAAAAGGTGGTCATGTGATGATACAGGCAAAGATTGGAGTGATGCATCTACAAACTAAGGAACACCAAGGATTACCAGCAAACACCAGAAGCTTGAAGAGTCAAGGAAGGATTCTTCCCTACAGATTTTAAAGAGGATAAGGTCTGACTAACATCTTAATTTTGGAGTTCTAGCCTCCAGAACTGTGAGATGATAAATTTCTTTTGTTTTAAGCCACCCAGTTTGTGGTCTTTTGTAATGGTAGCCCCTAGAAACTAAGATACCGTCTCATCTAACCCTCTCAATAAACATATGACTTAGGTGATATTATTACCCCCGTTATAGAGACTAGAAAATGGAGCAACTTGCTGAAAATTACATAGCTAGTGAAAGAACAAAAGTAGAGCCAGGGTTTGAAGCAAGACTGTTAAGTAACTATTGTCCTTAACTACCACCCTCAGTGCCTCCCACAGATGCAAGAGTGCACATTCTTTCCCACTGCCAGTTACCAAAAGGTTATCAACTAGCCTGCACCTGCTAATTAGATGGAGCTGTTTTTCATGCAATCCTATCCAAGGGCAGCACTGCAATATATAAGCTTAACCTCCCAGCTCAAGCAGTAGACTTTCAGGGCAACTGGTTTTTCTCCAGTATTTCATGGAAATTCATTTTTCCCATTAGTAACTAAAATATTTTAGAGTAATTTATAGAAATAAAAATTTCAAAGAAAAAGCCCTTATACGGAGATTTTGGTTTTTTTTCTAGAAATAAATAACTTTAATGTATTATACATAATATATCTAGTATTATACATAATGTATTATACATAATATATCTAGTCAGTTCTGTGTTTTAGAAAATGTTTCTGGCTTCCTGATAGTACCTAAACATAATTTCACACATTCTTAGTAAGCTAGTGGAGCCTCCAACAATCTCCCTGAGGAGTATCGCTTCCTGACACTGCCCTTCCCTCAGACCCACCATTTCTAACGTTTTCCTGCTTCTGTAAAATCCTATGTTCTCATCTTGAGCTCTCCAATTCTTGGACATAATTGAAGGCCCAGGTGCTACTTCCTCCATTCAGCCTTCTCCAGTCTTAGCCCTGGGGCCTCTCCTGCCTTGATGCCTCTAGTGGGTTAATTTATGTATCCTCAGAAGACATGTCTAAGTCCTCAACCTGATACCTGTGAATGTGACATTGTTTGAAAATAGGGTCTTATAGATGTAATTAAGGATCTTGAGATGAGATCATCTTAAACTTAGGGGACACCCTAAACCCAATGGCATATGTTCTTATAAAAGACAGAAAAAGAGATGACTCAGAGACACACAGATACAGAGGAGAGACAAGGATGAAAAGGCCATGTGAAGGCAATGACAGAGATTGCAGTGTAGTCACAAGCCAAAGAATACCAAGGATTTCCAGTAGCCATCAGAAGCTAGAAGAGAGTCATGGAACAGATTATCCTCCAGAACCTCCAGAACAAACCAAACTGTCATGAATTTGATTTCAGATTCTGTCCTCCAGAACTGTGGGAGAATAGATTTCTGTTGTTTCGAGACACAAAGTTTGTGGGAATTTGTTACCAAGATTGTCGCTGTGGTAGTTAAACAGTCATGTTAATAAGAGACAAGGCCACTACTTTATTTCTGGTTCCTAAGTTATTTTGATGATATAGCACTGCTGCTTATAAACCATTTATTAGCATTTGTGAATTATAATTTCATAATATTAAAGCAAATAAATTTAATAAAGCAATACATTTAATATTAAATATTACATTGATCTGGACTGGAAGTAATGGCAATGTCACTTTCCTTGGTTAATGCTGCAACAGGGAACAGATATAGATATTACACAGTTTCCTCATTCTAAGTAAGATTATTTTAAACTTAAATAACTGAGTAGATGGAATAATGTATTTTTTATAGACCTTGAAGTCTTGAAATTGAGATCTTTTAAAATAGAAAAGCTGAGATGGACAGTCTTGGTGAAGAGTGACGTACTTCCTACATCAAATTTTTTTTTAGCTTTTTATGAAGCAGCATATGAGAAAATTCTTGTTGAATATGGAAACAGTATAGAAGTACATGGAGTAATAAGTGAAAAAGTGAAAGTTTCCTTTTATGAATATGTGTTCTTTATGTATTATGGATACACGTCCTCATCTGTTCTAGATTATTAAATATTTTCTGCTAGTTTGTCCTTGATTCCCCCTTCTTAAAACTTTCTTCATGGTAACTTTTACCCTATAGAAGTTTTAAGTTTCAATGTAGTCCAGTTTTTCAACCTTTTTCGTTATAGTTTTTGAGTTTTGTGTCTTGCTTAGCAAGACCCTTCCCCTCCCAAGATTTTAAAATTTTTCTCTTTTTTTCCCAAAGGCTTTTTTGCTTAGATATTTACTTTTATGTTAGGTAGGGAAAGAGATTTAATTCTCCCCCACATTAAAGTATAGCCAGTTATCACATTATATTTAGAAGAGTTCATCATTTCCACACAGATATTAAGCAGCAGTTTCATTGAGTATTCCATTTCCATATATCTGAAGAGCAATTTCTAGACTCTTTAGTCTGTTTCATTGATTTGCTTTTCTATATCTCAGTGCAAATTCAACTCTGTTTTTATTATCAAGACTCTATAGTATGTTTGAATAAGAGGGCAATTCCTCTCTTTTTCTTTTTCAAACATTTTCGATATTATTGGGTATCTTTTATTCCACATGAATTTTAGAATCAGCTTGTTAAGTTATATACACAACAAAAGCCCTGTTGGGATTTTGAATGAAATTATATTAAATTAATAGACTAATTTGAAGAAACAATCCAAGACCAAGGTGGGCCTCTGTATTTATTTGAATATAATTTTATATCCTTTAGGTAAGTTTTGTAGTTTTCTTCATGTACATTTTAAACATTTTGGATGGGTATGTTCCTATATATTTTACACTTCTTTTGCTATTGTAAATGACAATTTTTCTACTATATTAAAAAAATGATTATCATTAGTATATCACAATGTTGTGGAATTTTTTATATACCCATCTTATATCTGCCTATGTTACTAAACCCCCTAAAAAAATCTAACAGTTTTTCAGTGGGTTTCTCTTGACTTTCTAGGTAAACAATCATATTCCCTTGCAAAGAATGACAGTTTGATTACTTTTCTATTATTTATCTCACATATTTAGTTGTCTAATTGTGTTGGGTAGGATCTCATGTTCATGACTGAATGGTCCTGGTGAATGTGGACATCTTTATTCTGTTTGTGACATCAGTGGATGTGTTCACATTGAGTATGATGTTTGCTCTTTGTTTCTGGCAGGTATTCTTCATGAATGAAGAAAATTTCCTACTATTTCTAGCTTGATAAGATTTTGTATTGTGTTCTTTTTAATCAGTAAGATGTGACCTTCATCAAATGGTGTTAGTTTATATAATGTATAGATCTTCTTTTTTAATCTGTTTATGTAGTGAATCACATCAATCGATTTATTAGCATTAGGTTATCTTTGCATTACTGGAATAAATTCTACTTTGTCAACATATTAGTATGTGGTTTTAGTTACAAGCAACAAAACCAACTCATGCTAAGTTTAGTAGAAAAACAAGATATTAAAAGCTATCAAGGAACTCCTGGAATCTCTGGGAAGTCAAAAGAATCAGGCTTCTAGACTATGTGGTCCAGAACAAAGTCTCATATTATTTTGTAGAATTGGTCCAGCAAAGACACACGGTAGAAACTAGTGAGAACTGACACCCTAAATTTATCACCTAAGCTGGACAGCAGACACGCCCTTTGGCCCCACCATCTTTGTACTTGAATGTAGACTCCACTGCCCAACAAATGGATTCTGAGCAGTTCCTGCTTCTTCTTGTCAGTCGCTTTCTACCCAAAGTCTGCAGTGGTGGTATCTGATGGGCAAAGCTTAGGTCACATACCTCTTATTTTAACTTCAGGGGGAACTGGGAAAGAAGATATGTGGTATGGGTAGCCTCTTTGATGGGAGATTGGGAAATCCCTAAACAACAGAAAGGTTTTCAGATACTCAGTAGCCCAGGAGGATGACTAGTGTCCCTGATAGTTCTGATGTTTTATTTAAAAAATAAGCTGCTGGATTCCATTAGATAGTATTTCATTTAAAATTTTATGATAATATATTAAAATGAGATAATAATATTCTATTTTTGAGCTATCCTTATTTATTTTTGATATAAAGTTAAACCATAAAATGATATGGGAAGATTTGCACACTTTCTATGCTCTGAAAGAATTTACATTATATAGTAATTACCTGCCCTTTATAGTTTTAGTAAAACTTATAAAACCATCTGGGACTGGAGCCTATCTTTAGGTTAGAACTTTGACAACTTTTACAATTACTTCTACAATTATTGTTATATTCATGCTTTTTTCTTCTATTTGATTCAATTTGATAATATACATTAAATATATAATATATAATTGATATAATTTCATCTATATTTTCAAATTAGTTGATATTAGAAAGTTTAATATTCTTTTATAGTTTAAACAGTGTTGGGGCACCTAGGTGGCTCAGTCAGTTAAGTATCCAACTCTTGATTTCGGCTCAGGTTATGATCGCAGGATCATGACATTGAGCCCTGTGTTGGGCTCCATGCACAGCGGGGAAACTGCTTGAGATTCTCTCCCTCTCCCCCTACCCTTTCGCGCTCTCACACACACTCTCTCTCTAAAATAAATAAATAAATCCTAAAAAACACAGTGTTTTCTGTAGATGTATCTCTTTCCTCATTATTTTTCTTCTTTTATTCTTAGTAAAAGATTCAAAGGTGTTATCTGTTTTACAGGACTTTTCAAAAGGCAATCATTTGATTTTATTGACCAATTTTATTCCTTTATGGTTTCTATTTTATTCTTTTAAACTTAATCTTTATAAATCCTTTCTTTTCTTTTTCTAAAGGTATTTTATTATTGTTTTTCTACCTGCTTGATCTGAGCAATTAACTTATTTTTTTCCCTTAAAATTATAAATTATATCAAGCAAACAGGAAAATGTAGAGAAGGATATGTTTATATTCTCCATACAACTTAGACTAAATTCTAATATTTTGCCAAGTTTGCATCAGATAATTTAAAAATAAAATATTTCAGGTATTAAGTCCCTCATGTATTCCTCACCAGAAATAGCTACTGCCTTCAATTGTAGTAGAAATGCTTTTCCATTTATTACATTTATATGTGGCCACAAGCAACACAGGGTTTATCTAGTTTTTAAACCTCATATAATTGGATCATCCTGTATATGTCCTTTTGCACATTGCTTTTGTTGAACACGTTGTGCTTAAGATTTATTTGTGAAAATACATACAGCCTCAGTTTATAAATTTTAGCTACCCTATAACTTCTTTTGATGAATGAGTCACAATTTATTTATACAGTATCATGCTGATGAGTCTGAGGGAACAAAAGCTTTATCCAGGATAATACTAAAAGGAACAGAAGACTGACGGTGGGAAGAGATTTATATTAGACTTCAGACATTGCTACAAGAGTACAACCAGAACTTCACCTGGCATCATGTTTGAAAATTATCACCTTTCCTACTTCTTTGTCAAAAGTTTTTGACGATATTTATTCAGAATTCTTTTTGTGGGACCCAAATAGTAACCACTTGGATAATGTGGTTAAAATTTATTTTTCATTCAGTTGTCACAAATTTTTGTGAAACCTGTCCCCCCTTCCCCCTTAATTTAAAATTAGGAAAAGAGAAATAATTGCAAAAAAAGCTGGATTTTCTGAGGTTAGAAATAACTTAAAGTAATACTGGTATATCTGCTCAACTTTTGTCCTTTCAGAATATGATGAATACTGGATTTTCATCTACCTACTTTCCTAGATTCCCACTCCCCTGCCCCCCACTATCTGTTACACTCTATCTTAACTCCTTAACTGAATATGGTACAGAACTAAAATATTGAATGGCTAGATATTCCCTGTTTTAAATTTTAATGTAGAATATCTCTATTTCCTCTTTAATACAAAAATTGCTTTTTGATGGATATTCATTCAGGTCAGAAGCCTCAATTTAAAAATGCATGGGGTGGGGGGAGGTGGTCCTCATCTGATTTAAGGCATTTGAAACTACAATAAAGCCCTTGAAATTGGTACTTTACATATCGTTTCACAGAAACCTCATTCTATAGGATGGACCTAAGCTAGATGGTTTGTCTACATCATGGCATCAAATCTTTCATTAAAAACATCTGCTATATCTCCAGATCAAAATGTTATATATATACATATAATTATATATATTATATATATAATACATAATATATAATTTATATGAATTTATATATATAACTTATATGAATATATGTATTCATTAATTCATTCACTTATTTATTTTAAGATCTTAAAACACCCTCCATCCCTAGGCATTTTGAACTCAAGAAATATATATGTGATTATTAAGAATGGATTATCTTTTTTTGACTTTAAGCATGTTATTACAGAGGTTAAAAAAAAAAGTGCCAAATACATGTTGCTAAAGCTGTGCAAGACTAAGAAGAATTGGTTGATGCATAGAGAATAAGAATGAGCTATAACATTTTGAGATATATTATCAAAATATATTTTAAATTTGAAAACAAAACTTTAAAAAGCTCCAAAGAAGAGTATCAAAGAATTTGAAGAGAATCTCTGCCATTCATAAATATTCCTTAGTAGAGATGGCAGTCGTAAGGAGTGTAGAGAAGGTGGGTTTCTCTTTACTGTCTACCATTTTGGCTGCAGGGCTAGACCTGAGAAAACTCATGAAAACAGCCTGAATTTCCTACTTACTTCTTTGTCACTTAAATCATAGTATTGAAGTAAACTTCTGAAACGTCTTTAAGCATTCACCATTTATTTAGTCAAGAAAAATGTATTAAGTATTTACTCTATGTTAAGCACTGTGCCACTTTCTGGATACACTGGTGAACTGAATAGATACAGTTCCTGCCCACACAGGGACTTCCTGTGTAAGGCATTAATTTGTTTGGGTATACTAGAAGTTTTATTTTTTAACCTGTTCTTTCTACATTGGAGTCTTTTTACTGTTTTACCTATATATTAAAGATCTGAAACATGTCGTTTGTCTTCTACTTAAAGGGCAAAAATGTTCTCGGTCATTAGTGTCCTTTCAGAGAGGGACCCAGTAAGCATGACCTCATTAATAGCAGTATGATAGAGCAGCTGGAAAGGCCCAGCCTGTGGGTTATTCTCGCCCCGTGCCACCAGAAAGACACTGGAGGACAGATGCATGCTAGGGTGCTGAGACTCTCATGCAGTGGGTAAAATATAGCCCCTAATAACAATAGCAAACACTTACATACCATTCAAAATGTTCCATGTTGTATAGCACCATTCTTGTATTAGCTTGTTTACTCCAGTCCATACCCCCGTGAGGTAGATACTGGAGTCTGCCTTCCTATCTTAATTCAGGAACCAAACAGATTCAAATAACATGGGATGTCTCTTATTTTTTTATTGTTATGTTAATCACCATACATTACATAATTAGTTTTTAATGTAGTGTTCCATGATTCATTGTTTGTGCATAACACCCAGTGCTCCATGCAGAACGTGCCCTCCTTAATACCCATCACCAGGCTAACCCATCCTCCCACCCCCCTCCCCTCTAGAACCCTCAGTTTGTTTTTCAGAGTCCATCATCTCTCATGGTTCGTCTCCCCCTCCGATTTCCCCCCCTTCATTCTTCCCCTCCTACTACCTTCTTCTTCTTTTTTTTTTTTCTTAACATATATTGCATTATTTGTTTCAGAGGTACAGATCTGTGATTCAACAGTCTTGCACAATTCACAGCGCTCACCATAGCACATACCCTCCCCAGTGTCTATCACCCAGCCACCCCATCCCTCCCACCCACTCCCCACTCCAGCAACCCTCAGTTCGTTTCCTGAGATTAAGAATTCCTCATATCAGTGAGGTCATATGATACATGTCTTTCTCTGATTGACTTATTTCGCTCAGCATAACATCCTCCAGTTCTATCCACGTCGTTGCAAATGGCAAGATCTCATTCCTTTTGATGGCTGCATAATATTCCATTGTATATATATACCACATCTTCTTTAATGGGATGTCTCTTATTAACCCCATTGTAGAGAGAAGGAAACACTGAAGCATGCTGAGGTTAATGATTTGCTCAAGGTCACATGGTTGGAGAACTCATCATTCAAATTCACACAGTCTGGCTCTAGAATCTGTGTTTTTAACCACTGCACTGTACAGCCTCTCCTCCAAATACATATATCATAATAAAATTTCAAATACTAATGTAGATCTGAACATTTTTACTAGGAAGTGTCTAGATCCAAGACAGTCTTCCATGGGTTAAAGCAGGGCCTAATTATAGTGCCAGCTGCAGAGAGAGCATCTGTGCAGGGATGGCAATCAGGCAGGGCTGACATTCTCTCTTTTTTTTTTTTCTCATTAAACTTTTGTTTTAATGGGTCTCAAAATTCTGTGACAGATTTTTGGTGACGGCCCTTCTGTCACACCACACTCTGTATATTTCTGTCAATACATTTAGCTATATTCAGCTTCTTCCTTCCCATTGACCAGAATGCAGAAAGATAGTTGAAGCTTGAGTAGCCATCTTGGATCTGTGCCTTGAGTATGATAAATCAATAGGACAGGAGGATACTGGTGATCATGAAACCACCATTCAGCCCTGAATATCTATCTGTCTGTCTGTCTATCTATCTATCTATCTGTCATCTATCTATCTATCATCTATTATCTATCTATCTTTCTATTATCTATTATTTTTCTATCACCTGTCTATTATCTATCTATCTATTATCTACCTACCTATCTACCTACCTACCTACTTACCTACCTACCTACCTACCTACTTACCTACCTCTGGGCTTTATGGAAGAATAAAATAAAATTCTAACAAGTTTAAGTCATTATTATTTTAAATTTATATTTGTCATAGCTAAACCTAATCCATACTAATACAGATATAAGTAAATGTAGTCTCTCGCCTTATCCTGGGGGCAGTACCTGCCCCTATATCTGCTCTCATTCCCCTTTCCCACCAACCACCATTATATCTTCTTATGGAACTTCTAGTAGACCTCTCACCCCAGTCCTTTATCCTGCCTCCAGGGGCTCAGAATGGTCAGGCCTTGGAATTGGCTGATGTCTTAGAAAGTACAAGGGGATTTTGAATAGGATAGTAAGGTTTTCTAATTATTAGGGATTTGTTATTGTCCTGTGACTGTTGGATAGTCTATTTAGAGACAGTAGGGGTAAAGAGGTGGGGGGACTTTGTGACTTCTTTGCCTTTTGGGTTACATTTCCTTTGTGATAATAGGCTATGTGAACTGGTATCTTGAGAGTAAAATCATGGCCATGCTTTATCCTTTAGTCACATTGAGTGTTCTGGTTCATGATCCCTAGCTCCCTAGCTAAGTGGCCTGGGTTCTGACTCCCCAGTATTGTCTAGCTTTTTGATCCTAGATTTTTTTTTAAGAAGATTTTATTTACTTATTTGAGAGAGACAGAGAGAAAGAGAGCATGAGCAGAGTTGCGGGGGCAGAAGGAAAAGCAGACTCCTCACCAAGCAGGGAGCCCGACATGGGGCTTGATCACAGGATCCTGGGATCATGACCTGAACTGACGGTTAACTGACTGAGCCACCCAGGCAGCCCTCATCCTAGATTTCTTATTTCTTCCTTTATCTGGTTTCTTTTACAGCAGAGGTCCTCAACCTGGGATTCATATATCCTTAAGGCATTGACTGGAGGTGAGGGGAGGCTATGAAACCTCTTGCATATACTTTTATGATATGTACATGGGTGCATTTCTTTTTTTTTCTAAGTGGACAACCTGCATTTCATCAAATTCTCAAAGGGATTTCTAACTATGAAAGGCTAAAGATTTTCCATTTGTTAAAGCTTGATTGAGTCAAATCTTAGGTGAAAACATGGGACTTATTTGGCATCATAAAACCTTTTTTTTTTTTTTTACTAAATTGCTTTTTAAAATTAAAAAATATTGAAATATAATTGACATATAACATGTTGGTTTCAGGTGTACAACATAATGATTTGATATTTGTATATATTGCAAAATGATCACCGTAATAAGTCTACTTAATATCTATTACCATACATAGTTTTAATTATTTTTCTTGTGATGAGAACTTTTAAGATCTATTCTCTTAGAAACTTTCAAATATGTAATACAGTATCATTAATTGTAGTCTCCATGTTTTACATTACATCTTCAGGACTTATTTATTGTATAAATGGAAGTTTGTACATTTTGACCATCTTCACGAGCCCCTCCCCCTGCCTCTGGTTTGTTTATCTACATGAGTTCAGTTTTTTGGTTTTGTTTTGTTTTGTATTGTTTTAGATTCCACATATAAGTGAGATCATATGATATTTGTTTTGCTCATTAGTGCAATGCCCTCACATTCCATTCTTTTTTTCACAAATGGCAAGATTTTCTTTTTTTAATGTGTGAATAATATTCCATTTTATGTATATACCACATCTTCTTTACCCACTCATCCATTGTGGGACGCTATTGTAAATAGAAATACTCGGACGCTTGGCTATTATAAATAATGCTACAACAAACATGGAATTACATAAACTTTTCAAGTTAGTGTTTTTATTTCTTTTGGAATTCCAGAATGGAATTGATGGATCATGTGGTAGTTCAATTTTTAATTTTTTGAGGAAACTCCAAGCTGTTTTTTATAGTGGCCATGCCAATTTACATTCCCACAAATAGTACATGAAGATTTCCTTTTCTCCACAACCTTGCCAACACTTGTTATCTCTTGTCTTTTTGATAAGAGCCCTTCTAACAGATGTGAGGTCATCTCTCTTTATCATTTTGATTGGCATTTCCCTGATTGTTTGTGTTGCTGAGCAGTTTTTCTTGGACCCATTGGCCATCTGTATGTCTTCTTTGGAAAAATGTCTTTTTAGATCCTCTGCCCATTTTTAAATTGGATTGTTTTTTTCTATTGAGTTATATGAGTTCTCTATATTTTGAATATTAACCTCTTATCAGACATATGGTTTGCAAATTTTCTCTCCCATTTGATGGGTTGTCTTTTCACTTTGTTGATGGTATTCTTTGCTGTGCAGAAACTTTTTAGTCTGATGTAGTACCGCTTGTTTATTTTCATTTTTGTTGCCTTTGCTTTTGGTTCAAAATCCAGAAAATTAGCACCAAGACCGATGTCAAGGAGACTTCCACCTATGTTTTCTTCTAGGAGTTCTGTGGTTTCAGGTCTTACATGCAAATCTTTAATCCATTTTGAATTAATTTTTGTGTATGGTGAAAGAAAGTGGTCCAATTTCATTCTTTTGTATGCATCTGTCCAGTTTTCCCAGTACTGTTTATAGAAGAGACTATCCTTTCCCCATGGTATATTCTTGGCTCCTTTATCATAAATTGACCAAATATGCATGGGTTTATTTCTGGGTTTTCTATTCTGTTTCATTGATCTATGTGTCTGTTTTTAATACCAATATTATACTGTATTGATTACTATAGCTTTGTAATATAGTTTGAAATCAGAAAATGTAATGCCTCCAGCTTTGTTCTTCTGTCTTGAGATCGCTTTAACCTGGTGACTTCTCTTATTTTTACTGCAGAAAACTCAACCACAATTTGTGGCCCATCTCTAGTTTACCTGTAATTGTATCTTATTTTTCACAACCCAGTTTTATGATCGGCTCACTTTTAATCTCTTGTGTGTATATTAAGTAATCTGCCTTAAATCCTTTTTTGAAAAATGTATGATAAAAATACACAATTATAACTGATTTGAAGAATTATCGTTAGTTTCTTATGACAGACTCTTACGTTGTGCTGGCCCTAGCCATCTATGCCCAACATTAAACATAGTTTCCCCATCCATCTTCAGAAATGCTTAAGGCAGTTGTGATCCAGGGTAATATCAATCTCTTTGTATCTGTGGTCTACCTAAAGGGTGCAGAATTGTGAAGTTCAGGACTGAGGGAAATGGCAGAAAAGAATCGGAGAGAAAACCTGGGAAAATGACATAGATTTTGAAGGAGAAAGTGATTATTTCTTCTGCAACAAAAGGTAGAAAAGGATAGAAGTGAAGATAAGCACATTTTAATATGGATAGAAGGTGAGAAGGAATATACAAGTGATGGCTCAGTATGTTCAGTAAAGAAAGAAGTTAGGGAGAGATTTTAAGTTATCTGCATGGAAAAGGGAGGGGTGGGGGACTGGGTTAGTTCTGATATGAACAGCCCCACTGGGGTAAGAGGAGTCAATAAAAGAGTAACAAAAAAAGTAGGGAAAGAATGTTACTTCACCAGTTCAACAAACTCCTATGAGCATTACCCTATTCTACAATACTGTGTAGGTACAGGGTCAGAGAACATATAATCCCTTTCCTTGTGGTTGTCACACTAAATGGGAAAGCCACCACCAGGGCCCAGTTGAAAGGAGATGAAAGTGAAACATTAGCATAATCACATGATGATCTTCAGGGATGTTAGCTGGGTGTAGCAGGAGAGGAAGTGGAGTTGCGGGCTGTGAAGATTCACGTTTACTAACAACCTCATAAAAGTATTCCAGGCAACATTGGTCTTGGTGAACATGATGTCCGGATGAGGAAAGGAGATACGTAGAGTAAGGGGAAGCACAGCTCCTGTGGGGAGAGGTGGCATAAGCACCAGGAAAGGAGTTAAAGGAACCATCAAGTTAGAGATCATTCACGTGGTAAGAGGCCTCACAGTTAAGCCCTGATGGTGGGTCACAGAGATAGTGTAGAGGGACATGGATGAGCAAAAAGTGTTGTAAAGATGTAATAAGGGCTTATACATGTCATAATATGATTAAACAAATAGGAAGTATACAGGAGTTGTGGGGAGTTGGATCCCCACAAATCTGAGAGAGACCAAGACACATTAGGTCCAGCTCACCCAGGGAAGTCTCTAAGTACAGGAAATTCTAAAATCACCTTCATTTATATTGGTTTATCTTTTTGAGACACTTAGTTGCTTCTGAGTGGCCTTGCTATGAAGATTCATTACCTTCTCTTAGCTCTTCTTTTCTTTGGCTTGTTACCTGCCTCAGGTAAGACTTTAGCATAATAAGGGAAGAGTGATACAAATAAGAAGGCTATATGAAATGACACAACAATTGTCCATTGGTAATGGTATGTTGTAGGTGCTCAAGAATGTTTTGAATGAATGAATCATTGTTTCTTTATGAATGACCCCAGGTGAATAGAATAGAATTTGGAGAATTCCAGGATTCTCTTTCTATTTCATACTAGATTTCTCATTTCAGTTATGAAGTAAGAATCTCAGATTATTTCCAAGAAAAGGAATTTAGAGATTATCTGCTTTGTCCCCTCATTTTACAAAATGATTTTGAGTCCTTGAACCCAGGTCCTCTGACTCCCAGTACACCATGCAAATTTTATTTCCACTGTCTTATTTCCCTACCTATTATAAGGAAGGTACAAATAGTGCCTATTTAATAGAGTTTTATTGTAAGCCTTAAATGTGTTAATCCATGTAAAGAGTTTTTAAGGAGTACTTGACAAATAGAAAGTGTTCAAGAAGCGTTAACTATTATTGTCACCATTACAGTTTTTACCTATTCTTTAGTTTATTCCGTTCAGTAATTTTTCCTTTCAGTTCAGAATATCCTGAACAGGATGAGCCCAGAAAAAAAAAAACCCTGTAAAGTTGTTTGTCTTTAGAACTCCAGGTACCCATGCAGTGATAACAGTCTGATAGGATTAAGAATGGAAAGGAAGAGGGGTGCCTGGGTAGCTCAGTTGGTTAAGCTTTGACTCTTGATTTTGGCTCAGGTCATGATCTCAGGGTTGTGAAATCAAGCCCCTGTGAGTTGGGCTCTGCATTTGGTGGGGAGTCTGCTTGAGGTTTTCTCTGTCTCCCTCTGCCTCTGTCCCTCCCCTCCAGCCGCCCCCCCCCCCACGCCTATGCTCTCTCTCTCAAAAAATTTTTAAAAAAGAAATGGGAAGGAAGGGATGGAGGAGAGAGAGAGAACATCAGGAAGATGAAAACATTGATGGTATGAAGGTGAGAAGAGGGAGGAAGAGTCATTGATGGCGCAGGGGGTTTAAGGCTGAATCATTTAGAAAGTTTTGGTACCATTAATAGAAATGTGAATGCAGGAAAAGGAAGCTAGTTTGGGAATGAAGCCTGTTAAAATGATTTGAGAAATGGTTACTTTGAAGTGACAGTAAGACATCCAAGTGGAAATAATCTAGTAGACAGATAAGCAGGGTTAGGAAACCAGGAGAAAGCTTGTGGCTGAAGATAAACATTGTGGGATCTTCCACAAAACTATGGCAGCTGCAGTTCTGTGGATAGAGCACTACTCCGAGGATAACTCTTTCTCTTTCCTTCTTCTATGTCATAGACATGGTGACGATAAGCACTGTGTGTTAGTGAAGGACAAAGGCAATGTGGAAAACTGTCATTCTCTTTTCTTTGCTAATCCTTCTCTCTCTTCCTTTTCACTCTTCTCCCCACCTTGCTCTCACTCCACATATATTTTTCCTGTTCCTGAACATATAAGGAAGGTCACGAGTTGAATGCAATGCATTTTTTAAGCTAGATAATTAGTAAAAAGATTCAGACAGAGGAAAATCAGCTTAGAGAAAAGTAATTTGAAATAGTGAAGATATTGCGTTCCAAAATGATCCCTGGGTGAGGTACCTGACAGTGGAGAATAGAGGAAGTCATTGATGTGGATTCCAGTTTGGAACATCCTGAGAAACTACACCTTTATGTACCTGCTTGTTCTCACATGCCTGGAAGGACAGGACATCCAGCATGGCATCATCTTCTAGAAAGTTCAGTTCTGGCCTTTCTCCTAGGATCATCCAATAATGCTGGGCTTGTTCAATCCAAAGGAAGTCAATCAGTTTTTTACACTGAGTCAGGAGCACCTGCAGTCCCTGTCGGTTCCTTCTAAAATGTATTTTTTTAACCTGATTAAAAACTATTTTGTTCTGGGATGCCTGGGTGGCACAGTTGGTTAAAGCACCCAACCCTTTGTTTCAGTTCAAGTCATGATGTCAGGGTTGTGAGATCAAGCTCCATGGTGGGCTCTGTGGGCTCCGTGCTCAGCATGGAGTCTGCTTGAGATTCTTCCCCCTCCCTTTCCCTATGCCGCTCCCCCCTTTGCTCACCCACACACTCTCTCTCTAAAAATAAATAAATAAATCTTTTAAAAAAACCTATTTTATTCCCATGGACCATTGCCAATGACTCCACAAGTTTTCGTATTTGCAATCTCTACTAGAACTTTGTGAATATATCCACAAATGTAGTCCCCTGTCTTTGCTTATTTATTTATCTATCTGCTTAATTTTAGGAACTGAAGATGATTATGTGGTCACTAGCTTCCTGGACTGTAAAAATCAAACATCGTGTAGTTCTCCAAGTGAAAATGGAAGCTGTTCTCATGTTAACAAGGAGGTTGGAATATGTGTCTTGCGTTTTAGAAAAAGTGCACAGCAACCAACTATAAAGAAATAGAAAATTAGGAAGACAGAACAATCAACACCTTTGTCTTATTAAAAAATAAATTCTGTTCTCTCTCCTCTCTCTTTTCTTTTATAGTGACACATTTATTTCTTGACAGTTTGGACAAAAGTTTACCAAGGAATGACAGTGAGAGCCAACATTTCTTTTCATCCAGACAGATCAGACAATACAGATGAAGAAAACAAAAGAAGACCTGTTCTTTCAGGGTTTGGGTGGAAATTTGGAGGAGTATGAAGTGTGAGAGGAAAAGATCTGAAGGGGTGTCCACAGTGTGTGTGTGTGTGCATGTGTGAGGTGTGGAAAGGGCAGATGGAGTAGAAGTTACTGTGTTTTACTGCATATTGTGAATGGAGTCTTCCCTCTTGTTTTGCAGATTTTGGTGAAGTCTTAATTTGCTTGTCAATGATTATTTTTGGTTCAAAATGTTTGATTGTAACAGGTTAGTGTTTGTATCATAACCTGTGATTTCTTTCCCTGACTATAGAAGCCAAATACACATGCAGTATCTGGGCCTGGTAAAAAAGGAAGTGAGTCTTTGAGCCTAGGACTCCTTCCCATTGCCCTGGGAGCCTCGGATGCCCATGCTCTAGGCAGCACCCCTAATTCCCTGCTCAGCAGGGCTGCAGGAGGGTGGGGCTGTCCTCCGCAAGTACCTTAGCCACCAGGATTCACTGATTCTACTCTACAGCTTCCCCTGGAAACTGCTCTCTTGGCTTTTTAGGAAAAACCCACATGATCGAACAATTCTAATTTGGGTAGAATACACTGCCTACCCATGCAGAAGTATTTGCATTTTAAATAGAAAGCTTAGTACTAGTAGGTGAATTTCAGACTGTGCAACTAAAGTGAAGAATTTTAGGCAAATATGGGTCTACCGGTCAGGGCTCTGGCCAGAAACAAATGAGACATTCCAAGAGGTTCCCAAAGGTCTGAGCAGGGGCAAGGTCATCAGACAGTGGGACAGCCACCAGGGAAAGCAACGTAGGGAAGAAGTCTTTCATTGACAAGCCTCGCAAGCCTCGCCTGAAGGGGTGGAGGATGTTAGCAAGGAAAAAAATTAGCACGTGAACAACACAGCTTTGTCTTTTCGTATTAATAGAATGGGGGCAGCAGTAAGGCTTGTAACGGGAAATATTGGTATGGATGTGCTTCAAGGAAAGAATTTTTGTTTGCCTGCTTGTTTTAGAATTCAGGTCACAACTGCAGGGCACACCTTTGGGTCTAGGTGGCCTCCCAGAGGGGTGCTATCCCCCACCCTGGGTCCTGCCCCTGCCCAGGTGAGCTGGTCCCTTTGTGATGCTGATGTAAGTGCCCAAGAGGGGCTGTGACAACCATTCCCTCTCATCCCCCACTCTCAGTCTCCACCTGCCACCTGCCCTGGGCAGATGTCCCTGTCAGATGTGGGTGAGATGTCCCTGTCCAGCAGGTCATTGGGCTTGGAGCAGTGGGTAAGGCAGTCCACATGCCACCAGCAGCCAGACATGGTCTCCTTGGTGCTCCTGGCTGAGGTCATCCATGCAGACCTCCCCGCCCTCCTATTGATGTAAGGGAAGCAGGCTCGGCCAGCTAGGTGGTGTCTCTTCCCACAGAGCCCTCCCTGCTCCGTGGATCATGGAGATTATAGCCCTAGACACTGTTCCCAATGTCTTGTGTGCTTTAGAGGAGGTACATTAAAAACATGTAAAATGTACTGTTCATTCCTCTCACTACTGTAAATGTATCATTTTCTGTTTCCCTACTCGTCTCCCACCCCCACCCCACCCCTCAAATGTCCAGGGATGGTTGCACTAGTTTTCCAAATGGCCTCCCAGCCTCAGGCTTGTTCTCAAGTTCATTCTTCATTGTCCCACCAGAAAGGGTGTGTGTGTGTGTGTGTGTGTGTGTGTGTGTGTGTGTGTGTGTGTGTGTGTTTGAGAGAGAGAGAAGAGAAGAGAGGGATGGGGGAGGGGATTCTATGGCTTAACTATTCCTTTGCGGGCAGGATCCGAATTTTATACGCCAAGATTCATGTGTTGACTGGTATATATACTCAGAGAGGACTTTTGAGTATATGGTGGACTTATAGTCTCTGGGAAATGAGCGCCAGAGAGTCGCATGAGCCTTGCTTTTACTTTGGCCAGCCAGGGTGCACCAAGATCCTAGCCTCTGAGTCAGCAGGGCTGATAAGTTAGAAAGAATGAGTCACTATTTCTGTGGCCATGTTGTAAACTGGATGGAGTCGCAGGTGGTACACTGCTCAGCCCCGTCCTCCCCCACCCAAAAAACCAAACAGTAGCAACAAGCAACGGCAAAAACAGCCAGGCAAAAAGACAATAATTAACACTTGCGGTGCTTATTCAGTGTGACATAGGTAGTATTTATCACTCGTGTGCATGAAGAAATTGAGTCACCTGAGGGCTAAAGAAACTTCCTGGGATCCTGGGGGTTGTAAGAGGTGGTGTCAGGATTCAAATCCAAGCAGAAATCTTTACCCACTCTCCGAAGAAAGCAACCAGAAGCAAATGTATATATTGAAGGAATAAACTTGAAGCAACATACAGTGACTGGACCAAGTTCAAAATAGGCCAAGGCAACCACGTTGATTGAGTAAAGGTTGGAGATCCCTTTATTTCTACACAAAGAGTCATGTTAACTTGTTAAGTGGAGTATTCGGGAGCTGGAGAGAGTGATGGGATCCACAGGTAATATACAGAGCAAGAACCAATTTTAAAACATGGTCCATGTAAAAAAAAAAGTCCTTTTAGTCTGTAATATCCCAAAAGGAGTCAGTTAAAAATATAAATACAAGAGACTGCAATCTCCTTTAAGAAAAATAATTATAGGTACTAATACCAGAAAGATGTCAGTTGGAATAAACCCTGATCTAGTCACGTTAATATTAGACAGTGAAGCCAGAAAGCTTTAACTCAATCACAATATATTCAGGAGTGTGATGCATTACTCTTGGGGTAACCAGAAAATAGAGTACGTATCAGTAAATTTACATCTGAATTTATACTGATTGATTGACAAAAATATGTTAGGCTTTGCTTGCACATTTCCCAAGCAGTATTAAAAACATTTAACGAGATGATTGTGAAGTTCCAAGCTAAATCTGGAAACAGCGCGACTGAGTTTCCGTCTCCCTGAGCAGCATCCTAGTTGTGCCTGCTGGAGGAAAGATGTCTGCAGGGGGCTCAGCCTAAACTAAGCAGCTGAGCAGTCTTGGGACCTTCACACAGCCGAGGAAGCAGACATCAGAACTTGTGCTTATTAGAAACAGACTGTGAAAACAGATGATCATATTTTGATTTCCATTTAATTCAGCAAGTTGATTGGGTATTTATGATGTTTGCTACATAGTCCCAGTTTAAATACAATTCTGCATTTGAGAGTCTCTCGGGCTCATTTGTGTAGGAACACCATGCATGCATCATAATGTAAATGATTTCAAACAGTTGCCTGAGATAATGGGATGATGTTTTTATCAACCAAGTTGACACAGATCATAGCGTTGGTGAGGGGGTAGAAAGTTGGTACGATCTTTCTGGAAAGCTGTCAGTCTGCATCCAGAGGCTTTAAATGCTCTTTAAAAAATTCCACTTCTGGGGGCGCCTGGGTGGCTCAGTCGGTTAAGCATCTGCCTTCTGCTCAGGTCATGATCCAGAGTCCCAGATCCAGCGCCTCATCGGGCTCCCTGCTTGGCGGGGAGTCTGCTTCTCCCTCTGCCCCTCACCCCGCTCATGCTTGCTCTCTCTTACTCTCTCTGTCTCTCTCTCTCTCAAATAAACAAATAAAAGTTAAAAAAAAAAAGGTAAAAAAAATTCCACTTCTGGTTTTATACACGAAATAAATAGAGGTATGCCTAGAGATTGGGTTAGAAGTGTATTTATTACAGTTTTCCCTGCCTTTTGTTGCTCTCCTGTCATAGCTGACCACAATGTTGAAGTTCCTTACTCTTCCCATTCTTCTCTTTCCCGAGTCCCCTTCATCTTGCCCATAATTTCAGTTACCTTCTCTTTATAGAAACCTACAAATTTCCTTCTCCTCTCACAGAGCAACCAACTGACTAATTGACACATCTACTTGGATGCATGAAGACATTTCAAATTCAGGAGCCCCAAATGGAACTCATGTTTTTCTACCTCATCCTCTTCTAGTTTTCCTATGGGGAAATCATGTTATTCCTGTACTAAAGAGACTTTGGTGACTTTTCGTTGCTCTTAAAATAGGGCTGTGCCATGTAATTATAAGGGTGGAAATAAAATTCCAAAAATTAATATGACCAAGCCATTAACCTCCCTTTTCCCTTCCAATTTTAGGTTGTTGAATATTACAGTGAAGGACTGGACTTTCTAAAGCAACCAGAAATATACCAGCTATCTGACCCTCACATTCCTTTAGCTCAACTGGTAATTTCTGACTTTTGCCAAAGAGTCTTCTTATGGGTAATAATAAGATGATCTTTGAAAATAGAAATGAATTTCTGGAATGAAAAGTGCAAAGTATATATTATGATTTTCATTATTGAGGTTTTTTTTTTTTTTTTTTTTAATATTATTACCCTAACAGGTATTCTGTTATGGGTACAACGTAGTGGGTTTTTTTAATTTGCAGTTCAGAAAAACCAGTGAGCCTGGATCAGAAGCAGTTATTTGTAGGCCCTTCTTAAATTATTTATGTAACATCCTTCTGTTGGATTCACCTTTGCGAAGAATAGAACAAAACAGAAATCAAAGTAGTAGACAGAAAAACCAAATCTATCCACTCGGCACCAGGAGAGTACAAGCCAACGAGGCTGATAAACATATAAATTTTGTAGTGTGCAGTTCTCCAGAGCAGTACTTCTCACCAGGGGTTGCACATCAGACTGTCCTGGGGAGCTTCGAAAATTTGGGTACGCTGGCTGTACCTCAGGACCTCTGGGGCTAATGAGTCCTTCCTAAAGCTCCCAGGCAATTTCATTGAGCAGTCAGTTTGGAGAACTAAGTATGAATGTATCACCTTCTTAATGAATCTCATTCTTTTAAACTTTGAGAGAAGCCTTTTAAATATGAGTCTGAATTTAAAACACATGCAAATTTTAACGTGGGGATCACAGAAGCAGATTTGGAGTTCTTTTTGTACTGTTTCACTGACGGAGAAGGGGAAGAATTAGGAACCAAGATGGTGTGACTTTTGGGCAAGAAAGCAGTGTGTGAAAACATTCTTAATTCATTGTGATACTTCAAAACTCGGTTTCTTAGATTGGGGGAAAGAAACATCTGAGCAGACAAACTTGTTTCATGGCAGGCTGTGGAAACGTGCTCATCAGCATGCCTTGTAACCCAAGTGTGAAAGAAGTCTCATCAAGGCCTGTTGTATTTTCTATGTTGGCACCAGCAGTGTTGATTTCAGAAGCATTCACCTTTTTTTTTTGGTTCCAGATGATTTTCATTCATTCGCATGTTCAGATCAGAATAACTGCTCTGATTAACTTATTTTCTTCCTCTTGAAGATATTGAAGAGGTAGAACTAAAGCTACGCCAAGTGCTTGAATGTGCACTTGCAGGACCGTTTCTCTGTATCTTCTGTGATGAAACCTTCATTTTGCCAACCAGCACTTGGCTTTGCATCTTACTGGCACTTCTCCTCCTCAGAAAGCCACCCCACTCATTCAGAGCTCAATAGCAGGGATGGGGTTTTCATGCTTCTGAGATATGATTGGCATTCAGAAGCTCACTGGAACAAGCCACAACAAAACAGAAATCAGTGCCAAGGCATTTTCCAGTGAAGGCTCTCCCAGTCCTCCTCACCATCTTAATGTCACCTAACCATTTTAACACATCATCTTCTAAACCATTACTTACTAAAAATTATTAAGTGGAGATTTTGAATTCCTCGTTTTTATTAATTACCATAAATTTTTTTGATCTCATTGTTTTTTAGGGAAGAATAACAAACCCATCTAAATTTATTAGGCAGCACATATTTAGAGGATTTTTTTTAACTGTGCTGAAATTGTAATTTCAATCAGTGAGATTCAATATGCTTTGCAAATAATTGGTTTCCATAAATATTGTTCCAAGTATGTTGGTGGCAATGATATCTGATGGAGAGATTATAGAACAATAAAAATGACAAGAGTCATGCTTAAATAGAAAAGATGATTTGCCAAGATTATTTTGGGCAGTATTACCAAAATCATCTTGGGCGTGACCACCACTGGAATAAATACCCACACTTGTAGAAACCCTGCTTGTTGGACTGCAGGTCAGATTTCGAGTTGGCCTTCTGTTCCTAACAATGATGAGGGATATTTTTTGGAGCTCATGGTTGCTTTTCATGATACCTAAAACGGCTAAGCTGTAGGGATGCCTGGATGGCTCAGTTGGTTAAGCATCTGTCTTTGGCTCAGGTCATGATCCCAGGGTCCTGGGATCAAGCCCCGCATTGGGCTCCTTGCTCAGCAGGGAGCTTGCTTCTCCCTCTGCCTGCTGCTCCCCCTGCTTGTACTCTCGCTCACTCTCTCTTGCATGTGTGCACTCTCTCTAGCAAATAAAAATAAATAAAATCTTAAAAAAAAAAAAGGCTAAGCTGTCATTCAGACATTCCTACATTTTTTTTTATGTCTTGTCTATAAATTTATCATGAATTTTTCTAACCATTTTCTGAATCAGTTTATATTTTCAGTTTAGGCTACAGGTTCAATGGGGAAATTAAAATGTACAAATGATACCTTTCTTCAAATATCCGCATTTTCTCAGGATTTATATGACTTCTAAACACATAATTCATGATTTAATGAATTACTGTAATATGTTTTATTTTTATCAAAGTGATATTTAGATAGAGTGTTTAAGTCAAATACTGCTATAAGGTTTTTAAGGAACAAAGAGTAGCCCTCAGATATTACCTCATCCCAACCCGGATTCCTGCTCCAAGTCTTTCAATTCAATGGTTTTCTCCTATAATTTACATCTGTATTTCTCAATAACATGCATATAGTGCTATTTTTTGATGTTTCTGTTCTAGTCATTTCATATTGGCTTTCCACGCTGAAGGATGATGACTTAGCTCTCTTAAATCATCTCTCTCAGACAGAGACTATCTCTGGACGCACACACACACACACGCACACACACTGCTAGCTGCACGCACTCCACACGTACTCGCCCTCTCTCCATCCTCCCAATGTTAATTATTGCACAGTGTTCAGTTAAGTCCATATTTAGTATTTACATCATTAGGACAGTTATTATTCACAGATGTCCCACACATAGTGTATGATGGCTACATTTCCTTTCTTGTACAGCTTGTTGTTTTTCCTGGCATTAATATACTTCAGTTATTTTGTTTGCTTGGTTAGCTATTTTTTACTGAACAGTTAGCCTATGGCAGACGTTGTGCTAAACACTTTATAATAGAACAACACTTTATCTCTTGCACTTCTCCTGTGAGGTAGGTATTCTTATCATCCCCATTTTACAAATGAGGAAACTGAGTCACAGAGAGGTTGAATAACTTGCCCAGGTCAGAAAGCCAGTAAGTGGCCACCTGGAGATGTGAACGCAGGCAGTCTGACTCCCCCTTAAACACAGCAGAATACAAAAAGATGTCTGAAGCTTTTGAGGCTAGAGGCTTGAGATAAGAGTGGTGTTATTAGTGAAAATGAAAGATCTGGAGAAATGATCTAGCCTGGATTTTTCTTGGCAAATGGAGAAGAAGGAAATGAAATTTTGGACATATTAGAATGATGTATGTCAGGATATAAAAAGATCTGCTCTCTGGACAGTTAGACATACGAGATTAGGGTAGAAACTTGCACTGTGGATACAGAGTAGAGAATCTTTAACATAAAAAAGGTATGCAAGTGCATATACAGAAAGAAGAGTAGAGAAAATGGAGTTGAACTTTATGGTAAATACATAGTTAAAGATGGGAGAAAAGAAGAGAAAGCTAAAATCAGAAACAGTCATAAAGGTGGGAGGAGAATCAGAGTAGGGCTAAGACCCCAGCTAGGAGACACTTTCCCAAAAGATGAGCACAAAATAAAGACAGTTAAGCCTTTCAAAGAAATAAAGGAGAGAGATGAATGAGAAAAAAACAGATTTGGGAAGTAGGTGGTGATTGGTGACCTTCAGAAACTATTATAAATATTAAGTGTAAACAGAGGTAGATATTACTACACTTTATTTTGTATTATTTGCTTTTAAATCTTATTTTGTTTCTGCAATGTCATCATTTGTTTTGGGTAGACAGAAAGAGTGAATTGTTGCTTTTCTTAAGTGCTTCCAGGTCAAGCCCCCAAAATCTTGCCCAGAGCTTAGGTACCAGCGAAGTCAGAGAATCACAGAATGTCAGCAAAGAGAAGGACCTCAAGAGTTCATCCTGATTCATTTCATCTTATTTGGGGGCGGGGGGGGGGGGGGAATTGAAGCACAGAGTGTTTGAGTGACTCCCATCAGAGAAAGCTCCCTGAGTTGGGCCTGGAGGTCTGAGCTGAATCTGGGTCCCTGGCTCTTTCTGATGTGTCTCAGTGTGGCTTTGCAACAACAGATGCAGTCAGCTAGAAGACTCACACTCTCTTCCAACTTCCATATATCCAGCTTGCTCCAATGCCATATCATGGAGGGAGACCCTAGACCCAGTGAAGAATATTCTGTTTTTTGTTTTTAATCCCCCATTGTTGAATCAGAGCACTGAGCTGTGCCTGGTTGGTTTGGTTCAGCGCTTTGGGTACCTCAGAGTCCTGTTTAGATATAATAAGAGCATATTTAGAATCAGTAGTGTCAGAAAGAAATACATATTCTTTCTGGAAAGGGATATCTACTTAAAGACTTTAAAATTGTGACACATAACTTGTAGCATTGAAAAATATTGAAAATAACGGTGGTTGAGATTTTAAGAATGAATTTTTGGATAACCGTGTGTGGTTATCACATCACCATAGTGACCAGCTGCTGGAGCCAGCCCTGGGACTGTTCTGCCTATGCTGCTCCCGCAGGAAGCGTGTGTCACCGTTTCAAGAGGAGACTGTAAGCTAGTTTGTAACATAAAAGAATGTGACTGCAATTTCAAACAGCGGCCACGCTCCTAGACCAGTGAAGGCTTGGGGCTGCGCTGTGCAGGGATCCGTGAAAGTGTGATCATAGCATTGTGAGCTTGCTTCAGCTCTGTGTGTCTTCGACCGGTCTGTTCTTGGCGGCATTGAAGAGATTAAGGCAACTGAAACCTGACTTCAGGGACGACATTAGATAAGGGGTGGAAAGAATAATCTGTTCTATACTTTGAACTTAGCCTTAAGGTTGCTACTTAAAAAAATAAAATGAAATGAAACAAAACCAAACCTAAAATACCTTAAGTACTTTTGACACCATGTTTATCTTTCTGCTCTCTGTGAGACATTTTCATTTGGCTGTAGCTCTCTAAAACCTGAATCTCCACAAGGAAGCCATGTAGCAATTAAATGCTGTAAAAATTGCCTCCATCGCAAAGGTAAACCTGGGGAGCTATTGCTTAGAATTCTCAAGGAGCAAATTGTAGGACGGTAATGTGCTGGTTTTATCACAGCGCGTTTATTTGAAGGTGACTGACAGCCAATGTGTTTGCAGCAGCAACCACATGACATCATGTAAAATACATGAAATTCTCCAGGCCAGAAACACAACACATTGCTCGATTCGCCTCGGGCAGGACCATAAACCATTTTTCTGAATATTTTATGCTGTCTCATGTTTTTTTTTTTTTTTTGAGTAAATATTTTTCAGCTTGTAGAGGGCATATGTACTCTGTGTCGAGAATTTGGAACATGGAGAAAGGTACAAATCCTACCAACCGTAGTATCTTCTGTGTTTCCTAAAGTGATATCACTCTCAAATATGTAAATGAGAGACTTTTGTGAAGAACAGAAATTTTCTTTTGTTTTACATTAAATATGTGTCTAATATCACAAGCTTAAGGAGAGAGATTAGCCCTTCCGACTGTTTCCATTAGCTGTTTCTTCTGTCCAAAATCTTTTTTTTTTCTTGTCATTCAAACCTGTAATAGAGACTAATACTCAGAAGTGGAGTAGATAGTAGAAGCCTAAAATATCCTATTGATTTAGCAGTGTGATGGCAAGATAAAGGACGCTGATATTCTTATTACTACTACTACTAAACCCTCTCCCTGAGCACTTAGCGTCTGTCAGGCAAAGCGCTAAGCACTGCACATGAATTTTCTCCCTGGGTCTTCACAAGAAACCTACTGGCACTATCCTCAGTGACATCATATGGATGGATTAGTGGAAGCACAGAGTGATCTATAACATGCCCCAGGTGACAGAGCTGGTAGTGAGGGAACTCGGATTCAAACTCCCTCCTCTGAAATCCTTATACTACCTCCCAGTGAAAGGAGCGGAGGAGAGAAGTTAATTTACTGAGTTTCTCCATCGCATAAGACACTGTGCTGCTTACTTCGCTTACAGACCCCATTCAAGCCTCACAACCTCCATATATCCAGCTTGCTCTAAAGCCATATCATGGAGGGAGACCCTAGACCCAGTGAAGAATTTTTTGTTTTTTGTTTTTAATGTATTATGTATAATGTATTTGTTTTAATGTATTATGTATTATGTATGTATAATGTATTTGCATGTATAATGTATTTAATGTATTATGTATGTATAATGTATTTGTTTTAATGTATTATGGGCATTTACAAATGTGGAAACTAAGGCTTAGGAGATTCCTAAGTCACATAGCCAAGAAGTGATGGAGCTAGGAAGTGACTTAGCTTTCTGTTTCCAAAGCTGTCATTTCTAGTCAGCCACACGAGAAAATTATTTTTATGGTTCTTTTCCCACATGGATTTATAAGATGAAAATTGTTGCCTCGTTTAATAGATTTGTACAGAATAATATACAAACTGGATTTGAAGACTCTTCAGCTCCATCGATTCACACCGACTCAGACGTTGATATCCAGCTTGGAGAATTCCACCAGATTCACCATCAGGCCCAAAGATTCTATTGTATGCACAATCTCATGTCTTGAAATTTTAACGTGTATTCTCAATTTCAAATAAATGGGAAGAATAGATTGGACACTCCAGCCTAAAACAACATTTTTAAACTGTACAGGAGGATTTCAAGCATATTGCTGAAGTTTTTGCAGTCAACAGTGTTCTCTCATTTACTGATTCACTAACAAATGAAAAATCAATGGGTTTGTCATATTATGTAGAATGTACTTTTGTCTATTAAATAATTTTTATTTTTAATTAATTTATTTTAAAGATTATATATTTGGTGTTTTTTTTTTTTTTTCCTTTGACAGAGTGAGAGAGCATAAGCAGAGGGAGCAGCAGAGGGAGAGGGAGAAGCAGCTCCCTGCCGAGCAAGGAGCCTGATGTGGGGCTTGATCCCAGGACCCTGGGATCATGACCTGAGCCGAAGGCAGATGCTTAACCGACTGAGCCACCCAGGTGCTCCTGTTAAATAATTTTTAAAAGAAATTATATATAGTAGAGGGAGGAGATAGGAGACACCTGGGGTAAGAGTGGTATCCCAGTTTGTTCATTCAACAGATAACTAGGTGCCGAAGATAGAGCAGTGAGAAAAGCAAAATCCCTGCTCTGGGGATTACTTTCTAGTGGCAAAATACAGACCATAAGCATGAGAAGTTGATAAGTAGTAAGATGGTGTGTTGTGCGATGGAGAACAATGAAGGAGGATAATGGGAAAGGGAAGTGTGGAGTGTAGGGGAGATTATTGTTTAAATAGAGAAGTCAGGAAAACAATAGAGAAGTCAGAGATCTCCCGGTGAAATGGAATCTATATTTCCTGCCTTATAGTGATGTTATAAGAATGTGGGATCAAGCATTCCAAGCTCCCTGTGCGGAGCATAGAGGAAGCTATTGTTATATTTGGTAGATGAGAAACAGATGTGGATTAACAAGGTCAGTTTCACTCAGTTACTTCTAATTGGCAAAGCTAGGATTTGAACTCAGATTTTCTGACTCTAAAATCTGTGATCTTCCCTTTCACTTTGCAGTTGTGCTGTGTCCCAGGGGTGTTGATCACTCTTGGACAGACACTGAAGATAGTATTTGCTTGCAAACTAAAATAAATGCTTATTTTTCATTTTCAAAAAATTTTCTGTGTGATGCATTTGTTTTGAAAGTATATTTATTATAATTTTGTATGTGTCTGTTTAGATGTATTTTAAAAGTTATAATCTCCAAGGATGTGGATTGATTTATATTAATGTGTAACTAATGTTATAGCTCCCTTTACAGCCTCTCGGGTTTTCACCTTGTTTTTAAAAACTGAGTGCAGGGTGCCTGGATGGCTCCGTTGGTTAAGCGTCTGCCTTCAGCTCAGGTCATGATCCCAGGGTCCTGGGATCAAGACCCACATCAGGCTCCTTGCTCCTTGCTCTGTAGGAAGCCTGCTTCTCCCTCTCTCTCTGCCTGCTGCTCTCCCTGCTTGTGCACTCTCTCTCTCTATCAAGTAAATAAATAAAATCTTTAAAAAATAAAATAAAAACTGAGTGCAGTTACAGGAAACGCATTTGAAATGATGGCATAAGTCAGCCCTAAAGGAATAGCAAAAGTCCTGGGAGTAGTCTTGTAGGGTCCTGTCAAGAGCGGTGATTTAAAATAAAGAACTAATAAAGAACTAATTGTGCTAATGCCATTATGGTATAAAAATATTGTTAGATTTGTCCCAGCTAATTTTTATATTTGGCAATTCATTAAATCGCTCTGAAAAATTGCAGCACCAAAGAAATGACAGAGACAAGTGTTTTATTGTATATAATCAGAGCTCAAGATGACATATAAAGAGTACATTCAGTTATAAGGGAAAAAGCAGGACCCCAATATAATTGGCAAACATATAAACAAAATGTCATCAAAGAAGTAGGCCTATTTAGGAAACAGTAAAAATGTTTGTGGTTGCTAGTAATCATAAAATGCAAATTAAAAGGCAAAATAAGTTGTTTTCACTCAGATGAGTTAAAAGAAATGATTGAGAAGGTATAATGAAAATGGTATTTTTATACTATGCAAGTGGGAAGATGAATAATGCAACCCTCTTGAAGAACAGTGAGGGGGTATAAATCAAGAGCCATAAAAACAGCCATAGGATTTTTTTTTAAATTAACATATAATGTATTATTTGTTTCAGGGGTACAGGTCTGTGATTCATCAGTCTAACACAATTCACAGCGTTCACCATAGTACATACCTTCCCCAGTGTCCATCACCCAGCACCCCCCACCCCTCCCCTCCCCCTCCACTCCAGCAACCCTCAGTTTGTTTCCTGAGATTAAGAGTCTCTTATGGTTTGTCTCCCTATCAGGTTTTGTCTTGTTTCACTTTCCCTCCCTTTCCCTATGATCCTCTGTCTTGTTTCTCAAATTCCTCATATCAGTGAGATCATAGGATACTTGTCTTTCTCTGATTGACTTATTTCGCTTAGCATAATACCCTTTAGTTCCATCCATGTTGTTGCAAATGGCAAGATTTCATTTTTTTGATGCCTGCCTAATATTTCATTGCCACATACTCTTTATCCATTCCTCTGTTGATGGACATCTAGGCTCTTTCCATAGTTTGGCTACTGGGGACATTAAAAGAGCCATAATATTTTAACTAGCAAGCCAATTTATTGAATTTATCTCACAAAACTAAACTAAGGGGAAAACCTTGTTGAGGAAGATGTTCATTGCAGTATTATCTTTAATGGCAAAAATATTGGAAGAAAAAATAGCCTATAATAATATCATATCATACTAGGTAAATTAGGGAAGATCTACTTGTTAGAAGATTGTGTGACTAGTAGAAATGATAATGAACCTCACATGGCAACACAGAAATGCCTTAGATAGAATGTTAAGTGAAAATATGAAATAGAATGTAGGCTGTTATTAACTCTATACAATTATGTACAGAATACCAAAGAGAACATATAAAATAGGTTGTAACTTATTTAAGGATAGTGAGATTACATATTTCCCTCTATTTTTCAAATGTTCTGCAATGTTGTTATAATGCTTTAATAATAAAATTTCTAATTCATAGTGTATAAATGGTATTCTTCACTTCTTTCCAGGGTGACTCTAGCATTGGCTGTAAATATGAAACTTTCTTCCACACCAGTATTATCAAGAATGGCATATTCTCATGCAGTATGTGGTAAGATGCATCATTTCCCTCTGAATTGGGCTATATTTTCAACCTGTTTCCTCTATGAAATTAAGTTTCCACGAGAGACCTCATGGTCACTGTACATAAGCGGTAATTAACAAAAAGCCATTATTTTGAAGTGTCAAGTGCTTTATATACCAGGATGTTTTTATACATTTATAACTCACAACCAATCAGCTTGGTTTCAGCTCTGGGGTTTTAAAAATGCGTGGGACAACATCTTCATATGCCCAGGAGACACTTAAACATAGAGGTTCAAACACAGAACTGTTTATGAGGGAGGTCATGGATTTTTTTTTTTTTTACCAGTTAGGAAAACCATACTGTGGGTGCCAGAAGAGCAAAGCTTTCATCCCTTGGAACATGAATGAATATCACTTTGTTTCTATCCTTTACCTCCTAGATCTCCTAAAACCGAACTTGGAGAGAAATCCGCTTTGTGGGTTAAGCCGAGAGTGGTGTAAATAGCTTGAACGCAGACACTGATGCTGTATCCAATTTCACACAAGATTCCACATTCCTGACCCTTTCTCCTCAAGTCTGTGTCTCTTCCTCTGTTCCCTATCTTGATTCATAGTTCCATCTTTCAGGAATTTACCTAAGAGAAACAGCTCAGAGTTATTTCAGACTCCCGTCTCCTTCATCCAGAGACCATCACCTGTCAGCTAAACTTCTAAAATGCTCCTTGAGTTGATTCCTTCTTTATTTCTACATCTGAACTACTGTATTAGCTTTTGATGGTCTTTTACCAGAGTTATCTTCCCCAGATGGTATTAAAAATTGTTTTAGGGGCACCTGGGTGGCTCAGTTGGTTAAGCGTCCGACTCTTGATCTCAGCTCAGGTCTTGATCTCAGGGTCGTGAGTTCAAGTCCCACGTTGGGCTCCATGCTGGCCATGGAGCCTACTTAAAAAAAATGTTTTTTTACTTTCATATAAAATATTCTTTGGTGGCTCTTTACTGCCTGCAGGAGAAGACCCAGATTTCTTTTAACTTGAAAAATTAAAAGCTGGTAACTGTTCACCGACCTTTAATTCTCCTAGCTTTATTTTTTAACTTTCCTTCCCTTTATGCACTTCACATCTGATTCAGACACAGCAAACTATTTTAATTTCCTCAGTCCAGAAGGCCTTTGCTTGAATATCTTTTCTATAGCACATTATAGACATTTGGCCATTATCTGCTTATATCTGTCTCCCTCACTAGATTGTCAGTCACTCAGGACAGAGACCATGTCTTCTTCATCACTGTATACCAAGCAGAAAACAGAATGTAATAAAAGGAACATAGATTCTGTGTTATCTTTCCTATAGCCTCCCATAGATAGCTTTCTTAAAGCAGATGGGCCAAAGTTATATTTTCTGCTAAGATCCCAAGATAGAAAGAATCTGTGTAGGTAGAGTTGAACCCAATATTTGGACAGTCACCTGAGTTGAGGGCAGAGCTGACTTCCACTCTGGAGTATTAAGGAGCTTAACCAACACAGGCATGCACCAACAGTTAGAACTGGACCAAAACATTTCAGTTAGAAGAAACAGAATATAGAAGAAATAGGCTCAGAGATGAGGGATTTCTAATGCTCTCATTTCGTGGAAAAATAGGATATGAGGGAGCAGTAGAGAAAAGGATCATTGACTTATGGAAAAGAGTGAAAGATCTGAGGTGTCTGATCCCTGTCTCCTGGTGTTCACAGGTAATCCCTTCCCCTTAAATGTGGGTAGAAACTGTGATTTGATTTTAACCAACAGAACGTGGCACAGGTGATTGCATGTCAGTCTCATGATTGCATTACATCCTGTAATACTCCATCTTGCTAGTAGACTCACTCTCTCTCTTATCTGGATGGTTCTGAAGAAATAAGGGCCATAAATTTTATAGCCATACAGAACAGAATGCTGCCAACAACCTCTTAAGCAGGGAAGAAAATTCCCCCTAGCTGAGCCTTCAAATAAGAATGTCACCCAGTTAGTGGTGGGGATTAAGGAGTGCACTTGTCACTTGTTGTGATGAGCACTGGGTGATTAAAATAAAAACTAAGAAAAAAAAAAAAAGCAGGTCACCCTAGTCAGCACCTTGATAATAGCCTTGTGAGATTCTAAGCAGAAGACCCAAGTCATGTCCACACCTTTGGCCCACAGAAACTACAAGATAATAAGTGTGTGTTGTTTTAAATCATTAAGTTTGTGGTGATTTGGTATGCAACAATAACAAACACAGATTTTAGCATCTGGAACTGGGATGCTGCTGTAACAAATACCTAAAAATGTAGGAGGGGCTTGGAAACCAGACAGTATGTGAAGTCTATAGAAATTTTAAGTGTCATGCTAGAGAAGGCCTAATTTGCTTCAAACAGGTTGTTAGTAGAAACCTGGGCTTTAAGGACCCTGTCAGAGGGTCAGAGGATCCAGAAGGCAATGAGGAGCATGTTACTGAAAAATGGAAGACAAGGGATTCTCATTATGTAATAGCACAAAGTTAGAAAAATTGTTTCTGGCAGTTATGTGGAAAGCAGAAACATAGCTGAAGATATTTCCAAGCCAAGTGTTAAAGGCACTTACAGGAAAATGTGTGAGAAGAGAGAGAGAGATTGTGGAAAGAACTATTAAATATCAGGGAACCGGGACCTGATGATTTTGAAAATTCTCTGTCTCTGCAGATGATGAAAGATGCTAGAATTAAGGCAATGTGATCTAGAGACAAAGCTGAGGACGTGACTGTACAACCATTTGTTTAATCTTCAGAAAGATCAAAAGGTCAGAGTATTCCATCACACAAAGGTCTTTTCAAGAGATTAAGGGTTTCCTGACAGATCCTCTCAGTCAAACCCTAGGGACTCTAGGAAGCTTTAGTTTGTTGTTCTTCAAGCATCTCAATGGGAGCCAAAGATAGAAAAAAGATTATCTTGGAAAGATCTGTGGGTATAGCTTTCATCTCATGGAATGAGCCCGTTGAAATCCATGGGAGACACACAAAATTTTTGAGAAAATTATTTCAGCAGAAACACTTCCATTTTTCGTGGAAAGAGAGTACAAATTGAAAGGAGGCTGCTGGACTCCCAACATTTTCCTGTCAGCAAGGAGGCTGATAAAACTTCCTATCATTTATGAAAAAGAAAAGATGATTCAAAGGGCAGAACCAAGATCCCAGATGACTGGGCTGAGAGCCATGGAGAATTACTGAAACTTAATAAAGGAACTCCCAACTTCTGTCTGGCTAAACTGATTTTTGATACCAACTGCTATGGGTTGGTAACACTTTTTTACCTTCCATTTCCCCCCTTAATGAACTGGAATGTCCATAGCTGTTTTCCTTCACCTATCCCACCATTGCATGCTGGGTACGTTGGGACAGATAACTTTAGTTTCACAGATCTGCATATGGAGAAAAATTGTTTCTCAGGAGCTACGCTTAATAGATCATAACCAGGAGCCTAATCTGCACCTGGATCTTTTTTAGATGTTGAGAGTTTGAACTTTGTGCTTGGGCTTTAATGCATCGAGACTCTTGGGAATCTTACAAAGAGAAAATGTTGCATGTGGAAGAGATGTGAATCATTGATGGCCAGAGGGTAGACTGTGGCAAACAGACTCTAAGGTGCTCCCCATGATCCCCATTTCCTGATGTTACTACGTTTTCCTGCAGGACCTATGACTTGATTCTAACGAATAGAATATGGTAAAGATAATGGGATGTCACTATAGTGATTTTGTTACATTGTACTAGATCCTGTCTTCCCAGTAGACTTTTATCTCTCTCCTCACTTGCTGTTTTTAGTCTCTGTAGCTGCAAGGAAGTGAATGCTTCCAACAACCACATGAGTGAGGAAATCAATCGTTCCCTAGTTGAACCTCCAGATGAGAGCCCAGCCCTGGCCTGAGTCTTTGTGTGCAGTAATTAGTTACTTAGCAATAGAAACTTAGTACCTTAGCATAGGATGCAAAAGCTCCTGATAATCTCCACTTTCATCCCCAGGTATTTGAACAGTTAAATTATTAAGTTTTGAGGGGGAAACAATTGCATTTTATCTTACTAAGCTTTGTCAAAGCCTTCTCAAGCATTTTATTAGTTTTCTATTCAAAGAAGTAAAGAATTATTAAAGCCAGTTTTCCACTCAGATTGATGTTCTACTTTCTTCTCTAGCCTTCTATATCTACCGATCTTTGCTTCCAATCCGAGCTATGTCCAAAGCACCTCTGCTAGTCTAGGTTCATGTGGGAAGCCCTTTACTGACATCAAATACTTTCAGATTATCCAGTGACCCATTTTTATTTTAACCTTTTTCTCACTTTATAAATGTGTGAGAATTTCAGCATGTCTTGTGGTGACGTTCAGTGAATTGTAACTATTTATGAATGTATTATGTAAATAAATATTAATCAGAATATTGTATGCATTTATTGTCCATTTTGTCCTTGACAATAAAATGTAAAGAGAGACTATGGAAAAATATACTGACTCTTGTTGTTCTCTACATTGACTTAGGGTAGGTGAGAGAAGCAAAGCTATTTCTTTGGACATACTGAACCCAATAGTTTGACAAATTTTAAAAGTAAAATAAATGCCTAATAATGGTGCACTCTTCCTATGATTCTTTTCCTTATCATCTCTGCTTGCTATTTTTTTAGATATTATAATTACTTCTTCCTGTTTTTATGTCTGTCTATGCCACCGTATATCCCCTTGACTAGTTTTTAAGTCAGTGGAAATTGTGCACCTTGGGATATAAGAATGAAATTGAGGAAGACTTAAGTAAGTTATAAATTATTGTGATCAGTAACATTATATTATAGCTTATTTGCTACTATACATGGACTTCATAAACTGTGCTATTAAAAACTTCACTTTCAGTGAAATAGATTGATAGTGTCACACTAACATTATTAATAATTTATCACTAAATGATATATACAGTTTTCTAAAAAGATAAGCAGAGCTAATGACTGTAATGAAAGTACATGCATGGAGAGGGTGACTGTTAGGTCTATACCTTGAGAAACCTGAAAGATACCTGTTTCAGCTCTCTCATTTTGCAGATGAGGAAACTTGAGATCCAGGGAGCTGATTGATTGAAGTAACATGGGCTCAAGGGCTAGTAGGTTGTAAAGGACACCGACACTGAGAAGCATCATTCCCATGGTCTAAGTTTAGACCATATGAATGGTGCCCCTGAGTTTCCAGTGCATTGTCTGCATGACTGCAAGTTAGTACAACCCTGTTAGTTCATGCAACTCATGGGACCAAAATGCAGATTTCTGAGATCCTGGGCTGGGGCTCTTTCAGCTCTGCTAGCCTGCCTTATATCTTTTGTGCTTGTTTTGATTCTGCTTTTTAAAAAACCTAACGATTAACTACCTTTTTCATGACTTTTAGGTTTTCCAGGATGTGCACTGTGTTTGGGCTCTTATGTGGAATTCATGCAAAGAAATCAAAAGATCTCTTTATGACTTGAGCTATGGCCTCAGGCTAAATCCTTCCCACATTTGTACCTTCGTATTCAGAGGGACCACTACCAAGTCTATTATAGATGAAAATGAAGGGTTTGAGGAGAATGAAGATCATGAAAAGATAAATGTAATTTTCAAAAAGCTTTTGACATTATGGATTTTAAATTAATACACATTCCTTCTGTTAGCTAAATTTTTTTAAAATTTTATTTTATTATGGTAGTCCCCATACATTACATCATTAGTTTTTGATGTAGTGTTCCATGATTCATTGTTTGTGTATAACACCCAGTGCTCCATTCAATATGTGCCCTCTTTAATACCCATCACCAGGCTAACCCATCCCCCCACCCCCCTCCCCTCTAGAACCCTCAGTTTGTTTCTCAGAGTCCATAGTCTCTCATGGTTCGTCTCCCCCTCCAATTTCCCCTCCTTCATTTTTCCCTTCCTACTATCTTCTTCTTCTTCTTCTTTTTTTTTTTTAACATATAATGTATTATTTGTTTCAGGGGTACAGGTCTGTGATTCAACAGTCTTACACAATTCACAGCGCTCACCATAGGACATACCCTCCCCAGTGTCCATCACCCAGCCCCTCCCATCCCTCCCACCCTCCTCTACTCCAGCAACCCTCAGTTTGTTTCCTGAGATTAAGAGTCTCTTATGGTTTGTCTCCCTCTCTGGTTTCATCTCGTTTCATTTTTTCCTCCCTTCTCCTATGCTCCTCTGTCTTGTTTCTCAAATTCCTCATATCAGTGAGATCATATGATAATTGTCTTTCTCTGATTGACTTATTTCCTGTTAGCTAAATTTTTAACCTTAATATGAAATGTGGGGTGAAAACACTAACTTAGTAATTATAAATTTGGGGGGAGAAATTTAGAAATCATTGCCTCATGATAGCATAAAAAGCTAGATAAAAATAGTAAAACAGAAGACCTTGAGTACATGACTGATGTATAGGTGTATCACATACACTCTCAAGGTATAATACACTAACACGCTTTTTCAATTTTAAGTATCTCTGAAAGATCTTTAAATCTTTGCAAATTGTAAATATCTTTGGAAAATGTCTAAATGAAACATTTATTTTTATAGCTGGTACATCAGTGTCACCTTGATGGCACCTGACCAGTAATTAAGCATGAGATGAATTGCAAATCGTCCTTCTGTTTTTGCCAGGAACCCACTTTGCAGGATATAAAGCTGCTTTTTGGTATTGTGATACATGCAATTTCTGGCCAATCTGATGCAATCTTGTGGGATTCTTTTGAATTCCATTAGGAAAAAAAAAGACTTAGAAAGCTTAGACTTCTCAATCTTTAGTTTCAGTCCAATCTATTGCCACATAGCTCTTGCACCTGTGTTACTGGGCAGGAAGGCAAACCTCATCTGACCTTTGCCACACATCTTTATACAGGATTTGTCTATCTCAGCACTACCGGCATTTTGAACTAGGTAAGTCTCTTTTTTCCAGATTTGTTGAGGTATAATTGACCAAGATTGTGTAAGTTTAAGGTATACAATGTAATGATTTGATATATGTATATTTGCAAAATGATTACCACATTAAAGTTAGTTAACACATCTATCACCTTGCAGAGTTTGTCTTGGCTAATATAAATAATGCTGCAGTGAACATGGGGGTGCATATATCTCTTCAAGGTGGTGATTGGATTTTGTTTGAATATATACCTAGAAGTAGGTTTGCTGGATCATATGGCAGTTCAATTTTTAATTTTTTTGAGGAACCTCCATACTCTTTTCTATACTGGCTACCCGCAGTGACAGTGTTTCCTTTCCTTCACATCCTCACCAGTCCTTGATATCTCCTGTCTTTTTGATTTTAGCCATTCTAACAGGTGTGTGACGATACCTCCCTGTGGTTTCGATTTGCATTTCTCTGATGATTAGTGGTGTTGAGCACCTTTTCATGTACTTGTTGACCATTAGGAGATCCTTTTCTTTTTTTAAAGATTTTATTTATTTATTTGAGAGGGAGAGCACAGAGGAAGAGGAAGAGAGCACAAAGGGAGAGGGAGAAGCAGACTCCCTGCTGAGCAGAGAGCCCGACTTGGGGCTCGAGCCCAGGACCCCAGGATCATTACCTGAACCGAAGGCAGATGCTCAACCAACTGAGCCACCGAGGCCCTCTCTTTGCCCATTTTTGATTAGATGAAGATGATGATAATGATAATGGCGGTGATTTTGCTTTTGAGTTGTATGAGTTACTTTTGGATGTTAACCTCTTAAAGATAGTGGTTTACAAATATTTTCTCGCATCATTTAGGTTGCCTTTTCATCTTGTTGATTGTTTTGCTATGCAGAAGCTTTTTAGTTTGATGTAGTCCCCCTTGTTTATTTTTGCTTTGTTGCTTGTGCTTTGTCTGTCATACCCATAAAATCATTGCCAAGACCAATGTCAAGGAACTTTTTTCATTATTACGTTTTTTTGTAAGAGTTTCATGGTTTCAGGTCTTGGTTAGGTCTGTACCATGTGGGGCTGTCCTGTCCATTGAAGGATGTTTAGCAGTATCCCCAGACTGTATCCCCAGACTGTATCCCCAGACTCTACTCACTAGATGCTGGTAGTTCCTCTCTCTCAGGTGCAAGAACCAAAAGTGTCTCTCAGCATTGTCAACTATCCCCTGGGGGGCTAAACTGTGCCCAGTTGAGAATCATTGCTTTATCCCTTTGGATTCATGTAAGGTTTTTGAAAAAGGATATGAGCAAAAACAATTTTACCTTCTGTTGCTTAGGATTTGCAGACACTATTAAAGTTTTCCAACCTTGTCAAGCCCCAGACTTGTAGATATTCTATCCTTTTACCTCTTGCAAACCGGCCAGTCCTTGCCTGATCTCATCTCTCTTGTAATAACTTGCCAAAAAGTGGCAAGGAGCTGCAAATGCATAGTGATGTTCTGGCCTTTTTTTTTTTTTTCCTGCTTCCCTTAGAGTTGTTAGCATGATAAGCATATGATTTGTCTTCTAAATTATCACAGGAGACACTGTTACCAAAAGTTTTGCTGTGGCATAGCAAGAGTCACCAGATTTTTAGTGTCCTTTATTCTTGCCACCACATGGCTAAATCAATAGGACATTTTAGGCTTTTGTTTTGGCAACACTCTACTTCTGATTATTAGTCTCTGTTACAGGTTTGAATGACAAGAAAAAAGAAGATTTTCTACAGAAGAAACAGCTAATGGAAAGGTGCAAGAGTAGGAACGTGCTTGGTCTATTTGAGGAAACAAAAGAAAGCCAGTGTGAATGGAATTGAGTGGAAAAGGGATGGAACAGTCTAAGATGAGATCATAGAGCTAAGCAGGGCCCAGGTGTGTAGGGCTTTCCAGCCAGTGTAAGAAGTAAGGATTTGTTCCAGGAGCAAGGGGAAGCCATTGGAGTGTGTTAAGCGGAGAAAGAGAGAAAGTTGGGCCATTGTGGGTAACATGGGAAAAATGGACTGTAGGGAAATGAACAGGAGCAAGGAGTCTTATAAGAGGTTCACATGAGATATGGTAGTTGCTTAGATAGAACTATAGTCAAAGAGATGGAAGAAAATGGGTGGGGATAGGAAGTTTTAAAGATAAAACTGGAAGCTCTCTTTGATAAATTGAATATTGGGTGTAATTAAAAAAGAGAGATCAAGGATAATTCCTGGATTTTGGCTTCAGTAATTGGGGGAATAGTGGTTTAATTTGTTCAGCTGGAAAGGACTCAATGGTAAAAACAAGAGTTCTATTTTTTTTGTTTTTTGGTCAAATTAAGTTTGAAATGCCATTAGTCAGTCATGTGGTTACATTAAGTGGCCTACCTGCTATACAATTCAAAATTTCCTGGAAGATATAAGGAATAGAAATTTTGACTTGAGAGTCATAAGCATTTGAGGATATTGAAAGCCATGGTCCTGAAAGAGGTCATTATTGGAGAGTGGAGAAGAGAAGGAACTTCGCATAGGCTCTGGGGCTTACCAACATTTAGCATTTGAGGATAGGAAGTAGAAAAGTAAAGGACACTGACAAGGGGAAGAGAGAGGGGTAGAAAGGCCCAGAGAGACTGGGTATCAGGGATGAGAGGTGAATCATATTTATGCTGCTGATTTCCAGTCCTTTCGCCAGTAGGAGTTTTGGATATATCCTTCCAGGAGGTATAAGCAGGTAGTTAGTACAAGAGGATTCATGTACTTTAAAAATACTCAAATCCAAACAGGAAGATATAATACATTTTGCAACTTGCTTTCTTAACAGTATATCTTAAAGATCTTTCCATATTGGAGCGCCTGGGTGGCTCAGTCATTGGGCGTCTGCCTTCGGCTCGGGTCGTGATCCCAGGGTCCTGGGATCGAGTCCCGCATCGGGCTCGCTGCTCCGCGGGAAGCCTGCTTCTCCCTCTCCCACTCTCCCTACTTGTGTTCCCTTTCTTGCTGTGTCTCTCTCTGTCAAATAAATAAATAAAATCTTTAAAAAAAAGAAGATCTTTCCATATTAACACACACACACTGACTTTTTCCATGACTTCATAGAATTTAAAATTTATCTTCAAAGTCTAAGCAACTCCCAGTTTTCAGATGTGTTATAAAAGGATACTCTTTCCTCTCTCTCTCATACACACACACACACACACACACACTAATAGTAATATAAAGAATAAGAAGCCACCCCAACCTGAAACATTCCAACTTGAATTAATGAATACTTGGAGCATCAGATTTGACCTTAATTTTGAGATTTAATAATTGGCAGAATGGAGAGTTATGGAATACCAGCAACAATGTTCTCAATCACTAGAAGAGAGAAATGTGGAAAAACAAGAGAAAATGTTCCCTTGTGTAGGTTTCATGCACTCAAAAGTAATAGAATTAAATGAATACCCTTTGACAATGCAGACAAATGGAGAGTTATTAAAACTATCCAATCATAACCCCTGGCTGCTGGAATTCTTGCTTCAATTAATAAAGCAGCTTACTTTGCTTTTATTGAGTTATAAGTAGAAAAATTCAACCTGTTGCCGTCTGAAAAAGTTAGTAACCGTGGGTGTAAAAAATTTCTTCTCTATATTTCTGAACAATTACGTTTCTTACCGCAATGAAGCAATGAGCCTGATTAAAAGACTAATCACTAGATGCTTACATTACCATCAAATTATTCATATTCATTTGTTAGATTGCTTGTAATTGTAAAACAGTTTTTTGTATCACAGAAATAGACTTTGTATGATAATAAGTATACAATTAGTCACCATAAACAAACTTATAACTTAAAACAGTAATGACTTTTGAGAGAAAAATTTCTCACACTTTTGTTCAGTAAATGATCATTGCATTTAGGCATCGTTAATGAAGTGTTACCAATTCCCATTAATACAGTTGAGATGTCTTTTTTCTTTAATAGGTTTGTAAAATATGCCCAACTAATAAGCATTTTGTGGATGTTACAGACTTCAACAGTCCCGAAATGGCTGATTTCTATGACAAGTAAATGCTCTAATAGATGAGGAGAATTTAAGCTACCTAAAAAAAATTCACTGTTTTGGTGAAATAGGCTTCATTAATTTTTTTCAAGCTGTTAGCATCCACACCGAGGTCTGAGGGCCTGGGGAGGGAAGGAGCCTCAGGCCTGGGCAGCTATATCCTGTCTGTTCTTTTAACCTAAAGTTATGTTCCAAACCCACACGGAGGTCACTGTACAACTTGGGGGCTATATTTTTTCCTGGGAGGGCTCTCTTTCTGATCTGATGCACAGGCGCCATGGCCTCAGGCTCTCCCTTACTCTCATTTTTCTCCCATCTGGTCAAGTTTGTATGTGTTGTCAAGATCATTATCCTTAAAACGTTTTTCCTTACACCCTCTTTGCCTTTCTTCTGCTGGTAGACATTTTTAAAGAGCAGATTCTCTGTGATTCTTTCAGCGTGGGCTCAGTCTCTATTCACTGATGGTAGGCAAGAAGGATTCGTCTTAGGGTGTTTTTATTTTTCTCACGGATTGCCACACTGACCACCTGGTCCCTCAACGTCGGGTTAATAGTTTGTTTTATTTGTTTCTCAGAATTTTGTCTACTTTCTTCAGCAGTTTCTTTCTTCTGTACTGTTTTCTCAAGAGGCTATAGAGCATGTTGATTCCCGGCATTTTTTCACTTCATTACAAATGGTTCTGGTTTAAGATAATATTTCTCAAAATGTAGGGTCTGAGTTTGGGACCCTTTCCTATTGGCAGTGCTGAGTGCTCATTGCTATTTTTGTTGTTTTTTTCATCTGGTTTGGGGGATGGGCTTCTTAAATTCTGTCCCAAACTACCAATTATCTAGGACATAAACCCCCAAGGGCAGGATCTTGTTTTATAATCCACTGTCTGCCTAGTTCCAGATTATTTTAGAATAACAAATGACTCTTTCACAAGGTACACTGAATGACAGGTTATATCAGGTATCCTCTGCTATGGAAACTATATTCAGTTGAGTGGTGTGGACCTACTAGACTTAAAGCAGCGGGGTATGTATGTATGTTTCCATCACAACCATCAGCTCCTCCTCCAGGTGGACAGTCCTCCTTTCCGGTCCAGGGTCTCTCCTCCCTCTCCCACTTCCCACAGAAGGCTACTTCTAGTCATCTGCACATCTCAGTAAGCACTGAGAATTGCAGGGGATGAAGTGCATTTTAGGCACTTGGTCTGATTCAAATGAATGCTCTATGCTAGATATTAAATACTTACATGCAGCTCTAGAAGATATGGAAGAGATTTTAGAATATAAATATATTTTATGCAATATAAAATAATTATATAATATATAAGATTATATATATATTTTATATAAATATAATTTTTCTCAACATGAACAGTTGTGTATGCATTGATGAAACCGGCAAGTCTGTTGCCCACCTTCTGTATGCCGGGCCTTGAGTGCCCAATGCGGTCATGACTGCGATAATCCCCGCCCTCAGAGGGCTCATGATCTAGTGAGAGACGAAAGTAAATACAGATTATATACATTTGCAACATCGTTTCAAGGTATTGATGAAAACAATTCAAATCCTGCAGGATCCAGTCACTATTGATAATAGAGATGAAAGTTAAGAAAAGTCTTTTTTTAAAAGATAGATTGATTGATTTGTTTATTTATTGATTTATTTATTTATTTGAGAGCGAAAGACTGAGGTAGCAAGAGAGAGAGCACAAGCGGGGAGGAGAAGGAGAAGGAGACTCTCCACCAAGCAGGGAGCCCAATGCGGGGCTCAATCCCAGGACCCTGGGATCCTGACCTGAGCTGAAGGCAGATGCCTAACCGACTGAGCCACCCAGGCACCCTGAAAGTTCAGAGAAGTCTTTACATTTTATTCCCCTGCAGATTGGAGGAATAGATTGGTGATTGTTTTTTAAAGCTTTTGAAATTTTGCCTGAAATTCAAATGAAAATTTTGCATAACATTTCTGGGCTTTAAAGAGGAAAAAAAATATATTTGGCAACCTAAGGTATCTTTACTTAAGATAGGAATCTTTTCATGTTCCCTGAGTACGCACTTAAAGTCAAAGATTCACACCAACTATTTAAATGCAAAACTCTCATTGAATCCGACAGCTTTCTCTTCTGCTTTTAGCTACTAGTTTATTTTCCCCTTGCTCTTTGAAAATGAATGCTGTATGAAAATTGCTAGGTATACTTGCTAAGGTGTAGGCATAAATGGTACCATCTGGTATCGTTAAATGCATTCTACCAAAATAGCCATACCATAGAAGAAAGTTAACTGCTATTTGATTTACTAAACCAGGAAAACTTGCTGTGTTTATTTTAACCCGATATCTTTTCATGGCTGTATTTCCAATGTTTTGTTAAGATTTTTACAAGAGAAAATTAAAATTCTGTGTTGCTTCTTTTCTAGTAAGTGTGAGTTCTAGTTTACTAAGATCTATTTCTCATACATTCTTGAAAGAGCTAAGCAAATCCATGTATGTATCTTTTAACTTTATGGAATACGAAATAAGAAGGATAGGAATGCCAAGATTTCAGCATCTTTTAGATTTTCTTCTCTCTTTTTCTATTGATCCCTACTGTTCCAAAGCAGATTTCTTTCACATTTCCAAGGAAATGCCTATAGCAATGCCATGTTCTCATGCTGGATGACAAAATAAGGTGGATCGTTTCACAATTCCTTTTACAAAACAAAACTCTTGCTATTAAGCCTCCTTATAGCAATAAATGTGTGACTGACATCATTCATAAGCTTGGAGAATTTGAAACTAATTGAATCTACATGAAAGAAACAATATTTGAGTAATACATCAAAAAATAAAAAGTATACATTTTCCAAAAAAAAAAAAATTTTTTTTCAACTTACACATTTAAAGTAGGAGATAGAGGAATATGCATTGTTTTCCTTTCTGCCCTACCTCAGACCTAAATTCTATGATCACTAACTGACCTTTTCAAACAAAACAAAGAATCAGCCTCCGGCTTCACTAGGGGCAAGAACGATGAGTAGACTTGGCACTAGCATGTGCAGTGGCCTCGGAAGTAGACACAGCCCCGGCTGAAATTGTGGCTTGGACTTTCTCTTCATCTTGCAGAGTCTCCTCAGACTGATGTGTGAAAGAACTTGGCTTAGTCCCATGAACCCTGGCCAGAAACTCTAGGATTTTCATCTTGTTGGTTTCAGTGTGGGCTCTTGGGCCTCAAAGAAATTCCAATTGTGTAGGATCATCATGGAACCACTTACTGTTACTCCAGGTACTTTTCCTTCATGAAATCTTTGGTGATGAGCACCCTGGGCTCCCCAAAGACAAAGTGCTTCCTCTCAGAATACATCCCCATCAATTTCAGAACTTCCTAGACTTCCCTTCAGTGACACAGCTGTCCTTCACGAAGATCATACCCAGGATAAGTATCAGGATGCTGGTCTCAGGCCCACCATTTTCAACATGCAGCCTACCATATGTGAGGCCCAATTTGATGAGGAGGTCATAGCAGAGGTTGGTGGGATCTACTTCCTTCACATCAAGGCCAAAGATCACCTCCATGTACTCAGAGGCTCTCAGGACGATCTCAATGAGGTGGTCTTCATACTCGTTGATGACAATCTTCAACATATCTGCCTTTGTCATTGGTTCGTTCATTCGATACCTGAGCAGCATGAAGTTGACCAATGAATCTACTACTCTCTTATCTGTGGGCACATTCTTGGGGTCTAGCCCAGACTGTGAAGTGCTATTTTAGTTCTTCTTCTTGGCTATTGGACCCCGCACCTGATGTGCTTGATGAGGTGGCTGTGGTGGCAATGGAAGACGAAAGGAAACTCTGAGGATGCTCTGGAGTGCCAGTTACACCAACATCAGGAGCCTCCTTGAGATTGCCAGGCTTTAGAAGGTGGGAGGAAAGACAGGTCTCCTCCAGAGCCTTGGAGACCCATATATCCCCTAGGTCTTACTGGGTCTCACTTCAGGTCTGAAGAGGGAGATCATGTAAGCACTGTGGACTCTTCTGAGGTAGAGGCGTGATGTCCCTGGTGGATGGCAGTGAGCAGGAGTGTGGACGGGAAGGTGGGCAATGAGAAATCATGGCCAAATGTTAGTAACGATGCAGAGAAATGATCCACCCATACTTTGCTGGTGGTAATATAAAATGGAACAGCAACTCTGCTTTTTTACTATCAGTCATATCCCAGAAGAAGATGTCTTCTTGAGACTGAGTCAGTGTAGCTTGAATTTTTGGAATCTGATGAATGTAGATTTTCTTGGGGATATCGAAATATCCTAGAAGGCTCAGTTCTGTTACGTATAAAATAAACTAAGTCTTCTTCAATTGTGAGGCATTCAAGAGCATAAAAGATAGATCATTAGTTTATTATAAAACGATATAACTCAAGAACAGCTAGGTGGAAGAGAGGGGTGGGGGGCGGGGAGGGTTGTGGAAGAGAGTGGGGGGTGCATGGAGCTTCCATGCCCTCCCCAGGTGTGCCACTCTCCCAAATCCCCACATGTTCACCAACCTGGAAGCTCTGCATTATTGTTTTTAAAACAAGTATTTTTTCATTCCATTGTCCATTCCTTTCCATTTGCTCATCCCACTTTCTATGAGAAACAAGGTACTTCTTCCTCCTTAAATTGTTCTTTGTTCTTGGTAGCCTGCTTGGAACCAGGCTCTGCACCCATATTTTTAGATGTATGATCTGGAACCTAATGGAATTAGAAACAGAAACATGTCAAAACAGTACTTTCTCATTACCTGCCTTCTTCCAGTATCACTAGGGAGAAATGCAAAGATACAGATGTCCTATTTGTACATGGCAGCCCCTCAATGCTTTCTCTGAGAGTGGAGGAACAGTAACTCGAGGTCATCTACATGTGACCAGGACAAACATTCTGGGTCTGTCTAAATCCTGTGAGGAAAGAGAGCTGCGTGCAATGCGACCTACACCGGTATCAGGTCCTGTAGATCTTTGCAGAACTGCAAACCTGTAGAAGGCTGCCCTGCACAGATTTCTTTCAGCTCCATATCTGGGTATCAGGAAAAATATGCAGGTAAGATAAACTCACAGCTCCGGTCACCAGCCCAGGGTTCTGCCTCTGATATTGGTATGAAGGGAATTCTTTCCTTCCTCCTTAATTTGTCAAGTAATTATTGCATAGCAAGCTTTAGTTGCAGGGGATGAAAGGGCAAGTAAGACCAGATGCAGTCCCTGCTCTCATGGAGGTTACAGTCTCCTAGAAAAGAACTAACATCAAATAATGACACAGATAAATGTGCACTCACAGCCTGAGTGAGTACAGTTCCGTGAGAGTGAGGAACTAAAGAATCCAATCTGGTTGCTGGGGCAGGCAAGTCTTCCCTGAGCAGCAGTGTCTATACTGAAGTAATTTGGGGGAGGGGGCGGAGAGGAAGGATGGTCCTTGGGTGGGAGGAGAGCATGTACAAAGGCACTGTGCTTAGAGGGAGCAGGATGATTGAGGAACTGAAAGAAAGCAGCATGGTTGGGGTGTAGAGGGTCAGACAGAGTGTGGTGTGATGTGATCCTGGACAGACAGGGGCCAGACCGTATCGAGGTCTCACGGAAATAAGGATATCATTACAAGAGCAGTGGGAGGTCCCTGAAAAGATTTAAGCAAGGGGCTGGTGTGGAGAGAGGAAGTTGGGGTAAGGTGACATGCCCCCAAGTCCCTGGATTCCTTGTGGGTTTAGCCTCTGTAAATATTCTAACCTATTTTTTTTTCTTTTTCACATTATCCACATTAAAGAACAAAAACCAGCCTAGCAAAGTTTAAGACCTATTTGGCTTTATTCAACAATTCCTGACTCGGGCAACATCCCATCTAACAAATAGAAGTGTGCTTCCAGGAGTCTACAAAATGGAAGGTGTTTATGGGCAGAAATGAGGTGGGACAAGGAAGTTATTAGCAAAAGAAAAGAAAAGATTGTTTCAGACAAGTTCACCTTCCCTTAGGGGAAAGGGCAGGAGGTCTAATCCTGCAGATGTCTCCCAAGTGCTGATCAGGAAATTCCACACTGGTTGGTTTCAGATTCCGCCCCTGGGACAGGCTGAAACTGCAGTTAGGTTAGGGATTAAGTCGATGGCACTTAGCAAGTGATTCCATTTTGAGCCTGTTGTTTCTGTTTAACAATAGTCAAGCCTACTTTTATTTTCAAATAAATGGTAATGACTCTGAGTCTATAAAGATAAATAATTCCTAAGTAGAGACCAAAAAGTCATTACTATTGAGAAAACAGAAAAATTTATTGAATTATTTTTCTAATGAAAATTTCTACTATACTATTTGCCTTGATCAGTCTGAAATTTTGCTCCTTTTAAGATGACAGATTGTATTCTTTTAGTGCCTACTCTATAAAACACTACTTTATTTTTTCATCTTTATACTACCTTTATTCTCAATGAGTGCCCCAATCTCTTTCATGTTCAGACAATCCAAACCCTTAGTAATTTTTATTTTTATTTTTAAATTTTACCTCCTTTCAGCCTTTATATGTCTGGATGAGAGAGGCCAGTTGTGCCGGAGTCCAGCTCCAGCCGGGGTGGGTCTCTCGTAGGAAAGGACGGCATCGGTGAATGAGGAGACACAGACACAGGGTCAGGTTGCAAGCATCTCCTCCTGACAGCCTCGGAGGAACTTTATTTATATGTTAGGATATTTTTGTTTTTCCATACTTTTGTAACATGTGATTATGTTTTTTTTTACAGTTTATCGAGATAATCTTAGATCATTCTCTGGATTACAGACATAGCCTTCTTTCATTTTTCCTTTGTAATGATTAACATGACCTTTATTGATTTCCGCTTATTGACTTTCGCTAAAACTAAAAAACAGTACGCAAAGAGAAAGGTGCTAGACAGAGTGTGACCATCTTGTTATTTTGTTCTATAAAAACTAATTCTTCGTTAATTCTTCAGAATTAGTTTCATTATGATTGCTTAGATAGGCGTAACTAAGATGAGTAGTCACTTTATCATGAAACCCCAGAAATATTCCCACAATTATAAAGATTGCCATAAACAAAATGAAAGAGACTAGCAGGAGCCAGCTGTGGAGTCTCCTGTTTTCAGGATCGTCCCCCATACTTGGACCTTGTCAAACAGCATGAGTAGCTTGGCTCGCGCCACAGTTTCTTTGAGGATATTACTCTGCAAGTCCATTCATCCCTACTTAAGTCAAGTCTTCAAAGAAATGGAACCCCATTGCCAAATATTTACTTGCTCACCCTTCTCTGTCTTGGGTCTGTCTTAATTCACCTTTACTGTTTTGTGGCTTAAGGTCCAGATAGAAAGGTAGGTAAATTATCTGCAAGTGTTCTACACGTGGGGAGATGTATCAGGTAGAAGTTGTTGATTGCAAGCAACAGACTAATAGAACATGAATGTGTTAGAAGAATTTGCTCACCAGGTTTCAGAAGGCACAGAATCAGGGCTGTTTCAGGATCTCTGTAGCAGTCTTAGGAGGGTGCTGTGGAGACATTTTGCTTCATGTATTTGAGAGATGAATACGTTAACGTATTGTGGCAATGGCTTCATCTTAACATTTAAGTGTAAGTTAAAAGACCAAAAGGAGCCAAAAATCCAAATAAAAAAAGAACCTAACACACAGAAAAGAACCTACCACTCATATTTTTGGAAGGTAACTTGACTGTATATTTATAGCTAGGAAAATGATCATGTCCTCTGACCAGTAATCTCAATCTTATAAAATTAAAAAAAAATGTTTGTTAGTTATTAAGCTTATACTTTTGGCAAATTTTCAGAATGCATTTAACTTTGACTTTCATTTGGAGAATACTTTCAGAAATTATGATTCTGTGGAATTGCGATTTTTTTTTTTTTTTTGGGAATAAGAACCAAGTTTATTTGTTCATTTCTTGCGGTTGAAGTATTCCTCGATGACATCCTTCACCTGAGACTCTTTGCCATAGTCCCTAACCACCACACAACTGCAACCAACCACTTTATGGGGTTTTCCCTCTCCGTCAATTTTACAGAGGCCTACCCATTCCCCTAGTTTCTTGTCATCAACTTTGATTAGGTTGATTTGGTGTTCAGCACAAAGGGCCTCCACCAACTTGACATACATAGGCTCATCACAGTTGGATGCAAGCACACAAAGACGGGCTTGGCGCTTGTCTAAGGCTTTGGCAGCTTCGTGAATTCCACGTGCTAGGCCATCGTGGATGAGGGCCATCTTCAGCACCTCTTGTAAAGCAGTATTAACGTCCATTACACCTCCGGCAGCAATGCCTTCCTCCGCCTGGCAGTGGATTACGAGTGTAGCCGAAGTCTGGACTGCGCCCGACCTTCTGCCTCCGCGCAACTCGTTGGCGGCAGGGAAAGAGCTGGAATTGCAAATTTAATCAGTATTTCAGAATATTTCTTGGATAGCTTTGTGCCTGCCCATGAGATTTAACACTCTCAATCAAATCTGTGACTTACAGTTGCAGCAATACCTAAAGATGTACAGTCCGAGTCCGTGATTTAGGCAGAAAACCTTAATTCACAAAGGGCTGCGTTAAAGCCAGTTCCCTGAATCTGAGACTCACAGACATACCTCTGCCTTCAGCTAAGTGCACTTTAAACTTGGAATTGGAATCAAACTTAGCACCAAGTCTTGTGAAGTGAAAGGTCAGCTATTTAATGGTATAGTTTTAATTAAATGATAATGGCTCTTTGTGTTACATAAAAAGAAAGTAAGCAAGTTCCAAAATGGAAGACTGAATAACTAATTCTAATGGGGAAATCAGACTTAGGAACACAGACAGCAAAGTTCTTATTAATTACTTTTTTTAATGAAAATTTATTTTGTTCCATTGGCCTCTGCATTAACTTTTATAATGGAGTGTATTTCCTATATTTATATTAGGATTTTAATTACAGCAAATGTTGCTGAGTCATCTTACCCAGAATGTGGAAAACAGAACAGGAATACTGAAGACATATTGCTATTGGAAGTTAAGATAAACTAGTGATCATGAAAAGTTGCTTTTCAGTATTCACTATTTTAGAAACAAATTTTTAAGTTAGATATCATATTAATTCAGAGTCAAAGTTATTTTTCCTTCAATATTGGCCATTTCCATCTCAAAACTGACAATGCTTCTCATATCTGTAGATAGGGTTATAAATGTTCATTATTCAGTTTATGGTTACTATGGTTAATTTAAATCATAGGGACCAGAGCGACTTTGTGAAGATTCTCATGAAGGCAAAAGTAAAGACTGAGTCATCAGCAAAGCTAATGTGCCCGGGAACAGGCGGATGCACTGTGTGAGTCTGCGTGAGCCCTTGCTGGCTGCTTCCCTCTTTTCAACGTTGATCTACCGACTGCCTCCCTTTACTTCTCAATTTCACCTTATATAAAAACTTGAACCCTGCCTTTTAGCCAAATTACTCTCTTGAAAATGTTCTGAGAAATCCAATGATTTTCTAATTGCTAGTGCCATGGATTTTTAATATATTTTTAACTGAAGTTTAACATAACATGTTGAAAAATGCACAGATCATAACTGTACATCTCAATGAATCCTCTCCTCTAAAGGCGACCACTGTCCTTCCCTTTATGGTTTAGTTTTGCCTGAGTTTTGAACTTTATGTAAACACAATCACACAATTCTCTCTTTCTGGCTTCTTTGTTCCACACTGTATTTTTAAAGTTCTTCTAAATTGTTAGATGGAGGTATTTATTTTCATTTCTGTACAGTGTTCTATTACAGAATATATCATAATTTATCCATTTTACTGGCAATTTGAGTTATAGCCAAGTTTTGGTCATTTTGAATGCTTCCATGGACACTTTGGCATGCATATTTCTTTTGAGTTATATATTTAGGGTGGACTGCTATTCCATAGGATGAATATTCCAACTTTCGTAGATGATGCCAAAAATTTTCTCAAAGTGGTGATAATAATTTAATTCCTCCACCAGTAATGTATGAGGCTTTTCATTACACAAACATGTTATTTTTAGTCTTGAATTTAACTGTTTTGGTAGGTGATTAGTGCTATCTCATTGCATTTTTTATTTGCGTTTCCTGGATTACTGATAAAATTTGTCACTTTTCACAAGTCTGTTGTTTGGATTTCCTCTTTTGTGCAGTACTGGTTCAGGGCTCCTGCTCATTTTTTTTTTTGTTTTTAATGCATTGTTTTTTCTTACTGATTTGTAGTTTTATGTATACACATATCTCCTCTCAGTCTGTGGCTTGACTTTTTACTGTCTTAACTGTGTCTTTTGATGAACATACATTTTTAATTTCAATCAAATCAAATTTGTCAGTTTTTTCTTTTACTGTTACTGTTAGCAGTATGCGGGTCTGCCTTGTGTGAATAGAGGTCTCAGTTCTTGGATTCCCCATGAAAAGATTTAAGTGAGGATCTGCAATCAGATAAAGACAGCCAGAAGGAAAGTAGCAAGCACAAAGCAGTTTATTAAAGCAAAAGTACACTCTCCAGGTGGGAGAACAAGCAGGTTTGCCAGGTGGAACCAGCCCCTAGGTTGTTTTGGGATTGGATGTTATTGCATCTTTCTGAGCTGGGAGGAGCTGGGAGGTACAGTGGGGTGGTCTCTTATGGAGGCTGCTTCCACCCATTGTCAGCCATTGACAAAGTTTGTATTGCAATTGTCATGGCCGCTGTACATCTCAATGAAGCCCCCTTTCTCAAATGTATTGAGAGATGTAAAGCCCCCCTAATGCAAATGTATTATAATGAGTCTAAGGGTTACCTGGGCAGAGGTAGAAGGGGAGAGTGCATGCTCTGCTCCTATGGCTCTTGGTCTGTCAGCCCTAAGGTCTTGGAAGCCACAGGGTGGGGATGTTGTACCCTGGGGTTCTATTTATCACCAGCCTTGCCTCCAGCTCAGGTCTCTATCATTCCCCTTGGAGAACTTGGGACTCTGCCTCCGGTGTTCCTTCCACTGCTCACAGCTAGCTTCTATCTAACATCAGTACTTTTTACATGTTCTCATCCTGAAGGCATGAGAGTATTTCCTATATCGTCTTCTAAATGTTTTACTGATTTATCTTTTAGAAATCACTTTTGGACATTGTAGAACTAGAGATCAAGTCAAACAAGGCTTGTAGGGGTGTTATCTAGGAAAAGTGGAGATCCTCAGTTTGATATAAATGGTTCCAAATCAAGGGCTCAAACAGTTTTTACTGGAAAAAAAAATTACATAGTCTGAGGTTCAGAAGAAGGGAGATATAAATAGCATTTTTCGGGACAATGATGATTGTTCATCCTGGCATCGGTGGGCTTTGTGATTTGCCACTAATTGGATTGCAGTTTCCTGAGTGTGCTAAGCAATGAATTGCTTTGGGATGTGAGGAATGAAAGCCCAGCTTCCCTGAAGACCATCAGGCGGAGCAGCATACCTCATTTTGAGGAAGGGCTTTGAAATCCTTCCTTGTAGGAACAGCAGTACATTTCAGCTAAAAGAAATAGATGTTTGGAGAAATCATAGTGCTGTTTTTTTCATAGTTGGATTTTTATCTGAATTCTGGTGTGTTTGTTACTGAATAGAAGATAAAATATGAGCCATTTAACTGAAAGAAAAAACTATCAAGGAAATCAGCTTCATAATTACTTAAAATGGTATCTATTCTACAATTGTTCTTTTTTTTAAAAAAAAATAACTCCTATCTTACACTTCCCAATTAGCAGTATTTTCATGGAGTAGCTAACAAATGAAATAAAACTATTTATAGATATGGAGACAAATATACTGGTTCCTCTTGCCTTGTTAAATTGGTTTCCAAACAAAATGGTTTCAGTACTCTTAGTTGAAGAAATTATTAATGATGAGAGTAGTTGGGATTTCTGGAAAGGGGCAAGACTTGAATTGAGTCATGAATAAGTATGATTTTAGTCATTTGAAAGGACTTGAGTGAAGGAATCACAGCAATGTGAATGGCATGGGTTGGGCTAGATCCTTGTTGGGTGGGAGATAGCAGGAGAGTTTTTGAATTTAAGTGAGGCCTGATTTGGAAGGCGTTGAAAAGGAGGCAGAGGTGTGTGCATTTGATGTGTCTGGAAATGTGGGAAACTGTTGGAGAAATTGAAGAGTGATGAAAACCACGTTCCAGAAAGGCTGACTGTATGGTGGTGATTCTGTGGAGGGCCAGCCAGCTGAGGGTCTACATGGTCAGGTAGAATGGGCAGGTGCTTTCGAATCAGAAAAGCCTAGCTGTGCTCCGTGCTGTACCAGCTAGCCTCTCGAGCCTCCATCTTCTTGTGTTAGTCAGTAATCATTTGCTGGCAAGTGACTGAATCTCAATTCAGTCTAGGCTTAAAAACAAAATCTATTGGACAATTACTGGATTGACTGCCAAAGCGGAGGGATTGCGGAACAGCCAAGCCTGGGGAAAACATAAACTGAGGCAGCTGGGGGGCACTCAGGAAATGGAGCTAGAGATTTCTCTTTCTCTCTGTAGGGAAGGGCAGGGTACAGGGTAGCTTTCACTTTTCTCACAACCACAGTACTGGAGGGGGCTACTGGTCACTGCATGCTCACTCTCTCTTCCCAGTTTCTCTAACAAAGAGAAAGGACTTTTTTCTTGGCTAGAGTGATTAAATTCTGAGAGAAGAATTTATGACCTAGCTTAGGATCTTAGGCAGGTTCCTCAACCTCTCTGTGCCTCCGTCGCCTCATCTGATAAATGAGAAAAGTACTGGGACCCATGTCATAGGGTTGTTGTGAGGATGAAATGCCTTCAAATGTTTACAACATTGGGGATGGTTGCCAGCACGAAACTGCTGTGGTGGTGGTGTCACCGCTGTTAGGGCCGCCCTGGACCATCCCTGTGCCAGGAGTGTGTGGTTTCATGGTTGACCCCAACGTGCCTGGGAGGAGGGGGAAGGGCACTGTCATCCATACCATGAAATTGGGTGGGGAAGGGGCAATGCCCCACAGAATGGTGAGGGGAAGCCAAGGGCTGTCAGCCAGACAAAAATAATAGCTTTCCTCCATTTCTCATTTGTAAAAGCTTTGCAACTGAGTTGCAGTGCTACTGTTGAGAATTAATAAAAATGTATGTGAAGTGCCTGTCACACGGCAAGTCTGTAAGATACGTTTGCGCTAGACAACTGGCATGAATAAAACCAGGGCCTGGGCTGGATACCAGTAAGGGGAAGTAATGGAATGAATATTGGAAGGAAAATCTGATGGACTTGGATTGGTGTGTGGATTGTGTTGATGGTGGATGGGGGCGATCACTTCAGCTGTTTTGCCTTTTGGCTGCGCCTTATGACAAAGAGCCGTTGTATACACAGATGTTCCCATTAAAAATATGGGTTTTGGGGGCGCCTGGGTGGCTCAGTCAGTTAAGCGTCTGCCTTTGGCTTAGGTCATGATCCTGGAGTCCTGGGAAGGAGTCCCAGTCAGGTTCCCTGCTCAGTGGGGAGTTTCCTTGTCCCTCTCACTCTGCCTCTCCCCTCACTTGTTCTCTCTCTCTCAAATAAGTAAATAAAATCTTAATATAAACAAACAAACTATGAGTTTTGTTAGTTCCTCCCGTGGGTGGGAGGGTTGCTCAGAGGGTGGGAGGTGTATCTTGCAGTCTCTGCAGCTTGGTGCTATTCAGTCCATGCTAAGAGAGATTAAGGTCTCAGCATCCTGCAGATCCTCTAGGACCCTGGGTTATGCTTCCTTCAAACAGAAAGAGTGACGTCTTCAGTCATCATCAGTCCCAGCAGAGAAAGCAGTGTGCATGGCTGGCCAGAGAGATATTGCTAATTTGTGGCAGAGGAGTCTCCCTTTCTATGAGGCTAAGAGGGTATTGTGGCTCTTACCAGTGCTACCGGATGATCCGGTCATTTACTCCTTTCTTCATACTAACATTCACATTATTCAAAATCCAAACCAACATTTATAGCATCATATTACATTGTTCATAATTTTGGGCTATAGGCTTCCACTGATTAAATTACTACTGTAGTGGTCGTTTTTTTTTTTTTTAATCCATTATATGGTGAATTGAAAAGGAGAATCAGGTGTAAAAGAGATCATCTCAGACCTTCCCCAGGCTCAGAAATGAGAGAGAGGCATGAGTCAGGGATAATTCCAGGTTTTTAAAGCTTCAGCTAAGAGGTGGGAAAATACGTTTTCATTTCAAACTTTTTGGAATGTTCAAGTAAACACACCCTCAAAGATCTTTTTGTGTATGATGTTCTCAAAATGAGGACGAAAAACTACAAATTCCAGCAAAACAGCATTGTGACATTGCTCTGAAAAGATTTTGTGAAAGGAGTTGTGTAAAGATTTGATCGACATAGATTATCCCTGCAGGAAAGAAAAAGCCTGGGAAGAGAAAGAGGCAGAGAAAATGAAACTTCTGATTTGTCCTACAAGTGCATAGCAGACCAGAGGGGTTCAAAGAGAGGAGATTGGCAACAAAACGCGCAAGGTAAAATGCAGGGGGTAGAAAGAGAGTCTGCAGAGGGCTCTGTAAAACAGGAGGTTCTGAGATCTCTTTGCCTCCAGATGATACTCTCCAATGCGTAGAAAAGTGTGAGAGGGGTTCTTATTTCAGAGTGGTTTATTTGACCTCCTGTTAGGTGCTTATGACATTCATTGACCAGAGCTTTACCTAACTTTTATTATTTCTTATGATCTTCATCATTCCTGGGGCTGCCATATGTATACCCGCCCCTGCAACACACACACCTATGTCTGTGTGTATAAATGTTATAATTGTGTTAGAGAAGAAACAAAGCAGTGCTGGTCACACGCATTTGTGGTGTGTGCCTATGGAACATATACCTCATTCACTCCTATATCAGTTTCATGTTCACTTTATTATTAATATATCAGTTCACTTTGTACTCTGAGTCTTCTAAATTAGCTAATTGTATTGATCAAATGAATTCATAATCACCAGTCACCGTCCTAATTAATTAATAGCAGCAGGAGCAGTAACAATTTTCTGCCTCTGTAGCGTTTTACAGTTTACAGAGTGCTCTCGCAGATTTATCTTATTTGATAAATGAGCTTGCAGTGCATGTTGCATCCATTCAACCAGCCCGTTAGGCAGACAAAAATGCCCTCTTGAAGTGAGAGTATCTCTTTTCTCACAACCACAGAGAATGACCTCTGTTCCAAGGCCTATTTCAATAAATGACATGGAGATTTTAGTTATAAATACAGACTAGCTGAAACCAGGAATCTCAGATAAAGGTTTATTTCTAGAAACACATATACATTTCCCTAGAATCAGGAAGTAACCAAATTTGACACAGAGAACGTACATAGAATTGAATATAAATTTATAGATATCTGTACCCAGCCCTCCTCTCCTACTTTATAGGGCTTTCTTCCTTTAACATGAATGGCATGGGCAGTCATTTTTGCTTTCACGTGGTAATGGCCAGTATCCCTATTCCACACATGGACCAGCAGCCCCATCCCTTCCCACTTTCCTAGAGATTTGGGGCCCTCCTCCTCATCTCTTGCTTTGAGTTCCTGCTTGCACCAAGCTCTTGATCTCTGTGTCTTGCCTTCTGCAGCTGGTCTCTTCTTTCTGCCCCACATCAACACAAATATGGAACAGTCTGCTTCTCTGCAATCCCACAAAGTTATGCGAACACAAGTCTCTTGCAGTTAGTAGGGTAGTATTGCAGGTTTGGGGACATGGAGGATCTAAGAGGCAAAGGGCAAGGCATCATATCACGGCACAGCAAACAAGACACAAGAGTAATCCTTCTCAAACCTGGTTTATAAGTGGATCACTTGGAGATCTTGTTAAAATACAGATTTGGATCCCGTGCGACTGGGGTGGGGCTTGAGATTTTGCATTTTTTTTTTTAAGTAGGCTCTGTGCCCAGCTTGGGGCCCAGTATGGGACTTGAACTCATGACCCTTAGGTCAAGACCTGAGCTGAGATCAAGAGTCAGACACGTAACGGACGGAGCCACCCAGGCATCCCAAGATTTTGCATCTCTGATAAGCTCCAGGTGCTGCTGCGGCTGCTAGGATAAGAACTCTGCATTTAGAAACTCTGGCGTGCAGCAATCTAACTCTGCTTATCTTATTTTCATTCTCTGCTACGTTGGCATTAAGAACATACTGGAGACCTCAGGCATCCTGCTAGCATTAAGAAAAAAATTGTTTTATAAGTGTATGAGGAAAGGAACTATTTTACTCCATAGAGTTCTGATTTAGGTAAAAAAAAAAAAAATAGTCTATTTTCCTCACCTTTAACTGCTGACCTACCCATCATAGCTCTAGCTACTTGAAGGTTCTATTTAACTAGAGTATAAAACCAATATGCATGATAACGAGTCGTCCCCAAACAATATAAAAGAATTGACCTTGATCGAATCAGGAACTCACCAATAGTGAGCTTTGAGTGGTTGGTATTGCCAACTCTAAGCATAACCCCGTAGGGGCAGGAATTACATGAAAGGAAAAAGCTCTAGATTAGTGTCATGGTTAAGGGTAGGGGCTGGAGCCAGAGTGCGAGGGTTAGAATCTTAGCTGCCCTGATTAGTAGCTCTGTGGCCTTGGCAGAGCCACTCCATACAGCAGTGGAGGGTGTATAATGGAGCCCACTGGAGTTGGGTGGTATACAACTTGCAAGTATATGTATAGCCCTGGACCTTGGGCACCTCTTGAGATTATTCTCTGTCTCTTTTTCCTTATTTGTAAATGGAGGCAATAAATACCAACTTCCTAGAATTGGGGAAAGTTTTACATGACTTCATACTTACTAAGTGTTGAGGACAGAGGCTGGCCTATGGCAAACATTCAGTAAATTCCATGTTGCCATTAATTTTCTTTACGATGTAGGCAAAAGGGCAGTAGGGATTTCCATGAAACAGGAATTTTTGTGGCTTTTGAAAGACGTAGGAAATCAAGATTAGAGAGAAAAGAATATTTGATGTATGTCATTATTAATACAACTCTACTGAGAATTAATAAAACAAAATATTTAGACAATTAATAATTTTGACCCCAAATATCCAGCTTCAAGCCTCTTATGTCAGAATGAGGGACAGTCTGTTTGCCTAGGAAGAAATCAGGTCAGGATCAAGAACAGTAGAAGTAGCTAAAGGAGAGAGATGTGGGAAGGCTTTCATTCAACATTATTTGACAAGTATTTATTGAACACAGATGATAGGTGCCAGAGATACAGTGAGGAATGAGATTACAAGGTCTTGCCCTCCGAAACTGATTTATCATTCAGCCAGAAAGGCAGACAGGAAAATAAGCAATTACAGTGTGATGAGTGCTATAACAGGAAGGACAGGGTGGTTGAGGGCAAGCATTTTCTGTTTCAGCCTAGGATTTGCTGTGTTTTTCTGAAAAATTTGAAGGGATATGTTTAAAAACATTTTAATGGTAACAATTGAAAGGGAGGTAAATTGTGACTATAGAATACCCTCATCCTAAGGTTTCCCATGGGTCGTGCTCCCCGGGAGCATGTAACTGCCCAGGCCTGCCCTCCATGCTCACACCCTCGGCGTTCCTTCACCTCCCACATGTTAAGGAACAGGTTGGGAAGAGGGTACGTGTGATAATTTCCTGTTGCAGTGAAAGGTAGTTTGGGTTAACTTGGTGAGGGTCCTGTCAAAGTAATAGACTATTTGTTCTCTATCAGTGAGATTCCAGAGAAGACAGGGAAATGACCAGAGGTTCCTGAAGAAACTCAGCCAACTAGCTTCACTCTTAGACTTTGTCCTCTTGTTCCTTCACTCTTGGACCAGGTCTTTGCATTTTCCTTTCTGCTCCAGAACTCAGGTTGACTATCTCTGGTGCAGGAAGGGATACCCTATGACT